>NC_139220.1:26656640-27256640 GCF_055691185.1 Crinia signifera
TCTGCTTTAAACTCTAGGTACACATCCAAAATGCATTACTGAGTTGAAAGAAGTGAATTCTGGTGCATGGTTTTGAAATCGCAGTCAGAAAAAAAATAACATCCATATCAACATTTTTATCAGCTCCGGCCGGTCCTGTCGTTTTGGTCAAAAAATTAAAATTCGAAAAGTTCCTGTTTTTCTGCTTTAAACTCTAGGTACACATCCAAAATGCATTACTGAGTTGAAAGAAGTGAATTCTGGTGCATGGTTTTGAAATCGCAGTCAGAAAAAAATAACATCCATATCAACATTTTTATCAGCTCCGGTCCTGTCGTTTTGGTCAAAAAATGAAAATTCGAAAAGTTCCTGTTTTTTTGCTTTAAACTCTAGGTACACATCCAAAATGCATTACTGAGTTGAAAGAAGTGAATTCTGGTGCATGGTTTTGAAATCGCAGTCAGAAAAAAAATAACATCCATTTCAACATTTTTATCAGCTCCGGTCCTGTCGTTTTGGTCAAAAAATGAAAATTCGAAAAGTTCCTGTTTTTCTGCTTTAAACTCTAGGTACACATCCAAAATGCATTACTGAGTTGAAAGAAGTGAATTCTGGTGCATGGTTTTGAAATCGCAGTCAGAAAAAAAATAACATCCATATCAACATTTTTATCAGCTCCGGTCCTGTCGTTTTGGTCAAAAAATGAAAATTCTAAAAGTTCCTGTTTTTCTGCTTTAAACTCTAGGTACACATCCAAAATGCATTACTGAGTTGAAAGAAGTGAATTCTGGTGCATGGTTTTGAAATCGCAGTCAGAAAAAAAATAACATCCATATCAACATTTTTATCAGCTCCGGTCCTGTCGTTTTGGTCAAAAAATGAAAATTCTAAAAGTTCCTGTTTTTCTGCTTTAAACTCTAGGTACACATCCAAAATGCATTACTGAGTTGAAAGAAGTGAATTCTGGTGCATGGTTTTGAAATCGCAGTCAGAAAAAAAATAACATCCATATCAACATTTTTATCAGCTCCGGTCCTGTCGTTTTGGTCAAAAATGAAAATTCGAAAAGTTCCTGTTTTTCTGCTTTAAACTCTAGGTACACATCCAAAATGCATTACTGAGTTGAAAGAAGTGAATTCTGGTGCATGGTTTTGAAATCGCAGTCAGAAAAAAAATAACATCCATATCAACATTTTTATCAGCTCCGGTCCTGTCGTTTTGGTCAAAAAATGAAAATTCTAAAAGTTCCTGTTTTTCTGCTTTAAACTCTAGGTACACATCCAAAATGCATTACTGAGTTGAAAGAAGTGAATTCTGGTGCATGGTTTTGAAATCGCAGTCAGAAAAAAAATAACATCCATATCAACATTTTTATCAGCTCCGGTCCTGTCGTTTTGGTCAAAAAATGAAAATTCTAAAAGTTCCTGTTTTTCTGCTTTAAACTCTAGGTACACATCCAAAATGCATTACTGAGTTGAAAGAAGTGAATTCTGGTGCATGGTTTTGAAATCGCAGTCAGAAAAAAAATAACATCCATATCAACATTTTTATCAGCTCCGGTCCTGTCGTTTTGGTCAAAAAATGAAAATTCTAAAAGTTCCTGTTTTTCTGCTTTAAACTCTAGGTACACATCCAAAATGCATTACTGAGTTGAAAGAAGTGAATTCTGGTGCATGGTTTTGAAATCGCAGTCAGAAAAAAAATAACATCCATATCAACATTTTTATCAGCTCCGGTCCTGTCGTTTTGGTCAAAAAATGAAAATTCTAAAAGTTCCTGTTTTTCTGCTTTAAACTCTAGGTACACATCCAAAATGCATTACTGAGTTGAAAGAAGTGAATTCTGGTGCATGGTTTTGAAATCGCAGTCAGAAAAAAAATAACATCCATATCAACATTTTTATCAGCTCCGGTCCTGTCGTTTTGGTCAAAAAATGAAAATTCTAAAAGTTCCTGTTTTTCTGCTTTAAACTCTAGGTACACATCCAAAATGCATTACTGAGTTGAAAGAAGTGAATTCTGGTGCATGGTTTTGAAATCGCAGTCAGAAAAAAAATAACATCCATATCAACATTTTTATCAGCTCCGGTCCTGTCGTTTTGGTCAAAAATGAAAATTCTAAAAGTTCCTGTTTTTCTGCTTTAAACTCTAGGTACACATCCAAAATGCATTACTGAGTTGAAAGAAGTGAATTCTGGTGCATGGTTTTGAAATCGCAGTCAGAAAAAAAATAACATCCATATCAACATTTTTATCAGCTCCGGTCCTGTCGTTTTGGTCAAAAAATGAAAATTCTAAAAGTTCCTGTTTTTCTGCTTTAAACTCTAGGTACACATCCAAAATGCATTACTGAGTTGAAAGAAGTGAATTCTGGTGCATGGTTTTGAAATCGCAGTCAGAAAAAAAATAACATCCATATCAACATTTTTATCAGCTCCGGTCCTGTCGTTTTGGTCAAAAAATGAAAATTCTAAAAGTTCCTGTTTTTCTGCTTTAAACTCTAGGTACACATCCAAATGCATTACTGAGTTGAAAGAAGTGAATTCTGGTGCATGGTTTTGAAATCGCAGTCAGAAAAAAAATAACATCCATATCAACATTTTTATCAGCTCCGGTCCTGTCGTTTTGGTCAAAAAATGAAAATTCTAAAAGTTCCTGTTTTTCTGCTTTAAACTCTAGGTACACATCCAAAATGCATTACTGAGTTGAAAGAAGTGAATTCTGGTGCATGGTTTTGAAATCGCAGTCAGAAAAAAAATAACATCCATATCAACATTTTTATCAGCTCCGGTCCTGTCGTTTTGGTCAAAAAATGAAAATTCTAAAAGTTCCTGTTTTTCTGCTTTAAACTCTAGGTACACATCCAAAATGCATTACTGAGTTGAAAGAAGTGAATTCTGGTGCATGGTTTTGAAATCGCAGTCAGAAAAAAAATAACATCCATATCAACATTTTTATCAGCTCCGGTCCTGTCGTTTTGGTCAAAAAATGAAAATTCTAAAAGTTCCTGTTTTTCTGCTTTAAACTCTAGGTACACATCCAAAATGCATTACTGAGTTGAAAGAAGTGAATTCTGGTGCATGGTTTTGAAATCGCAGTCAGAAAAAAAATAACATCCATATCAACATTTTTATCAGCTCCGGTCCTGTCGTTTTGGTCAAAAAATGAAAATTCTAAAAGTTCCTGTTTTTCTGCTTTAAACTCTAGGTACACATCCAAAATGCATTACTGAGTTGAAAGAAGTGAATTCTGGTGCATGGTTTTGAAATCGCAGTCAGAAAAAAAATAACATCCATATCAACATTTTTATCAGCTCCGGTCCTGTCGTTTTGGTCAAAAAATGAAAAATTCTAAAAGTTCCTGTTTTTCTGCTTTAAACTCTAGGTACACATCCAAAATGCATTACTGAGTTGAAAGAAGTGAATTCTGGTGCATGGTTTTGAAATCGCAGTCAGAAAAAAAATAACATCCATATCAACATTTTTATCAGCTCCGGTCCTGTCGTTTTGGTCAAAAAATGAAAATTCGAAAAGTTCCTGTTTTTCTGCTTTAAACTCTAGGTACACATCCAAAATGCATTACTGAGTTGAAAGAAGTGAATTCTGGTGCATGGTTTTGAAATCGCAGTCAGAAAAAAAATAACATCCATATCAACATTTTTATCAGCTCCGGTCCTGTCGTTTTGGTCAAAAAATGAAAATTCTAAAAGTTCCTGTTTTTCTGCTTTAAACTCTAGGTACACATCCAAAATGCATTACTGAGTTGAAAGAAGTGAATTCTGGTGCATGGTTTTGAAATCGCAGTCAGAAAAAAAATAACATCCATATCAACATTTTTATCAGCTCCGGTCCTGTCGTTTTGGTCAAAAAATGAAAATTCGAAAAGTTCCTGTTTTTCTGCTTTAAACTCTAGGTACACATCCAAAATGCATTACTGAGTTGAAAGAAGTGAATTCTGGTGCATGGTTTTGAAATCGCAGTCAGAAAAAAAATAACATCCATATCAACATTTTTATCAGCTCCGGTCCTGTCGTTTTGGTCAAAAAATGAAAATTCTAAAAGTTCCTGTTTTTCTGCTTTAAACTCTAGGTACACATCCAAAATGCATTACTGAGTTGAAAGAAGTGAATTCTGGTGCATGGTTTTGAAATCGCAGTCAGAAAAAAAATAACATCCATATCAACATTTTTATCAGCTCCGGTCCTGTCGTTTTGGTCAAAAAATGAAAATTCTAAAAGTTCCTGTTTTTCTGCTTTAAACTCTAGGTACACATCCAAAATGCATTACTGAGTTGAAAGAAGTGAATTCTGGTGCATGGTTTTGAAATCGCAGTCAGAAAAAAAATAACATCCATATCAACATTTTTATCAGCTCCGGTCCTGTCGTTTTGGTCAAAAAATGAAAATTCTAAAAGTTCCTGTTTTTCTGCTTTAAACTCTAGGTACACATCCAAAATGCATTACTGAGTTGAAAGAAGTGAATTCTGGTGCATGGTTTTGAAATCGCAGTCAGAAAAAAAATAACATCCATATCAACATTTTTATCAGCTCCGGTCCTGTCGTTTTGGTCAAAAAATGAAAATTCTAAAAGTTCCTGTTTTTCTGCTTTAAACTCTAGGTACACATCCAAAATGCATTACTGAGTTGAAAGAAGTGAATTCTGGTGCATGGTTTTGAAATCGCAGTCAGAAAAAAAATAACATCCATATCAACATTTTTATCAGCTCCGGTCCTGTCGTTTTGGTCAAAAAATGAAAATTCTAAAAGTTCCTGTTTTTCTGCTTTAAACTCTAGGTACACATCCAAAATGCATTACTGAGTTGAAAGAAGTGAATTCTGGTGCATGGTTTTGAAATCGCAGTCAGAAAAAAAATAACATCCATATCAACATTTTTATCAGCTCCGGTCCTGTCGTTTTGGTCAAAAAATGAAAATTCGAAAAGTTCCTGTTTTTCTGCTTTAAACTCTAGGTACACATCCAAAATGCATTACTGAGTTGAAAGAAGTGAATTCTGGTGCATGGTTTTGAAATCGCAGTCAGAAAAAAAATAACATCCATATCAACATTTTTATCAGCTCCGGTCCTGTCGTTTTGGTCAAAAAATGAAAATTCTAAAAGTTCCTGTTTTTCTGCTTTAAACTCTAGGTACACATCCAAAATGCATTACTGAGTTGAAAGAAGTGAATTCTGGTGCATGGTTTTGAAATCGCAGTCAGAAAAAAAATAACATCCATATCAACATTTTTATCAGCTCCGGTCCTGTCGTTTTGGTCAAAAATGAAAATTCTAAAAGTTCCTGTTTTTCTGCTTTAAACTCTAGGTACACATCCAAAATGCATTACTGAGTTGAAAGAAGTGAATTCTGGTGCATGGTTTTGAAATCGCAGTCAGAAAAAAAATAACATCCATATCAACATTTTTATCAGCTCCGGTCCTGTCGTTTTGGTCAAAAAATGAAAATTCTAAAAGTTCCTGTTTTTCTGCTTTAAACTCTAGGTACACATCCAAAATGCATTACTGAGTTGAAAGAAGTGAATTCTGGTGCATGGTTTTGAAATCGCAGTCAGAAAAAAAATAACATCCATATCAACATTTTTATCAGCTCCGGTCCTGTCGTTTTGGTCAAAAAATGAAAATTCTAAAAGTTCCTGTTTTTCTGCTTTAAACTCTAGGTACACATCCAAAATGCATTACTGAGTTGAAAGAAGTGAATTCTGGTGCATGGTTTTGAAATCGCAGTCAGAAAAAAAATAACATCCATATCAACATTTTTATCAGCTCCGGTCCTGTCGTTTTGGTCAAAAAATGAAAATTCGAAAAGTTCCTGTTTTTCTGCTTTAAACTCTAGGTACACATCCAAAATGCATTACTGAGTTGAAAGAAGTGAATTCTGGTGCATGGTTTTGAAATCGCAGTCAGAAAAAAAATAACATCCATATCAACATTTTTATCAGCTCCGGTCCTGTCGTTTTGGTCAAAAAATGAAAATTCGAAAAGTTCCTGTTTTTCTGCTTTAAACTCTAGGTACACATCCAAAATGCATTACTGAGTTGAAAGAAGTGAATTCTGGTGCATGGTTTTGAAATCGCAGTCAGAAAAAAAATAACATCCATATCAACATTTTTATCAGCTCCGGTCCTGTCGTTTTGGTCAAAAAATGAAAATTCGAAAAGTTCCTGTTTTTCTGCTTTAAACTCTAGGTACACATCCAAAATGCATTACTGAGTTGAAAGAAGTGAATTCTGGTGCATGGTTTTGAAATCGCAGTCAGAAAAAAAATAACATCCATATCAACATTTTTATCAGCTCCGGTCCTGTCGTTTTGGTCAAAAAATGAAAATTCTAAAAGTTCCTGTTTTTCTGCTTTAAACTCTAGGTACACATCCAAAATGCATTACTGAGTTGAAAGAAGTGAATTCTGGTGCATGGTTTTGAAATCGCAGTCAGAAAAAAAATAACATCCATATCAACATTTTTATCAGCTCCGGTCCTGTTGTTTTGGTCAAAAAATGAAAATTCTTAAAAGTTCCTGTTTTTCTGCTTTAAACTCTAGGTACACATCCAAAATGCATTACTGAGTTGAAAGAAGTGAATTCTGGTGCATGGTTTTGAAATCGCAGTCAGAAAAAAAATAACATCCATATCAACATTTTTATCAGCTCCGGTCCTGTCGTTTTGGTCAAAAAATGAAAATTCTAAAAGTTCCTGTTTTTCTGCTTTAAACTCTAGGTACACATCCAAAATGCATTACTGAGTTGAAAGAAGTGAATTCTGGTGCATGGTTTTGAAATCGCAGTCAGAAAAAAATAACATCCATATCAACATTTTTATCAGCTCCGGTCCTGTCGTTTTGGTCAAAAAATGAAAATTCGAAAAGTTCCTGTTTTTCTGCTTTAAACTCTAGGTACACATCCAAAATGCATTACTGAGTTGAAAGAAGTGAATTCTGGTGCATGGTTTTGAAATCGCAGTCAGAAAAAAAATAACATCCATATCAACATTTTTATCAGCTCCGGTCCTGTCGTTTTGGTCAAAAAATGAAAATTCGAAAAGTTCCTGTTTTTCTGCTTTAAACTCTAGGTACACATCCAAAATGCATTACTGAGTTGAAAGAAGTGAATTCTGGTGCATGGTTTTGAAATCGCAGTCAGAAAAAAAATAACATCCATATCAACATTTTTATCAGCTCCGGTCCTGTCGTTTTGGTCAAAAAATGAAAATTCTAAAAGTTCCTGTTTTTCTGCTTTAAACTCTAGGTACACATCCAAAATGCATTACTGAGTTGAAAGAAGTGAATTCTGGTGCATGGTTTTGAAATCGCAGTCAGAAAAAAAATAACATCCATATCAACATTTTTATCAGCTCCGGTCCTGTCGTTTTGGTCAAAAAATGAAAATTCTAAAAGTTCCTGTTTTTCTGCTTTAAACTCTAGGTACACATCCAAAATGCATTACTGAGTTGAAAGAAGTGAATTCTGGTGCATGGTTTTGAAATCGCAGTCAGAAAAAAAATAACATCCATATCAACATTTTTATCAGCTCCGGTCCTGTCGTTTTGGTCAAAAAATGAAAATTCTAAAAGTTCCTGTTTTTCTGCTTTAAACTCTAGGTACACATCCAAAATGCATTACTGAGTTGAAAGAAGTGAATTCTGGTGCATGGTTTTGAAATCGCAGTCCAGAAAAAAAATAACATCCATATCAACATTTTTATCAGCTCCGGTCCTGTCGTTTTGGTCAAAAAATGAAAATTCGAAAGTTCCTGTTTTTCTGCTTTAAACTCTAGGTACACATCCAAAATGCATTACTGAGTTGAAAGAAGTGAATTCTGGTGCATGGTTTTGAAATCGCAGTCAGAAAAAAAATAACATCCATATCAACATTTTTATCAGCTCCGGTCCTGTCGTTTTGGTCAAAAAATGAAAATTCGAAAAGTTCCTGTTTTTCTGCTTTAAACTCTAGGTACACATCCAAAATGCATTACTGAGTTGAAAGAAGTGAATTCTGGTGCATGGTTTTGAAATCGCAGTCAGAAAAAAAATAACATCCATATCAACATTTTTATCAGCTCCGGTCCTGTCGTTTTGGTCAAAAAATGAAAATTCTAAAAGTTCCTGTTTTTCTGCTTTAAACTCTAGGTACACATCCAAAATGCATTACTGAGTTGAAAGAAGTGAATTCTGGTGCATGGTTTTGAAATCGCAGTCAGAAAAAAAATAACATCCATATCAACATTTTTATCAGCTCCGGTCCTGTCGTTTTGGTCAAAAAATGAAAATTCTAAAAGTTCCTGTTTTTCTGCTTTAAACTCTAGGTACACATCCAAAATGCATTACTGAGTTGAAAGAAGTGAATTCTGGTGCATGGTTTTGAAATCGCAGTCAGAAAAAAAATAACATCCATATCAACATTTTTATCAGCTCCGGTCCTGTCGTTTTGGTCAAAAAATGAAAATTCTAAAAGTTCCTGTTTTTCTGCTTTAAACTCTAGGTACACATCCAAAATGCATTACTGAGTTGAAAGAAGTTGATTCTGGTGCATGGTTTTGAAACCGCAGTCAGAAAAAAAATAACATCCATATCAACATTTTTATCAGCTCCGGTCCTGTCGTTTTGGTCAAAAAATGAAAATTCTAAAAGTTCCTGTTTTTCTGCTTTAAACTCTAGGTACACATCCAAAATGCATTACTGAGTTGAAAGAAGTTGATCTGGTGCATGGTTTTGAAACCGCAGTCAGAAAAAAAATAACATCCATATCAACATTTTTATCAGCTCCGGTCCTGTCGTTTTGGTCAAAAAATGAAAATTCGAAAAGTTCCTGTTTTTCTGCTTTAAACTCTAGGTACACATCCAAAATGCATTACTGAGTTGAAAGAAGTGAATTCTGGTGCATGGTTTTGAAATCGCAGTCAGAAAAAAAATAACATCCATATCAACATTTTTATCAGCTCCGGTCCTGTCGTTTTGGTCAAAAAATGAAAATTCTAAAAGTTCCTGTTTTTCTGCTTTAAACTCTAGGTACACATCCAAAATGCATTACTGAGTTGAAAGAAGTGAATTCTGGTGCATGGTTTTGAAATCGCAGTCAGAAAAAAAATAACATCCATATCAACATTTTTATCAGCTCCGGTCCTGTCGTTTTGGTCAAAAAATGAAAATTCTAAAAGTTCCTGTTTTTCTGCTTTAAACTCTAGGTACACATCCAAAATGCATTACTGAGTTGAAAGAAGTGAATTCTGGTGCATGGTTTTGAAATCGCAGTCAGAAAAAAAATAACATCCATATCAACATTTTTATCAGCTCCGGTCCTGTCGTTTTGGTCAAAAAATGAAAATTCTAAAAGTTCCTGTTTTTCTGCTTTAAACTCTAGGTACACATCCAAAATGCATTACTGAGTTGAAAGAAGTGAATTCTGGTGCATGGTTTTGAAATCGCAGTCAGAAAAAAAATAACATCCATATCAACATTTTTATCAGCTCCGGTCCTGTCGTTTTGGTCAAAAAATTAAAATTCTAAAAGTTCCTGTTTTTCTGCTTTAAACTCTAGGTACACATCCAAAATGCATTACTGAGTTGAAAGAAGTTGATTGTGGTTCATGGTTTTGAAACCGCAGTCAGAAAAAAAATAACATCCATATCAACATTTTTATCAGCTCCGGTCCTGTCGTTTTGGTCAAAAAATGAAAATTCGAAAAGTTCCTGTTTTTCTGCTTTAAACTCTAGGTACACATCCAAAATGCATTACTGAGTTGAAAGAAGTGAATTCTGGTGCATGGTTTTGAAATCGCAGTCAGAAAAAAAATAACATCCATATCAACATTTTTATCAGCTCCGGTCCTGTCGTTTTGGTCAAAAAATGAAAATTCTAAAAGTTCCTGTTTTTCTGCTTTAAACTCTAGGTACACATCCAAAATGCATTACTGAGTTGAAAGAAGTGAATTCTGGTGCATGGTTTTGAAATCGCAGTCAGAAAAAAAATAACATCCATATCAACATTTTTATCAGCTCCGGTCCTGTCGTTTTGGTCAAAAAATGAAAATTCTAAAAGTTCCTGTTTTTCTGCTTTAAACTCTAGGTACACATCCAAAATGCATTACTGAGTTGAAAGAAGTGAATTCTGGTGCATGGTTTGAAATCGCAGTCAGAAAAAAAATAACATCCATATCAACATTTTTATCAGCTCCGGTCCTGTCGTTTTGGTCAAAAAATGAAAATTCTAAAAGTTCCTGTTTTTCTGCTTTAAACTCTAGGTACACATCCAAAATGCATTACTGAGTTGAAAGAAGTGAATTCTGGTGCATGGTTTTGAAATCGCAGTCA
This sequence comes from Crinia signifera, assembly GCF_055691185.1. NCBI lineage: Eukaryota > Metazoa > Chordata > Amphibia > Anura > Myobatrachidae > Crinia > Crinia signifera. The sequence continues at coordinate 26,666,934 of NC_139220.1, forward strand.
GAAAAAAAATAACATCCATATCAACATTTTTATCAGCTCCGGCCGGTCCTGTCGTTTTGGTCAAAAAATGAAAATTCGAAAAGTTCCTGTTTTTCTGCTTTAAACTCTAGGTACACATCCAAAATGCATTACTGAGTTGAAAGAAGTGAATTCTGGTGCATGGTTTTGAAATCGCAGTCAGAAAAAAAATAACATCCATATCAACATTTTTATCAGCTCCGGTCCTGTCGTTTTGGTCAAAAAATGAAAATTCTAAAAGTTCCTGTTTTTCAGCTTTAAACTCTAGGTACACATCCAAAATGCATTACTGAGTTGAAAGAAGTGAATTCTGGTGCATGGTTTTGAAATCGCAGTCAGAAAAAAATAACATCCATATCAACATTTTTATCAGCTCCGGTCCTGTCGTTTTTGTCAAAAAATGAAAATTCTAAAAGTTCCTGTTTTTCTGCTTTAAACTCTAGGTACACATCCAAAATGCATTACTGAGTTGAAAGAAGTTGATTCTGGTGCATGGTTTTGAAACCGCAGTCAGAAAAAAAATAACATCCATATCAACATTTTTATCAGCTCCGGTCCTGTCGTTTTGGTCAAAAAATGAAAATTCGAAAAGTTTCTGTTTTTCTGCTTTAAACTCTAGGTACACATCCAAAATGCATTACTGAGTTGAAAGAAGTGAATTCTGGTGCATGGTTTTGAAATCGCAGTCAGAAAAAAAATAACATCCATATCAACATTTTTATCAGCTCCGGTCCTGTCGTTTTGGTCAAAAAATGAAAATTCGAAAAGTTCCTGTTTTTCTGCTTTAAACTCTAGGTACACATCCAAAATGCATTACTGAGTTGAAAGAAGTGAATTCTGGTGCATGGTTTTGAAATCGCAGTCAGAAAAAAAATAACATCCATATCAACATTTTTATCAGCTCCGGTCCTGTCGTTTTGGTCAAAAAATGAAAATTCTAAAAGTTCCTGTTTTTCTGCTTTAAACTCTAGGTACACATCCAAAATGCATTACTGAGTTGAAAGAAGTGAATTCTGGTGCATGGTTTTGAAATCGCAGTCAGAAAAAAAATAACATCCATATCAACATTTTTATCAGCTCCGGCCGGTCCTGTCGTTTTGGTCAAAAAATTAAAATTCTAAAAGTTCCTGTTTTTCTGCTTTAAACTCTAGGTACACATCCAAAATGCATTACTGAGTTGAAAGAAGTTGATTCTGGTGCATGGTTTTGAAACCGCAGTCAGAAAAAAAATAACATCCATATCAACATTTTTATCAGCTCCGGTCCTGTCGTTTTGGTCAAAAAATGAAAATTCTAAAAGTTCCTGTTTTTCTGCTTTAAACTCTAGGTACACATCCAAAATGCATTACTGAGTTGAAAGAAGTGAATTCTGGTGCATGGTTTTGAAATCGCAGTCAGAAAAAAAATAACATCCATATCAACATTTTTATCAGCTCCGGTCCTGTCGTTTTGGTCAAAAAATTTAAATTCGAAAAGTTCCTGTCTTTCTGCTTTAAACTCTAGGTACACATCCAAAATGCATTACTGAGTTGAAAGAAGTTGATTGTGGTTCATGGTTTTGAAACCGCAGTCAGAAAAAAAATAACATCCATATCAACATTTTTATCAGCTCCGGTCCTGTCGTTTTGGTCAAAAAATGAAAATTCGAAAAGTTCCTGTTTTTCTGCTTTAAACTCTAGGTACACATCCAAAATGCATTACTGAGTTGAAAGAAGTGAATTCTGGTGCATGGTTTTGAAATCGCAGTCAGAAAAAAAATAACATCCATATCAACATTTTTATCAGCTCCGGTCCTGTCGTTTTGGTCAAAAAATGAAAATTCTAAAAGTTCCTGTTTTTCTGCTTTAAACTCTAGGTACACATCCAAAATGCATTACTGAGTTGAAAGAAGTGAATTCTGGTGCATGGTTTTGAAATCGCAGTCAGAAAAAAAATAACATCCATATCAACATTTTTATCAGCTCCGGTCCTGTCGTTTTGGTCAAAAAATGAAAATTCTAAAAGTTCCTGTTTTTCTGCTTTAAACTCTAGTTACACATCCAAAATGCATTACTGAGTTGAAAGAAGTGAATTCTGGTGCATGGTTTTGAAATCGCAGTCAGAAAAAAAATAACATCCATATCAACATTTTTATCAGCTCCGGTCCTGTCGTTTTGGTCAAAAAATGAAAATTCTAAAAGTTCCTGTTTTTCTGCTTTAAACTCTAGGTACACATCCAAAATGCATTACTGAGTTGAAAGAAGTGAATTCTGGTGCATGGTTTTGAAATCGCAGTCAGAAAAAAAATAACATCCATATCAACATTTTTATCAGCTCCGGCCGGTCCTGTCGTTTTGGTCAAAAAATGAAAATTCGAAAAGTTCCTGTTTTTCTGCTTTAAACTCTAGGTACACATCCAAAATGCATTACTGAGTTGAAAGAAGTTGATTCTGGTGCATGGTTTTGAAACCGCAGTCAGAAAAAAAATAACATCCATATCAACATTTTTATCAGCTCCGGTCCTGTCGTTTTGGTCAAAAAATGAAAATTCTAAAAGTTCCTGTTTTTCAGCTTTAAACTCTAGGTACACATCCAAAATGCATTACTGAGTTGAAAGAAGTGAATTCTGGTGCATGGTTTTGAAATCGCAGTCAGAAAAAAATAACATCCATATCAACATTTTTATCAGCTCCGGTCCTGTCGTTTTTGTCAAAAAATGAAAATTCGAAAAGTTTCTGTTTTTCTGCTTTAAACTCTAGGTACACATCCAAAATGCATTACTGAGTTGAAAGAAGTTGATTCTGGTTCATGGTTTTGAAACCGCAGTCAGAAAAAAATTAACATCCATATCAACATTTTTATCAGCTCCGGTCCTGTCGTTTTGGTCAAAAAATGAAAATTCGAAAAGTTCCTGTTTTTCTGCTTTAAACTCTAGGTACACATCCAAAATGCATTACTGAGTTGAAAGAAGTGAATTCTGGTGCATGGTTTTGAAATCGCAGTCAGAAAAAAAATAACATCCATATCAACATTTTTATCAGCTCCGGTCCTGTCGTTTTGGTCAAAAAATGAAAATTCTAAAAGTTCCTGTTTTTCTGCTTTAAACTCTAGGTACACATCCAAAATGCATTACTGAGTTGAAAGAAGTGAATTCTGGTGCATGGTTTTGAAATCGCAGTCAGAAAAAAAATAACATTCATATCAACATTTTTATCAGCTCCGGCCGGTCCTGTCGTTTTGGTCAAAAAATGAAAATTCGAAAAGTTCCTGTTTTTCTGCTTTAAACTCTAGGTACACATCCAAAATGCATTACTGAGTTGAAAGAAGTGAATTCTGGTGCATGGTTTTGAAATCGCAGTCAGAAAAAAAATAACATCCATATCAACATTTTTATCAGCTCCGGTCCTGTCGTTTTGGTCAAAAAATGAAAATTCGAAAAGTTCCTGTTTTTCTGCTTTAAACTCTAGGTACACATCCAAAATGCATTACTGAGTTGAAAGAAGTGAATTCTGGTGCATGGTTTTGAAATCGCAGTCAGAAAAAAAATAACATCCATATCAACATTTTTATCAGCTCCGGTCCTGTCGTTTTGGTAAAAAAATGAAAATTCGAAAAGTTCCTGTTTTTCTGCTTTAAACTCTAGGTACACATCCAAAATGCATTACTGAGTTGAAAGAAGTGAATTCTGGTGCATGGTTTTGAAATCGCAGTCAGAAAAAAAAATAACATCCATATCAACATTTTTATCAGCTCCGGCCGGTCCTGTCGTTTTGGTCAAAAAATGAAAATTCGAAAAGTTCCTGTTTTTCTGCTTTAAACTCTAGGTACACATCCAAAATGCATTACTGAGTTGAAAGAAGTGAATTCTGGTGCATGGTTTTGAAATCGCAGTCAGAAAAAAAATAACATCCATATCAACATTTTTATCAGCTCCGGCCGGTCCTGTCGTTTTGGTCAAAAAATGAAAATTCGAAAAGTTCCTGTTTTTCTGCTTTAAACTCTAGGTACACATCCAAAATGCATTACTGAGTTGAAAGAAGTGAATTCTGGTGCATGGTTTTGAAATCGCAGTCAGAAAAAAAATAACATCCATATCAACATTTTTATCAGCTCCGGTCCTGTCGTTTTGGTCAAAAATGAAAATTCTAAAAGTTCCTGTTTTTCTGCTTTAAACTCTAGGTACACATCCAAAATGCATTACTGAGTTGAAAGAAGTGAATATCTGGTGCATGGTTTTGAAATCGCAGTCAGAAAAAAAATAACATCCATATCAACATTTTTATCAGCTCCGGTCCTGTCGTTTTGGTCAAAAAATGAAAATTCTAAAAGTTCCTGTTTTTCTGCTTTAAACTCTAGGTACACATCCAAAATGCATTACTGAGTTGAAAGAAGTGAATTCTGGTGCATGGTTTTGAAATCGCAGTCAGAAAAAAAATAACATCCATATCAACATTTTTATCAGCTCCGGTCCTGTCGTTTTGGTCAAAAAATGAAAATTCGAAAAGTTCCTGTTTTTCTGCTTTAAACTCTAGGTACACATCCAAAATGCATTACTGAGTTGAAAGAAGTGAATTCTGGTGCATGGTTTTGAAATCGCAGTCAGAAAAAAAATAACATCCATATCAACATTTTTATCAGCTCCGGCCGGTCCTGTCGTTTTGGTCAAAAAATGAAAATTCGAAAAGTTCCTGTTTTTCTGCTTTAAACTCTAGGTACACATCCAAAATGCATTACTGAGTTGAAAGAAGTGAATTCTGGTGCATGGTTTTGAAATCGCAGTCAGAAAAAAAATAACATCCATATCAACATTTTTATCAGCTCCGGTCCTGTCGTTTTGGTCAAAAAATGAAAATTCTAAAAGTTCCTGTTTTTCTGCTTTAAACTCTAGGTACACATCCAAAATGCATTACTGAGTTGAAAGAAGTGAATTCTGGTGCATGGTTTTGAAATCGCAGTCAGAAAAAAAATAACATCCATATCAACATTTTTATCAGCTCCGGTCCTGTCGTTTTGGTCAAAAAATGAAAATTCTAAAAGTTCCTGTTTTTCTGCTTTAAACTCTAGGTACACATCCAAAATGCATTACTGAGTTGAAAGAAGTGAATTCTGGTGCATGGTTTTGAAATCGCAGTCAGAAAAAAAATAACATCCATATCAACATTTTTATCAGCTCCGGTCCTGTCGTTTTGGTCAAAAAATGAAAATTCTAAAAGTTCCTGTTTTTCTGCTTTAAACTCTAGGTACACATCCAAAATGCATTACTGAGTTGAAAGAAGTGAATTCTGGTGCATGGTTTTGAAATCGCAGTCAGAAAAAAAATAACATCCATATCAACATTTTTATCAGCTCCGGTCCTGTCGTTTTGGTCAAAAAATTAAAATTCTAAAAGTTCCTGTTTTTCTGCTTTAAACTCTAGGTACACATCCAAAATGCATTACTGAGTTGAAAGAAGTGAATTCTGGTGCATGGTTTTGAAATCGCAGTCAGAAAAAAAATAACATCCATATCAACATTTTTATCAGCTCCGGTCCTGTCGTTTTGGTCAAAAAATGAAAATTCGAAAAGTTCCTGTTTTTCTGCTTTAAACTCTAGGTACACATCCAAAATGCATTACTGAGTTGAAAGAAGTGAATTCTGGTGCATGGTTTTGAAATCGCAGTCAGAAAAAAAATAACATCCATATCAACATTTTTATCAGCTCCGGTCCTGTCGTTTTGGTCAAAAAATGAAAATTCTAAAAGTTCCTGTTTTTCTGCTTTAAACTCTAGGTACACATCCAAAATGCATTACTGAGTTGAAAGAAGTGAATTCTGGTGCATGGTTTTGAAATCGCAGTCAGAAAAAAAATAACATCCATATCAACATTTTTATCATCTCCGGTCCTGTCGTTTTGGTCAAAAAATGAAAATTCTAAAAGTTCCTATATTCTGCTTTAAACTCTAGGTACACATCCAAAATGCATTACTGAGTTGAAAGAAGTGAATTCTGGTGCATGGTTTTGAAATCGCAGTCAGAAAAAAAATAACATCCATATCAACATTTTTATCAGCTCCGGTCCTGTCATTTCGGTCAAAAAATGAAAATTCTAAAAGTTCCTGTTTTTCTGCTTTAAACTCTAGGTACACATCCAAAATGCATTACTGAGTTAAAAGAAGTTGATTCTGGTGCATGGTTTTTAAAATCGCAGTCAGAAAAAAAATAACATCCATATCAACATTTTTATCAGCTCCGGTCCTGTCGTTTTGGTCAAAAAATGAAAATTCGAAAAGTTCCTGTTTTTCTGCTTTAAACTCTAGGTACACATCCAAAATGCATTACTGAGTTGAAAGAAGTGAATTCTGGTGCATGGTTTTGAAATCGCAGTCAGAAAAAAAATAACATCCATATCAACATTTTTATCAGCTCCGGTCCTGTCGTTTTGGTCAAAAAATGAAAATTCTAAAAGTTCCTGTTTTTCTGCTTTAAACTCTAGGTACACATCCAAAATGCATTACTGAGTTGAAAGAAGTGAATTCTGGTGCATGGTTTTGAAATCGCAGTCAGAAAAAAAATAACATCCATATCAACATTTTTATCAGCTCCGGTCCTGTCGTTTTGGTCAAAAAATGAAAATTCTAAAAGTTCCTGTTTTTCTGCTTTAAACTCTAGGTACACATCCAAAATGCATTACTGAGTTGAAAGAAGTGAATTCTGGTGCATGGTTTTGAAATCGCAGTCAGAAAAAAAAATAACATCCATATCAACATTTTTATCAGCTCCCGGTCCTGTCGTTTTGGTCAAAAAATGAAAATTCTAAAAGTTCCTGTTTTTCTGCTTTAAACTCTAGGTACACATCCAAAATGCATTACTGAGTTGAAAGAAGTGAATTCTGGTGCATGGTTTTGAAATCGCAGTCAGAAAAAAAATAACATCCATATCAACATTTTTATCAGCTCCGGCCGGTCCTGTCGTTTTGGTCAAAAAATGAAAATTCGAAAAGTTCCTGTTTTTCTGCTTTAAACTCTAGGTACACATCCAAAATGCATTACTGAGTTAAAAGAAGTGAATTCTGGTGCATGGTTTTGAAATCGCAGTCAGAAAAAAAATAACATCCATATCAACATTTTTATCAGCTCCGGTCCTGTCGTTTTGGTCAAAAATGAAAATTCTAAAAGTTCCTGTTTTTCTGCTTTAAACTCTAGGTACACATCCAAAATGCATTACTGAGTTGAAAGAAGTGAATTCTGGTGCATGGTTTTGAAATCGCAGTCAGAAAAAAAATAACATCCATATCAACATTTTTATCAGCTCCGGTCCTGTCATTTCGGTCAAAAAATGAAAATTCTAAAAGTTCCTGTTTTTCTGCTTTAAACTCTAGGTACACATCCAAAATGCATTACTGAGTTAAAAGAAGTTGATTCTGGTGCATGGTTTTGAAATCGCAGTCAGAAAAAAAATAACATCCATATCAACATTTTTATCAGCTCCGGTCCTGTCGTTTTGGTCAAAAAATGAAAATTCGAAAAGTTCCTGTTTTTCTGCTTTAAACTCTAGGTACACATCCAAAATGCATTACTGAGTTGAAAGAAGTGAATTCTGGTGCATGGTTTTGAAATCGCAGTCAGAAAAAAAATAACATCCATATCAACATTTTTATCAGCTCCGGTCCTGTCGTTTTGGTCAAAAAATGAAAATTCTAAAAGTTCCTGTTTTTCTGCTTTAAACTCTAGGTACACATCCAAAATGCATTACTGAGTTGAAAGAAGTGAATTCTGGTGCATGGTTTTGAAATCGCAGTCAGAAAAAAAATAACATCCATATCAACATTTTTATCAGCTCCGGTCCTGTCGTTTTGGTCAAAAAATGAAAATTCTAAAAGTTCCTGTTTTTCTGCTTTAAACTCTAGGTACACATCCAAAATGCATTACTGAGTTGAAAGAAGTGAATTCTGGTGCATGGTTTTGAAATCGCAGTCAGAAAAAAAATAACATCCATATCAACATTTTTATCAGCTCCGGCCGGTCCTGTCGTTTTGGTCAAAAAATGAAAATTCTAAAAGTTCCTGTTTTTCTGCTTTAAACTCTAGGTACACATCCAAAATGCATTACTGAGTTGAAAGAAGTGAATTCTGGTGCATGGTTTTGAAATCGCAGTCAGAAAAAAAATAACATCCATATCAACATTTTTATCAGCTCCGGCCGGTCCTGTCGTTTTGGTCAAAAAATGAAAATTCGAAAAGTTCCTGTTTTTCTGCTTTAAACTCTAGGTACACATCCAAAATGCATTACTGAGTTAAAAGAAGTGAATTCTGGTGCATGGTTTTGAAATCGCAGTCAGAAAAAAAATAACATCCATATCAACATTTTTATCAGCTCCGGTCCTGTCGTTTTGGTCAAAAAATGAAAATTCTAAAAGTTCCTGTTTTTCTGCTTTAAACTCTAGGTACACATCCAAAATGCATTACTGAGTTGAAAGAAGTGAATTCTGGTGCATGGTTTTGAAATCGCAGTCAGAAAAAAAATAACATCCATATCAACATTTTTATCAGCTCCGGTCCTGTCGTTTTGGTCAAAAAATGAAAATTCTAAAAGTTCCTGTTTTTCTGCTTTAAACTCTAGGTACACATCCAAAATGCATTACTGAGTTGAAAGAAGTGAATTCTGGTGCATGGTTTTGAAATCGCAGTCAGAAAAAAATAACATCCATATCAACATTTTTATCAGCTCCGGTCCTGTCGTTTTGGTCAAAAAATGAAAATTCGAAAAGTTCCTGTTTTTCTGCTTTAAACTCTAGGTACACATCCAAAATGCATTACTGAGTTGAAAGAAGTGAATTCTGGTGCATGGTTTTGAAATCGCAGTCAGAAAAAAAATAACATCCATATCAACATTTTTATCAGCTCCGGCCGGTCCTGTCGTTTTGGTCAAAAAATGAAAATTCGAAAAGTTCCTGTTTTTCTGCTTTAAACTCTAGGTACACATCCAAAATGCATTACTGAGTTGAAAGAAGTGAATTCTGGTGCATGGTTTTGAAATCGCAGTCAGAAAAAAAATAACATCCATATCAACATTTTTATCAGCTCCGGTCCTGTCGTTTTGGTCAAAAAATGAAAATTCGAAAAGTTCCTGTTTTTCTGCTTTAAACTCTAGGTACACATCCAAAATGCATTACTGAGTTGAAAGAAGTGAATTCTGGTGCATGGTTTTGAAATCGCAGTCAGAAAAAAAATAACATCCATATCAACATTTTTATCAGCTCCGGTCCTGTCGTTTTGGTCAAAAAATGAAAATTCTAAAAGTTCCTGTTTTTCTGCTTTAAACTCTAGGTACACATCCAAAATGCATTACTGAGTTGAAAGAAGTGAATTCTGGTGCATGGTTTTGAAATCGCAGTCAGAAAAAAAATAACATCCATATCAACATTTTTATCAGCTCCGGTCCTGTCGTTTTGGTCAAAAAATGAAAATTCTAAAAGTTCCTGTTTTTCTGCTTTAAACTCTAGGTACACATCCAAAATGCATTACTGAGTTGAAAGAAGTGAATTCTGGTGCATGGTTTTGAAATCGCAGTCAGAAAAAAAATAACATCCATATCAACATTTTTATCATCTCCGGTCCTGTCGTTTTGGTCAAAAAATTAAAATTCTAAAAGTTCCTGTTTTTCTGCTTTAAACTCTAGGTACACATCCAAAATGCATTACTGAGTTGAAAGAAGTGAATTCTGGTGCATGGTTTTGAAATCGCAGTCAGAAAAAAAATAACATCCATATCAACATTTTTATCAGCTCCGGTCCTGTCGTTTTGGTCAAAAAATGAAAATTCGAAAAGTTCCTGTTTTTCTGCTTTAAACTCTAGGTACACATCCAAAATGCATTACTGAGTTGAAAGAAGTGAATTCTGGTGCATGGTTTTGAAATCGCAGTCAGAAAAAAAATAACATCCATATCAACATTTTTATCAGCTCCGGTCCTGTCGTTTTGGTCAAAAAATGAAAATTCTAAAAGTTCCTGTTTTTTCTGCTTTAAACTCTAGGTACACATCCAAAATGCATTACTGAGTTGAAAGAAGTGAATTCTGGTGCATGGTTTTGAAATCGCAGTCAGAAAAAAAATAACATCCATATCAACATTTTTATCATCTCCGGTCCTGTCGTTTTGGTCAAAAAATGAAAATTCTAAAAGTTCCTATTTTTCTGCTTTAAACTCTAGGTACACATCCAAAATGCATTACTGAGTTGAAAGAAGTGAATTCTGGTGCATGGTTTTGAAATCGCAGTCAGAAAAAAAATAACATCCATATCAACATTTTTATCAGCTCCGGTCCTGTCATTTCGGTCAAAAAATGAAAATTCTAAAAGTTCCTGTTTTTCTGCTTTAAACTCTAGGTACACATCCAAAATGCATTACTGAGTTAAAAGAAGTTGATTCTGGTGCATGGTTTTGAAATCGCAGTCAGAAAAAAAATAACATCCATATCAACATTTTTATCAGCTCCGGTCCTGTCGTTTTGGTCAAAAAATGAAAATTCGAAAAGTTCCTGTTTTTCTGCTTTAAACTCTAGGTACACATCCAAAATGCATTACTGAGTTGAAAGAAGTGAATTCTGGTGCATGGTTTTGAAATCGCAGTCAGAAAAAAAATAACATCCATATCAACATTTTTATCAGCTCCGGCCGGTCCTGTCGTTTTGGTCAAAAAATGAAAATTCGAAAAGTTCCTGTTTTTCTGCTTTAAACTCTAGTTACACATCCAAAATGCATTACTGAGTTGAAAGAAGTGAATTCTGGTGCATGGTTTTGAAATCGCAGTCAGAAAAAAAATAACATCCATATCAACATTTTTATCAGCTCCGGTCCTGTCGTTTTGGTCAAAAAATGAAAATTCTAAAAGTTCCTGTTTTTCTGCTTTAAACTCTAGGTACACATCCAAAATGCATTACTGAGTTGAAAGAAGTGAATTCTGGTGCATGGTTTTGAAATCGCAGTCAGAAAAAAATAACATCCATATCAACATTTTTATCAGCTCCGGTCCTGTCGTTTTGGTCAAAAAATGAAAATTCTAAAAGTTCCTGTTTTTCTGCTTTAAACTCTAGGTACACATCCAAAATGCATTACTGAGTTGAAAGAAGTGAATTCTGGTGCATGGTTTTGAAATCGCAGTCAGAAAAAAAATAACATCCATATCAACATTTTTATCAGCTCCGGTCCTGTCGTTTTGGTCAAAAAATGAAAATTCTAAAAGTTCCTGTTTTTCTGCTTTAAACTCTAGGTACACATCCAAAATGCATTACTGAGTTGAAAGAAGTGAATTCTGGTGCATGGTTTTGAAATCGCAGTCAGAAAAAAAATAACATCCATATCAACATTTTTATCAGCTCCGGTCCTGTCGTTTTGGTCAAAAAATGAAAATTCGAAAAGTTCCTGTTTTTCTGCTTTAAACTCTAGGTACACATCCAAAATGCATTACTGAGTTGAAAGAAGTGAATTCTGGTGCATGGTTTTGAAATCGCAGTCAGAAAAAAAATAACATCCATATCAACATTTTTATCAGCTCCGGCCGGTCCTGTCGTTTTGGTCAAAAAATGAAAATTCGAAAAGTTCCTGTTTTTCTGCTTTAAACTCTAGGTACACATCCAAAATGCATTACTGAGTTGAAAGAAGTGAATTCTGGTGCATGGTTTTGAAATCGCAGTCAGAAAAAAAATAACATCCATATCAACATTTTTATCAGCTCCGGTCCTGTCGTTTTGGTCAAAAAATGAAAATTCTAAAAGTTCCTGTTTTTCTGCTTTAAACTCTAGGTACACATCCAAAATGCATTACTGAGTTGAAAGAAGTGAATTCTGGTGCATGGTTTTGAAATCGCAGTCAGAAAAAAAATAACATCCATATCAACATTTTTATCAGCTCCGGTCCTGTCGTTTTGGTCAAAAAATGAAAATTCTAAAAGTTCCTGTTTTTCTGCTTTAAACTCTAGGTACACATCCAAAATGCATTACTGAGTTGAAAGAAGTGAATTCTGGTGCATGGTTTTGAAATCGCAGTCAGAAAAAAAATAACATCCATATCAACATTTTTATCAGCTCCGGTCCTGTCGTTTTGGTCAAAAAATGAAAATTCTAAAAGTTCCTGTTTTTCTGCTTTAAACTCTAGGTACACATCCAAAATGCATTACTGAGTTGAAAGAAGTGAATTCTGGTGCATGGTTTTGAAATCGCAGTCAGAAAAAAAATAACATCCATATCAACATTTTTATCATCTCCGGTCCTGTCGTTTTGGTCAAAAAATTAAAATTCTAAAAGTTCCTGTTTTTCTGCTTTAAACTCTAGGTACACATCCAAAATGCATTACTGAGTTGAAAGAAGTGAATTCTGGTGCATGGTTTTGAAATCGCAGTCAGAAAAAAAATAACATCCATATCAACATTTTTATCAGCTCCGGTCCTGTCGTTTTGGTCAAAAAATGAAAATTCGAAAAGTTCCTGTTTTTCTGCTTTAAACTCTAGGTACACATCCAAAATGCATTACTGAGTTGAAAGAAGTGAATTCTGGTGCATGGTTTTGAAATCGCAGTCAGAAAAAAAATAACATCCATATCAACATTTTTATCAGCTCCGGTCCTGTCGTTTTGGTCAAAAAATGAAAATTCTAAAAGTTCCTGTTTTTCTGCTTTAAACTCTAGGTACACATCCAAAATGCATTACTGAGTTGAAAGAAGTGAATTCTGGTGCATGGTTTTGAAATCGCAGTCAGAAAAAAAATAACATCCATATCAACATTTTTATCAGCTCCGGTCCTGTCGTTTTGGTCAAAAAATGAAAATTCTAAAAGTTCCTGTTTTTCTGCTTTAAACTCTAGGTACACATCCAAAATGCATTACTGAGTTGAAAGAAGTGAATTCTGGTGCATGGTTTTGAAATCGCAGTCAGAAAAAAATAACATCCATATCAACATTTTTATCAGCTCCGGTCCTGTCGTTTTGGTCAAAAAATGAAAATTCGAAAAGTTCCTGTTTTTCTGCTTTAAACTCTAGGTACACATCCAAAATGCATTACTGAGTTGAAAGAAGTGAATTCTGGTGCATGGTTTTGAAATCGCAGTCAGAAAAAAAATAACATCCATATCAACATTTTTATCAGCTCCGGCCGGTCCTGTCGTTTTGGTCAAAAAATGAAAATTCGAAAAGTTCCTGTTTTTCTGCTTTAAACTCTAGGTACACATCCAAAATGCATTACTGAGTTGAAAGAAGTGAATTCTGGTGCATGGTTTTGAAATCGCAGTCAGAAAAAAAATAACATCCATATCAACATTTTTATCAGCTCCGGTCCTGTCGTTTTGGTCAAAAAATGAAAATTCGAAAAGTTCCTGTTTTTCTGCTTTAAACTCTAGGTACACATCCAAAATGCATTACTGAGTTGAAAGAAGTGAATTCTGGTGCATGGTTTTGAAATCGCAGTCAGAAAAAAAATAACATCCATATCAACATTTTTATCAGCTCCGGTCCTGTCGTTTTGGTCAAAAAATGAAAATTCTAAAAGTTCCTGTTTTTCTGCTTTAAACTCTAGGTACACATCCAAAATGCATTACTGAGTTGAAAGAAGTGAATTCTGGTGCATGGTTTTGAAATCGCAGTCAGAAAAAAAATAACATCCATATCAACATTTTTATCAGCTCCGGTCCTGTCGTTTTGGTCAAAAAATGAAAATTCTAAAAGTTCCTGTTTTTCTGCTTTAAACTCTAGGTACACATCCAAAATGCATTACTGAGTTGAAAGAAGTGAATTCTGGTGCATGGTTTTGAAATCGCAGTCAGAAAAAAAATAACATCCATATCAACATTTTTATCATCTCCGGTCCTGTCGTTTTGGTCAAAAAATTAAAATTCTAAAAGTTCCTGTTTTTCTGCTTTAAACTCTAGGTACACATCCAAAATGCATTACTGAGTTGAAAGAAGTGAATTCTGGTGCATGGTTTTGAAATCGCAGTCAGAAAAAAAATAACATCCATATCAACATTTTTATCAGCTCCGGTCCTGTCGTTTTGGTCAAAAAATGAAAATTCGAAAAGTTCCTGTTTTTCTGCTTTAAACTCTAGGTACACATCCAAAATGCATTACTGAGTTGAAAGAAGTGAATTCTGGTGCATGGTTTTGAAATCGCAGTCAGAAAAAAAATAACATCCATATCAACATTTTTATCAGCTCCGGTCCTGTCGTTTTGGTCAAAAAATGAAAATTCTAAAAGTTCCTGTTTTTCTGCTTTAAACTCTAGGTACACATCCAAAATGCATTACTGAGTTGAAAGAAGTGAATTCTGGTGCATGGTTTTGAAATCGCAGTCAGAAAAAAAATAACATCCATATCAACATTTTTATCATCTCCGGTCCTGTCGTTTTGGTCAAAAAATGAAAATTCTAAAAGTTCCTATTTTTCTGCTTTAAACTCTAGGTACACATCCAAAATGCATTACTGAGTTGAAAGAAGTGAATTCTGGTGCATGGTTTTGAAATCGCAGTCAGAAAAAAAATAACATCCATATCAACATTTTTATCAGCTCCGGTCCTGTCATTTCGGTCAAAAAATGAAAATTCTAAAAGTTCCTGTTTTTCTGCTTTAAACTCTAGGTACACATCCAAAATGCATTACTGAGTTAAAAGAAGTTGATTCTGGTGCATGGTTTTGAAATCGCAGTCAGAAAAAAAATAACATCCATATCAACATTTTTATCAGCTCCGGGTCCTGTCGTTTTGGTCAAAAAATGAAAATTCGAAAAGTTCCTGTTTTTCTGCTTTAAACTCTAGGTACACATCCAAAATGCATTACTGAGTTGAAAGAAGTGAATTCTGGTGCATGGTTTTGAAATCGCAGTCAGAAAAAAAATAACATCCATATCAACATTTTTATCAGCTCCGGCCGGTCCTGTCGTTTTGGTCAAAAAATGAAAATTCGAAAAGTTCCTGTTTTTCTGCTTTAAACTCTAGTTACACATCCAAAATGCATTACTGAGTTGAAAGAAGTGAATTCTGGTGCATGGTTTTGAAATCGCAGTCAGAAAAAAAATAACATCCATATCAACATTTTTATCAGCTCCGGTCCTGTCGTTTTGGTCAAAAATGAAAATTCTAAAAGTTCCTGTTTTTCTGCTTTAAACTCTAGGTACACATCCAAAATGCATTACTGAGTTGAAAGAAGTGAATTCTGGTGCATGGTTTTGAAATCGCAGTCAGAAAAAAAATAACATCCATATCAACATTTTTATCAGCTCCGGTCCTGTCGTTTTGGTCAAAAAATGAAAATTCTAAAAGTTCCTGTTTTTCTGCTTTAAACTCTAGGTACACATCCAAAATGCATTACTGAGTTGAAAGAAGTGAATTCTGGTGCATGGTTTTGAAATCGCAGTCAGAAAAAAAATAACATCCATATCAACATTTTTATCAGCTCCGGTCCTGTCGTTTTGGTCAAAAAATGAAAATTCTAAAAGTTCCTGTTTTTCTGCTTTAAACTCTAGGTACACATCCAAAATGCATTACTGAGTTGAAAGAAGTGAATTCTGGTGCATGGTTTTGAAATCGCAGTCAGAAAAAAAATAACATCCATATCAACATTTTTATCAGCTCCGGTCCTGTCGTTTTGGTCAAAAAATGAAAATTCGAAAAGTTCCTGTTTTTCTGCTTTAAACTCTAGGTACACATCCAAAATGCATTACTGAGTTGAAAGAAGTGAATTCTGGTGCATGGTTTTGAAATCGCAGTCAGAAAAAAAATAACATCCATATCAACATTTTTATCAGCTCCGGCCGGTCCTGTCGTTTTGGTCAAAAAATGAAAATTCGAAAAGTTCCTGTTTTTCTGCTTTAAACTCTAGGTACACATCCAAAATGCATTACTGAGTTGAAAGAAGTGAATTCTGGTGCATGGTTTTGAAATCGCAGTCAGAAAAAAAATAACATCCATATCAACATTTTTATCAGCTCCGGTCCTGTCGTTTTGGTCAAAAAATGAAAATTCTAAAAGTTCCTGTTTTTCTGCTTTAAACTCTAGGTACACATCCAAAATGCATTACTGAGTTGAAAGAAGTGAATTCTGGTGCATGGTTTTGAAATCGCAGTCAGAAAAAAAATAACATCCATATCAACATTTTTATCAGCTCCGGTCCTGTCGTTTTGGTCAAAAAATGAAAATTCTAAAAGTTCCTGTTTTTCTGCTTTAAACTCTAGGTACACATCCAAAATGCATTACTGAGTTGAAAGAAGTGAATTCTGGTGCATGGTTTTGAAATCGCAGTCAGAAAAAAATAACATCCATATCAACATTTTTATCAGCTCCGGTCCTGTCGTTTTGGTCAAAAAATGAAAATTCTAAAAGTTCCTGTTTTTCTGCTTTAAACTCTAGGTACACATCCAAAATGCATTACTGAGTTGAAAGAAGTGAATTCTGGTGCATGGTTTTGAAATCGCAGTCAGAAAAAAAATAACATCCATATCAACATTTTTATCATCTCCGGTCCTGTCGTTTTGGTCAAAAAATTAAAATTCTAAAAGTTCCTGTTTTTCTGCTTTAAACTCTAGGTACACATCCAAAATGCATTACTGAGTTGAAAGAAGTGAATTCTGGTGCATGGTTTTGAAATCGCAGTCAGAAAAAAAATAACATCCATATCAACATTTTTATCAGCTCCGGTCCTGTCGTTTTGGTCAAAAAATGAAAATTCGAAAAGTTCCTGTTTTTCTATTTAAACTCTAGGTACACATCCAAAATGCATTACTGAGTTGAAAGAAGTGAATTCTGGTGCATGGTTTTGAAATCGCAGTCAGAAAAAAAATAACATCCATATCAACATTTTTATCAGCTCCGGTCCTGTCGTTTTGGTCAAAAAATGAAATTCTAAAAGTTCCTGTTTTTCTGCTTTAAACTCTAGGTACACATCCAAAATGCATTACTGAGTTGAAAGAAGTGA
The DNA here is from genome assembly GCF_055691185.1 of Crinia signifera. Classification (NCBI taxonomy): domain Eukaryota; kingdom Metazoa; phylum Chordata; class Amphibia; order Anura; family Myobatrachidae; genus Crinia; species Crinia signifera. The sequence continues at coordinate 26,683,858 of NC_139220.1, forward strand.
ATTCTGGTGCATGGTTTTGAAATCGCAGTCAGAAAAAAAATAACATCCATATCAACATTTTTATCATCTCCGGTCCTGTCGTTTTGGTCAAAAAATGAAAATTCTAAAAGTTCCTATTTTTCTGCTTTAAACTCTAGGTACACATCCAAAATGCATTACTGAGTTGAAAGAAGTGAATTCTGGTGCATGGTTTTGAAATCGCAGTCAGAAAAAAAATAACATCCATATCAACATTTTTATCAGCTCCGGTCCTGTCATTTCGGTCAAAAAATGAAAATTCTAAAAGTTCCTGTTTTTCTGCTTTAAACTCTAGGTACACATCCAAAATGCATTACTGAGTTAAAAGAAGTTGATTCTGGTGCATGGTTTTGAAATCGCAGTCAGAAAAAAATAACATCCATATCAACATTTTTATCAGCTCCGGTCCTGTCGTTTTGGTCAAAAAATGAAAATTCGAAAAGTTCCTGTTTTTCTGCTTTAAACTCTAGGTACACATCCAAAATGCATTACTGAGTTGAAAGAAGTGAATTCTGGTGCATGGTTTTGAAATCGCAGTCAGAAAAAAAATAACATCCATATCAACATTTTTATCAGCTCCGGTCCTGTCGTTTTGGTCAAAAAATGAAAATTCTAAAAGTTCCTGTTTTTCTGCTTTAAACTCTAGGTACACATCCAAAATGCATTACTGAGTTGAAAGAAGTGAATTCTGGTGCATGGTTTTGAAATCGCAGTCAGAAAAAAAATAACATCCATATCAACATTTTATCAGCTCCGGTCCTGTCGTTTTGGTCAAAAAATGAAAATTCGAAAAGTTCCTGTTTTTCTGCTTTAAACTCTAGGTACACATCCAAAATGCATTACTGAGTTGAAAGAAGTGAATTCTGGTGCATGGTTTTGAAATCGCAGTCAGAAAAAAAAATTAACATCCATATCAACATTTTTATCAGCTCCGGCCGGTCCTGTCGTTTTGGTCAAAAAATGAAAATTCGAAAAGTTCCTGTTTTTCTGCTTTAAACTCTAGGTACACATCCAAAATGCATTACTGAGTTGAAAGAAGTGAATTCTGGTGCATGGTTTTGAAATCGCAGTCAGAAAAAAAATAACATCCATATCAACATTTTTATCAGCTCCGGCCGTCCTGTCGTTTTGGTCAAAAAATGAAAATTCGAAAAGTTCCTGTTTTTCTGCTTTAAACTCTAGGTACACATCCAAAATGCATTACTGAGTTAAAAGAAGTGAATTCTGGTGCATGGTTTTGAAATCGCAGTCAGAAAAAAAATAACATCCATATCAACATTTTTATCAGCTCCGGTCCTGTCGTTTTGGTCAAAAAATGAAAATTCTAAAAGTTCCTGTTTTTCTGCTTTAAACTCTAGGTACACATCCAAAATGCATTACTCTGAGTTGAAAGAAGTGAATTCTGGTGCATGGTTTTGAAATCGCAGTCAGAAAAAAAATAACATCCATATCAACATTTTTATCAGCTCCGGTCCTGTCGTTTTGGTCAAAAAATGAAAATTCTAAAAGTTCCTGTTTTTCTGCTTTAAACTCTAGGTACACATCCAAAATGCATTACTGAGTTGAAAGAAGTGAATTCTGGTGCATGGTTTTGAAATCGCAGTCAGAAAAAAAATAACATCCATATCAACATTTTTATCAGCTCCGGTCCTGTCGTTTTGGTCAAAAAATGAAAATTCGAAAAGTTCCTGTTTTTCTGCTTTAAACTCTAGGTACACATCCAAAATGCATTACTGAGTTGAAAGAAGTGAATTCTGGTGCATGGTTTTGAAATCGCAGTCAGAAAAAAAATAACATCCATATCAACATTTTTATCAGCTCCGGCCGGTCCTGTCGTTTTGGTCAAAAAATGAAAATTCGAAAAGTTCCTGTTTTTCTGCTTTAAACTCTAGGTACACATCCAAAATGCATTACTGAGTTGAAAGAAGTGAATTCTGGTGCATGGTTTTGAAATCGCAGTCAGAAAAAAAATAACATCCATATCAACATTTTTATCAGCTCCGGTCCTGTCGTTTTGGTCAAAAAATGAAAATTCTAAAGTTCCTGTTTGCTTTAAACTCTAGGTACACATCCATGCATTACTGAGTTGAAAGAAGTGAATTCTGGTGCATGGTTTTGAAATCGCAGCAGAAAAAAATAACATCCATATCAACATTTTTATCAGCTCCGGTCCTGTCGTTTTGGTCAAAAAATGAAAATTCTAAAAGTTCCTGTTTTTCTGCTTTAAACTCTAGGTACACATCCAAAATGCATTACTGAGTTGAAAGAAGTGAATTCTGGTGCATGGTTTTGAAATCGCAGTCAGAAAAAAAATAACATCCATATCAACATTTTTATCAGCTCCGGTCCTGTCGTTTTGGTCAAAAAATGAAAATTCTAAAAGTTCCTGTTTATTCCTGTTTTTCTGCTTTAAACTCTAGGTACACATCCAAAATGCATTACTGAGTTGAAAGAAGTGAATTCTGGTGCATGGTTTTGAAATCGCAGTCAGAAAAAAAATAACATCCATATCAACATTTTTATCATCTCCGGTCCTGTCGTTTTGGTCAAAAAATTAAAATTCTAAAAGTTCCTGTTTTTCTGCTTTAAACTCTAGGTACACATCCAAAATGCATTACTGAGTTGAAAGAAGTGAATTCTGGTGCATGGTTTTGAAATCGCAGTCAGAAAAAAAATAACATCCATATCAACATTTTTATCAGCTCCGGTCCTGTCGTTTTGGTCAAAAAATGAAAATTCGAAAAGTTCCTGTTTTTCTGCTTTAAACTCTAGGTACACATCCAAAATGCATTACTGAGTTGAAAGAAGTGAATTCTGGTGCATGGTTTTGAAATCGCAGTCAGAAAAAAAATAACATCCATATCAACATTTTTATCAGCTCCGGTCCTGTCGTTTTGGTCAAAAAATGAAAATTCTAAAAGTTCCTGTTTTTCTGCTTTAAACTCTAGGTACACATCCAAAATGCATTACTGAGTTGAAAGAAGTGAATTCTGGTGCATGGTTTTGAAATCGCAGTCAGAAAAAAAATAACATCCATATCAACATTTTTATCATCTCCGGTCCTGTCGTTTTGGTCAAAAAATGAAAATTCTAAAAGTTCCTATTTTTCTGCTTTAAACTCTAGGTACACATCCAAAATGCATTACTGAGTTGAAAGAAGTGAATTCTGGTGCATGGTTTTGAAATCGCAGTCAGAAAAAAAATAACATCCATATCAACATTTTTATCAGCTCCGGTCCTGTCATTTCGGTCAAAAAATGAAAATTCTAAAAGTTCCTGTTTTTCTGCTTTAAACTCTAGGTACACATCCAAAATGCATTACTGAGTTAAAAGAAGTTGATTCTGGTGCATGGTTTTGAAATCGCAGTCAGAAAAAAAATAACATCCATATCAACATTTTTATCAGCTCCGGTCCTGTCGTTTTGGTCAAAAAATGAAAATTCGAAAAGTTCCTGTTTTTCTGCTTTAAACTCTAGGTACACATCCAAAATGCATTACTGAGTTGAAAGAAGTGAATTCTGGTGCATGGTTTTGAAATCGCAGTCAGAAAAAAAATAACATCCATATCAACATTTTTATCAGCTCCGGTCCTGTCGTTTTGGTCAAAAAATGAAAATTCTAAAAGTTCCTGTTTTTCTGCTTTAAACTCTAGGTACACATCCAAAATGCATTACTGAGTTGAAAGAAGTGAATTCTGGTGCATGGTTTTGAAATCGCAGTCAGAAAAAAAATAACATCCATATCAACATTTTTATCAGCTCCGGTCCTGTCGTTTTGGTCAAAAAATGAAAATTCTAAAAGTTCCTGTTTTTCTGCTTTAAACTCTAGGTACACATCCAAAATGCATTACTGAGTTGAAAGAAGTGAATTCTGGTGCATGGTTTTGAAATAGCAGTCAGAAAAAAAATAACATCCATATCAACATTTTTATCAGCTCCGGTCCTGTCGTTTTGGTCAAAAAATGAAAATTCTAAAAGTTCCTGTTTTTCTGCTTTAAACTCTAGGTACACATCCAAAATGCATTACTGAGTTGAAAGAAGTGAATTCTGGTGCATGGTTTTGAAATCGCAGTCAGAAAAAAATAACATCCATATCAACATTTTTATCAGCTCCGGTCCTGTCGTTTTGGTCAAAAAATGAAAATTCGAAAAGTTCCTGTTTTTCTGCTTTAAACTCTAGGTACACATCCAAAATGCATTACTGAGTTGAAAGAAGTGAATTCTGGTGCATGGTTTTGAAATCGCAGTCAGAAAAAAAATAACATCCATATCAACATTTTTATCAGCTCCGGTCCTGTCGTTTTGGTCAAAAAATGAAAATTCTAAAAGTTCCTGTTTTTCTGCTTTAAACTCTAGGTACACATCCAAAATGCATTACTGAGTTGAAAGAAGTGAATTCTGGTGCATGGTTTTGAAATCGCAGTCAGAAAAAAAATAACATCCATATCAACATTTTTATCAGCTCCGGTCCTGTCGTTTTGGTCAAAAAATGAAAATTCTAAAAGTTCCTGTTTTTCTGCTTTAAACTCTAGGTACACATCCAAAATGCATTACTGAGTTGAAAGAAGTGAATTCTGGTGCATGGTTTTGAAATAGCAGTCAGAAAAAAAATAACATCCATATCAACATTTTTATCAGCTCCGGTCCTGTCGTTTTGGTCAAAAAATGAAAATTCTAAAAGTTCCTGTTTTTCTGCTTTAAACTCTAGGTACACATCCAAAATGCATTACTGAGTTGAAAGAAGTGAATTCTGGTGCATGGTTTTGAAATCGCAGTTAGAAAAAAAATAACATCCATATCAACATTTTTATCAGCTCCGGTCCTGTCGTTTTGGTCAAAAAATGAAAATTCTAAAAGTTCCTGTTTTTCAGCTTTAAACTCTAGGTACACATCCAAAATGCATTACTGAGTTGAAAGAAGTGAATTCTGGTGCATGGTTTTGAAATCGCAGTCAGAAAAAAATAACATCCATATCAACATTTTTATCAGCTCCGGTCCTGTCGTTTTTGTCAAAAAATGAAAATTCGAAAAGTTCTGTTTTTCTGCTTTAAACTCTAGGTACACATCCAAAATGCATTACTGAGTTGAAAGAAGTTGATTCTGGTTCATGGTTTTGAAACCGCAGTCAGAAAAAAAATAACATCCATATCAACATTTTTATCAGCTCCGGTCCTGTCGTTTTGGTCAAAAAATGAAAATTCGAAAAGTTCCTGTTTTTCTGCTTTAAACTCTAGGTACACATCCAAAATGCATTACTGAGTTGAAAGAAGTGAATTCTGGTGCATGGTTTTGAAATCGCAGTCAGAAAAAAAATAACATCCATATCAACATTTTTATCAGCTCCGGTCCTGTCGTTTTGGTCAAAAAATGAAAATTCGAAAAGTTCCTGTTTTTCTGCTTTAAACTCTAGGTACACATCCAAAATGCATTACTGAGTTGAAAGAAGTGAATTCTGGTGCATGGTTTTGAAATCGCAGTCAGAAAAAAAATAACATCCATATCAACATTTTTATCAGCTCCGGTCCTGTCGTTTTGGTCAAAAAATGAAAATTCTAAAAGTTCCTGTTTTTCTGCTTTAAACTCTAGGTACACATCCAAAATGCATTACTGAGTTGAAAGAAGTGAATTCTGGTGCATGGTTTTGAAATCGCAGTCAGAAAAAAATAACATCCATATCAACATTTTTATCAGCTCCGGTCCTGTCGTTTTTGTCAAAAAATGAAAATTCGAAAAGTTTCTGTTTTTCTGCTTTAAACTCTAGGTACACATCCAAAATGCATTACTGAGTTGAAAGAAGTTGATTCTGGTTCATGGTTTTGAAACCGCAGTCAGAAAAAAAATAACATCCATATCAACATTTTTATCAGCTCCGGTCCTGTCGTTTTGGTCAAAAAATGAAAATTCGAAAAGTTCCTGTTTTTCTGCTTTAAACTCTAGGTACACATCCAAAATGCATTACTGAGTTGAAAGAAGTGAATTCTGGTGCATGGTTTTGAAATCGCAGTCAGAAAAAAAATAACATCCATATCAACATTTTTATCAGCTCCGGTCCTGTCGTTTTGGTCAAAAAATGAAAATTCGAAAAGTTCCTGTTTTTCTGCTTTAAACTCTAGGTACACATCCAAAATGCATTACTGAGTTGAAAGAAGTGAATTCTGGTGCATGGTTTTGAAATCGCAGTCAGAAAAAAAATAACATCCATATCAACATTTTTTATCAGCTCCGGTCCTGTCATTTGGTCAAAAAATGAAAATTCTAAAAGTTCCTGTTTTTCTGCTTTAAACTCTAGGTACACATCCAAAATGCATTACTGAGTTGAAAGAAGTGAATTCTGGTGCATGGTTTTGAAATCGCAGTCAGAAAAAAAATAACATCCATATCAACATTTTTATCAGCTCCGGCCGGTCCTGTCGTTTTGGTCAAAAAATTAAAATTCTAAAAGTTCCTGTTTTTCTGCTTTAAACTCTAGGTACACATCCAAAATGCATTACTGAGTTGAAAGAAGTTGATTCTGGTGCATGGTTTTGAAACCGCAGTCAGAAAAAAAATAACATCCATATCAACATTTTTATCAGCTCCGGTCCTGTCGTTTTGGTCAAAAAATGAAAATTCTAAAAGTTCCTGTTTTTCTGCTTTAAACTCTAGGTACACATCCAAAATGCATTACTGAGTTGAAAGAAGTGAATTCTGGTGCATGGTTTTGAAATCGCAGTCAGAAAAAAAATAACATCCATATCAACATTTTTATCAGCTCCGGTCCTGTCGTTTTGGTCAAAAAATTAAAATTCGAAAAGTTCCTGTTTTTCTGCTTTAAACTCTAGGTACACATCCAAAATGCATTACTGAGTTGAAAGAAGTTGATTGTGGTTCATGGTTTTGAAACCGCAGTCAGAAAAAAAATAACATCCATATCAACATTTTTATCAGCTCCGGTCCTGTCGTTTTGGTCAAAAAATGAAAATTCGAAAAGTTCCTGTTTTTCTGCTTTAAACTCTAGGTACACATCCAAAATGCATTACTGAGTTGAAAGAAGTGAATTCTGGTGCATGGTTTTGAAATCGCAGTCAGAAAAAAAATAACATCCATATCAACATTTTTATCAGCTCCGGTCCTGTCGTTTTGGTCAAAAAATGAAAATTCTAAAAGTTCCTGTTTTTCTGCTTTAAACTCTAGGTACACATCCAAAATGCATTACTGAGTTGAAAGAAGTGAATTCTGGTGCATGGTTTTGAAATCGCAGTCAGAAAAAAAATAACATCCATATCAACATTTTTATCAGCTCCGGTCCTGTTGTTTTGGTCAAAAAATGAAAATTCTAAAAGTTCCTGTTTTTCTGCTTTAAACTCTAGGTACACATCCAAAATGCATTACTGAGTTAAAAGAAGTGAATTCTGGTGCATGGTTTTGAAATCGCAGTCAGAAAAAAAATAACATCCATATCAACATTTTTATCAGCTCCGGTCCTGTCGTTTTGGTCAAAAAATGAAAATTCTAAAAGTTCCTGTTTTTCTGCTTTAAACTCTAGGTACACATCCAAAATGCATTACTGAGTTGAAAGAAGTGAATTCTGGTGCATGGTTTTGAAATCGCAGTCAGAAAAAAAATAACATCCATATCAACATTTTTATCAGCTCCGGTCCTGTCGTTTTGGTCAAAAAATGAAAATTCTAAAAGTTCCTGTTTTTCTGCTTTAAACTCTAGGTACACATCCAAAATGCATTACTGAGTTGAAAGAAGTGAATTCTGGTGCATGGTTTTGAAATCGCAGTCAGAAAAAAAATAACATCCATATCAACATTTTTATCAGCTCCGGCCGGTCCTGTCGTTTTGGTCAAAAAATGAAAATTCGAAAAGTTCCTGTTTTTCTGCTTTAAACTCTAGGTACACATCCAAAATGCATTACTGAGTTGAAAGAAGTTGATTCTGGTGCATGGTTTTGAAACCGCAGTCAGAAAAAAAATAACATCCATATCAACATTTTGTCGTTTTGGTCAAAAAATGAAAATTCTAAAAGTTCCTGTTTTTCAGCTTTAAACTCTAGGTACACATCCAAAATGCATTACTGAGTTGAAAGAAGTGAATTCTGGTGCATGGTTTTGAAATCGCAGTCAGAAAAAAATAACATCCATATCAACATTTTTATCAGCTCCGGTCCTGTCGTTTTTGTCAAAAAATGAAAATTCGAAAAGTTTCTGTTTTTCTGCTTTAAACTCTAGGTACACATCCAAAATGCATTACTGAGTTGAAAGAAGTTGATTCTGGTTCATGGTTTTGAAACCGCAGTCAGAAAAAAAATAACATCCATATCAACATTTTTATCAGCTCCGGTCCTGTCGTTTTGGTCAAAAAATGAAAATTCGAAAAGTTCCTGTTTTTCTGCTTTAAACTCTAGGTACACATCCAAAATGCATTACTGAGTTGAAAGAAGTGAATTCTGGTGCATGGTTTTGAAATCGCAGTCAGAAAAAAAATAACATCCATATCAACATTTTTATCAGCTCCGGTCCTGTCGTTTTGGTCAAAAAATGAAAATTCTAAAAGTTCCTGTTTTTCTGCTTTAAACTCTAGGTACACATCCAAAATGCATTACTGAGTTGAAAGAAGTGAATTCTGGTGCATGGTTTTGAAATCGCAGTCAGAAAAAAAATAACATTCATATCAACATTTTTATTAGCTCCGGCCGGTCGTGTCGTTTTGGTCAAAAAATGAAAATTCGAAAAGTTCCTGTTTTTCTGCTTTAAACTCTAGGTACACATCCAAAATGCATTACTGAGTTGAAAGAAGTGAATTCTGGTGCATGGTTTTGAAATCGCAGTCAGAAAAAAAATAACATCCATATCAACATTTTTATCAGCTCCGGTCCTGTCGTTTTGGTCAAAAAATGAAAATTCGAAAAGTTCCTGTTTTTCTGCTTTAAACTCTAGGTACACATCCAAAATGCATTACTGAGTTGAAAGAAGTGAATTCTGGTGCATGGTTTTGAAATCGCAGTCAGAAAAAAAATAACATTCATATCAACATTTTTATCAGCTCCGGTCCTGTCGTTTTGGTAAAAAAATGAAAATTCGAAAAGTTCCTGTTTTTCTGCTTTAAACTCTAGGTACACATCCAAAATGCATTACTGAGTTGAAAGAAGTGAATTCTGGTGCATGGTTTTGAAATCGCAGTCAGAAAAAAAAATAACATCCATATCAACATTTTTATCAGCTCCGGCCGGTCCTGTCGTTTTGGTCAAAAAATGAAAATTCGAAAAGTTCCTGTTTTTCTGCTTTAAACTCTAGGTACACATCCAAAATGCATTACTGAGTTGAAAGAAGTGAATTCTGGTGCATGGTTTTGAAATCGCAGTCAGAAAAAAAATAACATCCATATCAACATTTTTATCAGCTCCGGCCGGTCCTGTCGTTTTGGTCAAAAAATGAAAATTCGAAAAGTTCCTGTTTTTCTGCTTTAAACTCTAGGTACACATCCAAAATGCATTACTGAGTTGAAAGAAGTGAATTCTGGTGCATGGTTTTGAAATCGCAGTCAGAAAAAAAATAACATCCATATCAACATTTTTATCAGCTCCGGTCCTGTCGTTTTGGTCAAAAAATGAAAATTCTAAAAGTTCCTGTTTTTCTGCTTTAAACTCTAGGTACACATCCAAAATGCATTACTGAGTTGAAAGAAGTGAATTCTGGTGCATGGTTTTGAAATCGCAGTCAGAAAAAAAATAACATCCATATCAACATTTTTATCAGCTCCGGTCCTGTCGTTTTGGTCAAAAAATGAAAATTCTAAAAGTTCCTGTTTTTCTGCTTTAAACTCTAGGTACACATCCAAAATGCATTACTGAGTTGAAAGAAGTGAATTCTGGTGCATGGTTTTGAAATCGCAGTCAGAAAAAAAATAACATCCATATCAACATTTTTATCAGCTCCGGTCCTGTCGTTTTGGTCAAAAAATGAAAATTCGAAAAGTTCCTGTTTTTCTGCTTTAAACTCTAGGTACACATCCAAAATGCATTACTGAGTTGAAAGAAGTGAATTCTGGTGCATGGTTTTGAAATCGCAGTCAGAAAAAAAATAACATCCATATCAACATTTTTATCAGCTCCGGCCGGTCCTGTCGTTTTGGTCAAAAAATGAAAATTCGAAAAGTTCCTGTTTTTCTGCTTTAAACTCTAGGTACACATCCAAAATGCATTACTGAGTTGAAAGAAGTGAATTCTGGTGCATGGTTTTGAAATCGCAGTCAGAAAAAAAATAACATCCATATCAACATTTTTATCAGCTCCGGTCCTGTCGTTTTGGTCAAAAAATGAAAATTCTAAAAGTTCCTGTTTTTCTGCTTTAAACTCTAGGTACACATCCAAAATGCATTACTGAGTTGAAAGAAGTGAATTCTGGTGCATGGTTTTGAAATCGCAGTCAGAAAAAAAATAACATCCATATCAACATTTTTATCAGCTCCGGTCCTGTCGTTTTGGTCAAAAAATGAAAATTCTAAAAGTTCCTGTTTTTCTGCTTTAAACTCTAGGTACACATCCAAAATGCATTACTGAGTTGAAAGAAGTGAATTCTGGTGCATGGTTTTGAAATCGCAGTCAGAAAAAAAATAACATCCATATCAACATTTTTATCAGCTCCGGTCCTGTCGTTTTGGTCAAAAAATGAAAATTCTAAAAGTTCCTGTTTTTCTGCTTTAAACTCTAGGTACACATCCAAAATGCATTACTGAGTTGAAAGAAGTGAATTCTGGTGCATGGTTTTGAAATCGCAGTCAGAAAAAAAATAACATCCATATCAACATTTTTATCATCTCCGGTCCTGTCGTTTTGGTCAAAAAATTAAAATTCTAAAAGTTCCTGTTTTTCTGCTTTAAACTCTAGGTACACATCCAAAATGCATTACTGAGTTGAAAGAAGTGAATTCTGGTGCATGGTTTTGAAATCGCAGTCAGAAAAAAAATAACATCCATATCAACATTTTTATCAGCTCCGGTCCTGTCGTTTTGGTCAAAAAATGAAAATTCTAAAAGTTCCTGTTTTTCTGCTTTAAACTCTAGGTACACATCCAAAATGCATTACTGAGTTGAAAGAAGTGAATTCTGGTGCATGGTTTTGAAATCGCAGTCAGAAAAAAAATAACATCCATATCAACATTTTTATCAGCTCCGGCCGGTCCTGTCGTTTTGGTCAAAAAATGAAAATTCGAAAAGTTCCTGTTTTTCTGCTTTAAACTCTAGGTACACATCCAAAATGCATTACTGAGTTGAAAGAAGTTGATTCTGGTGCATGGTTTTGAAACCGCAGTCAGAAAAAAAATAACATCCATATCAACATTTTGTCGTTTTGGTCAAAAAATGAAAATTCTAAAAGTTCCTGTTTTTCAGCTTTAAACTCTAGGTACACATCCAAAATGCATTACTGAGTTGAAAGAAGTGAATTCTGGTGCATGGTTTTGAAATCGCAGTCAGAAAAAAATAACATCCATATCAACATTTTTATCAGCTCCGGTCCTGTCGTTTTTGTCAAAAAATGAAAATTCGAAAAGTTTCTGTTTTTCTGCTTTAAACTCTAGGTACACATCCAAAATGCATTACTGAGTTGAAAGAAGTTGATTCTGGTTCATGGTTTTGAAACCGCAGTCAGAAAAAAAATAACATCCATATCAACATTTTTATCAGCTCCGGTCCTATCGTTTTGGTCAAAAAATGAAAATTCGAAAAGTTCCTGTTTTTCTGCTTTAAACTCTAGGTACACATCCAAAATGCATTACTGAGTTGAAAGAAGTGAATTCTGGTGCATGGTTTTGAAATCGCAGTCAGAAAAAAAATAACATCCATATCAACATTTTTATCAGCTCCGGTCCTGTCGTTTTGGTCAAAAAATTAAAATTCTAAAAGTTCCTGTTTTTCTGCTTTAAACTCTAGGTACACATCCAAAATGCATTACTGAGTTGAAAGAAGTGAATTCTGGTGCATGGTTTTGAAATCGCAGTCAGAAAAAAAATAACATTCATATCAACATTTTTATCAGCTCCGGCCGGTCCTGTCGTTTTGGTCAAAAAATGAAAATTCGAAAAGTTCCTGTTTTTCTGCTTTAAACTCTAGGTACACATCCAAAATGCATTACTGAGTTGAAAGAAGTGAATTCTGGTGCATGGTTTTGAAATCGCAGTCAGAAAAAAAATAACATCCATATCAACATTTTTATCAGCTCCGGTCCTGTCGTTTTGGTCAAAAAATGAAAATTCGAAAAGTTCCTGTTTTTCTGCTTTAAACTCTAGGTACACATCCAAAATGCATTACTGAGTTGAAAGAAGTGAATTCTGGTGCATGGTTTTGAAATCGCAGTCAGAAAAAAAATAACATTCATATCAACATTTTTATCAGCACCGGTCCTGTCGTTTTGGTAAAAAAATGAAAATTCGAAAAGTTCCTGTTTTTCTGCTTTAAACTCTAGGTACACATCCAAAATGCATTACTGAGTTGAAAGAAGTGAATTCTGGTGCATGGTTTTGAAATCGCAGTCAGAAAAAAAAATAACATCCATATCAACATTTTTATCAGCTCCGGCCGGTCCTGTCGTTTTGGTCAAAAAATGAAAATTCGAAAAGTTCCTGTTTTTCTGCTTTAAACTCTAGGTACACATCCAAAATGCATTACTGAGTTGAAAGAAGTGAATTCTGGTGCATGGTTTTGAAATCGCAGTCAGAAAAAAAATAACATCCATATCAACATTTTTATCAGCTCCGGCCGGTCCTGTCGTTTTGGTCAAAAAATGAAAATTCGAAAAGTTCCTGTTTTTCTGCTTTAAACTCTAGGTACACATCCAAAATGCATTACTGAGTTGAAAGAAGTGAATTCTGGTGCATGGTTTTGAAATCGCAGTCAGAAAAAAAATAACATCCATATCAACATTTTTATCAGCTCCGGTCCTGTCGTTTTGGTCAAAAAATGAAAATTCTAAAAGTTCCTGTTTTTCTGCTTTAAACTCTAGGTACACATCCAAAATGCATTACTGAGTTGAAAGAAGTGAATTCTGGTGCATGGTTTTGAAATCGCAGTCAGAAAAAAAATAACATCCATATCAACATTTTTATCAGCTCCGGTCCTGTCGTTTTGGTCAAAAAATGAAAATTCTAAAAGTTCCTGTTTTTCTGCTTTAAACTCTAGGTACACATCCAAAATGCATTACTGAGTTGAAAGAAGTGAATTCTGGTGCATGGTTTTGAAATCGCAGTCAGAAAAAAAATAACATCCATATCAACATTTTTATCAGCTCCGGCCGGTCCTGTCGTTTTGGTCAAAAAATGAAAATTCGAAAAGTTCCTGTTTTTCTGCTTTAAACTCTAGGTACACATCCAAAATGCATTACTGAGTTGAAAGAAGTGAATTCTGGTGCATGGTTTTGAAATCGCAGTCAGAAAAAAAATAACATCCATATCAACATTTTTATCAGCTCCGGTCCTGTCGTTTTGGTCAAAAAATGAAAATTCTAAAAGTTCCTGTTTTTCTGCTTTAAACTCTAGGTACACATCCAAAATGCATTACTGAGTTGAAAGAAGTGAATTCTGGTGCATGGTTTTGAAATCGCAGTCAGAAAAAAAATAACATCCATATCAACATTTTTATCAGCTCCGGTCCTGTCGTTTTGGTCAAAAAATGAAAATTCTAAAAGTTCCTGTTTTTCTGCTTTAAACTCTAGGTACACATCCAAAATGCATTACTGAGTTGAAAGAAGTGAATTCTGGTGCATGGTTTTGAAATCGCAGTCAGAAAAAAAATAACATCCATATCAACATTTTTATCAGCTCCGGTCCTGTCGTTTTGGTCAAAAAATGAAAATTCTAAAAGTTCCTGTTTTTCTGCTTTAAACTCTAGGTACACATCCAAAATGCATTACTGAGTTGAAAGAAGTGAATTCTGGTGCATGGTTTTGAAATCGCAGTCAGAAAAAAAATAACATCCATATCAACATTTTTATCATCTCCGGTCCTGTCGTTTTGGTCAAAAAATTAAAATTCTAAAAGTTCCTGTTTTTCTGCTTTAAACTCTAGGTACACATCCAAAATGCATTACTGAGTTGAAAGAAGTGAATTCTGGTGCATGGTTTTGAAATCGCAGTCAGAAAAAAAATAACATCCATATCAACATTTTTATCAGCTCCGGTCCTGTCGTTTTGGTCAAAAAATGAAAATTCGAAAAGTTCCTGTTTTTCTGCTTTAAACTCTAGGTACACATCCAAAATGCATTACTGAGTTGAAAGAAGTGAATTCTGGTGCATGGTTTTGAAATCGCAGTCAGAAAAAAAATAACATCCATATCAACATTTTTATCAGCTCCGGTCCTGTCGTTTTGGTCAAAAAATGAAAATTCTAAAAGTTCCTGTTTTTCTGCTTTAAACTCTAGGTACACATCCAAAATGCATTACTGAGTTGAAAGAAGTGAATTCTGGTGCATGGTTTTGAAATCGCAGTCAGAAAAAAAATAACATCCATATCAACATTTTTATCATCTCCGGTCCTGTCGTTTTGGTCAAAAAATGAAAATTCTAAAAGTTCCTGTTTTTCTGCTTTAAACTCTAGGTACACATCCAAAATGCATTACTGAGTTGAAAGAAGTGAATTCTGGTGCATGGTTTTGAAATCGCAGTCAGAAAAAAAATAACATCCATATCAACATTTTTATCAGCTCCGGTCCTGTCATTTCGGTCAAAAAATGAAAATTCTAAAAGTTCCTGTTTTTCTGCTTTAAACTCTAGGTACACATCCAAAATGCATTACTGAGTTAAAAGAAGTTGATTCTGGTGCATGGTTTTGAAATCGCAGTCAGAAAAAAAATAACATCCATATCAACATTTTTATCAGCTCCGGTCCTGTCGTTTTGGTCAAAAAATGAAAATTCGAAAAGTTCCTGTTTTTCTGCTTTAAACTCTAGGTACACATCCAAAATGCATTACTGAGTTGAAAGAAGTGAATTCTGGTGCATGGTTTTGAAATCGCAGTCAGAAAAAAAATAACATCCATATCAACATTTTTATTAGCTCCGGTCCTGTCGTTTTGGTCAAAAAATGAAAATTCTAAAAGTTCCTGTTTTTCTGCTTTAAACTCTAGGTACACATCCAAAATGCATTACTGAGTTGAAAGAAGTGAATTCTGGTGCATGGTTTTGAAATCGCAGTCAGAAAAAAAATAACATCCATATCAACATTTTTATCAGCTCCGGTCCTGTCGTTTTGGTCAAAAAATGAAAATTCTAAAAGTTCCTGTTTTTCTGCTTTAAACTCTAGGTACACATCCAAAATGCATTACTGAGTTGAAAGAAGTGAATTCTGGTGCATGGTTTTGAAATAGCAGTCAGAAAAAAAATAACATCCATATCAACATTTTTATCAGCTCCGGTCCTGTCGTTTTGGTCAAAAAATGAAAATTCTAAAAGTTCCTGTTTTTCTGCTTTAAACTCTAGGTACACATCCAAAATGCATTACTGAGTTGAAAGAAGTGAATTCTGGTGCATGGTTTTGAAATCGCAGTTAGAAAAAAAATAACATCCATATCAACATTTTTATCAGCTCCGGTCCTGTCGTTTTGGTCAAAAAATGAAAATTCTAAAAGTTCCTGTTTTTCTGCTTTAAACTCTAGGTACGCATCCAAAATGCATTACTGAGTTGAAAGAAGTGAATTCTGGTGCATGGTTTTGAAATCGCAGTCAGAAAAAAAATAACATCCATAACAACATTTTTATCAGCTCCGGTCCTGTCGTTTTGGTCAAAAAATGAAAATTCGAAAAGTTCCTGTTTTTCTGCTTTAAACTCTAGGTACACATCCAAAATGCATTACTGAGTTGAAAGAAGTGAATTCTGGTGCATGGTTTTGAAATCGCAGTCAGAAAAAAATAACATCCATATCAACATTTATATCAGCTCCGGTCCTGTCGTTTTGGTCAAAAAATGAAAATTCGAAAAGTTCCTGTTTTTCTGCTTTAAACTCTAGGTACACATCCAAAATGCATTACTGAGTTGAAAGAAGTGAATTCTGGTGCATGGTTTTGAAATAGCAGTCAGAAAAAAAATAACATCCATATCAACATTTTTATCAGCTCCGGTCCTGTCGTTTTGGTCAAAAAATGAAAATTCTAAAAGTTCCTGTTTTTCTGCTTTAAACTCTAGGTACACATCCAAAATGCATTACTGAGTTGAAAGAAGTGAATTCTGGTGCATGGTTTTGAAATCGCAGTCAGAAAAAAAATAACATCCATATCAACATTTTTATCAGCTCCGGTCCTGTCGTTTTGGTCAAAAAATGAAAATTCTAAAAGTTCCTGTTTTTCTGCTTTAAACTCTAGGTACACATCCAAAATGCATTACTGAGTTGAAAGAAGTGAATTCTGGTGCATGGTTTTGAAATAGCAGTCAGAAAAAAAATAACATCCATATCAACATTTTTATCAGCTCCGGTCCTGTCGTTTTGGTCAAAAAATGAAAATTCTAAAAGTTCCTGTTTTTCTGCTTTAAACTCTAGGTACACATCCAAAATGCATTACTGAGTTGAAAGAAGTGAATTCTGGTGCATGGTTTTGAAATCGCAGTTAGAAAAAAAATAACATCCATATCAACATTTTTATCAGCTCCGGTCCTGTCGTTTTGGTCAAAAAATGAAAATTCTAAAAGTTCCTGTTTTTCTGCTTTAAACTCTAGGTACACATCCAAAATGCATTACTGAGTTGAAAGAAGTGAATTCTGGTGCATGGTTTTGAAATCGCAGTCAGAAAAAAAATAACATCCATAACAACATTTTTATCAGCTCCGGTCCTGTCGTTTTGGTCAAAAAATGAAAATTCGAAAAGTTCCTGTTTTTCTGCTTTAAACTCTAGGTACACATCCAAAATGCATTACTGAGTTGAAAGAAGTGAATTCTGGTGCATGGTTTTGAAATCGCAGTCAGAAAAAAATAACATCCATATCAACATTTTTATCAGCTCCGGTCCTGTCGTTTTGGTCAAAAAATGAAAATTCGAAAAGTTCCTGTTTTTCTGCTTTAAACTCTAGGTACACATCCAAAATGCATTACTGAGTTGAAAGAAGTGAATTCTGGTGCATGGTTTTGAAATCGCAGTCAGAAAAAAATAACATCCATATCAACATTTTTATCAGCTCCGGTCCTGTCATTTTGGTCAAAAAATGAAAATTATAAAAGTTCCTGTTTTTCTGCTTTAAACTCTAGGTACACATCCAAAATGCATTACTGAGTTGAAAGAAGTGAATTCTGGTGCATGGTTTTGAAATCGCAGTCAGAAAAAAAATAACATCCATATCAACATTTTTATCATCTCCGGTCCTGTCGTTTTGGTCAAAAAATGAAAATTCTAAAAGTTCCTGTTTTTCTGCTTTAAACTCTAGGTACACATCCAAAATGCATTACTGAGTTGAAAGAAGTGAATTCTGGTGCATGGTTTTGAAATCGCAGTCAGAAAAAAAATAACATCCATATCAACATTTTTATCAGCTCCGGTCCTGTCGTTTTGGTCAAAAAATGAAAATTCTAAAAGTTCCTGTTTTTCTGCTTTAAACTCTAGGTACACATCCAAAATGCATTACTGAGTTGAAAGAAGTGAATTCTGGTGCATGGTTTTGAAATCGCAGTCAGAAAAAAAATAACATCCATATCAACATTTTTATCAGCTCCGGTCCTGTCGTTTTGGTCAAAAAATGAAAATTCTAAAAGTTCCTGTTTTTCTGCTTTAAACTCTAGGTACACATCCAAAATGCATTACTGAGTTGAAAGAAGTGAATTCTGGTGCATGGTTTTGAAATCGCAGTCAGAAAAAAAATAACATCCATATCAACATTTTTATCAGCTCCGGTCCTGTCGTTTTGGTCAAAAAATGAAAATTCTAAAAGTTCCTGTTTTTCTGCTTTAAACTCTAGGTACACATCCAAAATGCATTACTGAGTTGAAAGAAGTGAATTCTGGTGCATGGTTTTGAAATCGCAGTCAGAAAAAAAATAACATCCATATCAACATTTTTATCAGCTCCGGCCGGTCCTGTCGTTTTGGTCAAAAAATGAAAATTCGAAAAGTTCCTGTTTTTCTGCTTTAAACTCTAGGTACACATCCAAAATGCATTACTGAGTTGAAAGAAGTGAATTCTGGTGCATGGTTTTGAAATCGCAGTCAGAAAAAAATAACATCCATATCAACATTTTTATCAGCTCCGGTCCTGTCGTTTTGGTCAAAAAATGAAAATTCGAAAAGTTCCTGTTTTTTTGCTTTAAACTCTAGGTACACATCCAAAATGCATTACTGAGTTGAAAGAAGTGAATTCTGGTGCATGGTTTTGAAATCGCAGTCAGAAAAAAAATAACATCCATATCAACATTTTTATCAGCTCCGGTCCTGTCGTTTTGGTCAAAAAATGAAAATTTGAAAAGTTCCTGTTTTTCTGCTTTAAACTCTAGGTACACATCCAAAATGCATTACTGAGTTGAAAGAAGTGAATTCTGGTGCATGGTTTTGAAATCGCAGTCAGAAAAAAAATAACATCCATATCAACATTTTTATCAGCTCCGGTCCTGTCGTTTTGGTCAAAAAATGAAAATTCTAAAAGTTCCTGTTTTTCTGCTTTAAACTCTAGGTACACATCCAAAATGCATTACTGAGTTGAAAGAAGTGAATTCTGGTGCATGGTTTTGAAATCGCAGTCAGAAAAAAATAACATCCATATCAACATTTTTATCAGCTCCGGTCCTGTCGTTTTGGTCAAAAAATGAAAATTCTAAAAGTTCCTGTTTTTCTGCTTTAAACTCTAGGTACACATCCAAAATGCATTACTGAGTTGAAAGAAGTGAATTCTGGTGCATCGTTTTGAAATCGCAGTCAGAAAAAAAATAGTATCCATATCAACATTTTTATCAGCTCCGGTCCTGTCGTTTTGGTCAAAAAATGAAAATTCTAAAAGTTCCTGTTTTTCTGCTTTAAACTCTAGGTACACATCCAAAATGCATTACTGAGTTGAAAGAAGTGAATTCTGGTGCATTGTTTTGAAATCGCAGTCAGAAAAAAAATAACATCCATATCAACATTTTTATCAGCTCCGGTCCTGTCGTTTTGGTCAAAAAATGAAAATTCGAAAAGTTCCTGTTTTTCTGCTTTAAACTCTAGGTACACATCCAAAATGCATTACTGAGTTGAAAGAAGTGAATTCTGGTGCATGGTTTTGAAATCGCAGTCAGAAAAAAAATAACATCCATATCAACATTTTTATCAGCTCCGGTCCTGTCATTTTGGTCAAAAAATGAAAATTCGAAAAGTTCCTGTTTTTCTACTTTAAACTCTAGGTACACATCCAAAATGCATTACTGAGTTGAAAGTAGTTGATTCTGGTGCATGGTTTTGAAACCGCAGTCAGAAAAAAAATAACATCCATATCAACATTTTTATCAGCTCCGGTCCTGTCGTTTTGGTCAAAAAATGAAAATTCGAAAAGTTCCTGTTTTTCTGCTTTAAACTCTAGGTACACATCCAAAATGCATTACTGAGTTGAAAGAAGTGAATTCTGGAGCATGGTTTTGAAATCGCAGTCAGAAAAAAAATAACATCCATATCAACATTTTTATTAGCTCCGGTCCTGTCGTTTTTGTCAAAAAATGAAAATTCGAAAAGTTCCTGTTTTTCTGCTTTAAACTCTAGGTACACATCCAAAATGCATTACTGAGTTGAAAGAAGTTGATTCTGGTGCATGGTTTTGAAATCGCAGTCAGAAAAAAAATAACATCCATATCAACATTTTTATCAGCTCCGGTTCTGTTGTTTTGGTCAAAAAATGAAAATTAGAAAAGTTCCTTTTTTTCTGCTTTAAACTCTAGGTACACATCCAAAATGCATTACTGAGTTGAAAGAAGTGAATTCTGGTGCATGGTTTTGAAATCGCAGTCAGAAAAAAAATAACATCCATATCAACATTTTTATCAGCTCCGGACCTGTCGTTTTGGTCAAAAAATGAAAATTCTAAAAGTTCCTGTTTTTCTGCTTTAAACTCTAGGTACACATCCAAAATGCATTACTGAGTTGAAAGAAGTGAATTCTGGAGCATGGTTTTGAAATCGCAGTCAGAAAAAAAATAACATCCATATCAACATTTTTATTAGCTCCGGTCCTGTCGTTTTGGTCAAAAAATGAAAATTCGAAAAGTTCCTGTTTTTCTGCTTTAAACTCTAGGTACACATCCAAAATGCATTACTGAGTTGAAAGAAGTTGATTCTGGTGCATGGTTTTGAAATCGCAGTCAGAAAAAAATAACATCCATATCAACATTTTTATCAGCTCCGGTCCTGTTGTTTTGGTCAAAAAATTAAAATTCGAAAAGTTCCTGTTTTTCTGCTTTAAACTCTAGGTACACATCCAAAATGCATTACTGAGTTGAAAGAAGTGAATTCTGGTGCATGGTTTTGAAATCGCAGTCAGAAAAAAAATAACATCCATATCAACATTTTTATCAGATCCGGTCCTGTCATTTTGGTCAAAAAATGAAAATTCGAAAAGTTCCTGTTTTTCTGCTTTAAACTCTAGGTACACATCCAAAATGCATTACTGAGTTGAAATAAGTGAATTCTGGTGCATGGTTTTGAAATCGCAGTCAGAAAAAAAATAACATCCATATCAACATTTTTATCAGCTCCGGTCCTGTCGTTTTGTTCAAAAAATGAAAATTCTAAAAGTTCCTGTTTTTCTGCTTTAAACTCTAGGTACACATCCAAAATGCATTACTGAGTTGAAAGAAGTGAATTCTGGTGCATGGTTTTGAAATCGCAGTCAGAAAAAAAATAACATCCATATCAACATTTTTATCAGCTCCGGTCCTGTCGTTTTGGTCAAAAAATGAAAATTCTAAAAGTTCCTGTTTTTCTGCTTTAAACTCTAGGTACACATCCAAAATGCATTACTGAGTTGAAAGAAGTGAATTCTGGAGCATGGTTTTGAAATCGCAGTCAGAAAAAAAATAACATCCATATCAACATTTTTATCAGCTCCGGTCCTGTCGTTTTGGTCAAAAAATGAAAATTCTAAAAGTTCCTGTTTTTCTGCTTTAAACTCTAGGTACACATCCAAAATGCATTACTGAGTTGAAAGAAGTCAATTCTGGTGCATGGTTTTGAAATCGCAGTCAGAAAAAAAATAACATCCATATCAACATTTTTATCAGCTCCGGTCCTGTCGTTTTGGTCAAAAAATGAAAATTCTAAAAGTTCCTGTTTTTCTGCTTTAAACTCTAGGTACACATCCAAAATGCATTACTGAGTTGAAAGAAGTGAATTCTGGTGCATGGTTTTGAGATCGCAGTCAGAAAAAAAATAACATCCATATCAACATTTTTATCAGCTCCGGTCCTGTCGTTTTGGTCAAAAAATGAAAATTCTAAAAGTTCCTGTTTTTCTGCTTTAAACTCTAGGTACACATCCAAAATGCATTACTGAGTTGAAAGAAGTGAATTCTGGTGCATTGTTTTGAAATCGCAGTCAGAAAAAAAATAACATCCATATCAACATTTTTATCAGCTCCGGTCCTGTCGTTTTGGTCAAAAAATGAAAATTCGAAAAGTTCCTGTTTTTCTGCTTTAAACTCTAGGTACACATCCAAAATGCATTACTGAGTTGAAAGAAGTGAATTCTGGTGCATGGTTTTGAAATCGCAGTCAGAAAAAAAATAACATCCATATCAACATTTTTATCAGCTCCGGTCCTGTCATTTTGGTCAAAAAATGAAAATTCTAAAAGTTCCTGTTTTTCTGCTTTAAACTCTAGGTACACATCCAAAATGCATTACTGAGTTGAAAGAAGTGAATTCTGGTGCATGGTTTTGAAATCGCAGTCAGAAAAAAAATAACATCCATATCAACATTTTTATCAGCTCCGGTCCTGTCGTTTTGGTCAAAAAATTAAAATTCGAAAAGTTCCTGTTTTTCTACTTTAAACTCTAGGTACACATCCAAAATGCATTACTGAGTTGAAAGTAGTTGATTCTGGTGCATGGTTTTGAAACCGCAGTCAGAAAAAAAATAACATCCATATCAACATTTTTATCAGCTCCGGTCCTGTCGTTTTGGTCAAAAAATGAAAATTCGAAAAGTTCCTGTTTTTCTGCTTTAAACTCTAGGTACACATCCAAAATGCATTACTGAGTTGAAAGAAGTGAATTCTGGAGCATGGTTTTGAAATCGCAGTCAGAAAAAAAATAACATCCATATCAACATTTTTATTAGCTCCGGTCCTGTCGTTTTGGTCAAAAAATGAAAATTCGAAAAGTTCCTGTTTTTCTGCTTTAAACTCTAGGTACACATCCAAAATGCATTACTGAGTTGAAAGAAGTTGATTCTGGTGCATGGTTTTGAAATCGCAGTCAGAAAAAAAATAACATCCATATCAACATTTTTATCAGCTCCGGCCGGTCCTGTCGTTTTGGTCAAAAAATGAAAATTCGAAAAGTTCCTGTTTTTCTGCTTTAAACTCTAGGTACACATCCAAAATGCATTACTGAGTTGAAAGAAGTGAATTCTGGTGCATGGTTTTGAAATCGCAGTCAGAAAAAAAATAACATCCATATCAACATTTTTATCAGCTCCGGTCCTGTCGTTTTGGTCAAAAAATGAAAATTCTAAAAGTTCCTGTTTTTCTGCTTTAAACTCTAGGTACACATCCAAAATGCATTACTGAGTTGAAAGAAGTGAATTCTGGTGCATGGTTTTGAAATCGCAGTCAGAAAAAAAATAACATCCATATCAACATTTTTATCAGCTCCGGTCCTGTCGTTTTGGTCAAAAAATTAAAATTCTAAAAGTTCCTGTTTTTCTGCTTTAAACTCTAGGTACACATCCAAAATGCATTACTGAGTTGAAAGAAGTTGATTCTGGTGCATGGTTTTGAAACCGCAGTCAGAAAAAAAATAACATCCATATCAACATTTTTATCAGCTCCGGTCCTGTCGTTTTGGTCAAAAAATGAAAATTCTAAAAGTTCCTGTTTTTCTGCTTTAAACTCTAGGTACACATCCAAAATGCATTACTGAGTTGAAAGAAGTGAATTCTGGTGCATGGTTTTGAAATCGCAGTCAGAAAAAAAATAACATCCATATCAACATTTTTATCAGCTCCGGTCCTGTCGTTTTGGTCAAAAAATTAAAATTCGAAAAGTTCCTGTTTTTCTGCTTTAAACTCTAGGTACACATCCAAAATGCATTACTGAGTTGAAAGAAGTTGATTGTGGTTCATGGTTTTGAAACCGCAGTCAGAAAAAAAATAACATCCATATCAACATTTTTATCAGCTCCAGTCCTGTCGTTTTGGTCAAAAAATGAAAATTCGAAAAGTTCCTGTTTTTCTGCTTTAAACTCTAGGTACACATCCAAAATGCATTACTGAGTTGAAAGAAGTGAATTCTGGTGCATGGTTTTGAAATCGCAGTCAGAAAAAAAATAACATCCATATCAACATTTTTATCAGCTCCGGTCCTGTCGTTTTGGTCAAAAAATGAAAATTCTAAAAGTTCCTGTTTTTCTGCTTTAAACTCTAGGTACACATCCAAAATGCATTACTGAGTTGAAAGAAGTGAATTCTGGTGCATGGTTTTGAAATCGCAGTCAGAAAAAAAATAACATCCATATCAACATTTTTATCAGCTCCGGTCCTGTTGTTTTGGTCAAAAAATGAAAATTCTAAAAGTTCCTGTTTTTCTGCTTTAAACTCTAGGTACACATCCAAAATGCATTACTGAGTTAAAAGAAGTGAATTCTGGTGCATGGTTTTGAAATCGCAGTCAGAAAAAAAATAACATCCATATCAACATTTTTATCAGCTCCGGTCCTGTCGTTTTGGTCAAAAAATGAAAATTCTAAAAGTTCCTGTTTTTCTGCTTTAAACTCTAGGTACACATCCAAAATGCATTACTGAGTTGAAAGAAGTGAATTCTGGTGCATGGTTTTGAAATCGCAGTCAGAAAAAAAATAACATCCATATCAACATTTTTATCAGCTCCGGTCCTGTCGTTTTGGTCAAAAAATGAAAATTCTAAAAGTTCCTGTTTTTCTGCTTTAAACTCTAGGTACACATCCAAAATGCATTACTGAGTTGAAAGAAGTGAATTCTGGTGCATGGTTTTGAAATCGCAGTCAGAAAAAAAATAACATCCATATCAACATTTTTATCAGCTCCGGCCGGTCCTGTCGTTTTGGTCAAAAAATGAAAATTCGAAAAGTTCCTGTTTTTCTGCTTTAAACTCTAGGTACACATCCAAAATGCATTACTGAGTTGAAAGAAGTTGATTCTGGTGCATGGTTTTGAAACCGCAGTCAGAAAAAAAATAACATCCATATCAACATTTTGTCGTTTTGGTCAAAAAATGAAAATTCTAAAAGTTCCTGTTTTTCAGCTTTAAACTCTAGGTACACATCCAAAATGCATTACTGAGTTGAAAGAAGTGAATTCTGGTGCATGGTTTTGAAATCGCAGTCAGAAAAAAATAACATCCATATCAACATTTTTATCAGCTCCGGTCCTGTCGTTTTTGTCAAAAAATGAAAATTCGAAAAGTTTCTGTTTTTCTGCTTTAAACTCTAGGTACACATCCAAAATGCATTACTGAGTTGAAAGAAGTTGATTCTGGTTCATGGTTTTGAAACCGCAGTCAGAAAAAAAATAACATCCATATCAACATTTTTATCAGCTCCGGTCCTGTCGTTTTGGTCAAAAAATGAAAATTCGAAAAGTTCCTGTTTTTCTGCTTTAAACTCTAGGTACACATCCAAAATGCATTACTGAGTTGAAAGAAGTGAATTCTGGTGCATGGTTTTGAAATCGCAGTCAGAAAAAAAATAACATCCATATCAACATTTTTATCAGCTCCGGTCCTGTCGTTTTGGTCAAAAAATGAAAATTCTAAAAGTTCCTGTTTTTCTGCTTTAAACTCTAGGTACACATCCAAAATGCATTACTGAGTTGAAAGAAGTGAATTCTGGTGCATGGTTTTGAAATCGCAGTCAGAAAAAAAATAACATTCATATCAACATTTTTATCAGCTCCGGCCGGTCCTGTCGTTTTGGTCAAAAAATGAAAATTCGAAAAGTTCCTGTTTTTCTGCTTTAAACTCTAGGTACACATCCAAAATGCATTACTGAGTTGAAAGAAGTGAATTCTGGTGCATGGTTTTGAAATCGCAGTCAGAAAAAAAATAACATCCATATCAACATTTTTATCAGCTCCGGTCCTGTCGTTTTGGTCAAAAAATGAAAATTCGAAAAGTTCCTGTTTTTCTGCTTTAAACTCTAGGTACACATCCAAAATGCATTACTGAGTTGAAAGAAGTGAATTCTGGTGCATGGTTTTGAAATCGCAGTCAGAAAAAAAATAACATTCATATCAACATTTTTATCAGCTCCGGTCCTGTCGTTTTGGTAAAAAAATGAAAATTCGAAAAGTTCCTGTTTTTCTGCTTTAAACTCTAGGTACACATCCAAAATGCATTACTGAGTTGAAAGAAGTGAATTCTGGTGCATGGTTTTGAAATCGCAGTCAGAAAAAAAAATAACATCCATATCAACATTTTTATCAGCTCCGGCCGGTCCTGTCGTTTTGGTCAAAAAATGAAAATTCGAAAAGTTCCTGTTTTTCTGCTTTAAACTCTAGGTACACATCCAAAATGCATTACTGAGTTGAAAGAAGTGAATTCTGGTGCATGGTTTTGAAATCGCAGTCAGAAAAAAATAACATCCATATCAACATTTTTATCAGCTCCGGCCGGTCCTGTCGTTTTGGTCAAAAAATGAAAATTCGAAAAGTTCCTGTTTTTCTGCTTTAAACTCTAGGTACACATCCAAAATGCATTACTGAGTTGAAAGAAGTGAATTCTGGTGCATGGTTTTGAAATCGCAGTCAGAAAAAAAATAACATCCATATCAACATTTTTATCAGCTCCGGTCCTGTCGTTTTGGTCAAAAAATGAAAATTCTAAAAGTTCCTGTTTTTCTGCTTTAAACTCTAGGTACACATCCAAAATGCATTACTGAGTTGAAAGAAGTGAATTCTGGTGCATGGTTTTGAAATCGCAGTCAGAAAAAAAATAACATCCATATCAACATTTTTATCATCTCCGGTCCTGTCGTTTTGGTCAAAAAATGAAAATTCTAAAAGTTCCTATTTTTCTGCTTTAAACTCTAGGTACACATCCAAAATGCATTACTGAGTTGAAAGAAGTGAATTCTGGTGCATGGTTTTGAAATCGCAGTCAGAAAAAAAATAACATCCATATCAACATTTTTATCAGCTCCGGTCCTGTCATTTCGGTCAAAAAATGAAAATTCTAAAAGTTCCTGTTTTTCTGCTTTAAACTCTAGGTACACATCCAAAATGCATTACTGAGTTAAAAGAAGTTGATTCTAGTGCATGGTTTTGAAATCGCAGTCAGAAAAAAAATAACATCCATATCAACATTTTTATCAGCTCCGGTCCTGTCGTTTTGGTCAAAAAATGAAAATTCGAAAAGTTCCTGTTTTTCTGCTTTAAACTCTAGGTACACATCCAAAATGCATTACTGAGTTGAAAGAAGTGAATTCTGGTGCATGGTTTTGAAATCGCAGTCAGAAAAAAAATAACATCCATATCAACATTTTTATCAGCTCCGGTCCTGTCGTTTTGGTCAAAAAATGAAAATTCTAAAAGTTCCTGTTTTTCTGCTTTAAACTCTAGGTACACATCCAAAATGCATTACTGAGTTGAAAGAAGTGAATTCTGGTGCATGGTTTTGAAATCGCAGTCAGAAAAAAAATAACATCCATATCAACATTTTTATCAGCTCCGGTCCTGTCGTTTTGGTCAAAAAATGAAAATTCTAAAAGTTCCTGTTTTTCTGCTTTAAACTCTAGGTACACATCCAAAATGCATTACTGAGTTGAAAGAAGTGAATTCTGGTGCATGGTTTTGAAATAGCAGTCAGAAAAAAAATAACATCCATATCAACATTTTTATCAGCTCCGGTCCTGTCGTTTTGGTCAAAAAATGAAAATTCTAAAAGTTCCTGTTTTTCTGCTTTAAACTCTAGGTACACATCCAAAATGCATTACTGAGTTGAAAGAAGTGAATTCTGGTGCATGGTTTTGAAATCGCAGTTAGAAAAAAAATAACATCCATATCAACATTTTTATCAGCTCCGGTCCTGTCGTTTTGGTCAAAAAATGAAAATTCTAAAAGTTCCTGTTTTTCTGCTTTAAACTCTAGGTACGCATCCAAAATGCATTACTGAGTTGAAAGAAGTGAATTCTGGTGCATGGTTTTGAAATCGCAGTCAGAAAAAAAATAACATCCATAACAACATTTTTATCAGCTCCGGTCCTGTCGTTTTGGTCAAAAAATGAAAATTCGAAAAGTTCCTGTTTTTCTGCTTTAAACTCTAGGTACACATCCAAAATGCATTACTGAGTTGAAAGAAGTGAATTCTGGTGCATGGTTTTGAAATCGCAGTCAGAAAAAAATAACATCCATATCAACATTTATATCAGCTCCGGTCCTGTCGTTTTGGTCAAAAAATGAAAATTCGAAAAGTTCCTGTTTTTCTGCTTTAAACTCTAGGTACACATCCAAAATGCATTACTGAGTTGAAAGAAGTGAATTCTGGTGCATGGTTTTGAAATAGCAGTCAGAAAAAAAATAACATCCATATCAACATTTTTATCAGCTCCGGTCCTGTCGTTTTGGTCAAAAAATGAAAATTCTAAAAGTTCCTGTTTTTCTGCTTTAAACTCTAGGTACACATCCAAAATGCATTACTGAGTTGAAAGAAGTGAATTCTGGTGCATGGTTTTGAAATCGCAGTCAGAAAAAAAATAACATCCATATCAACATTTTTATCAGCTCCGGTCCTGTCGTTTTGGTCAAAAAATGAAAATTCTAAAAGTTCCTGTTTTTCTGCTTTAAACTCTAGGTACACATCCAAAATGCATTACTGAGTTGAAAGAAGTGAATTCTGGTGCATGGTTTTGAAATAGCAGTCAGAAAAAAAATAACATCCATATCAACATTTTTATCAGCTCCGGTCCTGTCGTTTTGGTCAAAAAATGAAAATTCTAAAAGTTCCTGTTTTTCTGCTTTAAACTCTAGGTACACATCCAAAATGCATTACTGAGTTGAAAGAAGTGAATTCTGGTGCATGGTTTTGAAATAGCAGTCAGAAAAAAAATAACATCCATATCAACATTTTTATCAGCTCCGGTCCTGTCGTTTTGGTCAAAAAATGAAAATTCTAAAAGTTCCTGTTTTTCTGCTTTAAACTCTAGGTACACATCCAAAATGCATTACTGAGTTGAAAGAAGTGAATTCTGGTGCATGGTTTTGAAATCGCAGTTAGAAAA
Organism: Crinia signifera; assembly: GCF_055691185.1. Taxonomy (NCBI): domain Eukaryota; kingdom Metazoa; phylum Chordata; class Amphibia; order Anura; family Myobatrachidae; genus Crinia; species Crinia signifera. Next base: position 26,712,251 of record NC_139220.1, read on the forward strand.
AAAATAACATCCATATCAACATTTTTATCAGCTCCGGTCCTGTCGTTTTGGTCAAAAAATGAAAATTCTAAAAGTTCCTGTTTTTCTGCTTTAAACTCTAGGTACGCATCCAAAATGCATTACTGAGTTGAAAGAAGTGAATTCTGGTGCATGGTTTTGAAATCGCAGTCAGAAAAAAAATAACATCCATAACAACATTTTTATCAGCTCCGGTCCTGTCGTTTTGGTCAAAAAATGAAAATTCGAAAAGTTCCTGTTTTTCTGCTTTAAACTCTAGGTACACATCCAAAATGCATTACTGAGTTGAAAGAAGTGAATTCTGGTGCATGGTTTTGAAATCGCAGTCAGAAAAAAATAACATCCATATCAACATTTATATCAGCTCCGGTCCTGTCGTTTTGGTCAAAAAATGAAAATTCGAAAAGTTCCTGTTTTTCTGCTTTAAACTCTAGGTACACATCCAAAATGCATTACTGAGTTGAAAGAAGTGAATTCTGGTGCATGGTTTTGAAATAGCAGTCAGAAAAAAAATAACATCCATATCAACATTTTTATCAGCTCCGGTCCTGTCGTTTTGGTCAAAAAATGAAAATTCTAAAAGTTCCTGTTTTTCTGCTTTAAACTCTAGGTACACATCCAAAATGCATTACTGAGTTGAAAGAAGTGAATTCTGGTGCATGGTTTTGAAATCGCAGTCAGAAAAAAAATAACATCCATATCAACATTTTTATCAGCTCCGGTCCTGTCGTTTTGGTCAAAAAATGAAAATTCTAAAAGTTCCTGTTTTTCTGCTTTAAACTCTAGGTACACATCCAAAATGCATTACTGAGTTGAAAGAAGTGAATTCTGGTGCATGGTTTTGAAATAGCAGTCAGAAAAAAAATAAAATCCATATCAACATTTTTATCAGCTCCGGTCCTGTCGTTTTGGTCAAAAAATGAAAATTCTAAAAGTTCCTGTTTTTCTGCTTTAAACTCTAGGTACACATCCAAAATGCATTACTGAGTTGAAAGAAGTGAATTCTGGTGCATGGTTTTGAAATCGCAGTTAGAAAAAAAATAACATCCATATCAACATTTTTATCAGCTCCGGTCCTGTCGTTTTGGTCAAAAAATGAAAATTCTAAAAGTTCCTGTTTTTCTGCTTTAAACTCTAGGTACACATCCAAAATGCATTACTGAGTTGAAAGAAGTGAATTCTGGTGCATGGTTTTGAAATCGCAGTCAGAAAAAAAATAACATCCATAACAACATTTTTATCAGCTCCGGTCCTGTCGTTTTGGTCAAAAAATGAAAATTCGAAAAGTTCCTGTTTTTCTGCTTTAAACTCTAGGTACACATCCAAAATGCATTACTGAGTTGAAAGAAGTGAATTCTGGTGCATGGTTTTGAAATCGCAGTCAGAAAAAAATAACATCCATATCAACATTTTTATCAGCTCCGGTCCTGTCGTTTTGGTCAAAAAATGAAAATTCGAAAAGTTCCTGTTTTTCTGCTTTAAACTCTAGGTACACATCCAAAATGCATTACTGAGTTGAAAGAAGTGAATTCTGGTGCATGGTTTTGAAATCGCAGTCAGAAAAAAATAACATCCATATCAACATTTTTATCAGCTCCGGTCCTGTCATTTTGGTCAAAAAATGAAAATTATAAAAGTTCCTGTTTTTCTGCTTTAAACTCTAGGTACACATCCAAAATGCATTACTGAGTTGAAAGAAGTGAATTCTGGTGCATGGTTTTGAAATCGCAGTCAGAAAAAAAATAACATCCATATCAACATTTTTATCATCTCCGGTCCTGTCGTTTTGGTCAAAAAATGAAAATTCTAAAAGTTCCTGTTTTTCTGCTTTAAACTCTAGGTACACATCCAAAATGCATTACTGAGTTGAAAGAAGTGAATTCTGGTGCATGGTTTTGAAATCGCAGTCAGAAAAAAAATAACATCCATATCAACATTTTTATCAGCTCCGGTCCTGTCGTTTTGGTCAAAAAATGAAAATTCTAAAAGTTCCTGTTTTTCTGCTTTAAACTCTAGGTACACATCCAAAATGCATTACTGAGTTGAAAGAAGTGAATTCTGGTGCATGGTTTTGAAATCGCAGTCAGAAAAAAAATAACATCCATATCAACATTTTTATCAGCTCCGGCCGGTCCTGTCGTTTTGGTCAAAAAATGAAAATTCGAAAAGTTCCTGTTTTTCTGCTTTAAACTCTAGGTACACATCCAAAATGCATTACTGAGTTGAAAGAAGTGAATTCTGGTGCATGGTTTTGAAATCGCAGTCAGAAAAAAATAACATCCATATCAACATTTTTATCAGCTCCGGTCCTGTCGTTTTGGTCAAAAAATGAAAATTCGAAAAGTTCCTGTTTTTTTGCTTTAAACTCTAGGTACACATCCAAAATGCATTACTGAGTTGAAAGAAGTGAATTCTGGTGCATGGTTTTGAAATCGCAGTCAGAAAAAAAATAACATCCATATCAACATTTTTATCTGCTCCGGTCCTGTCGTTTTGGTCAAAAAATGAAAATTTGAAAAGTTCCTGTTTTTCTGCTTTAAACTCTAGGTACACATCCAAAATGCATTACTGAGTTGAAAGAAGTGAATTCTGGTGCATGGTTTTGAAATCGCAGTCAGAAAAAAAATAACATCCATATCAACATTTTTATCAGCTCCGGTCCTGTCGTTTTGGTCAAAAAATGAAAATTCTAAAAGTTCCTGTTTTTCTGCTTTAAACTCTAGGTACACATCCAAAATGCATTACTGAGTTGAAAGAAGTGAATTCTGGTGCATGGTTTTGAAATCGCAGTCAGAAAAAAATAACATCCATATCAACATTTTTATCAGCTCCGGTCCTGTCGTTTTCGTCAAAAAATGAAAATTCTAAAAGTTCCTGTTTTTCTGCTTTAAACTCTAGGTACACATCCAAAATGCATTACTGAGTTGAAAGAAGTGAATTCTGGTGCATCGTTTTGAAATCGCAGTCAGAAAAAAAATAACATCCATATCAACATTTTTATCAGCTCCGGTCCTGTCGTTTTGGTCAAAAAATGAAAATTCTAAAAGTTCCTGTTTTTCTGCTTTAAACTCTAGGTACACATCCAAAATGCATTACTGAGTTGAAAGAAGTGAATTCTGGTGCATTGTTTTGAAATCGCAGTCAGAAAAAAAATAACATCCATATCAACATTTTTATCAGCTCCGGTCCTGTCGTTTTGGTCAAAAAATGAAAATTCGAAAAGTTCCTGTTTTTCTGCTTTAAACTCTAGGTACACATCCAAAATGCATTACTGAGTTGAAAGAAGTGAATTCTGGTGCATGGTTTTGAAATCGCAGTCAGAAAAAAAATAACATCCATATCAACATTTTTATCAGCTCCGGTCCTGTCATTTTGGTCAAAAAATGAAAATTCTAAAAGTTCCTGTTTTTCTACTTTAAACTCTAGGTACACATCCAAAATGCATTACTGAGTTGAAAGTAGTTGATTCTGGTGCATGGTTTTGAAACCGCAGTCAGAAAAAAAATAACATCCATATCAACATTTTTATCAGCTCCGGTCCTGTCGTTTTGGTCAAAAAATGAAAATTCGAAAAGTTCCTGTTTTTCTGCTTTAAACTCTAGGTACACATCCAAAATGCATTACTGAGTTGAAAGAAGTGAATTCTGGTGCATGGTTTTGAAATCGCAGTCAGAAAAAAAATAACATCCATATCAACATTTTTATCAGCTCCGGTCCTGTCGTTTTGGTCAAAAAATTAAAATTCGAAAAGTTCCTGTTTTTCTACTTTAAACTCTAGGTACACATCCAAAATGCATTACTGAGTTGAAAGTAGTTGATTCTGGTGCATGGTTTTGAAACCGCAGTCAGAAAAAAAATAACATCCATATCAACATTTTTATCTGCTCCGGTCCTGTCGTTTTGGTCAAAAAATGAAAATTCGAAAAGTTCCTGTTTTTCTGCTTTAAACTCTAGGTACACATCCAAAATGCATTACTGAGTTGAAAGAAGTGAATTCTGGAGCATGGTTTTGAAATCGCAGTCAGAAAAAAAATAACATCCATATCAACATTTTTATTAGCTCCGGTCCTGTCGTTTTTGTCAAAAAATGAAAATTCGAAAAGTTCCTGTTTTTCTGCTTTAAACTCTAGGTACACATCCAAAATGCATTACTGAGTTGAAAGAAGTTGATTCTGGTGCATGGTTTTGAAATCGCAGTCAGAAAAAAAATAACATCCATATCAACATTTTTATCAGCTCCGGTTCTGTTGTTTTGGTCAAAAAATGAAAATTCGAAAAGTTCCTTTTTTTCTGCTTTAAACTCTAGGTACACATCCAAAATGCATTACTGAGTTGAAAGAAGTGAATTCTGGTGCATGGTTTTGAAATCGCAGTCAGAAAAAAAATAACATCCATATCAACATTTTTATCAGCTCCGGACCTGTCGTTTTGGTCAAAAAATGAAAATTCTAAAAGTTCCTGTTTTTCTGCTTTAAACTCTAGGTACACATCCAAAATGCATTACTGAGTTGAAAGAAGTGAATTCTGGAGCATGGTTTTGAAATCGCAGTCAGAAAAAAAATAACATCCATATCAACATTTTTATTAGCTCCGGTCCTGTCGTTTTGGTCAAAAAATGAAAATTCGAAAAGTTCCTGTTTTTCTGCTTTAAACTCTAGGTACACATCCAAAATGCATTACTGAGTTGAAAGAAGTTGATTCTGGTGCATGGTTTTGAAATCGCAGTCAGAAAAAAATAACATCCATATCAACATTTTTATCAGCTCCGGTCCTGTTGTTTTGGTCAAAAAATTAAAATTCGAAAAGTTCCTGTTTTTCTGCTTTAAACTCTAGGTACACATCCAAAATGCATTACTGAGTTGAAAGAAGTGAATTCTGGTGCATGGTTTTGAAATCGCAGTCAGAAAAAAAATAACATCCATATCAACATTTTTATCAGATCCGGTCCTGTCATTTTGGTCAAAAAATGAAAATTCGAAAAGTTCCTGTTTTTCTGCTTTAAACTCTAGGTACACATCCAAAATGCATTACTGAGTTGAAATAAGTGAATTCTGGTGCATGGTTTTGAAATCGCAGTCAGAAAAAAAATAACATCCATATCAACATTTTTATCAGCTCCGGTCCTGTCGTTTTGTTCAAAAAATGAAAATTCTAAAAGTTCCTGTTTTTCTGCTTTAAACTCTAGGTACACATCCAAAATGCATTACTGAGTTGAAAGAAGTGAATTCTGGTGCATGGTTTTGAAATCGCAGTCAGAAAAAAAATAACATCCATATAAACATTTTTATCAGCTCCGGTCCTGTCGTTTTGGTCAAAAAATGAAAATTCTAAAAGTTCCTGTTTTTCTGCTTTAAACTCTAGGTACACATCCAAAATGCATTACTGAGTTGAAAGAAGTGAATTCTGGAGCATGGTTTTGAAATCGCAGTCAGAAAAAAAATAACATCCATATCAACATTTTTATCAGCTCCGGTCCTGTCGTTTTGGTCAAAAAATGAAAATTCTAAAAGTTCCTGTTTTTCTGCTTTAAACTCTAGGTACACATCCAAAATGCATTACTGAGTTGAAAGAAGTCAATTCTGGTGCATGGTTTTGAAATCGCAGTCAGAAAAAAAATAACATCCATATCAACATTTTTATCAGCTCCGGTCCTGTCGTTTTGGTCAAAAAATGAAAATTCTAAAAGTTCCTGTTTTTCTGCTTTAAACTCTAGGTACACATCCAAAATGCATTACTGAGTTGAAAGAAGTGAATTCTGGTGCATGGTTTTGAGATCGCAGTCAGAAAAAAAATAACATCCATATCAACATTTTTATCAGCTCCGGTCCTGTCGTTTTGGTCAAAAAATGAAAATTCTAAAAGTTCCTGTTTTTCTGCTTTAAACTCTAGGTACACATCCAAAATGCATTACTGAGTTGAAAGAAGTGAATTCTGGTGCATTGTTTTGAAATCGCAGTCAGAAAAAAAATAACATCCATATCAACATTTTTATCAGCTCCGGTCCTGTCGTTTTGGTCAAAAAATGAAAATTCGAAAAGTTCCTGTTTTTCTGCTTTAAACTCTAGGTACACATCCAAAATGCATTACTGAGTTGAAAGAAGTGAATTCTGGTGCATGGTTTTGAAATCGCAGTCAGAAAAAAAATAACATCCATATCAACATTTTTATTAGCTCCGGTCCTGTCATTTTGGTCAAAAAATGAAAATTCTAAAAGTTCCTGTTTTTCTGCTTTAAACTCTAGGTACACATCCAAAATGCATTACTGAGTTGAAAGAAGTGAATTCTGGTGCATGGTTTTGAAATCGCAGTCAGAAAAAAAATAACATCCATATCAACATTTTTATCAGCTCCGGTCCTGTCGTTTTGGTCAAAAAATTAAAATTCGAAAAGTTCCTGTTTTTCTACTTTAAACTCTAGGTACACATCCAAAATGCATTACTGAGTTGAAAGTAGTTGATTCTGGTGCATGGTTTTGAAACCGCAGTCAGAAAAAAAATAACATCCATATCAACATTTTTATCAGCTCCGGTCCTGTCGTTTTGGTCAAAAAATGAAAATTCGAAAAGTTCCTGTTTTTCTGCTTTAAACTCTAGGTACACATCCAAAATGCATTACTGAGTTGAAAGAAGTGAATTCTGGAGCATGGTTTTGAAATCGCAGTCAGAAAAAAAATAACATCCATATCAACATTTTTATTAGCTCCGGTCCTGTCGTTTTGGTCAAAAAATGAAAATTCGAAAAGTTCCTGTTTTTCTGCTTTAAACTCTAGGTACACATCCAAAATGCATTACTGAGTTGAAAGAAGTTGATTCTGGTGCATGGTTTTGAAATCGCAGTCAGAAAAAAAATAACATCCATATCAACATTTTTATCAGCTCCGGTTCTGTTGTTTTGGTCAAAAAATGAAAATTCGAAAAGTTCCTGTTTTTCTGCTTTAAACTCTAGGTACACATCCAAAATGCATTACTGAGTTGAAAGAAGTGAATTCTGGTGCATGGTTTTGAAATCGCAGTCAGAAAAAAAATAACATCCATATCAACATTTTTATCAGCTCCGGTCCTGTCGTTTTGGTCAAAAAATGAAAATTCTAAAAGTTCCTGTTTTTCTGCTTTAAACTCTAGGTACACATCCAAAATGCATTACTGAGTTGAAAGAAGTGAATTCTGGTGCATCGTTTTGAAATCGCAGTCAGAAAAAAAATAACATCCATATCAACATTTTTATCAGCTCCGGTCCTGTCTTTTTGGTCAAAAAATGAAAATTCTAAAAGTTCCTGTTTTTCTGCTTTAAACTCTAGGTACACATCCAAAATGCATTACTGAGTTGAAAGAAGTGAATTCTGGTGCATTGTTTTGAAATCGCAGTCAGAAAAAAAATAACATCCATATCAACATTTTTATCAGCTCCGGTCCTGTCGTTTTGGTCAAAAAATGAAAATTCGAAAAGTTCCTGTTTTTCTGCTTTAAACTCTAGGTACACATCCAAAATGCATTACTGAGTTGAAAGAAGTGAATTCTGGTGCATGGTTTTGAAATCGCAGTCAGAAAAAAAATAACATCCATATCAACATTTTTATCAGCTCCGGTCCTGTCATTTTGGTCAAAAAATGAAAATTCTAAAAGTTCCTGTTTTTCTACTTTAAACTCTAGGTACACATCCAAAATGCATTACTGAGTTGAAAGTAGTTGATTCTGGTGCATGGTTTTGAAACCGCAGTCAGAAAAAAAATAACATCCATATCAACATTTTTATCAGCTCCGGTCCTGTCGTTTTGGTCAAAAAATGAAAATTCGAAAAGTTCCTGTTTTTCTGCTTTAAACTCTAGGTACACATCCAAAATGCATTACTGAGTTGAAAGAAGTGAATTCTGGTGCATGGTTTTGAAATCGCAGTCAGAAAAAAAATAACATCCATATCAACATTTTTATCAGCTCCGGTCCTGTCGTTTTGGTCAAAAAATTAAAATTCGAAAAGTTCCTGTTTTTCTACTTTAAACTCTAGGTACACATCCAAAATGCATTACTGAGTTGAAAGTAGTTGATTCTGGTGCATGGTTTTGAAATCGCAGTCAGAAAAAAAATAACATCCATATCAACATTTTTATTAGCTCCGGTCCTGTCGTTTTGGTCAAAAAATGAAAATTCGAAAAGTTCCTGTTTTTCTGCTTTAAACTCTAGGTACACATCCAAAATGCATTACTGAGTTGAAAGAAGTTGATTCTGGTGCATGGTTTTGAAATCGCAGTCAGAAAAAAAATAACATCCATATCAACATTTTTATCAGCTCCGGTTCTGTTGTTTTGGTCAAAAAATGAAAATTCGAAAAGTTCCTTTTTTTCTGCTTTAAACTCTAGGTACACATCCAAAATGCATTACTGAGTTGAAAGAAGTGAATTCTGGAGCATGGTTTTGAAATCGCAGTCAGAAAAAAAATAACATCCATATCAACATTTTTATTAGCTCCGGTCCTGTCGTTTTGGTCAAAAAATGAAAATTCGAAAAGTTCCTGTTTTTCTGCTTTAAACTCTAGGTACACATCCAAAATGCATTACTGAGTTGAAAGAAGTTGATTCTGGTGCATGGTTTTGAAATCGCAGTCAGAAAAAAAATAACATCCATATCAACATTTTTATCAGCTCCGGTCCTGTTGTTTTGGTCAAAAAATTAAAATTCGAAAAGTTCCTGTTTTTCTGCTTTAAACTCTAGGTACACATCCAAAATGCATTACTGAGTTGAAAGAAGTGAATTCTGGTGCATGGTTTTGAAATCGCAGTCAGAAAAAAAATAACATCCATATCAACATTTTTATCAGATCCGGTCCTGTCATTTTGGTCAAAAAATGAAAATTCGAAAAGTTCCTGTTTTTCTGCTTTAAACTCTAGGTACACATCCAAAATGCATTACTGAGTTGAAATAAGTGAATTCTGGTGCATGGTTTTGAAATCGCAGTCAGAAAAAAAATAACATCCATATCAACATTTTTATCAGCTCCGGTCCTGTCGTTTTGTTCAAAAAATGAAAATTCTAAAAGTTCCTGTTTTTCTGCTTTAAACTCTAGGTACACATCCAAAATGCATTACTGAGTTGAAAGAAGTGAATTCTGGTGCATGGTTTTGAAATCGCAGTCAGAAAAAAAATAACATCCATATCAACATTTTTATCAGCTCCGGTCCTGTCGTTTTGGTCAAAAAATGAAAATTCTAAAAGTTCCTGTTTTTCTGCTTTAAACTCTAGGTACACATCCAAAATGCATTACTGAGTTGAAAGAAGTGAATTCTGGAGCATGGTTTTGAAATCGCAGTCAGAAAAAAATAACATCCATATCAACATTTTTATCAGCTCCGGTCCTGTCGTTTTGGTCAAAAAATGAAAATTCTAAAAGTTCCTGTTTTTCTGCTTTAAACTCTAGGTACACATCCAAAATGCATTACTGAGTTGAAAGAAGTGAATTCTGGTGCATGGTTTTGAAATCGCAGTCAGAAAAAAAATAACATCCATATCAACATTTTTATCAGCTCCGGTCCTGTCGTTTTGGTCAAAAAATGAAAATTCTAAAAGTTCCTGTTTTTCTGCTTTAAACTCTAGGTACACATCCAAAATGCATTACTGAGTTGAAAGAAGTGAATTCTGGTGCATTGTTTTGAAATCGCAGTCAGAAAAAAAATAACATCCATATCAACATTTTTATCAGCTCCGGTCCTGTCGTTTTGGTCAAAAAATGAAAATTCGAAAAGTTCCTGTTTTTCTGCTTTAAACTCTAGGTACACATCCAAAATGCATTACTGAGTTGAAAGAAGTGAATTCTGGTGCATGGTTTTGAAATCGCAGTCAGAAAAAAAATAACATCCATATCAACATTTTTATCAGCTCCGGTCCTGTCGTTTTGTTCAAAAAATGAAAATTCTAAAAGTTCCTGTTTTTCTGCTTTAAACTCTAGGTACACATCCAAAATGCATTACTGAGTTGAAAGAAGTGAATTCTGGTGCATGGTTTTGAAATCGCAGTCAGAAAAAAAATAACATCCATATCAACATTTTTATCAGCTCCGGACCTGTCGTTTTGGTAAAAAAATGAAAATTAGAAAAGTTCCTGTTTTTCTGCTTTAAACTCTAGGTACACATCCAAAATGCATTACTGAGTTGAAAGAAGTTGATTCTGGTGCATGGTTTTGAAACCGCAGTCAGAAAAAAAATAACATCCATATCAACATTTTTATCAGCTCCGGTCCTGTCGTTTTGGTCAAAAAATGAAAATTCTAAAAGTTCCTGTTTTTCTGCTTTAAACTCTAGGTACACATCCAAAATGCATTACTGAGTTGAAAGAAGTGAATTCTGGTGCATGGTTTTGAAATCGCAGTCAGAAAAAAAATAACATCCATATCAACATTTTTATCAGCTCCGGTCCTGTCGTTTTGGTCAAAAAATGAAAATTCTAAAATTTCCTGTTTTTCTGCTTTAAACTCTAGGTACACATCCAAAATGCATTACTGAGTTGAAAGAAGTGAATTCTGGTGCATGGTTTTGAAATCGCAGTCAGAAAAAAATAACATCCATATCAACATTTTTATCAGCTCCGGTCCTGTCGTTTTGGTCAAAAAATGAAAATTCGAAAAGTTCCTGTTTTTCTGCTTTAAACTCTAGGTACACATCCAAAATGCATTACTGAGTTGAAAGAAGTGAATTCTGGTGCATGGTTTTGAAATCGCAGTCAGAAAAAAAATAACATCCATATCAACATTTTTATCAGCTCCGGTCCTGTTGTTTTGGTCAAAAAATGAAAATTCTAAAAGTTCCTGTTTTTCTGCTTTAAACTCTAGGTACACATCCAAAATGCATTACTGAGTTGAAAGAAGTGAATTCTGGTGCATGGTTTTGAAATCGCAGTCAGAAAAAAAATAACATCCATATCAACATTTTTATCAGCTCCGGACTTGTCGTTTTGGTAAAAAAATGAAAATTAGAAAAGTTCCTGTTTTTCTGCTTTAAACTCTAGGTACACATCCAAAATGCATTACTGAGTTGAAAGAAGTTGATTCTGGTGCATGGTTTTGAAACCGCAGTCAGAAAAAAAATAACATCCATATCAACATTTTTATCAGCTCCGGTCCTGTCGTTTTGGTCAAAAAATGAAAATTCTAAAAGTTCCTGTTTTTCTGCTTTAAACTCTAGGTACACATCCAAAATGCATTACTGAGTTGAAAGAAGTGAATTCTGGTGCATGGTTTTGAAATCGCAGTCAGAAAAAAAATAACATCCATATCAACATTTTTATCAGCTCCGGTCCTGTCGTTTTGGTCAAAAAATAAAAATTCTAAAAGTTCCTGTTTTTCTGCTTTAAACTCTAGGTACACATCCAAAATGCATTACTGAGTTGAAAGAAGTGAATTCTGGTGCATGGTTTTGAAATCGCAGTCAGAAAAAAAATAACATCCATATCAACATTTTTATCAGCTCCGGTCCTGTCGTTTTGGTCAAAAAATGAAAATTCGAAAAGTTCCTGTTTTTCTGCTTTAAACTCTAGGTACACATCCAAAATGCATTACTGAGTTGAAAGAAGTGAATTCTGGTGCATGGTTTGAAATCGCAGTCAGAAAAAAAATAACATCCATATCAACATTTTTATCAGCTCCGGTCCTGTCGTTTTGGTCAAAAAATGAAAATTCTAAAAATTCCTGTTTTTCTGCTTTAAACTCTAGGTACACATCCAAAATGCATTACTGAGTTGAAAGAAGTGAATTCTGGTGCATGGTTTTGAAATCGCAGTCAGAAAAAAAATAACATCCATATCAACATTTTTATCAGCTCCGGTCCTGTCGTTTTGGTCAAAAAATGAAAATTCTAAAAGTTCCTGTTTTTCTGCTTTAAACTCTAGGTATACATCCAAAATGCATTACTGAGTTGAAAGAAGTGAATTCTGGTGCATGGTTTTGAAATCGCAGTCAGAAAAAAAATAACATCCATATCAACATTTTTATCAGCTCCGGTCCTGTCGTTTTGGTCAAAAAATGAAAATTCTAAAAGTTCCTGTTTTTCTGCTTTAAACTCTAGGTACACATCCAAAATGCATTACTGAGTTGAAAGAAGTGAATTCTGGTGCATTGTTTTGAAATCGCAGTCAGAAAAAAAATAACATCCATATCAACATTTTTATCAGCTCCGGTCCTGTCGTTTTGGTCAAAAAATGAAAATTCGAAAAGTTCCTGTTTTTCTGCTTTAAACTCTAGGTACACATCCAAAATGCATTACTGAGTTGAAAGAAGTGAATTCTGGTGCATGGTTTTGAAATCGCAGTCAGAAAAAAAATAACATCCATATCAACATTTTTATCAGCTCCGGTCCTGTCGTTTTGTTCAAAAAATGAAAATTCTAAAAGTTCCTGTTTTTCTGCTTTAAACTCTAGGTACACATCCAAAATGCATTACTGAGTTGAAAGAAGTGAATTCTGGTGCATGGTTTTGAAATCGCAGTCAGAAAAAAAATAACATCCATATCAACATTTTTATCAGCTCCGGACCTGTCGTTTTGGTAAAAAAATGAAAATTAGAAAAGTTCCTGTTTTTCTGCTTTAAACTCTAGGTACACATCCAAAATGCATTACTGAGTTGAAAGAAGTTGATTCTGGTGCATGGTTTTGAAACCGCAGTCAGAAAAAAAATAACATCCATATCAACATTTTTATCAGCTCCGGTCCTGTCGTTTTGGTCAAAAAATGAAAATTCTAAAAGTTCCTGTTTTTCTGCTTTAAACTCTAGGTACACATCCAAAATGCATTACTGAGTTGAAAGAAGTGAATTCTGGTGCATGGTTTTGAAATCGCAGTCAGAAAAAAAATAACATCCATATCAACATTTTTATCAGCTCCGGTCCTGTCGTTTTGGTCAAAAAATGAAAATTCGAAAAGTTCCTGTTTTTCTGCTTTAAACTCTAGGTACACATCCAAAATGCATTACTGAGTTGAAAGAAGTGAATTCTGGTGCATGGTTTTGAAATCGCAGTCAGAAAAAAATAACATCCATATCAACATTTTTATCAGCTCCGGTCCTGTCGTTTTGGTCAAAAAATGAAAATTCGAAAAGTTCCTGTTTTTCTGCTTTAAACTCTAGGTACACATCCAAAATGCATTACTGAGTTGAAAGAAGTGAATTCTGGTGCATGGTTTGAAATCGCAGTCAGAAAAAAAATAACATCCATATCAACATTTTTATCAGCTCCGGTCCTGTCGTTTTGGTCAAAAAATGAAAATTCTAAAAGTTCCTGTTTTTCTGCTTTAAACTCTAGGTACACATCCAAAATGCATTACTGAGTTGAAAGAAGTGAATTCTGGTGCATGGTTTTGAAATCGCAGTCAGAAAAAAAATAACATCTATATCAACATTTTTATCAGCTCCGGTCCTGTCGTTTTGGTCAAAAAATGAAAATTCTAAAAGTTCCTGTTTTTCTGCTTTAAACTCTAGGTACACATCCAAAATGCATTACTGAGTTGAAAGAAGTGAATTCTGGTGCATGGTTTTGAAATCGCAGTCAGAAAAAAAATAACATCCATATCAACATTTTTATCAGCTCCGGTCCTGTCGTTTTGGTCAAAAAATGAAAATTCTAAAAGTTCCTGTTTTTCTGCTTTAAACTCTAGGTACACATCCAAAATGCATTACTGAGTTGAAAGAAGTGAATTCTGGTGCATTGTTTTGAAATCGCAGTCAGAAAAAAAATAACATCCATATCAACATTTTTATCAGCTCCGGTCCTGTCGTTTTGGTCAAAAAATGAAAATTCGAAAAGTTCCTGTTTTTCTGCTTTAAACTCTAGGTACACATCCAAAATGCATTACTGAGTTGAAAGAAGTGAATTCTGGTGCATGGTTTTGAAATCGCAGTCAGAAAAAAAATAACATCCATATCAACATTTTTATCAGCTCCGGTCCTGTCGTTTTGTTCAAAAAATGAAAATTCTAAAAGTTCCTGTTTTTCTGCTTTAAACTCTAGGTACACATCCAAAATGCATTACTGAGTTGAAAGAAGTGAATTCTGGTGCATGGTTTTGAAATCGCAGTCAGAAAAAAAATAACATCCATATCAACATTTTTATCAGCTCCGGACCTGTCGTTTTGGTAAAAAAATGAAAATTAGAAAAGTTCCTGTTTTTCTGCTTTAAACTCTAGGTACACATCCAAAATGCATTACTGAGTTGAAAGAAGTTGATTCTGGTGCATGGTTTTGAAACCGCAGTCAGAAAAAAAATAACATCCATATCAACATTTTTATCAGCTCCGGTCCTGTCGTTTTGGTCAAAAAATGAAAATTCTAAAAGTTCCTGTTTTTCTGCTTTAAACTCTAGGTACACATCCAAAATGCATTACTGAGTTGAAAGAAGTGAATTCTGGTGCATGGTTTTGAAATCGCAGTCAGAAAAAAAATAACATCCATATCAACATTTTTATCAGCTCCGGTCCTGTCGTTTTGGTCAAAAAATGAAAATTCGAAAAGTTCCTGTTTTTCTGCTTTAAACTCTAGGTACACATCCAAAATGCATTACTGAGTTGAAAGAAGTGAATTCTGGTGCATGGTTTTGAAATCGCAGTCAGAAAAAAAATAACATCCATATCAACATTTTTATCAGCTCCGGTCCTGTTGTTTTGGTCAAAAAATGAAAATTCTAAAAGTTCCTGTTTTTCTGCTTTAAACTCTAGGTACACATCCAAAATGCATTACTGAGTTGAAAGAAGTGAATTCTGGTGCATGGTTTTGAAATCGCAGTCAGAAAAAAAATAACATCCATATCAACATTTTTATCAGCTCCGGACCTGTCGTTTTGGTAAAAAAATGAAAATTAGAAAAGTTCCTGTTTTTCTGCTTTAAACTCTAGGTACACATCCAAAATGCATTACTGAGTTGAAAGAAGTTGATTCTGGTGCATGGTTTTGAAACCGCAGTCAGAAAAAAAATAACATCCATATCAACATTTTTATCAGCTCCGGTCCTGTCGTTTTGGTCAAAAAATGAAAATTCTAAAAGTTCCTGTTTTTCTGCTTTAAACTCTAGGTACACATCCAAAATGCATTACTGAGTTGAAAGAAGTGAATTCTGGTGCATGGTTTTGAAATCGCAGTCAGAAAAAAAATAACATCCATATCAACATTTTTATCAGCTCCGGTCCTGTCGTTTTGGTCAAAAAATGAAAATTCTAAAAGTTCCTGTTTTTCTGCTTTAAACTCTAGGTACACATCCAAAATGCATTACTGAGTTGAAAGAAGTGAATTCTGGTGCATGGTTTTGAAATCGCAGTCAGAAAAAAATAACATCCATATCAACATTTTTATCAGCTCCGGTCCTGTCGTTTTGGTCAAAAAATGAAAATTCTAAAAGTTCCTGTTTTTCTGCTTTAAACTCTAGGTACACATCCAAAATGCATTACTGAGTTGAAAGAAGTGAATTCTGGTGCATGGTTTTGAAATCGCAGTCAGAAAAAAAATAACATCCATATCAACATTTTTATCAGCTCCGGTCCTGTCGTTTTGGTCAAAAAATGAAAATTCTAAAAGTTCCTGTTTTTCTGCTTTAAACTCTAGGTACACATCCAAAATGCATTACTGAGTTGAAAGAAGTGAATTCTGGTGCATGGTTTTGAAATCGCAGTCAGAAAAAAAATAACATCCATATCAACATTTTTATCAGCTCCGGTCCTGTCGTTTTGGTCAAAAAATGAAAATTCGAAAAGTTCCTGTTTTTCTGCTTTAAACTCTAGGTACACATCCAAAATGCATTACTGAGTTGAAAGAAGTGAATTCTGGTGCATGGTTTTGAAATCGCAGTCAGAAAAAAAATAACATCCATATCAACATTTTTATCAGCTCCGGCCGGTCCTGTCGTTTTGGTCAAAAAATTAAAATTCTAAAAGTTCCTGTTTTTCTGCTTTAAACTCTAGGTACACATCCAAAATGCATTACTGAGTTGAAAGAAGTTGATTCTGGTGCATGGTTTTGAAACCGCAGTCAGAAAAAAAATAACATCCATATCAACATTTTTATCAGCTCCGGTCCTGTCGTTTTGGTCAAAAAATGAAAATTCTAAAAGTTCCTGTTTTTCTGCTTTAAACTCTAGGTACACATCCAAAATGCATTACTGAGTTGAAAGAAGTGAATTCTGGTGCATGGTTTTGAAACCGCAGTCAGAAAAAAAATAACATCCATATCAACATTTTTATCAGCTCCGGTCCTGTCGTTTTGGTCAAAAAATGAAAATTCTAAAAGTTCCTGTTTTTCTGCTTTAAACTCTAGGTACACATCCAAAATGCATTACTGAGTTGAAAGAAGTGAATTCTGGTGCATGGTTTTGAAATCGCAGTCAGAAAAAAAATAACATCCATATCAACATTTTTATCAGCTCCGGTCCTGTCGTTTTGTTCAAAAAATGAAAATTCTAAAAGTTCCTGTTTTTCTGCTTTAAACTCTAGGTACACATCCAAAATGCATTACTGAGTTGAAAGAAGTGAATTCTGGTGCATGGTTTTGAAATCGCAGTCAGAAAAAAAATAACATCCATATCAACATTTTTATCAGCTCCGGCCGGTCCTGTCGTTTTGGTCAAAAAATGAAAATTCGAAAAGTTCCTGTTTTTCTGCTTTAAACTCTAGGTACACATCCAAAATGCATTACTGAGTTGAAAGAAGTTGATTCTGGTGCATGGTTTTGAAACCGCAGTCAGAAAAAAAATAACATCCATATCAACATTTTGTCGTTTTGGTCAAAAAATGAAAATTCTAAAAGTTCCTGTTTTTCAGCTTTAAACTCTAGGTACACATCCAAAATGCATTACTGAGTTGAAAGAAGTGAATTCTGGTGCATGGTTTTGAAATCGCAGTCAGAAAAAAATAACATCCATATCAACATTTTTATCAGCTCCGGTCCTGTCGTTTTTGTCAAAAAATGAAAATTCGAAAAGTTTCTGTTTTTCTGCTTTAAACTCTAGGTACACATCCAAAATGCATTACTGAGTTGAAAGAAGTTGATTCTGGTTCATGGTTTTGAAACCGCAGTCAGAAAAAAAATAACATCCATATCAACATTTTTATCAGCTCCGGTCCTGTCGTTTTGGTCAAAAAATGAAAATTCGAAAAGTTCCTGTTTTTCTGCTTTAAACTCTAGGTACACATCCAAAATGCATTACTGAGTTGAAAGAAGTGAATTCTGGTGCATGGTTTTGAAATCGCAGTCAGAAAAAAAATAACATCCATATCAACATTTTTATCAGCTCCGGTCCTGTCGTTTTGGTCAAAAAATGAAAATTCTAAAAGTTCCTGTTTTTCTGCTTTAAACTCTAGGTACACATCCAAAATGCATTACTGAGTTGAAAGAAGTGAATTCTGGTGCATGGTTTTGAAATCGCAGTCAGAAAAAAAATAACATTCATATCAACATTTTTATCAGCTCCGGCCGGTCCTGTCGTTTTGGTCAAAAAATGAAAATTCGAAAAGTTCCTGTTTTTCTGCTTTAAACTCTAGGTACACATCCAAAATGCATTACTGAGTTGAAAGAAGTGAATTCTGGTGCATGGTTTTGAAATTGCAGTCAGAAAAAAAATAACATCCATATCAACATTTTTATCAGCTCCGGTCCTGTCGTTTTGGTCAAAAAATGAAAATTCGAAAAGTTCCTGTTTTTCTGCTTTAAACTCTAGGTACACATCCAAAATGCATTACTGAGTTGAAAGAAGTGAATTCTGGTGCATGGTTTTGAAATCGCAGTCAGAAAAAAAATAACATTCATATCAACATTTTTATCAGCTCCGGTCCTGTCGTTTTGGTAAAAAAATGAAAATTCGAAAAGTTCCTGTTTTTCTGCTTTAAACTCTAGGTACACATCCAAAATGCATTACTGAGTTGAAAGAAGTGAATTCTGGTGCATGGTTTTGAAATCGCAGTCAGAAAAAAAAATAACATCCATATCAACATTTTTATCAGCTCCGGCCGGTCCTGTCGTTTTGGTCAAAAAATGAAAATTCTAAAAGTTCCTGTTTTTCAGCTTTAAACTCTAGGTACACATCCAAAATGCATTACTGAGTTGAAAGAAGTGAATTCTGGTGCATGGTTTTGAAATCGCAGTCAGAAAAAAATAACATCCATATCAACATTTTTATCAGCTCCGGTCCTGTCGTTTTTGTCAAAAAATGAAAATTCGAAAAGTTTCTGTTTTTCTGCTTTAAACTCTAGGTACACATCCAAAATGCATTACTGAGTTGAAAGAAGTTGATTCTGGTTCATGGTTTTGAAACCGCAGTCAGAAAAAAAATAACATCCATATCAACATTTTTATCAGCTCCGGTCCTGTCGTTTTGGTCAAAAAATGAAAATTCGAAAAGTTCCTGTTTTTCTGCTTTAAACTCTAGGTACACATCCAAAATGCATTACTGAGTTGAAAGAAGTGAATTCTGGTGCATGGTTTTGAAATCGCAGTCAGAAAAAAAATAACATCCATATCAACATTTTTATCAGCTCCGGTCCTGTCGTTTTGGTCAAAAAATGAAAATTCTAAAAGTTCCTGTTTTTCTGCTTTAAACTCTAGGTACACATCCAAAATGCATTACTGAGTTGAAAGAAGTGAATTCTGGTGCATGGTTTTGAAATCGCAGTCAGAAAAAAAATAACATTCATATCAACATTTTTATCAGCTCCGGCCGGTCCTGTCGTTTTGGTCAAAAAATGAAAATTCGAAAAGTTCCTGTTTTTCTGCTTTAAACTCTAGGTACACATCCAAAATGCATTACTGAGTTGAAAGAAGTGAATTCTGGTGCATGGTTTTGAAATTGCAGTCAGAAAAAAAATAACATCCATATCAACATTTTTATCAGCTCCGGTCCTGTCGTTTTGGTCAAAAAATGAAAATTCGAAAAGTTCCTGTTTTTCTGCTTTAAACTCTAGGTACACATCCAAAATGCATTACTGAGTTGAAAGAAGTGAATTCTGGTGCATGGTTTTGAAATCGCAGTCAGAAAAAAAATAACATTCATATCAACATTTTTATCAGCTCCGGTCCTGTCGTTTTGGTAAAAAAATGAAAATTCGAAAAGTTCCTGTTTTTCTGCTTTAAACTCTAGGTACACATCCAAAATGCATTACTGAGTTGAAAGAAGTGAATTCTGGTGCATGGTTTTGAAATCGCAGTCAGAAAAAAAAATAACATCCATATCAACATTTTTATCAGCTCCGGCCGGTCCTGTCGTTTTGGTCAAAAAATGAAAATTCGAAAAGTTCCTGTTTTTCTGCTTTAAACTCTAGGTACACATCCAAAATGCATTACTGAGTTGAAAGAAGTGAATTCTGGTGCATGGTTTTGAAATCGCAGTCAGAAAAAAAATAACATCCATATCAACATTTTTATCAGCTCCGGCCGGTCCTGTCGTTTTGGTCAAAAAATGAAAATTCTAAAAGTTCCTGTTTTTCTGCTTTAAACTCTAGGTACACATCCAAAATGCATTACTGAGTTGAAAGAAGTGAATTCTGGTGCATGGTTTTGAAATCGCAGTCAGAAAAAAAATAACATCCATATCAACATTTTTATCAGCTCCGGTCCTGTCGTTTTGGTCAAAAAATGAAAATTCTAAAAGTTCCTGTTTTTCTGCTTTAAACTCTAGGTACACATCCAAAATGCATTACTGAGTTGAAAGAAGTGAATTCTGGTGCATGGTTTTGAAATCGCAGTCAGAAAAAAAATAACATCCATATCAACATTTTTATCAGCTCCGGTCCTGTCGTTTTGGTCAAAAAATGAAAATTCTAAAAGTTCCTGTTTTTCTGCTTTAAACTCTAGGTACACATCCAAAATGCATTACTGAGTTGAAAGAAGTGAATTCTGGTGCATGGTTTTGAAATCGCAGTCAGAAAAAAAATAACATCCATATCAACATTTTTATCAGCTCCGGTCCTGTCGTTTTGGTCAAAAAATGAAAATTCTAAAAGTTCCTGTTTTTCTGCTTTAAACTCTAGGTACACATCCAAAATGCATTACTGAGTTGAAAGAAGTGAATTCTGGTGCATGGTTTTGAAATCGCAGTCAGAAAAAAAAATAACATCCATATCAACATTTTTATCATCTCCGGTCCTGTCGTTTTGGTCAAAAAATGAAAATTCTAAAAGTTCCTGTTTTTCTGCTTTAAACTCTAGGTACACATCCAAAATGCATTACTGAGTTGAAAGAAGTGAATTCTGGTGCATGGTTTTGAAATCGCAGTCAGAAAAAAAATAACATCCATATCAACATTTTTATCAGCTCCGGTCCTGTCGTTTTGGTCAAAAAATGAAAATTCTAAAAGTTCCTGTTTTTCTGCTTTAAACTCTAGGTACACATCCAAAATGCATTACTGAGTTGAAAGAAGTGAATTCTGGTGCATGGTTTTGAAATAGCAGTCAGAAAAAAAATAACATCCATATCAACATTTTTATCAGCTCCGGTCCTGTCGTTTTGGTCAAAAAATGAAAATTCTAAAAGTTCCTGTTTTTCTGCTTTAAACTCTAGGTACACATCCAAAATGCATTACTGAGTTGAAAGAAGTGAATTCTGGTGCATGGTTTTGAAATCGCAGTTAGAAAAAAAATAACATCCATATCAACATTTTTATCAGCTCCGGTCCTGTCGTTTTGGTCAAAAAATGAAAATTCTAAAAGTTCCTGTTTTTCTGCTTTAAACTCTAGGTACGCATCCAAAATGCATTACTGAGTTGAAAGAAGTGAATTCTGGTGCATGGTTTTGAAATCGCAGTCAGAAAAAAAATAACATCCATAACAACATTTTTATCAGCTCCGGTCCTGTCGTTTTGGTCAAAAAATGAAAATTCGAAAAGTTCCTGTTTTTCTGCTTTAAACTCTAGGTACACATCCAAAATGCATTACTGAGTTGAAAGAAGTGAATTCTGGTGCATGGTTTTGAAATCGCAGTCAGAAAAAAATAACATCCATATCAACATTTATATCAGCTCCGGTCCTGTCGTTTTGGTCAAAAAATGAAAATTCTAAAAGTTCCTGTTTTTCTGCTTTAAACTCTAGGTACACATCCAAAATGCATTACTGAGTTGAAAGAAGTGAATTCTGGTGCATGGTTTTGAAATCGCAGTCAGAAAAAAAATAACATCCATATCAACATTTTTATCAGCTCCGGTCCTGTCGTTTTGGTCAAAAAATGAAAATTCTAAAAGTTCCTGTTTTTCTGCTTTAAACTCTAGGTACACATCCAAAATGCATTACTGAGTTGAAAGAAGTGAATTCTGGTGCATGGTTTTGAAATCGCAGTTAGAAAAAAAATAACATCCATATCAACATTTTTATCAGCTCCGGTCCTGTCGTTTTGGTCAAAAAATGAAAATTCTAAAAGTTCCTGTTTTTCTGCTTTAAACTCTAGGTACACATCCAAAATGCATTACTGAGTTGAAAGAAGTGAATTCTGGTGCATGGTTTTGAAATCGCAGTCAGAAAAAAAATAACATCCATAACAACATTTTTATCAGCTCCGGTCCTGTCGTTTTGGTCAAAAAATGAAAATTCGAAAAGTTCCTGTTTTTCTGCTTTAAACTCTAGGTACACATCCAAAATGCATTACTGAGTTGAAAGAAGTGAATTCTGGTGCATGGTTTTGAAATCGCAGTCAGAAAAAAAATAACATCCATATCAACATTTTTATCAGCTCCGGACTTGTCGTTTTGGTAAAAAAATGAAAATTAGAAAAGTTCCTGTTTTTCTGCTTTAAACTCTAGGTACACATCCAAAATGCATTACTGAGTTGAAAGAAGTTGATTCTGGTGCATGGTTTTGAAACCGCAGTCAGAAAAAAAATAACATCCATATCAACATTTTTATCAGCTCCGGTCCTGTCGTTTTGGTCAAAAAATGAAAATTCTAAAAGTTCCTGTTTTTCTGCTTTAAACTCTAGGTACACATCCAAAATGCATTACTGAGTTGAAAGAAGTGAATTCTGGTGCATGGTTTTGAAATCGCAGTCAGAAAAAAAATAACATCCATATCAACATTTTTATCAGCTCCGGTCCTGTCGTTTTGGTCAAAAAATGAAAATTCTAAAAGTTCCTGTTTTTCTGCTTTAAACTCTAGGTACACATCCAAAATGCATTACTGAGTTGAAAGAAGTGAATTCTGGTGCATGGTTTTGAAATCGCAGTCAGAAAAAAAATAACATCCATATCAACATTTTTATCAGCTCCGGCCGGTCCTGTCGTTTTGGTCAAAAAATTTAAATTCTAAAAGTTCCTGTTTTTCTGCTTTAAACTCTAGGTACACATCCAAAATGCATTACTGAGTTGAAAGAAGTTGATTCTGGTGCATGGTTTTGAAACCGCAGTCAGAAAAAAAATAACATCCATATCAACATTTTTATCAGCTCCGGTCCTGTCGTTTTGGTCAAAAAATGAAAATTCTAAAAGTTCCTGTTTTTCTGCTTTAAACTCTAGGTACACATCCAAAATGCATTACTGAGTTGAAAGAAGTGAATTCTGGTGCATGGTTTTGAAATCGCAGTCAGAAAAAAAATAACATCCATATCAACATTTTTATCAGCTCCGGTCCTGTCGTTTTGTTCAAAAAATGAAAATTCTAAAAGTTCCTGTTTTTCTGCTTTAAACTCTAGGTACACATCCAAAATGCATTACTGAGTTGAAAGAAGTGAATTCTGGTGCATGGTTTTGAAATCGCAGTCAGAAAAAAAATAACATCCATATCAACATTTTTATCAGCTCCGGCCGGTCCTGTCGTTTTGGTCAAAAAATTAAAATTCGAAAAGTTCCTGTTTTTCTGCTTTAAACTCTAGGTACACATCCAAAATGCATTACTGAGTTGAAAGAAGTTGATTCTGGTGCATGGTTTTGAAACCGCAGTCAGAAAAAAAATAACATCCATATCAACATTTTGTCGTTTTGGTCAAAAAATGAAAATTCTAAAAGTTCCTGTTTTTCAGCTTTAAACTCTAGGTACACATCCAAAATGCATTACTGAGTTGAAAGAAGTGAATTCTGGTGCATGGTTTTGAAATCGCAGTCAGAAAAAAATAACATCCATATCAACATTTTTATCAGCTCCGGTCCTGTCGTTTTTGTCAAAAAATGAAAATTCGAAAAGTTTCTGTTTTTCTGCTTTAAACTCTAGGTACACATCCAAAATGCATTACTGAGTTGAAAGAAGTTGATTCTGGTTCATGGTTTTGAAACCGCAGTCAGAAAAAAAATAACATCCATATCAACATTTTTATCAGCTCCGGTCCTGTCGTTTTGGTCAAAAAATGAAAATTCGAAAAGTTCCTGTTTTTCTGCTTTAAACTCTAGGTACACATCCAAAATGCATTACTGAGTTGAAAGAAGTGAATTCTGGTGCATGGTTTTGAAATCGCAGTCAGAAAAAAAATAACATCCATATCAACATTTTTATCAGCTCCGGTCCTGTCGTTTTGGTCAAAAAATGAAAATTCTAAAAGTTCCTGTTTTTCTGCTTTAAACTCTAGGTACACATCCAAAATGCATTACTGAGTTGAAAGAAGTGAATTCTGGTGCATGGTTTTGAAATCGCAGTCAGAAAAAAAATAACATTCATATCAACATTTTTATCAGCTCCGGCCGGTCCTGTCGTTTTGGTCAAAAAATGAAAATTCGAAAAGTTCCTGTTTTTCTGCTTTAAACTCTAGGTACACATCCAAAATGCATTACTGAGTTGAAAGAAGTGAATTCTGGTGCATGGTTTTGAAATCGCAGTCAGAAAAAAAATAACATCCATATCAACATTTTTATCAGCTCCGGTCCTGTCGTTTTGGTCAAAAAATGAAAATTCGAAAAGTTCCTGTTTTTCTGCTTTAAACTCTAGGTACACATCCAAAATGCATTACTGAGTTGAAAGAAGTGAATTCTGGTGCATGGTTTTGAAATCGCAGTCAGAAAAAAAATAACATCCATATCAACATTTTTATCAGCTCCGGTCCTGTCGTTTTGGTCAAAAAATGAAAATTCTAAAAGTTCCTGTTTTTCTGCTTTAAACTCTAGGTACACATCCAAAATGCATTACTGAGTTGAAAGAAGTGAATTCTGGTGCATGGTTTTGAAATCGCAGTCAGAAAAAAAATAACATTCATATCAACATTTTTATCAGCTCCGGCCGGTCCTGTCGTTTTGGTCAAAAAATGAAAATTCGAAAAGTTCCTGTTTTTCTGCTTTAAACTCTAGGTACACATCCAAAATGCATTACTGAGTTGAAAGAAGTGAATTCTGGTGCATGGTTTTGAAATCGCAGTCAGAAAAAAAATAACATCCATATCAACATTTTTATCAGCTCCGGTCCTGTCGTTTTGGTCAAAAAATGAAAATTCGAAAAGTTCCTGTTTTTCTGCTTTAAACTCTAGGTACACATCCAAAATGCATTACTGAGTTGAAAGAAGTGAATTCTGGTGCATGGTTTTGAAATCGCAGTCAGAAAAAAAATAACATTCATATCAACATTTTTATCAGCTCCGGTCCTGTCGTTTTGGTAAAAAAATGAAAATTCGAAAAGTTCCTGTTTTTCTGCTTTAAACTCTAGGTACACATCCAAAATGCATTACTGAGTTGAAAGAAGTGAATTCTGGTGCATGGTTTTGAAATCGCAGTCAGAAAAAAAAATAACATCCATATCAACATTTTTATCAGCTCCGGCCGGTCCTGTCGTTTTGGTCAAAAAATGAAAATTCGAAAAGTTCCTGTTTTTCTGCTTTAAACTCTAGGTACACATCCAAAATGCATTACTGAGTTGAAAGAAGTGAATTCTGGTGCATGGTTTTGAAATCGCAGTCAGAAAAAAAATAACATCCATATCAACATTTTTATCAGCTCCGGCCGGTCCTGTCGTTTTGGTCAAAAAATGAAAATTCGAAAAGTTCCTGTTTTTCTGCTTTAAACTCTAGGTACACATCCAAAATGCATTACTGAGTTGAAAGAAGTGAATTCTGGTGCATGGTTTTGAAATCGCAGTCAGAAAAAAAATAACATCCATATCAACATTTTTATCAGCTCCGGTCCTGTCGTTTTGGTCAAAAAATGAAAATTCTAAAAGTTCCTGTTTTTCTGCTTTAAACTCTAGGTACACATCCAAAATGCATTACTGAGTTGAAAGAAGTGAATTCTGGTGCATGGTTTTGAAATCGCAGTCAGAAAAAAAATAACATCCATATCAACATTTTTATCAGCTCCGGTCCTGTCGTTTTGGTCAAAAAATGAAAATTCTAAAAGTTCCTGTTTTTCTGCTTTAAACTCTAGGTACACATCCAAAATGCATTACTGAGTTGAAAGAAGTGAATTCTGGTGCATGGTTTTGAAATCGCAGTCAGAAAAAAAATAACATCCATATCAACATTTTTATCAGCTCCGGTCCTGTCGTTTTGGTCAAAAAATGAAAATTCGAAAAGTTCCTGTTTTTCTGCTTTAAACTCTAGGTACACATCCAAAATGCATTACTGAGTTGAAAGAAGTGAATTCTGGTGCATGGTTTTGAAATCGCAGTCAGAAAAAAAATAACATCCATATCAACATTTTTATCAGCTCCGGCCGGTCCTGTCGTTTTGGTCAAAAAATGAAAATTCGAAAAGTTCCTGTTTTTCTGCTTTAAACTCTAGGTACACATCCAAAATGCATTACTGAGTTGAAAGAAGTGAATTCTGGTGCATGGTTTTGAAATCGCAGTCAGAAAAAAAATAACATCCATATCAACATTTTTATCAGCTCCGGTCCTGTCGTTTTGGTCAAAAAATGAAAATTCTAAAAGTTCCTGTTTTTCTGCTTTAAACTCTAGGTACACATCCAAAATGCATTACTGAGTTGAAAGAAGTGAATTCTGGTGCATGGTTTTGAAATCGCAGTCAGAAAAAAAATAACATCCATATCAACATTTTTATCAGCTCCGGTCCTGTCGTTTTGGTCAAAAAATGAAAATTCTAAAAGTTCCTGTTTTTCTGCTTTAAACTCTAGGTACACATCCAAAATGCATTACTGAGTTGAAAGAAGTGAATTCTGGTGCATGGTTTTGAAATCGCAGTCAGAAAAAAAATAACATCCATATCAACATTTTTATCAGCTCCGGTCCTGTCGTTTTGGTCAAAAAATGAAAATTCTAAAAGTTCCTGTTTTTCTGCTTTAAACTCTAGGTACACTTCCAAAATGCATTACTGAGTTGAAAGAAGTGAATTCTGGTGCATGGTTTTGAAATCGCAGTCAGAAAAAAAATAACATCCATATCAACATTTTTATCATCTCCGGTCCTGTCGTTTTGGTCAAAAAATTAAAATTCTAAAAGTTCCTGTTTTTCTGCTTTAAACTCTAGGTACACATCCAAAATGCATTACTGAGTTGAAAGAAGTGAATTCTGGTGCATGGTTTTGAAATCGCAGTCAGAAAAAAAATAACATCCATATCAACATTTTTATCAGCTCCGGTCCTGTCGTTTTGGTCAAAAAATGAAAATTCGAAAAGTTCCTGTTTTTCTGCTTTAAACTCTAGGTACACATCCAAAATGCATTACTGAGTTGAAAGAAGTGAATTCTGGTGCATGGTTTTGAAATCGCAGTCAGAAAAAAAATAACATCCATATCAACATTTTTATCAGCTCCGGTCCTGTCGTTTTGGTCAAAAAATGAAAATTCTAAAAGTTCCTGTTTTTCTGCTTTAAACTCTAGGTACACATCCAAAATGCATTACTGAGTTGAAAGAAGTGAATTCTGGTGCATGGTTTTGAAATCGCAGTCAGAAAAAAAATAACATCCATATCAACATTTTTATCATCTCCGGTCCTGTCGTTTTGGTCAAAAAATGAAAATTCTAAAAGTTCCTATTTTTCTGCTTTAAACTCTAGGTACACATCCAAAATGCATTACTGAGTTGAAAGAAGTGAATTCTGGTGCATGGTTTTGAAATCGCAGTCAGAAAAAAAATAACATCCATATCAACATTTTTATCAGCTCCGGTCCTGTCATTTCGGTCAAAAAATGAAAATTCTAAAAGTTCCTGTTTTTCTGCTTTAAACTCTAGGTACACATCCAAAATGCATTACTGAGTTAAAAGAAGTTGATTCTGGTGCATGGTTTTGAAATCGCAGTCAGAAAAAAAATAACATCCATATCAACATTTTTATCAGCTCCGGTCCTGTCGTTTTGGTCAAAAAATGAAAATTCGAAAAGTTCCTGTTTTTCTGCTTTAAACTCTAGGTACACATCCAAAATGCATTACTGAGTTGAAAGAAGTGAATTCTGGTGCATGGTTTTGAAATCGCAGTCAGAAAAAAAATAACATCCATATCAACATTTTTATCAGCTCCGGTCCTGTCGTTTTGGTCAAAAAATGAAAATTCTAAAAGTTCCTGTTTTTCTGCTTTAAACTCTAGGTACACATCCAAAATGCATTACTGAGTTGAAAGAAGTGAATTCTGGTGCATGGTTTTGAAATAGCAGTCAGAAAAAAAATAACATCCATATCAACATTTTTATCAGCTCCGGTCCTGTCGTTTTGGTCAAAAAATGAAAATTCTAAAAGTTCCTGTTTTTCTGCTTTAAACTCTAGGTACACATCCAAAATGCATTACTGAGTTGAAAGAAGTGAATTCTGGTGCATGGTTTTGAAATCGCAGTTAGAAAAAAAATAACATCCATATCAACATTTTTATCAGCTCCGGTCCTGTCGTTTTGGTCAAAAAATGAAAATTCTAAAAGTTCCTGTTTTTCTGCTTTAAACTCTAGGTACGCATCCAAAATGCATTACTGAGTTGAAAGAAGTGAATTCTGGTGCATGGTTTTGAAATCACAGTCAGAAAAAAAATAACATCCATAACAACATTTTTATCAGCTCCGGTCCTGTCGTTTTGGTCAAAAAATGAAAATTCGAAAAGTTCCTGTTTTTCTGCTTTAAACTCTAGGTACACATCCAAAATGCATTACTGAGTTGAAAGAAGTGAATTCTGGTGCATGGTTTTGAAATCGCAGTCAGAAAAAAATAACATCCATATCAACATTTATATCAGCTCCGGTCCTGTCGTTTTGGTCAAAAAATGAAAATTCGAAAAGTTCCTGTTTTTCTGCTTTAAACTCTAGGTACACATCCAAAATGCATTACTGAGTTGAAAGAAGTGAATTCTGGTGCATGGTTTTGAAATAGCAGTCAGAAAAAAAATAACATCCATATCAACATTTTTATCAGCTCCGGTCCTGTCGTTTTGGTCAAAAAATGAAAATTCTAAAAGTTCCTGTTTTTCTGCTTTAAACTCTAGGTACACATCCAAAATGCATTACTGAGTTGAAAGAAGTGAATTCTGGTGCATGGTTTTGAAATCGCAGTCAGAAAAAAAATAACATCCATATCAACATTTTTATCAGCTCCGGTCCTGTCGTTTTGGTCAAAAAATGAAAATTCTAAAAGTTCCTGTTTTTCTGCTTTAAACTCTAGGTACACATCCAAAATGCATTACTGAGTTGAAAGAAGTGAATTCTGGTGCATGGTTTTGAAATAGCAGTCAGAAAAAAAATAACATCCATATCAACATTTTTATCAGCTCCGGTCCTGTCGTTTTGGTCAAAAAATGAAAATTCTAAAAGTTCCTGTTTTTCTGCTTTAAACTCTAGGTACACATCCAAAATGCATTACTGAGTTGAAAGAAGTGAATTCTGGTGCATGGTTTTGAAATCGCAGTTAGAAAAAAAATAACATCCATATCAACATTTTTATCAGCTCCGGTCCTGTCGTTTTGGTCAAAAAATGAAAATTCTAAAAGTTCCTGTTTTTCTGCTTTAAACTCTAGGTACACATCCAAAATGCATTACTGAGTTGAAAGAAGTGAATTCTGGTGCATGGTTTTGAAATCGCAGTCAGAAAAAAAATAACATCCATAACAACATTTTTATCAGCTCCGGTCCTGTCGTTTTGGTCAAAAAATGAAAATTCGAAAAGTTCCTGTTTTTCTGCTTTAAACTCTAGGTACACATCCAAAATGCATTACTGAGTTGAAAGAAGTGAATTCTGGTGCATGGTTTTGAAATCGCAGTCAGAAAAAAAATAACATCCATATCAACATTTTTATCAGCTCCGGACTTGTCGTTTTGGTAAAAAAATGAAAATTAGAAAAGTTCCTGTTTTTCTGCTTTAAACTCTAGGTACACATCCAAAATGCATTACTGAGTTGAAAGAAGTTGATTCTGGTGCATGGTTTTGAAACCGCAGTCAGAAAAAAAATAACATCCATATCAACATTTTTATCAGCTCCGGTCCTGTCGTTTTGGTCAAAAAATGAAAATTCGAAAAGTTCCTGTTTTTCTGCTTTAAACTCTAGGTACACATCCAAAATGCATTACTGAGTTGAAAGAAGTGAATTCTGGTGCATGGTTTTGAAATCGCAGTCAGAAAAAAAATAACATCCATATCAACATTTTTATCAGCTCCGGTCCTGTCGTTTTGGTCAAAAAATGAAAATTCGAAAAGTTCCTGTTTTTCTGCTTTAAACTCTAGGTACACATCCAAAATGCATTACTGAGTTGAAAGAAGTGAATTCTGGTGCATGGTTTTGAAATCGCAGTCAGAAAAAAAATAACATCCATATCAACATTTTTATCAGCTCCGGTCCTGTCGTTTTGGTCAAAAAATGAAAATTCTAAAAGTTCCTGTTTTTCTGCTTTAAACTCTAGGTACACATCCAAAATGCATTACTGAGTTGAAAGAAGTGAATTCTGGTGCATGGTTTTGAAATCGCAGTCAGAAAAAAAATAACATCCATATCAACATTTTTATCAGCTCCGGCCGGTCCTGTCGTTTTGGTCAAAAAATTAAAATTCTAAAAGTTCCTGTTTTTCTGCTTTAAACTCTAGGTACACATCCAAAATGCATTACTGAGTTGAAAGAAGTTGATTCTGGTGCATGGTTTTGAAACCGCAGTCAGAAAAAAAATAACATCCATATCAACATTTTTATCAGCTACGGTCCTGTCGTTTTGGTCAAAAAATGAAAATTCTAAAAGTTCCTGTTTTTCTGCTTTAAACTCTAGGTACACATCCAAAATGCATTACTGAGTTGAAAGAAGTGAATTCTGGTGCATGGTTTTGAAATCGCAGTCAGAAAAAAAATAACATCCATATCAACATTTTTATCAGCTCCGGTCCTGTCGTTTTGGTCAAAAAATTAAAATTCGAAAAGTTCCTGTTTTTCTGCTTTAAACTCTAGGTACACATCCAAAATGCATTACTGAGTTGAAAGAAGTTGATTGTGGTTCATGGTTTTGAAACCGCAGTCAGAAAAAAAATAACATCCATATCAACATTTTTATCAGCTCCGGTCCTGTCGTTTTGGTCAAAAAATGAAAATTCTAAAAGTTCCTGTTTTTCTGCTTTAAACTCTAGGTACACATCCAAAATGCATTACTGAGTTGAAAGAAGTGAATTCTGGTGCATGGTTTTGAAATCGCAGTCAGAAAAAAAATAACATCCATATCAACATTTTTATCAGCTCCGGTCCTGTCGTTTTGGTCAAAAAATGAAAATTCTAAAAGTTCCTGTTTTTCTGCTTTAAACTCTAGGTACACATCCAAAATGCATTACTGAGTTGAAAGAAGTGAATTCTGGTGCATGGTTTTGAAATCGCAGTCAGAAAAAAAATAACATCCATATCAACATTTTTATCAGCTCCGGTCCTGTTGTTTTGGTCAAAAAATGAAAATTCTAAAAGTTCCTGTTTTTCTGCTTTAAACTCTAGGTACACATCCAAAATGCATTACTGAGTTAAAAGAAGTGAATTCTGGTGCATGGTTTTGAAATCGCAGTCAGAAAAAAAATAACATCCATATCAACATTTTTATCAGCTCCGGTCCTGTCGTTTTGGTCAAAAAATGAAAATTCTAAAAGTTCCTGTTTTTCTGCTTTAAACTCTAGGTACACATCCAAAATGCATTACTGAGTTGAAAGAAGTGAATTCTGGTGCATGGTTTTGAAATCGCAGTCAGAAAAAAAATAACATCCATATCAACATTTTTATCAGCTCCGGTCCTGTCGTTTTGTTCAAAAAATGAAAATTCTAAAAGTTCCTGTTTTTCTGCTTTAAACTCTAGGTACACATCCAAAATGCATTACTGAGTTGAAAGAAGTGAATTCTGGTGCATGGTTTTGAAATCGCAGTCAGAAAAAAAATAACATCCATATCAACATTTTTATCAGCTCCGGCCGGTCCTGTCGTTTTGGTCAAAAAATGAAAATTCGAAAAGTTCCTGTTTTTCTGCTTTAAACTCTAGGTACACATCCAAAATGCATTACTGAGTTGAAAGAAGTTGATTCTGGTGCATGGTTTTGAAACCGCAGTCAGAAAAAAAATAACATCCATATCAACATTTTGTCGTTTTGGTCAAAAAATGAAAATTCTAAAAGTTCCTGTTTTTCAGCTTTAAACTCTAGGTACACATCCAAAATGCATTACTGAGTTGAAAGAAGTGAATTCTGGTGCATGGTTTTGAAATCGCAGTCAGAAAAAAATAACATCCATATCAACATTTTTATCAGCTCCGGTCCTGTCGTTTTTGTCAAAAAATGAAAATTCGAAAAGTTTCTGTTTTTCTGCTTTAAACTCTAGGTACACATCCAAAATGCATTACTGAGTTGAAAGAAGTTGATTCTGGTTCATGGTTTTGAAACCGCAGTCAGAAAAAAAATAACATCCATATCAACATTTTTATCAGCTCCGGTCCTGTCGTTTTGGTCAAAAAATGAAAATTCGAAAAGTTCCTGTTTTTCTGCTTTAAACTCTAGGTACACATCCAAAATGCATTACTGAGTTGAAAGAAGTGAATTCTGGTGCATGGTTTTGAAATCGCAGTCAGAAAAAAAATAACATCCATATCAACATTTTTATCAGCTCCGGTCCTGTCGTTTTGGTCAAAAAATGAAAATTCTAAAAGTTCCTGTTTTTCTGCTTTAAACTCTAGGTACACATCCAAAATGCATTACTGAGTTGAAAGAAGTGAATTCTGGTGCATGGTTTTGAAATCGCAGTCAGAAAAAAAATAACATCCATATCAACATTTTTATCAGCTCCGGTCCTGTTGTTTTGGTCAAAAAATGAAAATTCTAAAAGTTCCTGTTTTTCTGCTTTAAACTCTAGGTACACATCCAAAATGCATTACTGAGTTAAAAGAAGTGAATTCTGGTGCATGGTTTTGAAATCGCAGTCAGAAAAAAAATAACATCCATATCAACATTTTTATCAGCTCCGGTCCTGTCGTTTTGGTCAAAAAATGAAAATTCTAAAAGTTCCTGTTTTTCTGCTTTAAACTCTAGGTACACATCCAAAATGCATTACTGAGTTGAAAGAAGTGAATTCTGGTGCATGGTTTTGAAATCGCAGTCAGAAAAAAAATAACATCCATATCAACATTTTTATCAGCTCCGGTCCTGTCGTTTTGTTCAAAAAATGAAAATTCTAAAAGTTCCTGTTTTTCTGCTTTAAACTCTAGGTACACATCCAAAATGCATTACTGAGTTGAAAGAAGTGAATTCTGGTGCATGGTTTTGAAATCGCAGTCAGAAAAAAAATAACATCCATATCAACATTTTTATCAGCTCCGGCCGGTCCTGTCGTTTTGGTCAAAAAATGAAAATTCGAAAAGTTCCTGTTTTTCTGCTTTAAACTCTAGGTACACATCCAAAATGCATTACTGAGTTGAAAGAAGTTGATTCTGGTGCATGGTTTTGAAACCGCAGTCAGAAAAAAAATAACATCCATATCAACATTTTGTCGTTTTGGTCAAAAAATGAAAATTCTAAAAGTTCCTGTTTTTCAGCTTTAAACTCTAGGTACACATCCAAAATGCATTACTGAGTTGAAAGAAGTGAATTCTGGTGCATGGTTTTGAAATCGCAGTCAGAAAAAAATAACATCCATATCAACATTTTTATCAGCTCCGGTCCTGTCGTTTTTGTCAAAAAATGAAAATTCGAAAAGTTTCTGTTTTTCTGCTTTAAACTCTAGGTACACATCCAAAATGCATTACTGAGTTGAAAGAAGTTGATTCTGGTTCATGGTTTTGAAACCGCAGTCAGAAAAAAAATAACATCCATATCAACATTTTTATCAGCTCCGGTCCTGTCGTTTTGGTCAAAAAATGAAAATTCGAAAAGTTCCTGTTTTTCTGCTTTAAACTCTAGGTACACATCCAAAATGCATTACTGAGTTGAAAGAAGTGAATTCTGGTGCATGGTTTTGAAATCGCAGTCAGAAAAAAAATAACATCCATATCAACATTTTTATCAGCTCCGGTCCTGTCGTTTTGGTCAAAAAATGAAAATTCTAAAAGTTCCTGTTTTTCTGCTTTAAACTCTAGGTACACATCCAAAATGCATTACTGAGTTGAAAGAAGTGAATTCTGGTGCATAGTTTTGAAATCGCAGTCAGAAAAAAAATAACATTCATATCAACATTTTTATCAGCTCCGGCCGGTCCTGTCGTTTTGGTCAAAAAATGAAAATTCGAAAAGTTCCTGTTTTTCTGCTTTAAACTCTAGGTACACATCCAAAATGCATTACTGAGTTGAAAGAAGTGAATTCTGGTGCATGGTTTTGAAATCGCAGTCAGAAAAAAAATAACATCCATATCAACATTTTTATCAGCTCCGGTCCTGTCGTTTTGGTCAAAAAATGAAAATTCGAAAAGTTCCTGTTTTTCTGCTTTAAACTCTAGGTACACATCCAAAATGCATTACTGAGTTGAAAGAAGTGAATTCTGGTGCATGGTTTTGAAATCGCAGTCAGAAAAAAAATAACATTCATATCAACATTTTTATCAGCTCCGGTCCTGTCGTTTTGGTAAAAAAATGAAAATTCGAAAAGTTCCTGTTTTTCTGCTTTAAACTCTAGGTACACATCCAAAATGCATTACTGAGTTGAAAGAAGTGAATTCTGGTGCATGGTTTTGAAATCGCAGTCAGAAAAAAAAATAACATCCATATCAACATTTTTATCAGCTCCGGCCGGTCCTGTCGTTTTGGTCAAAAAATGAAAATTCGAAAAGTTCCTGTTTTTCTGCTTTAAACTCTAGGTACACATCCAAAATGCATTACTGAGTTGAAAGAAGTGAATTCTGGTGCATGGTTTTGAAATCGCAGTCAGAAAAAAAATAACATCCATATCAACATTTTTATCAGCTCCGGCCGGTCCTGTCGTTTTGGTCAAAAAATGAAAATTCGAAAAGTTCCTGTTTTTCTGCTTTAAACTCTAGGTACACATCCAAAATGCATTACTGAGTTGAAAGAAGTGAATTCTGGTGCATGGTTTTGAAATCGCAGTCAGAAAAAAAATAACATCCATATCAACATTTTTATCAGCTCCGGTCCTGTCGTTTTGGTCAAAAAATGAAAATTCTAAAAGTTCCTGTTTTTCTGCTTTAAACTCTAGGTACACATCCAAAATGCATTACTGAGTTGAAAGAAGTGAATTCTGGTGCATGGTTTTGAAATCGCAGTCAGAAAAAAAATAACATCCATATCAACATTTTTATCAGCTCCGGTCCTGTCGTTTTGGTCAAAAAATGAAAATTCGAAAAGTTCCTGTTTTTCTGCTTTAAACTCTAGGTACACATCCAAAATGCATTACTGAGTTGAAAGAAGTGAATTCTGGTGCATGGTTTTGAAATCGCAGTCAGAAAAAAAATAACATCCATATCAACATTTTTATCAGCTCCGGTCCTGTCGTTTTGGTCAAAAAATGAAAATTCTAAAAGTTCCTGTTTTTCTGCTTTAAACTCTAGGTACACATCCAAAATGCATTACTGAGTTGAAAGAAGTGAATTCTGGTGCATGGTTTTGAAATCGCAGTCAGAAAAAAAATAACATTCATATCAACATTTTTATCAGCTCCGGCCGGTCCTGTCGTTTTGGTCAAAAAATGAAAATTCGAAAAGTTCCTGTTTTTCTGCTTTAAACTCTAGGTACACATCCAAAATGCATTACTGAGTTGAAAGAAGTGAATTCTGGTGCATGGTTTTGAAATCGCAGTCAGAAAAAAAATAACATCCATATCAACATTTTTATCAGCTCCGGTCCTGTCGTTTTGGTCAAAAAATGAAAATTCGAAAAGTTCCTGTTTTTCTGCTTTAAACTCTAGGTACACATCCAAAATGCATTACTGAGTTGAAAGAAGTGAATTCTGGTGCATGGTTTTGAAATCGCAGTCAGAAAAAAAATAACATTCATATCAACATTTTTATCAGCTCCGGTCCTGTCGTTTTGGTAAAAAAATGAAAATTCGAAAAGTTCCTGTTTTTCTGCTTTAAACTCTAGGTACACATCCAAAATGCATTACTGAGTTGAAAGAAGTGAATTCTGGTGCATGGTTTTGAAATCGCAGTCAGAAAAAAAAATAACATCCATATCAACATTTTTATCAGCTCCGGCCGGTCCTGTCGTTTTGGTCAAAAAATGAAAATTCGAAAAGTTCCTGTTTTTCTGCTTTAAACTCTAGGTACACATCCAAAATGCATTACTGAGTTGAAAGAAGTGAATTCTGGTGCATGGTTTTGAAATCGCAGTCAGAAAAAAAATAACATCCATATCAACATTTTTATCAGCTCCGGCCGGTCCTGTCGTTTTGGTCAAAAAATGAAAATTCGAAAAGTTCCTGTTTTTCTGCTTTAAACTCTAGGTACACATCCAAAATGCATTACTGAGTTGAAAGAAGTGAATTCTGGTGCATGGTTTTGAAATCGCAGTCAGAAAAAAAATAACAT
Source organism: Crinia signifera (assembly GCF_055691185.1). Lineage (NCBI taxonomy): Eukaryota > Metazoa > Chordata > Amphibia > Anura > Myobatrachidae > Crinia > Crinia signifera. The sequence goes on from NC_139220.1 coordinate 26,748,008, forward strand.
CCATATCAACATTTTTATCAGCTCCGGTCCTGTCGTTTTGGTCAAAAAATGAAAATTCTAAAAGTTCCTGTTTTTCTGCTTTAAACTCTAGGTACACATCCAAAATGCATTACTGAGTTGAAAGAAGTGAATTCTGGTGCATGGTTTTGAAATCGCAGTCAGAAAAAAAATAACATCCATATCAACATTTTTATCAGCTCCGGTCCTGTCGTTTTGGTCAAAAAATGAAAATTCTAAAAGTTCCTGTTTTTCTGCTTTAAACTCTAGGTACACATCCAAAATGCATTACTGAGTTGAAAGAAGTGAATTCTGGTGCATGGTTTTGAAACCGCAGTCAGAAAAAAAATAACATCCATATCAACATTTTTATCAGCTCCGGTCCTGTCGTTTTGTTCAAAAAATGAAAATTCTAAAAGTTCCTGTTTTTCTGCTTTAAACTCTAGGTACACATCCAAAATGCATTACTGAGTTGAAAGAAGTGAATTCTGGTGCATGGTTTTGAAATCGCAGTCAGAAAAAAAATAACATCCATATCAACATTTTTATCAGCTCCGGCCGGTCCTGTCGTTTTGGTCAAAAAATGAAAATTCGAAAAGTTCCTGTTTTTCTGCTTTAAACTCTAGGTACACATCCAAAATGCATTACTGAGTTGAAAGAAGTGAATTCTGGTGCATGGTTTTGAAATCGCAGTCAGAAAAAAAATAACATCCATATCAACATTTTTATCAGCTCCGGTCCTGTCGTTTTGGTCAAAAAATGAAAATTCTAAAAGTTCCTGTTTTTCTGCTTTAAACTCTAGGTACACATCCAAAATGCATTACTGAGTTGAAAGAAGTGAATTCTGGTGCATGGTTTTGAAATCGCAGTCAGAAAAAAAATAACATCCATATCAACATTTTTATCAGCTCCGGTCCTGTCGTTTTGGTCAAAAAATGAAAATTCTAAAAGTTCCTGTTTTTCTGCTTTAAACTCTAGGTACACATCCAAAATGCATTACTGAGTTGAAAGAAGTGAATTCTGGTGCATGGTTTTGAAATCGCAGTCAGAAAAAAAATAACATCCATATCAACATTTTTATCAGCTCCGGTCCTGTCGTTTTGGTCAAAAAATGAAAATTCTAAAAGTTCCTGTTTTTCTGCTTTAAACTCTAGGTACACATCCAAAATGCATTACTGAGTTGAAAGAAGTGAATTCTGGTGCATGGTTTTGAAATCGCAGTCAGAAAAAAAATAACATCCATATCAACATTTTTATCATCTCCGGTCCTGTCGTTTTGGTCAAAAAATGAAAATTCGAAAAGTTCCTGTTTTTCTGCTTTAAACTCTAGGTACACATCCAAAATTCATTACTGAGTTGAAAGAAGTGAATTCTGGTGCATGGTTTTGAAATCGCAGTCAGAAAAAAAATAACATCCATATCAACATTTTTATCAGCTCCGGTCCTGTCGTTTTGGTCAAAAAATGAAAATTCGAAAAGTTCCTGTTTTTCTGCTTTAAACTCTAGGTACACATCCAAAATGCATTACTGAGTTGAAAGAAGTGAATTCTGGTGCATGGTTTTGAAATCGCAGTCAGAAAAAAAATAACATCCATATCAACATTTTTATCAGCTCCGGTCCTGTCGTTTTGGTCAAAAAATGAAAATTCTAAAAGTTCCTGTTTTTCTGCTTTAAACTCTAGGTACACATCCAAAATGCATTACTGAGTTGAAAGAAGTGAATTCTGGTGCATGGTTTTGAAATCGCAGTCAGAAAAAAAATAACATCCATATCAACATTTTTATCATCTCCGGTCCTGTCGTTTTGGTCAAAAAATGAAAATTCTAAAAGTTCCTATTTTTCTGCTTTAAACTCTAGGTACACATCCAAAATGCATTACTGAGTTGAAAGAAGTGAATTCTGGTGCATGGTTTTGAAATCGCAGTCAGAAAAAAAATAACATCCATATCAACATTTTTATCAGCTCCGGTCCTGTCATTTCGGTCAAAAAATGAAAATTCTAAAAGTTCCTGTTTTTCTGCTTTAAACTCTAGGTACACATCCAAAATGCATTACTGAGTTAAAAGAAGTTGATTCTGGTGCATGGTTTTGAAATCGCAGTCAGAAAAAAATAACATCCATATCAACATTTTTATCAGCTCCGGTCCTGTCGTTTTGGTCAAAAAATTAAAATTCGAAAAGTTCCTGTTTTTCTGCTTTAAACTCTAGGTACACATCCAAAATGCATTACTGAGTTGAAAGAAGTGAATTCTGGTGCATGGTTTTGAAATCGCAGTCAGAAAAAAAATAACATCCATATCAACATTTTTATCAGCTCCGGTCCTGTCGTTTTGGTCAAAAAATGAAAATTCTAAAAGTTCCTGTTTTTCTGCTTTAAACTCTAGGTACACATCCAAAATGCATTACTGAGTTGAAAGAAGTGAATTCTGGTGCATGGTTTTGAAATAGCAGTCAGAAAAAAAATAACATCCATATCAACATTTTTATCAGCTCCGGTCCTGTCGTTTTGGTCAAAAAATGAAAATTCTAAAAGTTCCTGTTTTTCTGCTTTAAACTCTAGGTACACATCCAAAATGCATTACTGAGTTGAAAGAAGTGAATTCTGGTGCATGGTTTTGAAATCGCAGTTAGAAAAAAAATAACATCCATATCAACATTTTTATCAGCTCCGGTCCTGTCGTTTTGGTCAAAAAATGAAAATTCTAAAAGTTCCTGTTTTTCTGCTTTAAACTCTAGGTACGCATCCAAAATGCATTACTGAGTTGAAAGAAGTGAATTCTGGTGCATGGTTTTGAAATCGCAGTCAGAAAAAAAATAACATCCATAACAACATTTTTATCAGCTCCGGTCCTGTCGTTTTGGTCAAAAAATGAAAATTCGAAAAGTTCCTGTTTTTCTGCTTTAAACTCTAGGTACACATCCAAAATGCATTACTGAGTTGAAAGAAGTGAATTCTGGTGCATGGTTTTGAAATCGCAGTCAGAAAAAAATAACATCCATATCAACATTTATATCAGCTCCGGTCCTGTCGTTTTGGTCAAAAAATGAAAATTCGAAAAGTTCCTGTTTTTCTGCTTTAAACTCTAGGTACACATCCAAAATGCATTACTGAGTTGAAAGAAGTGAATTCTGGTGCATGGTTTTGAAATAGCAGTCAGAAAAAAAATAACATCCATATCAACATTTTTATCAGCTCCGGTCCTGTCGTTTTGGTCAAAAAATGAAAATTCTAAAAGTTCCTGTTTTTCTGCTTTAAACTCTAGGTACACATCCAAAATGCATTACTGAGTTGAAAGAAGTGAATTCTGGTGCATGGTTTTGAAATCGCAGTCAGAAAAAAAATAACATCCATATCAACATTTTTATCAGCTCCGGTCCTGTCGTTTTGGTCAAAAAATGAAAATTCTAAAAGTTCCTGTTTTTCTGCTTTAAACTCTAGGTACACATCCAAAATGCATTACTGAGTTGAAAGAAGTGAATTCTGGTGCATGGTTTTGAAATAGCAGTCAGAAAAAAAATAACATCCATATCAACATTTTTATCAGCTCCGGTCCTGTCGTTTTGGTCAAAAAATGAAAATTCTAAAAGTTCCTGTTTTTCTGCTTTAAACTCTAGGTACACATCCAAAATGCATTACTGAGTTGAAAGAAGTGAATTCTGGTGCATGGTTTTGAAATCGCAGTTAGAAAAAAAATAACATCCATATCAACATTTTTATCAGCTCCGGTCCTGTCGTTTTGGTCAAAAAATGAAAATTCTAAAAGTTCCTGTTTTTCTGCTTTAAACTCTAGGTACACATCCAAAATGCATTACTGAGTTGAAAGAAGTGAATTCTGGTGCATGGTTTTGAAATCGCAGTCAGAAAAAAATAACATCCATATCAACATTTTTATCAGCTCCGGACTTGTCGTTTTGGTAAAAAAATGAAAATTAGAAAAGTTCCTGTTTTTCTGCTTTAAACTCTAGGTACACATCCAAAATGCATTACTGAGTTGAAAGAAGTTGATTCTGGTGCATGGTTTTGAAACCGCAGTCAGAAAAAAAATAACATCCATATCAACATTTTTATCAGCTCCGGTCCTGTCGTTTTGGTCAAAAAATGAAAATTCGAAAAGTTCCTGTTTTTCTGCTTTAAACTCTAGGTACACATCCAAAATGCATTACTGAGTTGAAAGAAGTGAATTCTGGTGCATGGTTTTGAAATCGCAGTCAGAAAAAAAATAACATCCATATCAACATTTTTATCAGCTCCGGTCCTGTCGTTTTGGTCAAAAAATGAAAATTCGAAAAGTTCCTGTTTTTCTGCTTTAAACTCTAGGTACACATCCAAAATGCATTACTGAGTTGAAAGAAGTGAATTCTGGTGCATGGTTTTGAAATCGCAGTCAGAAAAAAAATAACATCCATATCAACATTTTTATCAGCTCCGGTCCTGTCGTTTTGGTCAAAAAATGAAAATTCTAAAAGTTCCTGTTTTTCTGCTTTAAACTCTAGGTACACATCCAAAATGCATTACTGAGTTGAAAGAAGTGAATTCTGGTGCATGGTTTTGAAATCGCAGTCAGAAAAAAAATAACATCCATATCAACATTTTTATCAGCTCCGGCCGGTCCTGTCGTTTTGGTCAAAAAATTAAAATTCTAAAAGTTCCTGTTTTTCTGCTTTAAACTCTAGGTACACATCCAAAATGCATTACTGAGTTGAAAGAAGTTGATTCTGGTGCATGGTTTTGAAACCGCAGTCAGAAAAAAAATAACATCCATATCAACATTTTTATCAGCTCCGGTCCTGTCGTTTTGGTCAAAAAATGAAAATTCTAAAAGTTCCTGTTTTTCTGCTTTAAACTCTAGGTACACATCCAAAATGCATTACTGAGTTGAAAGAAGTGAATTCTGGTGCATGGTTTTGAAATCGCAGTCAGAAAAAAAATAACATCCATATCAACATTTTTATCAGCTCCGGTCCTGTCGTTTTGGTCAAAAAATGAAAATTCTAAAAGTTCCTGTTTTTCTGCTTTAAACTCTAGGTACACATCCAAAATGCATTACTGAGTTGAAAGAAGTGAATTCTGGTGCATGGTTTTGAAATCGCAGTCAGAAAAAAAATAACATCCATATCAACATTTTTATCAGCTCCGGTCCTGTTGTTTTGGTCAAAAAATGAAAATTCTAAAAGTTCCTGTTTTTCTGCTTTAAACTCTAGGTACACATCCAAAATGCATTACTGAGTTAAAAGAAGTGAATTCTGGTGCATGGTTTTGAAATCGCAGTCAGAAAAAAAATAACATCCATATCAACATTTTTATCAGCTCCGGTCCTGTCGTTTTGGTCAAAAAATGAAAATTCTAAAAGTTCCTGTTTTTCTGCTTTAAACTCTAGGTACACATCCAAAATGCATTACTGAGTTGAAAGAAGTGAATTCTGGTGCATGGTTTTGAAATCGCAGTCAGAAAAAAAATAACATCCATATCAACATTTTTATCAGCTCCGGTCCTGTCGTTTTGTTCAAAAAATGAAAATTCTAAAAGTTCCTGTTTTTCTGCTTTAAACTCTAGGTACACATCCAAAATGCATTACTGAGTTGAAAGAAGTGAATTCTGGTGCATGGTTTTGAAATCGCAGTCAGAAAAAAAATAACATCCATATCAACATTTTTATCAGCTCCGGCCGGTCCTGTCGTTTTGGTCAAAAAATGAAAATTCGAAAAGTTCCTGTTTTTCTGCTTTAAACTCTAGGTACACATCCAAAATGCATTACTGAGTTGAAAGAAGTTGATTCTGGTGCATGGTTTTGAAACCGCAGTCAGAAAAAAAATAACATCCATATCAACATTTTGTCGTTTTGGTCAAAAAATGAAAATTCTAAAAGTTCCTGTTTTTCAGCTTTAAACTCTAGGTACACATCCAAAATGCATTACTGAGTTGAAAGAAGTGAATTCTGGTGCATGGTTTTGAAATCGCAGTCAGAAAAAAATAACATCCATATCAACATTTTTATCAGCTCCGGTCCTGTCGTTTTTGTCAAAAAATGAAAATTCGAAAAGTTTCTGTTTTTCTGCTTTAAACTCTAGGTACACATCCAAAATGCATTACTGAGTTGAAAGAAGTTGATTCTGGTTCATGGTTTTGAAACCGCAGTCAGAAAAAAAATAACATCCATATCAACATTTTTATCAGCTCCGGTCCTGTCGTTTTGGTCAAAAAATGAAAATTCTAAAAGTTCCTGTTTTTCTGCTTTAAACTCTAGGTACACATCCAAAATGCATTACTGAGTTGAAAGAAGTGAATTCTGGTGCATGGTTTTGAAATCGCAGTCAGAAAAAAAATAACATCCATATCAACATTTTTATCAGCTCCGGTCCTGTCGTTTTGGTCAAAAAATGAAAATTCTAAAAGTTCCTGTTTTTCTGCTTTAAACTCTAGGTACACATCCAAAATGCATTACTGAGTTGAAAGAAGTGAATTCTGGTGCATGGTTTTGAAATCGCAGTCAGAAAAAAAATAACATTCATATCAACATTTTTATCAGCTCCGGCCGGTCCTGTCGTTTTGGTCAAAAAATGAAAATTCGAAAAGTTCCTGTTTTTCTGCTTTAAACTCTAGGTACACATCCAAAATGCATTACTGAGTTGAAAGAAGTGAATTCTGGTGCATGGTTTTGAAATCGCAGTCAGAAAAAAAATAACATCCATATCAACATTTTTATCAGCTCCGGTCCTGTCGTTTTGGTCAAAAAATGAAAATTCGAAAAGTTCCTGTTTTTCTGCTTTAAACTCTAGGTACACATCCAAAATGCATTACTGAGTTGAAAGAAGTGAATTCTGGTGCATGGTTTTGAAATCGCAGTCAGAAAAAAAATAACATTCATATCAACATTTTTATCAGCTCCGGTCCTGTCGTTTTGGTAAAAAAATGAAAATTCGAAAAGTTCCTGTTTTTCTGCTTTAAACTCTAGGTACACATCCAAAATGCATTACTGAGTTGAAAGAAGTGAATTCTGGTGCATGGTTTTGAAATCGCAGTCAGAAAAAAAAATAACATCCATATCAACATTTTTATCAGCTCCGGCCGGTCCTGTCGTTTTGGTCAAAAAATGAAAATTCGAAAAGTTCCTGTTTTTCTGCTTTAAACTCTAGGTACACATCCAAAATGCATTACTGAGTTGAAAGAAGTGAATTCTGGTGCATGGTTTTGAAATCGCAGTCAGAAAAAAAATAACATCCATATCAACATTTTTATCAGCTCCGGCCGGTCCTGTCGTTTTGGTCAAAAAATGAAAATTCGAAAAGTTCCTGTTTTTCTGCTTTAAACTCTAGGTACACATCCAAAATGCATTACTGAGTTGAAAGAAGTGAATTCTGGTGCATGGTTTTGAAATCGCAGTCAGAAAAAAAATAACATCCATATCAACATTTTTATCAGCTCCGGTCCTGTCGTTTTGGTCAAAAAATGAAAATTCTAAAAGTTCCTGTTTTTCTGCTTTAAACTCTAGGTACACATCCAAAATGCATTACTGAGTTGAAAGAAGTGAATTCTGGTGCATGGTTTTGAAATCGCAGTCAGAAAAAAAATAACATCCATATCAACATTTTTATCAGCTCCGGTCCTGTCGTTTTGGTCAAAAAATGAAAATTCTAAAAGTTCCTGTTTTTCTGCTTTAAACTCTAGGTACACATCCAAAATGCATTACTGAGTTGAAAGAAGTGAATTCTGGTGCATGGTTTTGAAATCGCAGTCAGAAAAAAAATAACATCCATATCAACATTTTTATCAGCTCCGGTCCTGTCGTTTTGGTCAAAAAATGAAAATTCGAAAAGTTCCTGTTTTTCTGCTTTAAACTCTAGGTACACATCCAAAATGCATTACTGAGTTGAAAGAAGTGAATTCTGGTGCATGGTTTTGAAATCGCAGTCAGAAAAAAAATAACATCCATATCAACATTTTTATCAGCTCCGGCCGGTCCTGTCGTTTTGGTCAAAAAATGAAAATTCGAAAAGTTCCTGTTTTTCTGCTTTAAACTCTAGGTACACATCCAAAATGCATTACTGAGTTGAAAGAAGTGAATTCTGGTGCATGGTTTTGAAATCGCAGTCAGAAAAAAAATAACATCCATATCAACATTTTTATCAGCTCCGGTCCTGTCGTTTTGGTCAAAAAATGAAAATTCTAAAAGTTCCTGTTTTTCTGCTTTAAACTCTAGGTACACATCCAAAATGCATTACTGAGTTGAAAGAAGTGAATTCTGGTGCATGGTTTTGAAATCGCAGTCAGAAAAAAAATAACATCCATATCAACATTTTTATCAGCTCCGGTCCTGTCGTTTTGGTCAAAAAATGAAAATTCTAAAAGTTCCTGTTTTTCTGCTTTAAACTCTAGGTACACATCCAAAATGCATTACTGAGTTGAAAGAAGTGAATTCTGGTGCATGGTTTTGAAATCGCAGTCAGAAAAAAAATAACATCCATATCAACATTTTTATCAGCTCCGGTCCTGTCGTTTTGGTCAAAAAATGAAAATTCTAAAAGTTCCTGTTTTTCTGCTTTAAACTCTAGGTACACATCCAAAATGCATTACTGAGTTGAAAGAAGTGAATTCTGGTGCATGGTTTTGAAATCGCAGTCAGAAAAAAAATAACATCCATATCAACATTTTTATCATCTCCGGTCCTGTCGTTTTGGTCAAAAAATTAAAATTCTAAAAGTTCCTGTTTTTCTGCTTTAAACTCTAGGTACACATCCAAAATGCATTACTGAGTTGAAAGAAGTGAATTCTGGTGCATGGTTTTGAAATCGCAGTCAGAAAAAAAATAACATCCATATCAACATTTTTATCAGCTCCGGTCCTGTCGTTTTGGTCAAAAAATGAAAATTCGAAAAGTTCCTGTTTTTCTGCTTTAAACTCTAGGTACACATCCAAAATGCATTACTGAGTTGAAAGAAGTGAATTCTGGTGCATGGTTTTGAAATCGCAGTCAGAAAAAAAATAACATCCATATCAACATTTTTATCAGCTCCGGTCCTGTCGTTTTGGTCAAAAAATGAAAATTCTAAAAGTTCCTGTTTTTCTGCTTTAAACTCTAGGTACACATCCAAAATGCATTACTGAGTTGAAAGAAGTGAATTCTGGTGCATGGTTTTGAAATCGCAGTCAGAAAAAAAATAACATCCATATCAACATTTTTATCATCTCCGGTCCTGTCGTTTTGGTCAAAAAATGAAAATTCTAAAAGTTCCTATTTTTCTGCTTTAAACTCTAGGTACACATCCAAAATGCATTACTGAGTTGAAAGAAGTGAATTCTGGTGCATGGTTTTGAAATCGCAGTCAGAAAAAAAATAACATCCATATCAACATTTTTATCAGCTCCGGTCCTGTCATTTCGGTCAAAAAATGAAAATTCTAAAAGTTCCTGTTTTTCTGCTTTAAACTCTAGGTACACATCCAAAATGCATTACTGAGTTAAAAGAAGTTGATTCTGGTGCATGGTTTTGAAATCGCAGTCAGAAAAAAAATAACATCCATATCAACATTTTTATCAGCTCCGGTCCTGTCGTTTTGGTCAAAAAATGAAAATTCGAAAAGTTCCTGTTTTTCTGCTTTAAACTCTAGGTACACATCCAAAATGCATTACTGAGTTGAAAGAAGTGAATTCTGGTGCATGGTTTTGAAATCGCAGTCAGAAAAAAAATAACATCCATATCAACATTTTTATCAGCTCCGGTCCTGTCGTTTTGGTCAAAAAATGAAAATTCTAAAAGTTCCTGTTTTTCTGCTTTAAACTCTAGGTACACATCCAAAATGCATTACTGAGTTGAAAGAAGTGAATTCTGGTGCATGGTTTTGAAATCGCAGTCAGAAAAAAAATAACATCCATATCAACATTTTTATCAGCTCCGGTCCTGTCGTTTTGGTCAAAAAATGAAAATTCTAAAAGTTCCTGTTTTTCTGCTTTAAACTCTAGGTACACATCCAAAATGCATTACTGAGTTGAAAGAAGTGAATTCTGGTGCATGGTTTTGAAATAGCAGTCAGAAAAAAAATAACATCCATATCAACATTTTTATCAGCTCCGGTCCTGTCGTTTTGGTCAAAAAATGAAAATTCTAAAAGTTCCTGTTTTTCTGCTTTAAACTCTAGGTACACATCCAAAATGCATTACTGAGTTGAAAGAAGTGAATTCTGGTGCATGGTTTTGAAATCGCAGTTAGAAAAAAAATAACATCCATATCAACATTTTTATCAGCTCCGGTCCTGTCGTTTTGGTCAAAAAATGAAAATTCTAAAAGTTCCTGTTTTTCTGCTTTAAACTCTAGGTACGCATCCAAAATGCATTACTGAGTTGAAAGAAGTGAATTCTGGTGCATGGTTTTGAAATCGCAGTCAGAAAAAAAATAACATCCATAACAACATTTTTATCAGCTCCGGTCCTGTCGTTTTGGTCAAAAAATGAAAATTCGAAAAGTTCCTGTTTTTCTGCTTTAAACTCTAGGTACACATCCAAAATGCATTACTGAGTTGAAAGAAGTGAATTCTGGTGCATGGTTTTGAAATCGCAGTCAGAAAAAAATAACATCCATATCAACATTTATATCAGCTCCGGTCCTGTCGTTTTGGTCAAAAAATGAAAATTCGAAAAGTTCCTGTTTTTCTGCTTTAAACTCTAGGTACACATCCAAAATGCATTACTGAGTTGAAAGAAGTGAATTCTGGTGCATGGTTTTGAAATAGCAGTCAGAAAAAAAATAACATCCATATCAACATTTTTATCAGCTCCGGTCCTGTCGTTTTGGTCAAAAAATGAAAATTCTAAAAGTTCCTGTTTTTCTGCTTTAAACTCTAGGTACACATCCAAAATGCATTACTGAGTTGAAAGAAGTGAATTCTGGTGCATGGTTTTGAAATCGCAGTCAGAAAAAAAATAACATCCATATCAACATTTTTATCAGCTCCGGTCCTGTCGTTTTGGTCAAAAAATGAAAATTCTAAAAGTTCCTGTTTTTCTGCTTTAAACTCTAGGTACACATCCAAAATGCATTACTGAGTTGAAAGAAGTGAATTCTGGTGCATGGTTTTGAAATAGCAGTCAGAAAAAAAATAACATCCATATCAACATTTTTATCAGCTCCGGTCCTGTCGTTTTGGTCAAAAAATGAAAATTCTAAAAGTTCCTGTTTTTCTGCTTTAAACTCTAGGTACACATCCAAAATGCATTACTGAGTTGAAAGAAGTGAATTCTGGTGCATGGTTTTGAAATCGCAGTTAGAAAAAAAATAACATCCATATCAACATTTTTATCAGCTCCGGTCCTGTCGTTTTGGTCAAAAAATGAAAATTCTAAAAGTTCCTGTTTTTCTGCTTTAAACTCTAGGTACACATCCAAAATGCATTACTGAGTTGAAAGAAGTGAATTCTGGTGCATGGTTTTGAAATCGCAGTCAGAAAAAAAATAACATCCATAACAACATTTTTATCAGCTCCGGTCCTGTCGTTTTGGTCAAAAAATGAAAATTCGAAAAGTTCCTGTTTTTCTGCTTTAAACTCTAGGTACACATCCAAAATGCATTACTGAGTTGAAAGAAGTGAATTCTGGTGCATGGTTTTGAAATCGCAGTCAGAAAAAAATAACATCCATATCAACATTTTTATCAGCTCCGGTCCTGTCGTTTTGGTCAAAAAATGAAAATTCGAAAAGTTCCTGTTTTTCTGCTTTAAACTCTAGGTACACATCCAAAATGCATTACTGAGTTGAAAGAAGTGAATTCTGGTGCATGGTTTTGAAATCGCAGTCAGAAAAAAATAACATCCATATCAACATTTTTATCAGCTCCGGTCCTGTCATTTTGGTCAAAAAATGAAAATTATAAAAGTTCCTGTTTTTCTGCTTTAAACTCTAGGTACACATCCAAAATGCATTACTGAGTTGAAAGAAGTGAATTCTGGTGCATGGTTTTGAAATCGCAGTCAGAAAAAAAATAACATCCATATCAACATTTTTATCAGCTCCGGTCCTGTCGTTTTGGTCAAAAAATGAAAATTCTAAAAGTTCCTGTTTTTCTGCTTTAAACTCTAGGTACACATCCAAAATGCATTACTGAGTTGAAAGAAGTGAATTCTGGTGCATGGTTTTGAAATCGCAGTCAGAAAAAAAATAACATCCATATCAACATTTTTATCATCTCCGGTCCTGTCGTTTTGGTCAAAAAATGAAAATTCTAAAAGTTCCTGTTTTTCTGCTTTAAACTCTAGGTACACATCCAAAATGCATTACTGAGTTGAAAGAAGTGAATTCTGGTGCATGGTTTTGAAATCGCAGTCAGAAAAAAAATAACATCCATATCAACATTTTTATCAGCTCCGGTCCTGTCGTTTTGGTCAAAAAATGAAAATTCTAAAAGTTCCTGTTTTTCTGCTTTAAACTCTAGGTACACATCCAAAATGCATTACTGAGTTGAAAGAAGTGAATTCTGGTGCATGGTTTTGAAATCGCAGTCAGAAAAAAAATAACATCCATATCAACATTTTTATCAGCTCCGGTCCTGTCGTTTTGGTCAAAAAATGAAAATTCTAAAAGTTCCTGTTTTTCTGCTTTAAACTCTAGGTACACATCCAAAATGCATTACTGAGTTGAAAGAAGTGAATTCTGGTGCATGGTTTTGAAATCGCAGTCAGAAAAAAAATAACATCCATATCAACATTTTTATCAGCTCCGGTCCTGTCGTTTTGGTCAAAAAATGAAAATTCTAAAAGTTCCTGTTTTTCTGCTTTAAACTCTAGGTACACATCCAAAATGCATTACTGAGTTGAAAGAAGTAAATTCTGGTGCATGGTTTTGAAATCGCAGTCAGAAAAAAAATAACATCCATATCAACATTTTTATCAGCTCCGGCCGGTCCTGTCGTTTTGGTCAAAAAATGAAAATTCGAAAAGTTCCTGTTTTTCTGCTTTAAACTCTAGGTACACATCCAAAATGCATTACTGAGTTGAAAGAAGTGAATTCTGGTGCATGGTTTTGAAATCGCAGTCAGAAAAAAATAACATCCATATCAACATTTTTATCAGCTCCGGTCCTGTCGTTTTGGTCAAAAAATGAAAATTCGAAAAGTTCCTGTTTTTTTGCTTTAAACTCTAGGTACACATCCAAAATGCATTACTGAGTTGAAAGAAGTGAATTCTGGTGCATGGTTTTGAAATCGCAGTCAGAAAAAAAATAACATCCATATCAACATTTTTATCAGCTCCGGTCCTGTCGTTTTGGTCAAAAAATGAAAATTTGAAAAGTTCCTGTTTTTCTGCTTTAAACTCTAGGTACACATCCAAAATGCATTACTGAGTTGAAAGAAGTGAATTCTGGTGCATGGTTTTGAAATCGCAGTCAGAAAAAAAATAACATCCATATCAACATTTTTATCAGCTCCGGTCCTGTCGTTTTGGTCAAAAAATGAAAATTCTAAAAGTTCCTGTTTTTCTGCTTTAAACTCTAGGTACACATCCAAAATGCATTACTGAGTTGAAAGAAGTGAATTCTGGTGCATGGTTTTGAAATCGCAGTCAGAAAAAAAATAACATCCATATCAACATTTTTATCAGCTCCGGTCCTGTCGTTTTGGTCAAAAAATGAAAATTCTAAAAGTTCCTGTTTTTCTGCTTTAAACTCTAGGTACACATCCAAAATGCATTACTGAGTTGAAAGAAGTGAATTCTGGTGCATCGTTTTGAAATCGCAGTCAGAAAAAAAATAACATCCATATCAACATTTTTATCAGCTCCGGTCCTGTCGTTTTGGTCAAAAAATGAAAATTCTAAAAGTTCCTGTTTTTCTGCTTTAAACTCTAGGTACACATCCAAAATGCATTACTGAGTTGAAAGAAGTGAATTCTGGTGCATTGTTTTAAAATCGCAGTCAGAAAAAAAATAACATCCATATCAACATTTTTATCAGCTCCGGTCCTGTCGTTTTGGTCAAAAAATGAAAATTCGAAAAGTTCCTGTTTTTCTGCTTTAAACTCTAGGTACACATCCAAAATGCATTACTGAGTTGAAAGAAGTGAATTCTGGTGCATGGTTTTGAAATCGCAGTCAGAAAAAAAATAACATCCATATCAACATTTTTATCAGCTCCGGTCCTGTCATTTTGGTCAAAAAATGAAAATTCTAAAAGTTCCTGTTTTTCTACTTTAAACTCTAGGTACACATCCAAAATGCATTACTGAGTTGAAAGTAGTTGATTCTGGTGCATGGTTTTGAAACCGCAGTCAGAAAAAAAATAACATCCATATCAACATTTTTATCAGCTCCGGTCCTGTCGTTTTGGTCAAAAAATGAAAATTCGAAAAGTTCCTGTTTTTCTGCTTTAAACTCTAGGTACACATCCAAAATGCATTACTGAGTTGAAAGAAGTGAATTCTGGTGCATGGTTTTGAAATCGCAGTCAGAAAAAAAATAACATCCATATCAACATTTTTATCAGCTCCGGTCCTGTCGTTTTGGTCAAAAAATTAAAATTCGAAAAGTTCCTGTTTTTCTACTTTAAACTCTAGGTACACATCCAAAATGCATTACTGAGTTGAAAGTAGTTGATTCTGGTGCATGGTTTTGAAATCGCAGTCAGAAATAAATAACATCCATATCAACATTTTTATCAGCTCCGGACCTGTCGTTTTGGTCAAAAAATGAAAATTCTAAAAGTTCCTGTTTTTCTGCTTTAAACTCTAGGTACACATCCAAAATGCATTACTGAGTTGAAAGAAGTGAATTCTGGAGCATGGTTTTGAAATCGCAGTCAGAAAAAAAATAACATCCATATCAACATTTTTATTAGCTCCGGTCCTGTCGTTTTGGTCAAAAAATGAAAATTCGAAAAGTTCCTGTTTTTCTGCTTTAAACTCTAGGTACACATCCAAAATGCATTACTGAGTTGAAAGAAGTTGATTCTGGTGCATGGTTTTGAAATCGCAGTCAGAAAAAAATAACATCCATATCAACATTTTTATCAGCTCCGGTCCTGTCGTTTTGGTCAAAAAATGAAAATTCGAAAAGTTCCTGTTTTTCTGCTTTAAACTCTAGGTACACATCCAAAATGCATTACTGAGTTGAAAGAAGTGAATTCTGGAGCATGGTTTTGAAATCGCAGTCAGAAAAAAAATAACATCCATATCAACATTTTTATTAGCTCCGGTCCTGTCGTTTTTGTCAAAAAATGAAAATTCGAAAAGTTCCTGTTTTTCTGCTTTAAACTCTAGGTACACATCCAAAATGCATTACTGAGTTGAAAGAAGTTGATTCTGGTGCATGGTTTTGAAATCGCAGTCAGAAAAAAAATAACATCCATATCAACATTTTTATCAGCTCCGGTTCTGTTGTTTTGGTCAAAAAATGAAATTTCGAAAAGTTCCTTTTTTTCTGCTTTAAACTCTAGGTACACATCCAAAATGCATTACTGAGTTGAAAGAAGTGAATTCTGGTGCATGGTTTTGAAATCGCAGTCAGAAATAAATAACATCCATATCAACATTTTTATCAGCTCCGGACCTGTCGTTTTGGTCAAAAAATGAAAATTCTAAAAGTTCCTGTTTTTCTGCTTTAAACTCTAGGTACACATCCAAAATGCATTACTGAGTTGAAAGAAGTGAATTCTGGAGCATGGTTTTGAAATCGCAGTCAGAAAAAAAATAACATCCATATCAACATTTTTATTAGCTCCGGTCCTGTCGTTTTGGTCAAAAAATGAAAATTCGAAAAGTTCCTGTTTTTCTGCTTTAAACTCTAGGTACACATCCAAAATGCATTACTGAGTTGAAAGAAGTTGATTCTGGTGCATGGTTTTGAAATCGCAGTCAGAAAAAAATAACATCCATATCAACATTTTTATCAGCTCCGGTCCTGTTGTTTTGGTCAAAAAATTAAAATTCGAAAAGTTCCTGTTTTTCTGCTTTAAACTCTAGGTACACATCCAAAATGCATTACTGAGTTGAAAGAAGTGAATTCTGGTGCATGGTTTTGAAATCGCAGTCAGAAAAAAAATAACATCCATATCAACATTTTTATCAGCTCCGGTTCCGTTGTTTTGGTCAAAAAATGAAATTTCGAAAAGTTCCTTTTTTTCTGCTTTAAACTCTAGGTACACATCCAAAATGCATTACTGAGTTGAAAGAAGTGAATTCTGGTGCATGGTTTTGAAATCGCAGTCAGAAATAAATAACATCCATATCAACATTTTTATCAGCTCCGGACCTGTCGTTTTGGTCAAAAAATGAAAATTCTAAAAGTTCCTGTTTTTCTGCTTTAAACTCTAGGTACACATCCAAAATGCATTACTGAGTTGAAAGAAGTGAATTCTGGAGCATGGTTTTGAAATCGCAGTCAGAAAAAAAATAACATCCATATCAACATTTTTATTAGCTCCGGTCCTGTCGTTTTGGTCAAAAAATGAAAATTCGAAAAGTTCCTGTTTTTCTGCTTTAAACTCTAGGTACACATCCAAAATGCATTACTGAGTTGAAAGAAGTTGATTCTGGTGCATGGTTTTGAAATCGCAGTCAGAAAAAAATAACATCCATATCAACATTTTTATCAGCTCCGGTCCTGTTGTTTTGGTCAAAAAATTAAAATTCGAAAAGTTCCTGTTTTTCTGCTTTAAACTCTAGGTACACATCCAAAATGCATTACTGAGTTGAAAGAAGTGAATTCTGGTGCATGGTTTTGAAATCGCAGTCAGAAAAAAAATAACATCCATATCAACATTTTTATCAGATCCGGTCCTGTCATTTTGGTCAAAAAATGAAAATTCGAAAAGTTCCTGTTTTTCTGCTTTAAACTCTAGGTACACATCCAAAATGCATTACTGAGTTGAAATAAGTGAATTCTGGTGCATGGTTTTGAAATCGCAGTCAGAAAAAAAATAACATCCATATCAACATTTTTATCAGCTCCGGTCCTGTCGTTTTGTTCAAAAAATGAAAATTCTAAAAGTTCCTGTTTTTCTGCTTTAAACTCTAGGTACACATCCAAAATGCATTACTGAGTTGAAAGAAGTGAATTCTGGTGCATGGTTTTGAAATCGCAGTCAGAAAAAAAATAACATCCATATAAACATTTTTATCAGCTCCGGTCCTGTCGTTTTGGTCAAAAAATGAAAATTCTAAAAGTTCCTGTTTTTCTGCTTTAAACTCTAGGTACACATCCAAAATGCATTACTGAGTTGAAAGAAGTGAATTCTGGAGCATGGTTTTGAAATCGCAGTCAGAAAAAAAATAACATCCATATCAACATTTTTATCAGCTCCGGTCCTGTCGTTTTGGTCAAAAAATGAAAATTCTAAAAGTTCCTGTTTTTCTGCTTTAAACTCTAGGTACACATCCAAAATGCATTACTGAGTTGAAAGAAGTCAATTCTGGTGCATGGTTTTGAAATCGCAGTCAGAAAAAAAATAACATCCATATCAACATTTTTATCAGCTCCGGTCCTGTCGTTTTTGTCAAAAAATGAAAATTCTAAAAGTTCCTGTTTTTCTGCTTTAAACTCTAGGTACACATCCAAAATGCATTACTGAGTTGAAAGAAGTGAATTCTGGTGCATGGTTTTGAGATCGCAGTCAGAAAAAAAATAACATCCATATCAACATTTTTATCAGCTCCGGTCCTGTCGTTTTGGTCAAAAAATGAAAATTCTAAAAGTTCCTGTTTTTCTGCTTTAAACTCTAGGTACACATCCAAAATGCATTACTGAGTTGAAAGAAGTGAATTCTGGTGCATTGTTTTGAAATCGCAGTCAGAAAAAAAATAACATCCATATCAACATTTTTATCAGCTCCGGTCCTGTCGTTTTGGTCAAAAAATGAAAATTCGAAAAGTTCCTGTTTTTCTGCTTTAAACTCTAGGTACACATCCAAAATGCATTACTGAGTTGAAAGAAGTGAATTCTGGTGCATGGTTTTGAAATCGCAGTCAGAAAAAAAATAACATCCATATCAACATTTTTATCAGCTCCGGTCCTGTCATTTTGGTCAAAAAATGAAAATTCTAAAAGTTCCTGTTTTTCTGCTTTAAACTCTAGGTACACATCCAAAATGCATTACTGAGTTGAAAGAAGTGAATTCTGGGGGGGCGTGGCCTGACCACACAGGAGTGAAGACGCACCTTACAGCGCTCCTCCAGCCTTGTGGCATTTTGCGCAGATCAGGAGACTGCTGCGGCGCCTGAGGGGTCTGCCCCGCTGCCCTGTGCCCCCAGGAGTGTGCTGCGCTCACCGGGGGTCCCGGAGCCCGGCCGGCGCGCTTCTCGCGAGTCGCGGCCTTCCCCGCGAGTGAAGCCGGGGCCTAAATTTGGAGCTGAGGCCGGCGCTCGAGCTCCAGAGACGATCGGCGGAGTTATCTGCCCAGCGGAGCATCCCTGCAGTCCGCCCTCCATCCCAGCGGTAAGCTTACCTCTGCCCAGACCCCAGGGGACATCAAATCCCTACCCAAGCATTGGGGGGGCCTCCTGGAGCCTTCCCTACCTCCTCCCTGGGATCCCAGCGGCGGCCATATTTCTTTACACAGCCAGCTTCCCCACCACAGCAGGGCTTGTCTGCTGTAGCTCACCCCCCTCAAAAGGGATAAAAGAGAGCAGAGAGAAATAAAAACTGAGCTGCTGCAGACACCCTGAGCTCCCCAGTTTGTTGGACTTTGCCCCAGTACCTGCTTTAAAGCTGGTTGCTAGCTACAGCTAATTCAACTAAACAGTGACTCTACAGCCAACAGCTCCATCTTGTGGCTCATGGTCATACTGCAGCCTCTCTTATGTAATGAGTAGGAGAGGATGACCTGACCTGTACACTACACACCTGGAAATGTACCCGTAAAGCCTAAAGCCTGTCAATATCTTTAGCACCCTCCCCTGATTGATTCTTCTCAAATATATATATTTTAATAGTACCGTGTCCCCGGCCTGGAGTATGCCTCCTAAACGTGGCAAAACCCCCAACCCGGTCTCTCAGGTGGCCTTCTTTAAGCCCTCCCCTGTTAGGCCCAAGAAAATCGGCGAAGATGGTCAGCAGCCTCACAAAAAGAATCTGCCTAGCCCCTCGGGGTCAGCTGCTTCACCAACAGAAAAATCTGTTCCAGGAGCGATTGCACTGGATGATAACCAAGCACTTACTGTGGGTTCTATGAAGCTATTGCTGTCCCAATTTAAAACAGAGGTAGCCGAAGAGTTTAAAGCTACACTTCGGGAGTGTCAGAAATCAATTGACGACCTTGGTGAACGCACTGATCATATTGAAACCAAAATGGAAGAAGTCGTCACCTCCCATAATGATCTAATCTCTTCCCACGATGCCCTAGAAGCTGAGGTTGCTGCCCTGCGAGATAAAGTCTCAGATCTGGAGGACAGATCGAGACGGAACAACATTAAACTGCGTGGAGTCCCAGAAACAATCTCAAATAGTGGTTTGAATGACTTCGCTGTCAAGATCTTCCAGAAACTTCTACCCGACAAGTCCACCACAGACCTTTTGATAGACAGGATCCACAGGTTACCCAAAGCCAGAAGCGCCCCGGTGGACTCCCCGCGGGATGTACTGATGCGGATCCACTTTTTCCATGTGAAGGAGGCGATACTTAAAGCTGCCAGACCGTCCGAAGATGCCTCCAGAATACTGGGGCCACTCCAAATCTTTGGGGACCTATCTCAAGCCACTCTGGCTAAGAGACGTTCTTTCCAAACCATAACGGCTGGTCTACGTAAAGAAAATATCCTCTATAGATGGGGGTTCCCCACGAAACTGCTAATCAATCGAGAGGGCACTACTATTGTGCTGTCTTCAGTGGATGAAGGGAAACGCTTCCTCTCCACACTGCAAACAGCGAGCTCTTCCCATCCTCCATCGCCTGAGCGCGGACTTCAGCGGGACTGGTCTGCGTCAGGATCTGATCACTAATCTTGCTCCAAGTGGTAAAGCTAATACTTCTATACGTACCGCATGTTTACAGTTTTTGTGCTAACTTATAGAAATCAATCTATTTATCAAGCGGTCATCTATCATTGTTTTTTTTGTTACAGAAGATGCCCCACTATTATATTTGTTATACCTTCTGGTTTTCTTATATTCCCTTGACAGGTTGTTATTGTTCTACTTTATGGTATTTAGTCTGTTTTAGGTGCTCTCTTTATCTGGCCTAGAGAAATTACCTTCAGACATGTAGTTTATCGCTTTCGTCCACCCAGACTCCCTTAGGGGACCTGTTAGTTGTGACAATCACTATGTGCTTAGCCGCCGATAATAGCTTAGGCCCCATATTATGTTATTATGCTACATACTGAGTAACAGACTGGGTATAGATCCAGGTGTACATATGTTCTCCACTACCCCCCACAATTCCTCAGAGTGTCGCCATGGCACGGCGCCCAACTTTACCCCCGGATGGGGGTCCCCACCTCCTTTCCCTTTTCCCTCCCCTCCCTTGTTACCCCCCTGTTGTCTCCCCGGGTCACAATCAAGATGTTACTTACATTTACTCTAGTACAACCTTTTGTCTGTATCTGACGTCTCAAGCTGCTCTTCCAATTGAGGATCATGGTTAATGTTATCTCCATCAACGCCAAAGGCCTCAACTCCCCTAATAAGAGGAGGCTAGCTCTTCAATATTTTCATAAACATAAAGTCCATATTGCAGCTGTCCAAGAAACACATTTTATAAACTCAGCCCCCCCACTATTCCATGACAGAAACTACCCGCACTGCTACACGGCTAACGGTCCATCTAAAAGAGCCGGAGTTGCGATTTTATTCTCACAACACTGTACATTTTCCCTCTCATCCCAATACTCTGACCCTGAAGGTAGATTCCTAATTTTAACAGGCTCTCTCGACAGTCGAGATGTGACTATTGTGTCCTGTTATGCCCCTAACACTAGGCAACTCCCATTCTGTAGAAAACTCTGCACCAAAATCCAACAACTGCTTAAGGGAGCCTTACTGCTCTTGGGAGACTTTAACTTGGTCCCAGATCCCGCTATAGATAGTACGTGCGCTCGCCCCGGGTTCTCCAGTCGGCCCCGCAATCCCTCTAAGGGCCTCCGCCAGTTGCTAGCAGAATATGATCTCTTTGATATATGGCGGGTCAAAAACCCTTCAGTAAGGGACTATACGTTCTATTCACACGTTCATGGCACCTACTCGAGAATCGACCTCGCCATATCAGACAAATGGTCTTTAGACTCTTTTCACAAGGTCAAAATCCTCCCCAGATCATGGTCGGATCACTCCCCGGTTTATATTGAGTGGGAAATAATGAGTAGGAGGACAGCCCCCGGCCCATGGCGCATGGGCCGTCAGACTTTGGTTCAGCTGGAGGCTCAGCAGGCTATACGTTCGGCAATAGACCATTATGTACAGGAGAACTCCCCTGAGACCACCTCTACCTTTAACCATTGGTGCGCTCTTAAGGCGGTTGTTCGAGGTTCAGCAATCCAAATAGCCGCCAAACTGAAAAAAGACTATAAGAAATCTTTAGTACAAGCTGAACTGGAGCTCACTACTCTCGAGGCTGCCCATAAATCCAACCCAGCTGATAAATCACTGCTTAAACTATTAAACGAGGCTAGGGATAAAGTTAATGGTTTTTATTTGGCAGAAGTCCAACATAATGTCAGCAGACTAAATCAGAGATTCTACCAACTTGGAAACCGGGCAGGTAGACTATTGGCTAGAAAGCTAAGAGGAAAGAGAGCAAAGGAAAAAATCCACATGATCTATTCTGGCCGGGGTTCAAAAGTATATGATCCAAATGAGATAGCCAACGTCTTCTCAGAGTATTACTCTAAACTGTATAACTTAAAGGATGACCCTTCCACCCCCCAACCACACTACGAAAAGATCCAAAGCTTTCTGAGCAGGATCAACCTCCCTGCGTTGGCCCCAGAGACATGTCTGTCCCTTAACGCACCCTGGTCACTAGAAGAGGTCCAAACTGGTATTGACTCCTTACCATCGGACAAGGCCCCCGGTCCCGATGGGTTCCCATCTAATTTCTACAAAACTTTCAAAGCCCAATTGTCACCAGTGTTACTCAAGGTATTTAATGAGGCCTCTTTGGTGAAACATTTCCCCTCTGAAATGCTGGAATCCCGCATCATTACCATCCCTAAACCAGGGAAACCCCAAACAGCAGTCCAAAACTATAGACCCATTGCGCTTCTCAACTCAGATCTGAAATTATATGCTAAATTAGTTGCTAACCGCATAAGCCCACTACTCCCCTCTCTCATTAAAAATGATCAGGTGGGTTTTGTTTTAAACAGACAGGCCCCGGACAACACACGCAGGGTGCTAGGTGTCATCGAATTCTGCACGTCTAAGAAAACCCCCCTTTTAGTCTTGTCATTGGATGCCGAGAAGGCCTTTGATAGGCTCCACTGGGGATTTATGCAGGCGGCCTTGGAAAAATTTGGATTTAATGGGCGGATTCTAGATTCAATCTTAGCCCTTTATTCCTGTCCATCTGCTAGGGTATTTACAAATGGCTGTACTTCCTCAGGTTTCAAAATTTCTAACGGTACTCGCCAGGGGTGCCCGCTTTCTCCCTTGATTTTTGCTTTGGCGGTTGAGCCTCTAGCTGAACATATTAGATGTAATGACTTTATTAAGGGCCCTGTAATAGGTGGCTCGTCTCATAAAATTAGCCTTTTTGCGGATGATGTCTTATTGTGTATATTAGAGCCTGAAAACTCTCTTCCTGCTCTACACAGGGTGCTACAAGACTACTCCGAAGTTTCATTCTATAAATTGAACACTGGCAAGACGGAGGCTCTACCCCTGGGGCTCCCCTCTGATATTATCACTAGGTTAAAAGAAAAGTACAATTACTCATGGCAAACCCGCTCACTGAGATACCTAGGAATTAATTTGGCACTAGAAAACCATTTACTTGAGTGCAACTATAACCCCCTGTTGAGGGCCTTTGCGGAGCTGACTGGAGACTGGATGATGCACGATGTATCGTGGCTGGGGAGGGTGGCTGCGGCTAAAATGGTCCTCTTACCGAAATTGATGTACTTATTTCGTTCTATCCCAAGACCCCCTCCCAAAAACATTCTGAACAAATTTAACCAACTATTAGCTAAGTATATCTGGAGAGGGGCCAAACCAAGAATCGCAAAGAAGATTTTAATGCGGTCTAAATCAGAAGGTGGTGTTGCCTATCCCGATATTGAAACGTACTACTCCTCGTGTATGCTGAGCCAGGCCAGGGATTGGCTCGATCTTAATGACCCAAAACCGTGGGTGATATTGGAAAGTACTTACTCCCACCCTACACCTATCGCGGACCTGGTATGGCTCCCGCATACTGAAACGAGAAAATTCTCAGCCCTGTGTAAATCTATTAAGGCCACCCTAGAAGTCTGGTATAAAATGACAGCTTCTATGGAAAAGACAGCCCTACCGGCCCCCTTTTTATCATTAAAAGCCTTGAAGTCTTTAATCCCCAATTTGCCAGTAGACAGATGGATTAATCAGGGAATAAACTCAGTGGGAGACCTGTTTGTCGGGGATAATTTCGTACCCTTCAACTATTTACAAAATAACTTCAACATCCCCAAACAGGACTTCTTCATCTATCTACAGATAAGGAGTTGGTTACAATCACATCTAACTACGTCTAATAAAAAACCAGCTTTCCCTGCCTTTGTTAAAGCTAGGTTAAGCGCCTATTCCCACAAAGGCGGCATTTCGTGGTGGTACTCCCACTTACTCTCTATCAATGTAAGGTATAAACTGAAATCTCAATCCCTATGGGAGAGGGATTTGAACAGATCTCTAAATGAGGAAGATTGGGAGAACATCTTTAGATCCTGTTTCAAGATATCTAGATGTATTAATCATTCTGAAATGTTTTTCAAGCTTATTCATAGGGCCTACTTCACCCCAGCCAGGTTGCATAAGATTTGGCCATCTTCCCCTAACTCCTGTTGGAGAAAATGTGGGAACATCGGAGATATTTTTCACATATTTTGGGCGTGCCCATCCCTGCGGCCTCTCTGGGGGGAAGTATTTCAGTTAATGAGTCTAATATCAAACCAATCCATTCTTCCGGACCCGGCCCTAGCGCTGCTCCATATCTTCCCAATACATTTTTCAGCGGCGGACAGGTATATTCTGGGGCATGTCCTCATAGCCACCAAGACAATTATTGCTAAATTGTGGAAATCGGATATTCTACCATCCATAGAGGCTATCCGGAATAAGGTTCACAGCCACTTTATATACGAGACTGCCGATGCCAAGTACTCTTCTTCCCCAAACTCATCAGTTATGAAATGGCATGGCTGGTCGCTTTATAATGAAAAAATGGGTCGCCCGATTACACATAACAGTCCTCCTGATCTATCTGTACTATATTCTCAATAGATAAATGCTAATTGGTAATGTGAAGATGTATTGCTCTAGACAGATGCAGAATACATGTTTTGTGTACTTTTTGTGCTTTATTCGGATCTGATGTGATTTGT
This sequence comes from Crinia signifera, assembly GCF_055691185.1. Taxonomy (NCBI): domain Eukaryota; kingdom Metazoa; phylum Chordata; class Amphibia; order Anura; family Myobatrachidae; genus Crinia; species Crinia signifera. The sequence goes on from NC_139220.1 coordinate 26,772,488, forward strand.
GAGACAACTATTATTTATTTATTGACCATTCACTGTTTTCTTTTGTCCCCCACCCTCCCTTCTTTCCTTCTGTACCCCCCCCAGATACCCCCTGGAAAAATTCACAATAAAAATTTAATGTTTAAAAAAAAAAGAAGTGAATTCTGGTGCATGGTTTTGAAATCGCAGTCAGAAAAAAAATAACATCCATATCAACATTTTTATCAGCTCCGGTCCTGTCGTTTTGGTCAAAAAATTAAAATTCGAAAAGTTCCTGTTTTTCTACTTTAAACTCTAGGTACACATCCAAAATGCATTACTGAGTTGAAAGTAGTTGATTCTGGTGCATGGTTTTGAAACCGCAGTCAGAAAAAAAATAACATCCATATCAACATTTTTATCAGCTCCGGTCCTGTCGTTTTGGTCAAAAAATGAAAATTCGAAAAGTTCCTGTTTTTCTGCTTTAAACTCTAGGTACACATCCAAAATGCATTACTGAGTTGAAAGAAGTGAATTCTGGAGCATGGTTTTGAAATCGCAGTCAGAAAAAAAATAACATCCATATCAACATTTTTATTAGCTCCGGTCCTGTCGTTTTGGTCAAAAAATAAAAAAAATTCGAAAAGTTCCTGTTTTTCTGCTTTAAACTCTAGGTACACATCCAAAATGCATTACTGAGTTGAAAGAAGTTGATTCTGGTGCATGGTTTTGAAATCGCAGTCAGAAAAAAAATAACATCCATATCAACATTTTTATCAGCTCCGGTTCTGTTGTTTTGGTCAAAAAATGAAAATTCGAAAAGTTCCTGTTTTTCTGCTTTAAACTCTAGGTACACATCCAAAATGCATTACTGAGTTGAAAGAAGTGAATTCTGGTGCATGGTTTTGAAATCGCAGTCAGAAAAAAAATAACATCCATATCAACATTTTTATCAGCTCCGGTCCTGTCGTTTTGGTCAAAAAATGAAAATTCTAAAAGTTCCTGTTTTTCTGCTTTAAACTCTAGGTACACATCCAAAATGCATTACTGAGTTGAAAGAAGTGAATTCTGGTGCATCGTTTTGAAATCGCAGTCAGAAAAAAAATAACATCCATATCAACATTTTTATCAGCTCCGGTCCTGTCTTTTTGGTCAAAAAATGAAAATTCTAAAAGTTCCTGTTTTTCTGCTTTAAACTCTAGGTACACATCCAAAATGCATTACTGAGTTGAAAGAAGTGAATTCTGGTGCATTGTTTTGAAATCGCAGTCAGAAAAAAAATAACATCCATATCAACATTTTTATCAGCTCCGGTCCTGTCGTTTTGGTCAAAAAATGAAAATTCGAAAAGTTCCTGTTTTTCTGCTTTAAACTCTAGGTACACATCCAAAATGCATTACTGAGTTGAAAGAAGTGAATTCTGGTGCATGGTTTTGAAATCGCAGTCAGAAAAAAAATAACATCCATATCAACATTTTTATCAGCTCCGGTCCTGTCATTTTGGTCAAAAAATGAAAATTCTAAAAGTTCCTGTTTTTCTACTTTAAACTCTAGGTACACATCCAAAATGCATTACTGAGTTGAAAGTAGTTGATTCTGGTGCATGGTTTTGAAACCGCAGTCAGAAAAAAAATAACATCCATATCAACATTTTTATCAGCTCCGGTCCTGTCGTTTTGGTCAAAAAATGAAAATTCGAAAAGTTCCTGTTTTTCTGCTTTAAACTCTAGGTACACATCCAAAATGCATTACTGAGTTGAAAGAAGTGAATTCTGGTGCATGGTTTTGAAATCGCAGTCAGAAAAAAAATAACATCCATATCAACATTTTTATCAGCTCCGGTCCTGTCGTTTTGGTCAAAAAATTAAAATTCGAAAAGTTCCTGTTTTTCTACTTTAAACTCTAGGTACACATCCAAAATGCATTACTGAGTTGAAAGTAGTTGATTCTGGTGCATGGTTTTGAAATCGCAGTCAGAAAAAAAATAACATCCATATCAACATTTTTATTAGCTCCGGTCCTGTCGTTTTGGTCAAAAAATGAAAATTCGAAAAGTTCCTGTTTTTCTGCTTTAAACTCTAGGTACACATCCAAAATGCATTACTGAGTTGAAAGAAGTTGATTCTGGTGCATGGTTTTGAAATCGCAGTCAGAAAAAAATAACATCCATATCAACATTTTTATCAGCTCCGGTTCTGTTGTTTTGGTCAAAAAATGAAAATTCGAAAAGTTCCTTTTTTTCTGCTTTAAACTCTAGGTACACATCCAAAATGCATTACTGAGTTGAAAGAAGTGAATTCTGGAGCATGGTTTTGAAATCGCAGTCAGAAAAAAAATAACATCCATATCAACATTTTTATTAGCTCCGGTCCTGTCGTTTTGGTCAAAAAATGAAAATTCGAAAAGTTCCTGTTTTTCTGCTTTAAACTCTAGGTACACATCCAAAATGCATTACTGAGTTGAAAGAAGTTGATTCTGGTGCATGGTTTTGAAATCGCAGTCAGAAAAAAAATAACATCCATATCAACATTTTTATCAGCTCCGGTCCTGTTGTTTTGGTCAAAAAATTAAAATTCGAAAAGTTCCTGTTTTTCTGCTTTAAACTCTAGGTACACATCCAAAATGCATTGGTGAGTTGAAAGAAGTGAATTCTGGTGCATGGTTTTGAAATCGCAGTCAGAAAAAAAATAACATCCATATCAACATTTTTATCAGATCCGGTCCTGTCATTTTGGTCAAAAAATGAAAATTCGAAAAGTTCCTGTTTTTCTGCTTTAAACTCTAGGTACACATCCAAAATGCATTACTGAGTTGAAATAAGTGAATTCTGGTGCATGGTTTTGAAATCGCAGTCAGAAAAAAAATAACATCCATATCAACATTTTTATCAGCTCCGGTCCTGTCGTTTTGTTCAAAAAATGAAAATTCTAAAAGTTCCTGTTTTTCTGCTTTAAACTCTAGGTACACATCCAAAATGCATTACTGAGTTGAAAGAAGTGAATTCTGGTGCATGGTTTTGAAATCGCAGTCAGAAAAAAAATAACATCCATATCAACATTTTTATCAGCTCCGGTCCTGTCGTTTTGGTCAAAAAATGAAAATTCTAAAAGTTCCTGTTTTTCTGCTTTAAACTCTAGGTACACATCCAAAATGCATTACTGAGTTGAAAGAAGTGAATTCTGGAGCATGGTTTTGAAATCGCAGTCAGAAAAAAATAACATCCATATCAACATTTTTATCAGCTCCGGTCCTGTCGTTTTGGTCAAAAAATGAAAATTCTAAAAGTTCCTGTTTTTCTGCTTTAAACTCTAGGTACACATCCAAAATGCATTACTGAGTTGAAAGAAGTGAATTCTGGTGCATGGTTTTGAAATCGCAGTCAGAAAAAAAATAACATCCATATCAACATTTTTATCAGCTCCGGTCCTGTCGTTTTGGTCAAAAAATGAAAATTCTAAAAGTTCCTGTTTTTCTGCTTTAAACTCTAGGTACACATCCAAAATGCATTACTGAGTTGAAAGAAGTGAATTCTGGTGCATTGTTTTGAAATCGCAGTCAGAAAAAAAATAACATCCATATCAACATTTTTATCAGCTCCGGTCCTGTCGTTTTGGTCAAAAAATGAAAATTCGAAAAGTTCCTGTTTTTCTGCTTTAAACTCTAGGTACACATCCAAAATGCATTACTGAGTTGAAAGAAGTGAATTCTGGTGCATGGTTTTGAAATCGCAGTCAGAAAAAAAATAACATCCATATCAACATTTTTATCAGCTCCGGTCCTGTCGTTTTGTTCAAAAAATGAAAATTCTAAAAGTTCCTGTTTTTCTGCTTTAAACTCTAGGTACACATCCAAAATGCATTACTGAGTTGAAAGAAGTGAATTCTGGTGCATGGTTTTGAAATCGCAGTCAGAAAAAAAATAACATCCATATCAACATTTTTATCACCTCCGGACCTGTCGTTTTGGTAAAAAAATGAAAATTAGAAAAGTTCCTGTTTTTCTGCTTTAAACTCTAGGTACACATCCAAAATGCATTACTGAGTTGAAAGAAGTTGATTCTGGTGCATGGTTTTGAAACCGCAGTCAGAAAAAAAATAACATCCATATCAACATTTTTATCAGCTCCGGTCCTGTCGTTTTGGTCAAAAAATGAAAATTCTAAAAGTTCCTGTTTTTCTGCTTTAAACTCTAGGTACACATCCAAAATGCATTACTGAGTTGAAAGAAGTGAATTCTGGTGCATGGTTTTGAAATCGCAGTCAGAAAAAAAATAACATCCATATCAACATTTTTATCAGCTCCGGTCCTGTCGTTTTGGTCAAAAAATGAAAATTCTAAAAGTTCCTGTTTTTCTGCTTTAAACTCTAGGTACACATCCAAAATGCATTACTGAGTTGAAAGAAGTGAATTCTGGTGCATGGTTTTGAAATCGCAGTCAGAAAAAAATAACATCCATATCAACATTTTTATCAGCTCCGGTCCTGTCGTTTTGGTCAAAAAATGAAAATTCGAAAAGTTCCTGTTTTTCTGCTTTAAACTCTAGGTACACATCCAAAATGCATTACTGAGTTGAAAGAAGTGAATTCTGGTGCATGGTTTTGAAATCGCAGTCAGAAAAAAAATAACATCCATATCAACATTTTTATCAGCTCCGGTCCTGTTGTTTTGGTCAAAAAATGAAAATTCTAAAAGTTCCTGTTTTTCTGCTTTAAACTCTAGGTACACATCCAAAATGCATTACTGAGTTGAAAGAAGTGAATTCTGGTGCATGGTTTTGAAATCGAAGTCAGAAAAAAAATAACATCCATATCAACATTTTTATCAGCTCCGGACTTGTCGTTTTGGTAAAAAAATGAAAATTAGAAAAGTTCCTGTTTTTCTGCTTTAAACTCTAGGTACACATCCAAAATGCATTACTGAGTTGAAAGAAGTTGATTCTGGTGCATGGTTTTGAAACCGCAGTCAGAAAAAAAATAACATCCATATCAACATTTTTATCAGCTCCGGTCCTGTCGTTTTGGTCAAAAAATGAAAATTCTAAAAGTTCCTGTTTTTCTGCTTTAAACTCTAGGTACACATCCAAAATGCATTACTGAGTTGAAAGAAGTGAATTCTGGTGCATGGTTTTGAAATCGCAGTCAGAAAAAAAATAACATCCATATCAACATTTTTATCAGCTCCGGTCCTGTCGTTTTGGTCAAAAAATGAAAATTCTAAAAGTTCCTGTTTTTCTGCTTTAAACTCTAGGTACACATCCAAAATGCATTACTGAGTTGAAAGAAGTGAATTCTGGTGCATGGTTTTGAAATCGCAGTCAGAAAAAAAATAACATCCATATCAACATTTTTATCAGCTCCGGTCCTGTCGTTTTGGTCAAAAAATGAAAATTCGAAAAGTTCCTGTTTTTCTGCTTTAAACTCTAGGTACACATCCAAAATGCATTACTGAGTTGAAAGAAGTGAATTCTGGTGCATGGTTTGAAATCGCAGTCAGAAAAAAAATAACATCCATATCAACATTTTTATCAGCTCCGGTCCTGTCGTTTTGGTCAAAAAATGAAAATTCTAAAAGTTCCTGTTTTTCTGCTTTAAACTCTAGGTACACATCCAAAATGCATTACTGAGTTGAAAGAAGTGAATTCTGGTGCATGGTTTTGAAATCGCAGTCAGAAAAAAAATAACATCCATATCAACATTTTTATCAGCTCCGGTCCTGTCGTTTTGGTCAAAAAATGAAAATTCTAAAAGTTCCTGTTTTTCTGCTTTAAACTCTAGGTACACATCCAAAATGCATTACTGAGTTGAAAGAAGTGAATTCTGGTGCATGGTTTTGAAATCGCAGTCAGAAAAAAAATAACATCCATATCAACATTTTTATCAGCTCCGGTCCTGTCGTTTTGGTCAAAAAATGAAAATTCTAAAAGTTCCTGTTTTTCTGCTTTAAACTCTAGGTACACATCCAAAATGCATTACTGAGTTGAAAGAAGTGAATTCTGGTGCATTGTTTTGAAATCGCAGTCAGAAAAAAAATAACATCCATATCAACATTTTTATCAGCTCCGGTCCTGTCGTTTTGGTCAAAAAATGAAAATTCGAAAAGTTCCTGTTTTTCTGCTTTAAACTCTAGGTACACATCCAAAATGCATTACTGAGTTGAAAGAAGTGAATTCTGGTGCATGGTTTTGAAATCGCAGTCAGAAAAAAAATAACATCCATATCAACATTTTTATCAGCTCCGGTCCTGTCGTTTTGTTCAAAAAATGAAAATTCTAAAAGTTCCTGTTTTTCTGCTTTAAACTCTAGGTACACATCCAAAATGCATTACTGAGTTGAAAGAAGTGAATTCTGGTGCATGGTTTTGAAATCGCAGTCAGAAAAAAAATAACATCCATATCAACATTTTTATCAGCTCCGGACCTGTCGTTTTGGTAAAAAAATGAAAATTAGAAAAGTTCCTGTTTTTCTGCTTTAAACTCTAGGTACACATCCAAAATGCATTACTGAGTTGAAAGAAGTTGATTCTGGTGCATGGTTTTGAAACCGCAGTCAGAAAAAAAATAACATCCATATCAACATTTTTATCAGCTCCGGTCCTGTCGTTTTGGTCAAAAAATGAAAATTCTAAAAGTTCCTGTTTTTCTGCTTTAAACTCTAGGTACACATCCAAAATGCATTACTGAGTTGAAAGAAGTGAATTCTGGTGCACGGTTTTGAAATCGCAGTCAGAAAAAAAATAACATCCATATCAACATTTTTATCAGCTCCGGTCCTGTCGTTTTGGTCAAAAAATGAAAATTCGAAAAGTTCCTGTTTTTCTGCTTTAAACTCTAGGTACACATCCAAAATGCATTACTGAGTTGAAAGAAGTGAATTCTGGTGCATGGTTTTGAAATCGCAGTCAGAAAAAAATAACATCCATATCAACATTTTTATCAGCTCCGGTCCTGTCGTTTTGGTCAAAAAATGAAAATTCGAAAAGTTCCTGTTTTTCTGCTTTAAACTCTAGGTACACATCCAAAATGCATTACTGAGTTGAAAGAAGTGAATTCTGGTGCATGGTTTTGAAATCGCAGTCAGAAAAAAAATAACATCCATATCAACATTTTTATCAGCTCCGGTCCTGTTGTTTTGGTCAAAAAATGAAAATTCTAAAAGTTCCTGTTTTTCTGCTTTAAACTCTAGGTACACATCCAAAATGCATTACTGAGTTGAAAGAAGTGAATTCTGGTGCATGGTTTTGAAATCGCAGTCAGAAAAAAAATAACATCCATATCAACATTTTTATCAGCTCCGGACCTGTCGTTTTGGTAAAAAAATGAAAATTAGAAAAGTTCCTGTTTTTCTGCTTTAAACTCTAGGTACACATCCAAAATGCATTACTGAGTTGAAAGAAGTTGATTCTGGTGCATGGTTTTGAAACCGCAGTCAGAAAAAAAATAACATCCATATCAACATTTTTATCAGCTCCGGTCCTGTCGTTTTGGTCAAAAAATGAAAATTCTAAAAGTTCCTGTTTTTCTGCTTTAAACTCTAGGTACACATCCAAAATGCATTACTGAGTTGAAAGAAGTGAATTCTGGTGCATGGTTTTGAAATCGCAGTCAGAAAAAAAATAACATCCATATCAACATTTTTATCAGCTCCGGTCCTGTCGTTTTGGTCAAAAAATGAAAATTCTAAAAGTTCCTGTTTTTCTGCTTTAAACTCTAGGTACACATCCAAAATGCATTACTGAGTTGAAAGAAGTGAATTCTGGTGCATGGTTTTGAAATCGCAGTCAGAAAAAAAATAACATCCATATCAACATTTTTATCAGCTCCGGTCCTGTCGTTTTGGTCAAAAAATGAAAATTCGAAAAGTTCCTGTTTTTCTGCTTTAAACTCTAGGTACACATCCAAAATGCATTACTGAGTTGAAAGAAGTGAATTCTGGTGCATGGTTTGAAATCGCAGTCAGAAAAAAAATAACATCCATATCAACATTTTTATCAGCTCCGGTCCTGTCGTTTTGGTCAAAAAATGAAAATTCTAAAAGTTCCTGTTTTTCTGCTTTAAACTCTAGGTACACATCCAAAATGCATTACTGAGTTGAAAGAAGTGAATTCTGGTGCATGGTTTTGAAATCGCAGTCAGAAAAAAAATAACATCCATATCAACATTTTTATCAGCTCCGGTCCTGTCGTTTTGGTCAAAAAATGAAAATTCTAAAAGTTCCTGTTTTTCTGCTTTAAACTCTAGGTACACATCCAAAATGCATTACTGAGTTGAAAGAAGTGAATTCTGGTGCATGGTTTTGAAATCGCAGTCAGAAAAAAAATAACATCCATATCAACATTTTTATCAGCTCCGGTCCTGTCGTTTTGGTCAAAAAATGAAAATTCTAAAAGTTCCTGTTTTTCTGCTTTAAACTCTAGGTACACATCCAAAATGCATTACTGAGTTGAAAGAAGTGAATTCTGGTGCATTGTTTTGAAATCGCAGTCAGAAAAAAAATAACATCCATATCAACATTTTTATCAGCTCCGGTCCTGTCGTTTTGGTCAAAAAATGAAAATTCGAAAAGTTCCTGTTTTTCTGCTTTAAACTCTAGGTACACATCCAAAATGCATTACTGAGTTGAAAGAAGTGAATTCTGGTGCATGGTTTTGAAATCGCAGTCAGAAAAAAAATAACATCCATATCAACATTTTTATCAGCTCCGGTCCTGTCGTTTTGTTCAAAAAATGAAAATTCTAAAAGTTCCTGTTTTTCTGCTTTAAACTCTAGGTACACATCCAAAATGCATTACTGAGTTGAAGAAGTGAATTCTGGTGCATGGTTTTGAAATCGCAGTCAGAAAAAAAATAACATCCATATCAACATTTTTATCAGCTCCGGACCTGTCGTTTTGGTAAAAAAATGAAAATTAGAAAAGTTCCTGTTTTTCTGCTTTAAACTCTAGGTACACATCCAAAATGCATTACTGAGTTGAAAGAAGTTGATTCTGGTGCATGGTTTTGAAACCGCAGTCAGAAAAAAAATAACATCCATATCAACATTTTTATCAGCTCCGGTCCTGTCGTTTTGGTCAAAAAATGAAAATTCTAAAAGTTCCTGTTTTTCTGCTTTAAACTCTAGGTACACATCCAAAATGCATTACTGAGTTGAAAGAAGTGAATTCTGGTGCATGGTTTTGAAATCGCAGTCAGAAAAAAAATAACATCCATATCAACATTTTTATCAGCTCCGGTCCTGTCGTTTTGGTCAAAAAATGAAAATTCGAAAAGTTCCTGTTTTTCTGCTTTAAACTCTAGGTACACATCCAAAATGCATTACTGAGTTGAAAGAAGTGAATTCTGGTGCATGGTTTTGAAATCGCAGTCAGAAAAAAAATAACATCCATATCAACATTTTTATCAGCTCCGGTCCTGTTGTTTTGGTCAAAAAATGAAAATTCTAAAAGTTCCTGTTTTTCTGCTTTAAACTCTAGGTACACATCCAAAATGCATTACTGAGTTGAAAGAAGTGAATTCTGGTGCATGGTTTTGAAATCGCAGTCAGAAAAAAAATAACATCCATATCAACATTTTTATCAGCTCCGGACCTGTCGTTTTGGTAAAAAAATGAAAATTAGAAAAGTTCCTGTTTTTCTGCTTTAAACTCTAGGTACACATCCAAAATGCATTACTGAGTTGAAAGAAGTTGATTCTGGTGCATGGTTTTGAAACCGCAGTCAGAAAAAAAATAACATCCATATCAACATTTTTATCAGCTCCGGTCCTGTCGTTTTGGTCAAAAAATGAAAATTCTAAAAGTTCCTGTTTTTCTGCTTTAAACTCTAGGTACACATCCAAAATGCATTACTGAGTTGAAAGAAGTGAATTCTGGTGCATGGTTTTGAAATCGCAGTCAGAAAAAAAATAACATCCATATCAACATTTTTATCAGCTCCGGTCCTGTCGTTTTGGTCAAAAAATGAAAATTCTAAAAGTTCCTGTTTTTCTGCTTTAAACTCTAGGTACACATCCAAAATGCATTACTGAGTTGAAAGAAGTGAATTCTGGTGCATGGTTTTGAAATCGCAGTCAGAAAAAAAATAACATCCATATCAACATTTTTATCAGCTCCGGTCCTGTCGTTTTGGTCAAAAAATGAAAATTCTAAAAGTTCCTGTTTTTCTGCTTTAAACTCTAGGTACACATCCAAAATGCATTACTGAGTTGAAAGAAGTGAATTCTGGTGCATGGTTTTGAAATCGCAGTCAGAAAAAAAATAACATCCATATCAACATTTTTATCAGCTCCGGTCCTGTTGTTTTGGTCAAAAAATGAAAATTCTAAAAGTTCCTGTTTTTCTGCTTTAAACTCTAGGTACACATCCAAAATGCATTACTGAGTTGAAAGAAGTTGATTCTGGTGCATGGTTTTGAAATCGCAGTCAGAAAAAAAATAACATCCATATCAACATTTTTATCAGCTCCGGTCCTGTCGTTTTGGTCAAAAAATGAAAATTCTAAAAGTTCCTGTTTTTCTGCTTTAAACTCTAGGTACACATCCAAAATGCATTACTGAGTTGAAAGAAGTGAATTCTGGTGCATGGTTTTGAAACCGCAGTCAGAAAAAAAATAACATCCATATCAACATTTTTATCAGCTCCGGTCCTGTCGTTTTGGTCAAAAAATGAAAATTCTAAAAGTTCCTGTTTTTCTGCTTTAAACTCTAGGTACACATCCAAAATGCATTACTGAGTTGAAAGAAGTGAATTCTGGTGCATGGTTTTGAAATCGCAGTCAGAAAAAAAATAACATCCATATCAACATTTTTATCAGCTCCGGTCCTGTCGTTTTGGTCAAAAAATGAAAATTCGAAAAGTTCCTGTTTTTCTGCTTTAAACTCTAGGTACACATCCAAAATGCATTACTGAGTTGAAAGAAGTGAATTCTGGTGCATGGTTTTGAAATCGCAGTCAGAAAAAAAATAACATCCATATCAACATTTTTATCAGCTCCGGTCCTGTTGTTTTGGTCAAAAAATGAAAATTCTAAAAGTTCCTGTTTTTCTGCTTTAAACTCTAGGTACACATCCAAAATGCATTACTGAGTTAAAAGAAGTGAATTCTGGTGCATGGTTTTGAAATCGCAGTCAGAAAAAAAATAACATCCATATCAACATTTTTATCAGCTCCGGTCCTGTCGTTTTGGTCAAAAAATGAAAATTCTAAAAGTTCCTGTTTTTCTGCTTTAAACTCTAGGTACACATCCAAAATGCATTACTGAGTTGAAAGAAGTGAATTCTGGTGCATGGTTTTGAAATCGCAGTCAGAAAAAAAATAACATCCATATCAACATTTTTATCAGCTCCGGTCCTGTCGTTTTGGTCAAAAAATGAAAATTCTAAAAGTTCCTGTTTTTCTGCTTTAAACTCTAGGTACACATCCAAAATGCATTACTGAGTTGAAAGAAGTGAATTCTGGTGCATGGTTTTGAAATCGCAGTCAGAAAAAAAATAACATCCATATCAACATTTTTATCAGCTCCGGTCCTGTCGTTTTGGTCAAAAAATGAAAATTCTAAAAGTTCCTGTTTTTCTGCTTTAAACTCTAGGTACACATCCAAAATGCATTACTGAGTTGAAAGAAGTTGATTCTGGTGCATGGTTTTGAAACCGCAGTCAGAAAAAAAATAACATCCATATCAACATTTTTATCAGCTCCGGTCCTGTCGTTTTGGTCAAAAAATGAAAATTCTAAAAGTTCCTGTTTTTCTGCTTTAAACTCTAGGTACACATCCAAAATGCATTACTGAGTTGAAAGAAGTGAATTCTGGTGCATGGTTTTGAAATCGCAGTCAGAAAAAAAATAACATCCATATCAACATTTTTATCAGCTCCGGTCCTGTCGTTTTGGTCAAAAAATGAAAATTCTAAAAGTTCCTGTTTTTCTGCTTTAAACTCTAGGTACACATCCAAAATGCATTACTGAGTTGAAAGAAGTTGATTCTGGTGCATGGTTTTGAAACCGCAGTCAGAAAAAAAATAACATCCATATCAACATTTTTATCAGCTCCGGTCCTGTCGTTTTGGTCAAAAAATGAAAATTCTAAAAGTTCCTGTTTTTCTGCTTTAAACTCTAGGTACACATCCAAAATGCATTACTGAGTTGAAAGAAGTGAATTCTGGTGCATGGTTTTGAAATCGCAGTCAGAAAAAAAATAACATCCATATCAACATTTTTATCAGCTCCGGTCCTGTCGTTTTGGTCAAAAAATTAAAATTCGAAAAGTTCCTGTTTTTCTGCTTTAAACTCTAGGTACACATCCAAAATGCATTACTGAGTTGAAAGAAGTTGATTGTGGTTCATGGTTTTGAAACCGCAGTCAGAAAAAAAATAACATCCATATCAACATTTTTATCAGCTCCGGTCCTGTCGTTTTGGTCAAAAAATGAAAATTCGAAAAGTTCCTGTTTTTCTGCTTTAAACTCTAGGTACACATCCAAAATGCATTACTGAGTTGAAAGAAGTGAATTCTGGTGCATGGTTTTGAAATCGCAGTCAGAAAAAAAATAACATCCATATCAACATTTTTATCAGCTCCGGTCCTGTCGTTTTGGTCAAAAAATGAAAATTCTAAAAGTTCCTGTTTTTCTGCTTTAAACTCTAGGTACACATCCAAAATGCATTACTGAGTTGAAAGAAGTGAATTCTGGTGCATGGTTTTGAAATCGCAGTCAGAAAAAAAATAACATCCATATCAACATTTTTATCAGCTCCGGTCCTGTTGTTTTGGTCAAAAAATGAAAATTCTAAAAGTTCCTGTTTTTCTGCTTTAAACTCTAGGTACACATCCAAAATGCATTACTGAGTTAAAAGAAGTGAATTCTGGTGCATGGTTTTGAAATCGCAGTCAGAAAAAAAATAACATCCATATCAACATTTTTATCAGCTCCGGTCCTGTCGTTTTGGTCAAAAAATGAAAATTCTAAAAGTTCCTGTTTTTCTGCTTTAAACTCTAGGTACACATCCAAAATGCATTACTGAGTTGAAAGAAGTGAATTCTGGTGCATGGTTTTGAAATCGCAGTCAGAAAAAAAATAACATCCATATCAACATTTTTATCAGCTCCGGTCCTGTCGTTTTGGTCAAAAAATGAAAATTCTAAAAGTTCCTGTTTTTCTGCTTTAAACTCTAGGTACACATCCAAAATGCATTACTGAGTTGAAAGAAGTGAATTCTGGTGCATGGTTTTGAAATCGCAGTCAGAAAAAAAATAACATCCATATCAACATTTTTATCAGCTCCGGCCGGTCCTGTCGTTTTGGTCAAAAAATGAAAATTCTAAAAGTTCCTGTTTTTCTGCTTTAAACTCTAGGTACACATCCAAAATGCATTACTGAGTTGAAAGAAGTGAATTCTGGTGCATGGTTTTGAAATCGCAGTCAGAAAAAAAATAACATCCATATCAACATTTTTATCAGCTCCGGCCGCTCCTGTCGTTTTGGTCAAAAAATGAAAATTCGAAAAGTTCCTATTTTTCTGCTTTAAACTCTAGGTACACATCCAAAATGCATTACTGAGTTGAAAGAAGTGAATTCTGGTGCATGGTTTTGAAATCGCAGTCAGAAAAAAAATAACATCCATATCAACATTTTTATCAGCTCCGGTCCTGTCATTTTGGTCAAAAAATGAAAATTCTAAAAGTTCCTGTTTTTCTACTTTAAACTCTAGGTACACATCCAAAATGCATTACTGAGTTGAAAGTAGTTGATTCTGGTGCATGGTTTTGAAACCGCAGTCAGAAAAAAAATAACATCCATATCAACATTTTTATCAGCTCCGGTCCTGTCGTTTTGGTCAAAAAATGAAAATTCGAAAAGTTCCTGTTTTTCTGCTTTAAACTCTAGGTACACATCCAAAATGCATTACTGAGTTGAAAGAAGTGAATTCTGGTGCATGGTTTTGAAATCGCAGTCAGAAAAAAAATAACATCCATATCAACATTTTTATCAGCTCCGGTCCTGTCGTTTTGGTCAAAAAATTAAAATTCGAAAAGTTCCTGTTTTTCTACTTTAAACTCTAGGTACACATCCAAAATGCATTACTGAGTTGAAAGTAGTTGATTCTGGTGCATGGTTTTGAAACCGCAGTCAGAAAAAAAATAACATCCATATCAACATTTTTATCAGCTCCGGTCCTGTCGTTTTGGTCAAAAAATGAAAATTCGAAAAGTTCCTGTTTTTCTGCTTTAAACTCTAGGTACACATCCAAAATGCATTACTGAGTTGAAAGAAGTGAATTCTGGAGCATGGTTTTGAAATCGCAGTCAGAAAAAAAATAACATCCATATCAACATTTTTATTAGCTCCGGTCCTGTCGTTTTGGTCAAAAAATGAAAATTCGAAAAGTTCCTGTTTTTCTGCTTTAAACTCTAGGTACACATCCAAAATGCATTACTGAGTTGAAAGAAGTTGATTCTGGTGCATGGTTTTGAAATCGCAGTCAGAAAAAAAATAACATCCATATCAACATTTTTATCAGCTCCGGTTCTGTTGTTTTGGTCAAAAAATGAAAATTCGAAAAGTTCCTTTTTTTCTGCTTTAAACTCTAGGTACACATCCAAAATGCATTACTGAGTTGAAAGAAGTGAATTCTGGTGCATGGTTTTGAAATCGCAGTCAGAAAAAAATAACATCCATATCAACATTTTTATCAGCTCCGGACCTGTCGTTTTGGTCAAAAAATGAAAATTCTAAAAGTTCCTGTTTTTCTGCTTTAAACTCTAGGTACACATCCAAAATGCATTACTGAGTTGAAAGAAGTGAATTCTGGAGCATGGTTTTGAAATCGCAGTCAGAAAAAAAATAACATCCATATCAACATTTTTATTAGCTCCGGTCCTGTCGTTTTGGTCAAAAAATGAAAATTCGAAAAGTTCCTGTTTTTCTGCTTTAAACTCTAGGTACACATCCAAAATGCATTACTGAGTTGAAAGAAGTTGATTCTGGTGCATGGTTTTGAAATCGCAGTCAGAAAAAAAATAACATCCATATCAACATTTTTATCAGCTCCGGTCCTGTTGTTTTGGTCAAAAAATTAAAATTCGAAAAGTTCCTGTTTTTCTGCTTTAAACTCTAGGTACACATCCAAAATGCATTACTGAGTTGAAAGAAGTGAATTCTGGTGCATGGTTTTGAAATCGCAGTCAGAAAAAAAATAACATCCATATCAACATTTTTATCAGATCCGGTCCTGTCATTTTGGTCAAAAAATGAAAATTCGAAAAGTTCCTGTTTTTCTGCTTTAAACTCTAGGTACACATCCAAAATGCATTACTGAGTTGAAATAAGTGAATTCTGGTGCATGGTTTTGAAATCGCAGTCAGAAAAAAAATAACATCCATATCAACATTTTTATCAGCTCCGGTCCTGTCGTTTTGTTCAAAAAATGAAAATTCTAAAAGTTCCTGTTTTTCTGCTTTAAACTCTAGGTACACATCCAAAATGCATTACTGAGTTGAAAGAAGTGAATTCTGGTGCATGGTTTTGAAATCGCAGTCAGAAAAAAAATAACATCCATATCAACATTTTTATCAGCTCCGGTCCTGTCGTTTTGGTCAAAAAATGAAAATTCTAAAAGTTCCTGTTTTTCTGCTTTAAACTCTAGGTACACATCCAAAATGCATTACTGAGTTGAAAGAAGTGAATTCTGGAGCATGGTTTTGAAATCGCAGTCAGAAAAAAAATAACATCCATATCAACATTTTTATCAGCTCCGGTCCTGTCGTTTTGGTCAAAAAATGAAAATTCTAAAAGTTCCTGTTTTTCTGCTTTAAACTCTAGGTACACATCCAAAATGCATTACTGAGTTGAAAGAAGTCAATTCTGGTGCATGGTTTTGAAATCGCAGTCAGAAAAAAAATAACATCCATATCAACATTTTTATCAGCTCCGGACCTGTCGTTTTGGTAAAAAAATGAAAATTAGAAAAGTTCCTGTTTTTCTGCTTTAAACTCTAGGTACACATCCAAAATGCATTACTGAGTTGAAAGAAGTTGATTCTGGTGCATGGTTTTGAAACCGCAGTCAGAAAAAAAATAACATCCATATCAACATTTTTATCAGCTCCGGTCCTGTCGTTTTGGTCAAAAAATGAAAATTCTAAAAGTTCCTGTTTTTCTGCTTTAAACTCTAGGTACACATCCAAAATGCATTACTGAGTTGAAAGAAGTGAATTCTGGTGCATGGTTTTGAAATCGCAGTCAGAAAAAAAATAACATCCATATCAACATTTTTATCAGCTCCGGTCCTGTCGTTTTGGTCAAAAAATGAAAATTCTAAAAGTTCCTGTTTTTCTGCTTTAAACTCTAGGTACACATCCAAAATGCATTACTGAGTTGAAAGAAGTGAATTCTGGTGCATGGTTTTGAAATCGCAGTCAGAAAAAAATAACATCCATATCAACATTTTTATCAGCTCCAGTCCTGTCGTTTTGGTCAAAAAATGAAAATTCTAAAAGTTCCTGTTTTTCTGCTTTAAACTCTAGGTACACATCCAAAATGCATTACTGAGTTGAAAGAAGTGAATTCCGGTGCATGGTTTTGAAATCGCAGTCAGAAAAAAAATAACATCCATATCAACATTTTTATCAGCTCCGGTCCTGTCGTTTTGGTCAAAAAATGAAAATTCGAAAAGTTCCTGTTTTTCTGCTTTAAACTCTAGGTACACATCCAAAATGCATTACTGAGTTGAAAGAAGTGAATTCTGGTGCATGGTTTTGAAATCGCAGTCAGAAAAAAAATAACATCCATATCAACATTTTTATCAGCTCCGGTCCTGTTGTTTTGGTCAAAAAATGAAAATTCTAAAAGTTCCTGTTTTTCTGCTTTAAACTCTAGGTACACATCCAAAATGCATTACTGAGTTAAAAGAAGTGAATTCTGGTGCATGGTTTTGAAATCGCAGTCAGAAAAAAAATAACATCCATATCAACAATTTTATCAGCTCCGGTCCTGTCGTTTTGGTCAAAAAATGAAAATTCTAAAAGTTCCTGTTTTTCTGCTTTAAACTCTAGGTACACATCCAAAATGCATTACTGAGTTGAAAGAAGTGAATTCTGGTGCATGGTTTTGAAATCGCAGTCAGAAAAAAAATAACATCCATATCAACATTTTTATCAGCTCCGGTCCTGTCGTTTTGGTCAAAAAATGAAAATTCTAAAAGTTCCTGTTTTTCTGCTTTAAACTCTAGGTACACATCCAAAATGCATTACTGAGTTGAAAGAAGTGAATTCTGGTGCATGGTTTTGAAATCGCAGTCAGAAAAAAAATAACATCCATATCAACATTTTTATCAGCTCCGGCCGGTCCTGTCGTTTTGGTCAAAAAATTAAAATTCTAAAAGTTCCTGTTTTTCTGCTTTAAACTCTAGGTACACATCCAAAATGCATTACTGAGTTGAAAGAAGTTGATTCTGGTGCATGGTTTTGAAACCGCAGTCAGAAAAAAAATAACATCCATATCAACATTTTTATCAGCTCCGGTCCTGTCGTTTTGGTCAAAAAATGAAAATTCTAAAAGTTCCTGTTTTTCTGCTTTAAACTCTAGGTACACATCCAAAATGCATTACTGAGTTGAAAGAAGTGAATTCTGGTGCATGGTTTTGAAATCGCAGTCAGAAAAAAAATAACATCCATATCAACATTTTTATCAGCTCCGGTCCTGTCGTTTTGGTCAAAAAATTAAAATTCGAAAAGTTCCTGTTTTTCTGCTTTAAACTCTAGGTACACATCCAAAATGCATTACTGAGTTGAAAGAAGTTGATTGTGGTTCATGGTTATGAAACCGCAGTCAGAAAAAAAATAACATCCATATCAACATTTTTATCAGCTCCGGTCCTGTCGTTTTGGTCAAAAAATGAAAATTCGAAAAGTTCCTGTTTTTCTGCTTTAAACTCTAGGTACACATCCAAAATGCATTACTGAGTTGAAAGAAGTGAATTCTGGTGCATGGTTTTGAAATCGCAGTCAGAAAAAAAATAACATCCATATCAACATTTTTATCAGCTCCGGTCCTGTCGTTTTGGTCAAAAAATGAAAATTCTAAAAGTTCCTGTTTTTCTGCTTTAAACTCTAGGTACACATCCAAAATGCATTACTGAGTTGAAAGAAGTGAATTCTGGTGCATGGTTTTGAAATCGCAGTCAGAAAAAAAATAACATCCATATCAACATTTTTATCAGCTCCGGTCCTGTTGTTTTGGTCAAAAAATGAAAATTCTAAAAGTTCCTGTTTTTCTGCTTTAAACTCTAGGTACACATCCAAAATGCATTACTGAGTTAAAAGAAGTGAATTCTGGTGCATGGTTTTGAAATCGCAGTCAGAAAAAAAATAACATCCATATCAACATTTTTATCAGCTCCGGTCCTGTCGTTTTGGTCAAAAAATGAAAATTCTAAAAGTTCCTGTTTTTCTGCTTTAAACTCTAGGTACACATCCAAAATGCATTACTAAATTGAAAGAAGTGAATTCTGGTGCATGGTTTTGAAATCGCAGTCAGAAAAAAAATAACATCCATATCAACATTTTTATCAGCTCCGGTCCTGTCGTTTTGGTCAAAAAATGAAAATTCTAAAAGTTCCTGTTTTTCTGCTTTAAACTCTAGGTACACATCCAAAATGCATTACTGAGTTGAAAGAAGTGAATTCTGGTGCATGGTTTTGAAATCGCAGTCAGAAAAAAAATAACATCCATATCAACATTTTTATCAGCTCCGGCCGGTCCTGTCGTTTTGGTCAAAAAATGAAAATTCTAAAAGTTCCTGTTTTTCTGCTTTAAACTCTAGGTACACATCCAAAATGCATTACTGAGTTGAAAGAAGTGAATTCTGGAGCATGGTTTTGAAATCGCAGTCAGAAAAAAAATAACATCCATATCAACATTTTTATCAGCTCCGGCCGGTCCTGTCGTTTTGGTCAAAAAATGAAAATTCGAAAAGTTCCTGTTTTTCTGCTTTAAACTCTAGGTACACATCCAAAATGCATTACTGAGTTGAAAGAAGTGAATTCTGGTGCATGGTTTTGAAATCGCAGTCAGAAAAAAAATAACATCCATATCAACATTTTTATCAGCTCCGGTCCTGTCATTTTGGTCAAAAAATGAAAATTCTAAAAGTTCCTGTTTTTCTACTTTAAACTCTAGGTACACATCCAAAATGCATTACTGAGTTGAAAGTAGTTGATTCTGGTGCATGGTTTTGAAACCGCAGTCAGAAAAAAAATAACATCCATATCAACATTTTTATCAGCTCCGGTCCTGTCGTTTTGGTCAAAAAATGAAAATTCGAAAAGTTCCTGTTTTTCTGCTTTAAACTCTAGGTACACATCCAAAATGCATTACTGAGTTGAAAGAAGTGAATTCTGGTGCATGGTTTTGAAATCGCAGTCAGAAAAAAAATAACATCCATATCAACATTTTTATCAGCTCCGGTCCTGTCGTTTTGGTCAAAAAATTAAAATTCGAAAAGTTCCTGTTTTTCTACTTTAAACTCTAGGTACACATCCAAAATGCATTACTGAGTTGAAAGTAGTTGATTCTGGTGCATGGTTTTGAAACCGCAGTCAGAAAAAAAATAACATCCATATCAACATTTTTATCAGCTCCGGTCCTGTCGTTTTGGTCAAAAAATGAAAATTCGAAAAGTTCCTGTTTTTCTGCTTTAAACTCTAGGTACACATCCAAAATGCATTACTGAGTTGAAAGAAGTGAATTCTGGAGCATGGTTTTGAAATCGCAGTCAGAAAAAAAATAACATCCATATCAACATTTTTATTAGCTCCGGTCCTGTCGTTTTGGTCAAAAAATGAAAATTCGAAAAGTTCCTGTTTTTCTGCTTTAAACTCTAGGTACACATCCAAAATGCATTACTGAGTTGAAAGAAGTTGATTCTGGTGCATGGTTTTGAAATCGCAGTCAGAAAAAAAATAACATCCATATCAACATTTTTATCAGCTCCGGTTCTGTTGTTTTGGTCAAAAAATGAAAATTCGAAAAGTTCCTTTTTTTCTGCTTTAAACTCTAGGTACACATCCAAAATGCATTACTGAGTTGAAAGAAGTGAATTCTGGTGCATGGTTTTGAAATCGCAGTCAGAAAAAAAATAACATCCATATCAACATTTTTATCAGCTCCGGACCTGTCGTTTTGGTCAAAAAATGAAAATTCTAAAAGTTCCTGTTTTTCTGCTTTAAACTCTAGGTACACATCCAAAATGCATTACTGAGTTGAAAGAAGTGAATTCTGGAGCATGGTTTTGAAATCGCAGTCAGAAAAAAAATAACATCCATATCAACATTTTTATTAGCTCCGGTCCTGTCGTTTTGGTCAAAAAATGAAAATTCGAAAAGTTCCTGTTTTTCTGCTTTAAACTCTAGGTACACATCCAAAATGCATTACTGAGTTGAAAGAAGTTGATTCTGGTGCATGGTTTTGAAATCGCAGTCAGAAAAAAAATAACATCCATATCAACATTTTTATCAGCTCCGGTCCTGTTGTTTTGGTCAAAAAATTAAAATTCGAAAAGTTCCTGTTTTTCTGCTTTAAACTCTAGGTACACATCCAAAATGCATTACTGAGTTGAAAGAAGTGAATTCTGGTGCATGGTTTTGAAATCGCAGTCAGAAAAAAAATAACATCCATATCAACATTTTTATCAGATCCGGTCCTGTCATTTTGGTCAAAAAATGAAAATTCGAAAAGTTCCTGTTTTTCTGCTTTAAACTCTAGGTACACATCCAAAATGCATTACTGAGTTGAAATAAGTGAATTCTGGTGCATGGTTTTGAAATCGCAGTCAGAAAAAAAATAACATCCATATCAACATTTTTATCAGCTCCGGTCCTGTCGTTTTGTTCAAAAAATGAAAATTCTAAAAGTTCCTGTTTTTCTGCTTTAAACTCTAGGTACACATCCAAAATGCATTACTGAGTTGAAAGAAGTGAATTCTGGTGCATGGTTTTGAAATCGCAGTCAGAAAAAAAATAACATCCATATCAACATTTTTATCAGCTCCGGTCCTGTCGTTTTGGTCAAAAAATGAAAATTCTAAAAGTTCCTGTTTTTCTGCTTTAAACTCTAGGTACACATCCAAAATGCATTACTGAGTTGAAAGAAGTGAATTCTGGAGCATGGTTTTGAAATCGCAGTCAGAAAAAAAATAACATCCATATCAACATTTTTATCAGCTCCGGTCCTGTCGTTTTGGTCAAAAAATGAAAATTCTAAAAGTTCCTGTTTTTCTGCTTTAAACTCTAGGTACACATCCAAAATGCATTACTGAGTTGAAAGAAGTCAATTCTGGTGCATGGTTTTGAAATCGCAGTCAGAAAAAAAATAACATCCATATCAACATTTTTATCAGCTCCGGTCCTGTCGTTTTGGTCAAAAAATGAAAATTCTAAAAGTTCCTGTTTTTCTGCTTTAAACTCTAGGTACACATCCAAAATGCATTACTGAGTTGAAAGAAGTGAATTCTGGTGCATGGTTTTGAAATCGCAGTCAGAAAAAAAATAACATCCATATCAACATTTTTATCAGCTCCGGTCCTGTTGTTTTGGTCAAAAAATGAAAATTCTAAAAGTTCCTGTTTTTCTGCTTTAAACTCTAGGTACACATCCAAAATGCATTACTGAGTTGAAAGAAGTGAATTCTGGTGCATTGTTTTGAAATCGCAGTCAGAAAAAAAATAACATCCATATCAACATTTTTATCAGCTCCGGTCCTGTCGTTTTGGTCAAAAAATGAAAATTCGAAAAGTTCCTGTTTTTCTGCTTTAAACTCTAGGTACACATCCAAAATGCATTACTGAGTTGAAAGAAGTGAATTCTGGTGCATGGTTTTGAAATCGCAGTCAGAAAAAAAATAACATCCATATCAACATTTTTATCAGCTCCGGTCCTGTCATTTTGGTCAAAAAATGAAAATTCTAAAAGTTCCTGTTTTTCTGCTTTAAACTCTAGGTACACATCCAAAATGCATTACTGAGTTGAAAGAAGTGAATTCTGGTGCATGGTTTTGAAATCGCAGTCAGAAAAAAAATAACATCCATATCAACATTTTTATCAGCTCCGGTCCTGTCGTTTTGGTCAAAAAATTAAAATTCGAAAAGTTCCTGTTTTTCTACTTTAAACTCTAGGTACACATCCAAAATGCATTACTGAGTTGAAAGTAGTTGATTCTGGTGCATGGTTTTGAAACCGCAGTCAGAAAAAAAATAACATCCATATCAACATTTTTATCAGCTCCGGTCCTGTCGTTTTGGTCAAAAAATGAAAATTCGAAAAGTTCCTGTTTTTCTGCTTTAAACTCTAGGTACACATCCAAAATGCATTACTGAGTTGAAAGAAGTGAATTCTGGAGCATGGTTTTGAAATCGCAGTCAGAAAAAAAATAACATCCATATCAACATTTTTATCAGCTCCGGTCCTGTCGTTTTGGTCAAAAAATGAAAATTCTAAAAGTTCCTGTTTTTCTGCTTTAAACTCTAGGTACACATCCAAAATGCATTACTGAGTTGAAAGAAGTGAATTCTGGTGCATCGTTTTGAAATCGCAGTCAGAAAAAAAATAACATCCATATCAACATTTTTATCAGCTCCGGTCCTGTCGTTTTGGTCAAAAAATGAAAATTCTAAAAGTTCCTGTTTTTCTGCTTTAAACTCTAGGTACACATCCAAAATGCATTACTGAGTTGAAAGAAGTGAATTCTGGTGCATTGTTTTGAAATCGCAGTCAGAAAAAAAATAACATCCATATCAACATTTTTATCAGCTCCGGTCCTGTCGTTTTGGTCAAAAAATGAAAATTCGAAAAGTTCCTGTTTTTCTGCT
The DNA here is from genome assembly GCF_055691185.1 of Crinia signifera. Lineage (NCBI taxonomy): Eukaryota > Metazoa > Chordata > Amphibia > Anura > Myobatrachidae > Crinia > Crinia signifera. Next base: position 26,795,296 of record NC_139220.1, read on the forward strand.
TTAAACTCTAGGTACACATCCAAAATGCATTACTGAGTTGAAAGAAGTGAATTCTGGTGCATGGTTTTGAAATCGCAGTCAGAAAAAAAATAACATCCATATCAACATTTTTATCAGCTCCGGTCCTGTCATTTTGGTCAAAAAATGAAAATTCTAAAAGTTCCTGTTTTTCTACTTTAAACTCTAGGTACACATCCAAAATGCATTACTGAGATGAAAGTAGTTGATTCTGGTGCATGGTTTTGAAACCGCAGTCAGAAAAAAAATAACATCCATATCAACATTTTTATCAGCTCCGGTCCTGTTGTTTTGGTCAAAAAATGAAAATTCGAAAAGTTCCTGTTTTTCTGCTTTAAACTCTAGGTACACATCCAAAATGCATTACTGAGTTGAAAGAAGTGAATTCTGGTGCATGGTTTTGAAATCGCAGTCAGAAAAAAAATAACATCCATATCAACATTTTTATCAGCTCCGGTCCTGTCGTTTTGGTCAAAAAATTAAAATTCGAAAAGTTCCTGTTTTTCTACTTTAAACTCTAGGTACACATCCAAAATGCATTACTGAGTTGAAAGTAGTTGATTCTGGTGCATGGTTTTGAAATCGCAGTCAGAAAAAAAATAACATCCATATCAACATTTTTATTAGCTCCGGTCCTGTCGTTTTGGTCAAAAAATGAAAATTCGAAAAGTTCCTGTTTTTCTGCTTTAAACTCTAGGTACACATCCAAAATGCATTACTGAGTTGAAAGAAGTTGATTCTGGTGCATGGTTTTGAAATCGCAGTCAGAAAAAAAATAACATCCATATCAACATTTTTATCAGCTCCGGTTCTGTTGTTTTGGTCAAAAAATGAAAATTCGAAAAGTTCCTTTTTTTCTGCTTTAAACTCTAGGTACACATCCAAAATGCATTACTGAGTTGAAAGAAGTGAATTCTGGTGCATGGTTTTGAAATCGCAGTCAGAAAAAAAATAACATCCATATCAACATTTTTATCAGCTCCGGACCTGTCGTTTTGGTCAAAAAATGAAAATTCTAAAAGTTCCTGTTTTTCTGCTTTAAACTCTAGGTACACATCCAAAATGCATTACTGAGTTGAAAGAAGTGAATTCTGGAGCATGGTTTTGAAATCGCAGTCAGAAAAAAAATAACATCCATATCAACATTTTTATTAGCTCCGGTCCTGTCGTTTTGGTCAAAAAATGAAAATTCGAAAAGTTCCTGTTTTTCTGCTTTAAACTCTAGGTACACATCCAAAATGCATTACTGAGTTGAAAGAAGTTGATTCTGGTGCATGGTTTTGAAATCGCAGTCAGAAAAAAAATAACATCCATATCAACATTTTTATCAGCTCCGGTCCTGTTGTTTTGGTCAAAAAATTAAAATTCGAAAAGTTCCTGTTTTTCTGCTTTAAACTCTAGGTACACATCCAAAATGCATTACTGAGTTGAAAGAAGTGAATTCTGGTGCATGGTTTTGAAATCGCAGTCAGAAAAAAAATAACATCCATATCAACATTTTTATCAGATCCGGTCCTGTCATTTTGGTCAAAAAATGAAAATTCGAAAAGTTCCTGTTTTTCTGCTTTAAACTCTAGGTACACATCCAAAATGCATTACTGAGTTGAAATAAGTGAATTCTGGTGCATGGTTTTGAAATCGCAGTCAGAAAAAAAATAACATCCATATCAACATTTTTATCAGCTCCGGTCCTGTCGTTTTGTTCAAAAAATGAAAATTCTAAAAGTTCCTGTTTTTCTGCTTTAAACTCTAGGTACACATCCAAAATGCATTACTGAGTTGAAAGAAGTGAATTCTGGTGCATGGTTTTGAAATCGCAGTCAGAAAAAAAATAACATCCATATCAACATTTTTATCAGCTCCGGTCCTGTCGTTTTGTTCAAAAAATGAAAATTCTAAAAGTTCCTGTTTTTCTGCTTTAAACTCTAGGTACACATCCAAAATGCATTACTGAGTTGAAAGAAGTGAATTCTGGTGCATGGTTTTGAAATCGCAGTCAGAAAAAAAATAACATCCATATCAACATTTTTATCAGCTCCGGACCTGTCGTTTTGGTAAAAAAATGAAAATTAGAAAAGTTCCTGTTTTTCTGCTTTAAACTCTAGGTACACATCCAAAATGCATTACTGAGTTGAAAGAAGTTGATTCTGGTGCATGGTTTTGAAACCGCAGTCAGAAAAAAAATAACATCCATATCAACATTTTTATCAGCTCCGGTCCTGTCGTTTTGGTCAAAAAATGAAAATTCTAAAAGTTCCTGTTTTTCTGCTTTAAACTCTAGGTACACATCCAAAATGCATTACTGAGTTGAAAGAAGTGAATTCTGGTGCATGGTTTTGAAATCGCAGTCAGAAAAAAAATAACATCCATATCAACATTTTTATCAGCTCCGGACCTGTCGTTTTGGTAAAAAAATGAAAATTAGAAAAGTTCCTGTTTTTCTGCTTTAAACTCTAGGTACACATCCAAAATGCATTACTGAGTTGAAAGAAGTTGATTCTGGTGCATGGTTTTGAAACCGCAGTCAGAAAAAAAATAACATCCATATCAACATTTTTATCAGCTCCGGTCCTGTCGTTTTGGTCAAAAAATGAAAATTCTAAAAGTTCCTGTTTTTCTGCTTTAAACTCTAGGTACACATCCAAAATGCATTACTGAGTTGAAAGAAGTGAATTCTGGTGCATGGTTTTGAAATCGCAGTCAGAAAAAAAATAACATCCATATCAACATTTTTATCAGCTCCGGTCCTGTCGTTTTGGTCAAAAAATGAAAATTCTAAAAGTTCCTGTTTTTCTGCTTTAAACTCTAGGTACACATCCAAAATGCATTACTGAGTTGAAAGAAGTGAATTCTGGTGCATGGTTTTGAAATCGCAGTCAGAAAAAAATAACATCCATATCAACATTTTTATCAGCTCCGGTCCTGTCGTTTTGGTCAAAAAATGAAAATTCGAAAAGTTCCTGTTTTTCTGCTTTAAACTCTAGGTACACATCCAAAATGCATTACTGAGTTGAAAGAAGTGAATTCTGGTGCATGGTTTTGAAATCGCAGTCAGAAAAAAAATAACATCCATATCAACATTTTTATCAGCTCCGGTCCTGTTGTTTTGGTCAAAAAATGAAAATTCTAAAAGTTCCTGTTTTTCTGCTTTAAACTCTAGGTACACATCCAAAATGCATTACTGAGTTGAAAGAAGTGAATTCTGGTGCATGGTTTTGAAATCGCAGTCAGAAAAAAAATAACATCCATATCAACATTTTTATCAGCTCCGGACCTGTTGTTTTGGTAAAAAAATGAAAATTAGAAAAGTTCCTGTTTTTCTGCTTTAAACTCTAGGTACACATCCAAAATGCATTACTGAGTTGAAAGAAGTTGATTCTGGTGCATGGTTTTGAAACCGCAGTCAGAAAAAAAATAACATCCATATCAACATTTTTATCAGCTCCGGTCCTGTCGTTTTGGTCAAAAAATGAAAATTCTAAAAGTTCCTGTTTTTCTGCTTTAAACTCTAGGTACACATCCAAAATGCATTACTGAGTTGAAAGAAGTGAATTCTGGTGCATGGTTTTGAAATCGCAGTCAGAAAAAAAATAACATCCATATCAACATTTTTATCAGCTCCGGTCCTGTCGTTTTGGTCAAAAAATGAAAATTCTAAAAGTTCCTGTTTTTCTGCTTTAAACTCTAGGTACACATCCAAAATGCATTACTGAGTTGAAAGAAGTGAATTCTGGTGCATGGTTTTGAAATCGCAGTCAGAAAAAAAATAACATCCATATCAACATTTTTATCAGCTCCGGTCCTGTCGTTTTGGTCAAAAAATGAAAATTCGAAAAGTTCCTGTTTTTCTGCTTTAAACTCTAGGTACACATCCAAAATGCATTACTGAGTTGAAAGAAGTGAATTCTGGTGCATGGTTTTGAAATCGCAGTCAGAAAAAAAATAACATCCATATCAACATTTTTATCAGCTCCGGTCCTGTTGTTTTGGTCAAAAAATGAAAATTCTAAAAGTTCCTGTTTTTCTGCTTTTAACTCTAGGTACACATCCAAAATGCATTACTGAGTTAAAAGAAGTGAATTCTGGTGCATGGTTTTGAAATCGCAGTCAGAAAAAAAATAACATCCATATCAACAATTTTATCAGCTCCGGTCCTGTCGTTTTGGTCAAAAAATGAAAATTCTAAAAGTTCCTGTTTTTCTGCTTTAAACTCTAGGTACACATCCAAAATGCATTACTGAGTTGAAAGAAGTGAATTCTGGTGCATGGTTTTGAAATCGCAGTCAGAAAAAAAATAACATCCATATCAACATTTTTATCAGCTCCGGTCCTGTCGTTTTGGTCAAAAAATGAAAATTCTAAAAGTTCCTGTTTTTCTGCTTTAAACTCTAGGTACACATCCAAAATGCATTACTGAGTTGAAAGAAGTGAATTCTGGTGCATGGTTTTGAAATCGCAGTCAGAAAAAAAATAACATCCATATCAACATTTTTATCAGCTCCGGCCGGTCCTGTCGTTTTGGTCAAAAAATTAAAATTCTAAAAGTTCCTGTTTTTCTGCTTTAAACTCTAGGTACACATCCAAAATGCATTACTGAGTTGAAAGAAGTTGATTCTGGTGCATGGTTTTGAAACCGCAGTCAGAAAAAAAATAACATCCATATCAACATTTTTATCAGCTCCGGTCCTGTCGTTTTGGTCAAAAAATGAAAATTCTAAAAGTTCCTGTTTTTCTGCTTTAAACTCTAGGTACACATCCAAAATGCATTACTGAGTTGAAAGAAGTGAATTCTGGTGCATGGTTTTGAAACCGCAGTCAGAAAAAAAATAACATCCATATCAACATTTTTATCAGCTCCGGTCCTGTCGTTTTGGTCAAAAAATGAAAATTCTAAAAGTTCCTGTTTTTCTGCTTTAAACTCTAGGTACACATCCAAAATGCATTACTGAGTTGAAAGAAGTGAATTCTGGTGCATGGTTTTGAAATCGCAGTCAGAAAAAAAATAACATCCATATCAACATTTTTATTAGCTCCGGTCCTGTCGTTTTGGTCAAAAAATGAAAATTCGAAAAGTTCCTGTTTTTCTGCTTTAAACTCTAGGTACACATCCAAAATGCATTACTGAGTTGAAAGAAGTGAATTCTGGTGCATGGTTTTGAAATCGCAGTCAGAAAAAAAATAACATCCATATCAACATTTTTATCAGCTCCGGTCCTGTTGTTTTGGTCAAAAAATGAAAATTCTAAAAGTTCCTGTTTTTCTGCTTTAAACTCTAGGTACACATCCAAAATGCATTACTGAGTTAAAAGAAGTGAATTCTGGTGCATGGTTTTGAAATCGCAGTCAGAAAAAAAATAACATCCATATCAACAATTTTATCAGCTCCGGTCCTGTCGTTTTGGTCAAAAAATGAAAATTCTAAAAGTTCCTGTTTTTCTGCTTTAAACTCTAGGTACACATCCAAAATGCATTACTGAGTTGAAAGAAGTGAATTCTGGTGCATGGTTTTGAAATCGCAGTCAGAAAAAAAATAACATCCATATCAACATTTTTATCAGCTCCGGTCCTGTCGTTTTGGTCAAAAAATGAAAATTCTAAAAGTTCCTGTTTTTCTGCTTTAAACTCTAGGTACACATCCAAAATGCATTACTGAGTTGAAAGAAGTGAATTCTGGTGCATGGTTTTGAAATCGCAGTCAGAAAAAAAATAACATCCATATCAACATTTTTATCAGCTCCGGCCGGTCCTGTCGTTTTGGTCAAAAAATTAAAATTCTAAAAGTTCCTGTTTTTCTGCTTTAAACTCTAGGTACACATCCAAAATGCATTACTGAGTTGAAAGAAGTTGATTCTGGTGCATGGTTTTGAAACCGCAGTCAGAAAAAAAATAACATCCATATCAACATTTTTATCAGCTCCGGTCCTGTCGTTTTGGTCAAAAAATGAAAATTCTAAAAGTTCCTGTTTTTCTGCTTTAAACTCTAGGTACACATCCAAAATGCATTACTGAGTTGAAAGAAGTGAATTCTGGTGCATGGTTTTGAAATCGCAGTCAGAAAAAAAATAACATCCATATCAACATTTTTATCAGCTTCGATCCTGTCGTTTTGGTCAAAAAATTAAAATTCGAAAAGTTCCTGTTTTTCTGCTTTAAACTCTAGGTACACATCCAAAATGCATTACTGAGTTGAAAGAAGTTGATTGTGGTTCATGGTTTTGAAACCGCAGTCAGAAAAAAAATAACATCCATATCAACATTTTTATCAGCTCCGGTCCTGTCGTTTTGGTCAAAAAATGAAAATTCAAAAAGTTCCTGTTTTTCTGCTTTAAACTCTAGGTACACATCCAAAATGCATTACTGAGTTGAAAGAAGTGAATTCTGGTGCATGGTTTTGAAATCGCAGTCAGAAAAAAAATAACATCCATATCAACATTTTTATCAGCTCCGGTCCTGTCGTTTTGGTCAAAAAATGAAAATTCTAAAAGTTCCTGTTTTTCTGCTTTAAACTCTAGGTACACATCCAAAATGCATTACTGAGTTGAAAGAAGTGAATTCTGGTGCATGGTTTTGAAATCGCAGTCAGAAAAAAAATAACATCCATATCAACATTTTTATCAGCTCCGGTCCTGTTGTTTTGGTCAAAAAATGAAAATTCTAAAAGTTCCTGTTTTTCTGCTTTAAACTCTAGGTACACATCCAAAATGCATTACTGAGTTAAAAGAAGTGAATTCTGGTGCATGGTTTTGAAATCGCAGTCAGAAAAAAAATAACATCCATATCAACATTTTTATCAGCTCCGGTCCTGTCGTTTTGGTCAAAAAATGAAAATTCTAAAAGTTCCTGTTTTTCTGCTTTAAACTCTAGGTACACATCCAAAATGCATTACTGAGTTGAAAGAAGTGAATGCTGGTGCATGGTTTTGAAATCGCAGTCAGAAAAAAAATAACATCCATATCAACATTTTTATCATCTCCGGTCCTGTCGTTTTGGTCAAAAAATGAAAATTCTAAAAGTTCCTGTTTTTCTGCTTTAAACTCTAGGTACACATCCAAAATGCATTACTGAGTTGAAAGAAGTGAATTCTGGTGCATGGTTTTGAAATCGCAGTCAGAAAAAAAATAACATCCATATCAACATTTTTATCAGCTCCGGCCGGTCCTGTCGTTTTGGTCAAAAAATGAAAATTCTAAAAGTTCCTGTTTTTCTGCTTTAAACTCTAGGTACACATCCAAAATGCATTACTGAGTTGAAAGAAGTGAATTCTGGTGCATGGTTTTGAAATCGCAGTCAGAAAAAAAATAACATCCATATCAACATTTTTATCAGCTCCGGCCGGTCCTGTCGTTTTGGTCAAAAAATGAAAATTCGAAAAGTTCCTGTTTTTCTGCTTTAAACTCTAGGTACACATCCAAAATGCATTACTGAGTTGAAAGAAGTGAATTCTGGTGCATGGTTTTGAAATCGCAGTCAGAAAAAAAATAACATCCATATCAACATTTTTATCAGCTCCGGTCCTGTCATTTTGGTCAAAAAATGAAAATTCTAAAAGTTCCTGTTTTTCTACTTTAAACTCTAGGTACACATCCAAAATGCATTACTGAGTTGAAAGTAGTTGATTCTGGTGCATGGTTTTGAAACCGCAGTCAGAAAAAAAATAACATCCATATCAACATTTTTATCAGCTCCGGTCCTGTCGTTTTGGTCAAAAAATGAAAATTCGAAAAGTTCCTGTTTTTCTGCTTTAAACTCTAGGTACACATCCAAAATGCATTACTGAGTTCAAAGAAGTGAATTCTGGAGCATGGTTTTGAAATCGCAGTCAGAAAAAAAATAACATCCATATCAACATTTTTATTAGCTCCGGTCCTGTCGTTTTGGTCAAAAAATGAAAATTCGAAAAGTTCCTGTTTTTCTGCTTTAAACTCTAGGTACACATCCAAAATGCATTACTGAGTTGAAAGAAGTTGATTCTGGTGCATGGTTTTGAAATCGCAGTCAGAAAAAAAATAACATCCATATCAACATTTTTATCAGCTCCGGTTCTGTTGTTTTGGTCAAAAAATGAAAATTCGAAAAGTTCCTTTTTTTCTGCTTTAAACTCTAGGTACACATCCAAAATGCATTACTGAGTTGAAAGAAGTGAATTCTGGTGCATGGTTTTGAAATCGCAGTCAGAAAAAAATAACATCCATATCAACATTTTTATCAGCTCCGGACCTGTCGTTTTGGTCAAAAAATGAAAATTCTAAAAGTTCCTGTTTTTCTGCTTTAAACTCTAGGTACACATCCAAAATGCATTACTGAGTTGAAAGAAGTGAATTCTGGAGCATGGTTTTGAAATCGCAGTCAGAAAAAAAATAACATCCATATCAACATTTTTATTAGCTCCGGTCCTGTCGTTTTGGTCAAAAAATGAAAATTCGAAAAGTTCCTGTTTTTCTGCTTTAAACTCTAGGTACACATCCAAAATGCATTACTGAGTTGAAAGAAGTTGATTCTGGTGCATGGTTTTGAAATCGCAGTCAGAAAAAAAATAACATCCATATCAACATTTTTATCAGCTCCGGTCCTGTTGTTTTGGTCAAAAAATTAAAATTCGAAAAGTTCCTGTTTTTCTGCTTTAAACTCTAGGTACACATCCAAAATGCATTACTGAGTTGAAAGAAGTGAATTCTGGTGCATGGTTTTGAAATCGCAGTCAGAAAAAAAATAACATCCATATCAACATTTTTATCAGATCCGGTCCTGTCATTTTGGTCAAAAAATGAAAATTCGAAAAGTTCCTGTTTTTCTGCTTTAAACTCTAGGTACACATCCAAAATGCATTACTGAGTTGAAATAAGTGAATTCTGGTGCATGGTTTTGAAATCGCAGTCAGAAAAAAAATAACATCCATATCAACATTTTTATCAGCTCCGGTCCTGTCGTTTTGGTCAAAAAATGAAAATTCTAAAAGTTCCTGTTTTTCTGCTTTAAACTCTAGGTACACATCCAAAATGCATTACTGAGTTGAAAGAAGTCAATTCTGGTGCATGGTTTTGAAATCGCAGTCAGAAAAAAAATAACATCCATATCAACATTTTTATCAGCTCCGGTCCTGTCGTTTTGGTCAAAAAATGAAAATTCTAAAAGTTCCTGTTTTTCTGCTTTAAACTCTAGGTACACATCCAAAATGCATTACTGAGTTGAAAGAAGTGAATTCTGGTGCATGGTTTTGAAATCGCAGTCAGAAAAAAAATAACATCCATATCAACATTTTTATCAGCTCCGGACCTGTCGTTTTGGTAAAAAAATGAAAATTAGAAAAGTTCCTGTTTTTCTGCTTTAAACTCTAGGTACACATCCAAAATGCATTACTGAGTTGAAAGAAGTTGATTCTGGTGCATGGTTTTGAAACCGCAGTCAGAAAAAAAATAACATCCATATCAACATTTTTATCAGCTCCGGTCCTGTCGTTTTGGTCAAAAAATGAAAATTCTAAAAGTTCCTGTTTTTCTGCTTTAAACTCTAGGTACACATCCAAAATGCATTACTGAGTTGAAAGAAGTGAATTCTGGTGCATGGTTTTGAAATCGCAGTCAGAAAAAAAATAACATCCATATCAACATTTTTATCAGCTCCGGCCGGTCCTGTCGTTTTGGTCAAAAAATTAAAATTCTAAAAGTTCCTGTTTTTCTGCTTTAAACTCTAGGTACACATCCAAAATGCATTACTGAGTTGAAAGAAGTTGATTCTGGTGCATGGTTTTGAAACCGCAGTCAGAAAAAAAATAACATCCATATCAACATTTTTATCAGCTCCGGTCCTGTCGTTTTGGTCAAAAAATGAAAATTCTAAAAGTTCCTGTTTTTCTGCTTTAAACTCTAGGTACACATCCAAAATGCATTACTGAGTTGAAAGAAGTGAATTCTGGTGCATGGTTTTGAAATCGCAGTCAGAAAAAAAATAACATCCATATCAACATTTTTATCAGCTCCGGTCCTGTCGTTTTGGTCAAAAAATTAAAATTCGAAAAGTTCATGTTTTTCTGCTTTAAACTCTAGGTACACATCCAAAATGCATTACTGAGTTGAAAGAAGTTGATTGTGGTTCATGGTTTTGAAACCGCAGTCAGAAAAAAAATAACATCCATATCAACATTTTTATCAGCTCCGGTCCTGTCGTTTTGGTCAAAAAATGAAAATTCGAAAAGTTCCTGTTTTTCTGCTTTAAACTCTAGGTACACATCCAAAATGCATTACTGAGTTGAAAGAAGTGAATTCTGGTGCATGGTTTTGAAATCGCAGTCAGAAAAAAAATAACATCCATATCAACATTTTTATCAGCTCCGGTCCTGTCGTTTTGGTCAAAAAATGAAAATTCTAAAAGTTCCTGTTTTTCTGCTTTAAACTCTAGGTACACATCCAAAATGCATTACTGAGTTGAAAGAAGTGAATTCTGGTGCATGGTTTTGAAATCGCAGTCAGAAAAAAAATAACATCCATATCAACATTTTTATCAGCTCCGGTCCTGTTGTTTTGGTCAAAAAATGAAAATTCTAAAAGTTCCTGTTTTTCTGCTTTAAACTCTAGGTACACATCCAAAATGCATTACTGAGTTAAAAGAAGTGAATTCTGGTGCATGGTTTTGAAATCGCAGTCAGAAAAAAAATAACATCCATATCAACATTTTTATCAGCTCCGGTCCTGTCGTTTTGGTCAAAAAATGAAAATTCTAAAAGTTCCTGTTTTTCTGCTTTAAACTCTAGGTACACATCCAAAATGCATTACTGAGTTGAAAGAAGTGAATTCTGGTGCATGGTTTTGAAATCGCAGTCAGAAAAAAAATAACATCCATATCAACATTTTTATCAGCTCCGGTCCTGTCGTTTTGGTCAAAAAATGAAAATTCTAAAAGTTCCTGTTTTTCTGCTTTAAACTCTAGGTACACATCCAAAATGCATTACTGAGTTGAAAGAAGTGAATTCTGGTGCATGGTTTTGAAATCGCAGTCAGAAAAAAAATAACATCCATATCAACATTTTTATCAGCTCCGGCCGGTCCTGTCGTTTTGGTCAAAAAATGAAAGTTCTAAAAGTTCCTGTTTTTCTGCTTTAAACTCTAGGTACACATCCAAAATGCATTACTGAGTTGAAAGAAGTGAATTCTGGTGCATGGTTTTGAAATCGCAGTCAGAAAAAAAATAACATCCATATCAACATTTTTATCAGCTCCGGCCGGTCCTGTCGTTTTGGTCAAAAAATGAAAATTCGAAAAGTTCCTGTTTTTCTGCTTTAAACTCTAGGTACACATCCAAAATGCATTACTGAGTTGAAAGAAGTGAATTCTGGTGCATGGTTTTGAAATCGCAGTCAGAAAAAAAATAACATCCATATCAACATTTTTATCAGCTCCGGTCCTGTCATTTTGGTCAAAAAATGAAAATTCTAAAAGTTCCTGTTTTTCTACTTTAAACTCTAGGTACACATCCAAAATGCATTACTGAGTTGAAAGTAGTTGATTCTGGTGCATGGTTTTGAAACCGCAGTCAGAAAAAAAATAACATCCATATCAACATTTTTATCAGCTCCGGTCCTGTCGTTTTGGTCAAAAAATGAAAATTCGAAAAGTTCCTGTTTTTCTGCTTTAAACTCTAGGTACACATCCAAAATGCATTACTGAGTTGAAAGAAGTGAATTCTGGTGCATGGTTTTGAAATCGCAGTCAGAAAAAAAATAACATCCATATCAACATTTTTATCAGCTCCGGTCCTGTCGTTTTGGTCAAAAAATTAAAATTCGAAAAGTTCCTGTTTTTCTACTTTAAACTCTAGGTACACATCCAAAATGCATTACTGAGTTGAAAGTAGTTGATTCTGGTGCATGGTTTTGAAACCGCAGTCAGAAAAAAAATAACATCCATATCAACATTTTTATCAGCTCCGGTCCTGTCGTTTTGGTCAAAAAATGAAAATTCGAAAAGTTCCTGTTTTTCTGCTTTAAACTCTAGGTACACATCCAAAATGCATTACTGAGTTGAAAGAAGTGAATTCTGGAGCATGGTTTTGAAATCGCAGTCAGAAAAAAAATAACATCCATATCAACATTTTTATTAGCTCCGGTCCTGTCGTTTTGGTCAAAAAATGAAAATTCGAAAAGTTCCTGTTTTTCTGCTTTAAACTCTAGGTACACATCCAAAATGCATTACTGAGTTGAAAGAAGTTGATTCTGGTGCATGGTTTTGAAATCGCAGTCAGAAAAAAAATAACATCCATATCAACATTTTTATCAGCTCCGGTTCTGTTGTTTTGGTCAAAAAATGAAAATTCGAAAAGTTCCTTTTTTTCTGCTTTAAACTCTAGGTACACATCCAAAATGCATTACTGAGTTGAAAGAAGTGAATTCTGGTGCATGGTTTTGAAATCGCAGTCAGAAAAAAAATAACATCCATATCAACATTTTTATCAGCTCCGGACCTGTCGTTTTGGTCAAAAAATGAAAATTCTAAAAGTTCCTGTTTTTCTGCTTTAAACTCTAGGTACACATCCAAAATGCATTACTGAGTTGAAAGAAGTGAATTCTGGAGCATGGTTTTGAAATCGCAGTCAGAAAAAAAATAACATCCATATCAACATTTTTATTAGCTCCGGTCCTGTCGTTTTGGTCAAAAAATGAAAATTCGAAAAGTTCCTGTTTTTCTGCTTTAAACTCTAGGTACACATCCAAAATGCATTACTGAGTTGAAAGAAGTTGATTCTGGTGCATGGTTTTGAAATCGCAGTCAGAAAAAAAATAACATCCATATCAACATTTTTATCAGCTCCGGTCCTGTTGTTTTGGTCAAAAAATTAAAATTCGAAAAGTTCCTGTTTTTCTGCTTTAAACTCTAGGTACACATCCAAAATGCATTACTGAGTTGAAAGAAGTGAATTCTGGTGCATGGTTTTGAAATCGCAGTCAGAAAAAAAATAACATCCATATCAACATTTTTATCAGATCCGGTCCTGTCATTTTGGTCAAAAAATGAAAATTCGAAAAGTTCCTGTTTTTCTGCTTTAAACTCTAGGTACACATCCAAAATGCATTACTGAGTTGAAATAAGTGAATTCTGGTGCATGGTTTTGAAATCGCAGTCAGAAAAAAAATAACATCCATATCAACATTTTTATCAGCTCCGGTCCTGTCGTTTTGTTCAAAAAATGAAAATTCTAAAAGTTCCTGTTTTTCTGCTTTAAACTCTAGGTACACATCCAAAATGCATTACTGAGTTGAAAGAAGTGAATTCTGGTGCATGGTTTTGAAATCGCAGTCAGAAAAAAAATAACATCCATATCAACATTTTTATCAGCTCCGGTCCTGTCGTTTTGGTCAAAAAATGAAAATTCTAAAAGTTCCTGTTTTTCTGCTTTAAACTCTAGGTACACATCCAAAATGCATTACTGAGTTGAAAGAAGTGAATTCTGGAGCATGGTTTTGAAATCGCAGTCAGAAAAAAAATAACATCCATATCAACATTTTTATCAGCTCCGGTCCTGTCGTTTTGGTCAAAAAATGAAAATTCTAAAAGTTCCTGTTTTTCTGCTTTAAACTCTAGGTACACATCCAAAATGCATTACTGAGTTGAAAGAAGTCAATTCTGGTGCATGGTTTTGAAATCGCAGTCAGAAAAAAAATAACATCCATATCAACATTTGGTACTTGTTTCCTAGAACGGCCACAATCGTGAGTGATCGTGGCTCTTAATTAAGGGACACGATCCTCACGATGTGGCCGATTTTTTACAATTTTTTCCCTTTGATTGACAGAAATCGGGTCAATCGGTCGGTCGCGACCAATTAAAATCGGCCGCGATGCGACCGACCGATTGACCCGATTTTTCCATAGACTTCAATGTTAAAAAATCTTTTAACATTGAAATCGGGAGGATCTTGTCGGTCTTGTGCCATTATAATGGCACAAGATGAGATGGACTTGATTAAGTCCATCTCACATAGGGAAAAATGATAAAAAAGGTGAAATGGGCCAATATGACCCATTTCACATTTTTAATGTGCCCGCCATGACCCCACGATAGACGTCAACCCGAAGCGTGGCGAGCGCAGCGAGCCCGCGAGGGGCGGCGGTGCGCGTCCTACGACCTTTTCATTCCCCTACTATCCACTAGGGCGTGGAGTGAGAATAGAATAGTGTGGCGAGCGCAGCGAGCCACCGAGCCCGAAGCGTGGCGAGCGCAGCGAGCCCCGCGAGGGGACGCGTATACCTGTGAAGTTATACGCGTCCCCTCGCGGGGCTCGCTGCGCTCGCCACGCTTCGGGCTCGGTGGCTCGCTGCGCTCGCCACACTATTCTATTCTCACTCCACGCCCTAGTGTATAGTAGGGGAATGAAAAGGTCGGAGGACGCGCACCGCCGCCCCTCGCGGGCTCGCTGCGCTCGCCACGCTTCGGGTTGACGTCTATCGTGGGGTCTAGCCCACTTAGTAACATTTGGGGGGGCAATTAAAAATAATCAGGTGAAAAAAAAAAAAAATCGGGTGAAAAATCGGTCGATCGGATCGGTCGCATCGCATGCGACCAAATCGCATGCGATGCGATCGATCCGATTTTTTATCTTACGACCACAACGATCTAAATCGTTGTGGCCGTGCTAGGAAACAAGTACCCAACATTTTTATCAGCTCCGGTCCTGTCGTTTTGGTCAAAAAATGAAAATTCTAAAAGTTCCTGTTTTTCTGCTTTAAACTCTAGGTACACATCCAAAATGCATTACTGAGTTGAAAGAAGTGAATTCTGGTGCATGGTTTTGAAATCGCAGTCAGAAAAAAAATAACATCCATATCAACATTTTTATCAGCTCCGGTCCTGTTGTTTTGGTCAAAAAATGAAAATTCTAAAAGTTCCTGTTTTTCTGCTTTAAACTCTAGGTACACATCCAAAATGCATTACTGAGTTGAAAGAAGTGAATTCTGGTGCATTGTTTTGAAATCGCAGTCAGAAAAAAAATAACATCCATATCAACATTTTTATCAGCTCCGGTCCTGTCGTTTTGGTCAAAAAATGAAAATTCGAAAAGTTCCTGTTTTTCTGCTTTAAACTCTAGGTACACATCCAAAATGCATTACTGAGTTGAAAGAAGTGAATTCTGGTGCATGGTTTTGAAATCGCAGTCAGAAAAAAAATAACATCCATATCAACATTTTTATCAGCTCCGGTCCTGTCATTTTGGTCAAAAAATGAAAATTCTAAAAGTTCCTGTTTTTCTGCTTTAAACTCTAGGTACACATCCAAAATGCATTACTGAGTTGAAAGAAGTGAATTCTGGTGCATGGTTTTGAAATCGCAGTCAGAAAAAAAATAACATCCATATCAACATTTTTATCAGCTCCGGTCCTGTCGTTTTGGTCAAAAAATTAAAATTCGAAAAGTTCCTGTTTTTCTACTTTAAACTCTAGGTACACATCCAAAATGCATTACTGAGTTGAAAGTAGTTGATTCTGGTGCATGGTTTTGAAACCGCAGTCAGAAAAAAAATAACATCCATATCAACATTTTTATCAGCTCCGGTCCTGTCGTTTTGGTCAAAAAATGAAAATTCGAAAAGTTCCTGTTTTTCTGCTTTAAACTCTAGGTACACATCCAAAATGCATTACTGAGTTGAAAGAAGTGAATTCTGGAGCATGGTTTTGAAATCGCAGTCAGAAAAAAAATAACATCCATATCAACATTTTTATTAGCTCCGGTCCTGTCGTTTTGGTCAAAAAATGAAAATTCGAAAAGTTCCTGTTTTTCTGCTTTAAACTCTAGGTACACATCCAAAATGCATTACTGAGTTGAAAGAAGTTGATTCTGGTGCATGGTTTTAAAATCGCAGTCAGAAAAAAAATAACATCCATATCAACATTTTTATCAGCTCCGGTTCTGTTGTTTTGGTCAAAAAATGAAAATTCGAAAAGTTCCTGTTTTTCTGCTTTAAACTCTAGGTACACATCCAAAATGCATTACTGAGTTGAAAGAAGTGAATTCTGGTGCATGGTTTTGAAATCGCAGTCAGAAAAAAAATAACATCCATATCAACATTTTTATCAGCTCCGGTCCTGTCATTTTGGTCAAAAAATGAAAATTCTAAAAGTTCCTGTTTTTCTGCTTTAAACTCTAGGTACACATCCAAAATGCATTACTGAGTTGAAAGAAGTGAATTCTGGTGCATCGTTTTGAAATCGCAGTCAGAAAAAAAATAACATCCATATCAACATTTTTATCAGCTCCGGTCCTGTCGTTTTGGTCAAAAAATGAAAATTCTAAAAGTTCCTGTTTTTCTGCTTTAAACTCTAGGTACACATCCAAAATGCATTACTGAGTTGAAAGAAGTGAATTCTGGTGCATTGTTTTGAAATCGCAGTCAGAAAAAAAATAACATCCATATCAACATTTTTATCAGCTCCGGTCCTGTCGTTTTGGTCAAAAAATGAAAATTCGAAAAGTTCCTGTTTTTCTGCTTTAAACTCTAGGTACACATCCAAAATGCATTACTGAGTTGAAAGAAGTGAATTCTGGTGCATGGTTTTGAAATCGCAGTCAGAAAAAAAATAACATCCATATCAACATTTTTATCAGCTCCGGTCCTGTCATTTTGGTCAAAAAATGAAAATTCTAAAAGTTCCTGTTTTTCTACTTTAAACTCTAGGTACACATCCAAAATGCATTACTGAGATGAAAGTAGTTGATTCTGGTGCATGGTTTTGAAACCGCAGTCAGAAAAAAAATAACATCCATATCAACATTTTTATCAGCTCCGGTCCTGTTGTTTTGGTCAAAAAATGAAAATTCGAAAAGTTCCTGTTTTTCTGCTTTAAACTCTAGGTACACATCCAAAATGCATTACTGAGTTGAAAGAAGTGAATTCTGGTGCATGGTTTTGAAATCGCAGTCAGAAAAAAAATAACATCCATATCAACATTTTTATCAGCTCCGGTCCTGTCGTTTTGGTCAAAAAATTAAAATTCGAAAAGTTCCTGTTTTTCTACTTTAAACTCTAGGTACACATCCAAAATGCATTACTGAGTTGAAAGTAGTTGATTCTGGTGCATGGTTTTGAAATCGCAGTCAGAAAAAAAATAACATCCATATCAACATTTTTATTAGCTCCGGTCCTGTCGTTTTGGTCAAAAAATGAAAATTCGAAAAGTTCCTGTTTTTCTGCTTTAAACTCTAGGTACACATCCAAAATGCATTACTGAGTTGAAAGAAGTTGATTCTGGTGCATGGTTTTGAAATCGCAGTCAGAAAAAAAATAACATCCATATCAACATTTTTATCAGCTCCGGTTCTGTTGTTTTGGTCAAAAAATGAAAATTCGAAAAGTTCCTTTTTTTCTGCTTTAAACTCTAGGTACACATCCAAAATGCATTACTGAGTTGAAAGAAGTGAATTCTGGTGCATGGTTTTGAAATCGCAGTCAGAAAAAAAATAACATCCATATCAACATTTTTATCAGCTCCGGACCTGTCGTTTTGGTCAAAAAATGAAAATTCTAAAAGTTCCTGTTTTTCTGCTTTAAACTCTAGGTACACATCCAAAATGCATTACTGAGTTGAAAGAAGTGAATTCTGGAGCATGGTTTTGAAATCGCAGTCAGAAAAAAAATAACATCCATATCAACATTTTTATTAGCTCCGGTCCTGTCGTTTTGGTCAAAAAATGAAAATTCGAAAAGTTCCTGTTTTTCTGCTTTAAACTCTAGGTACACATCCAAAATGCATTACTGAGTTGAAAGAAGTTGATTCTGGTGCATGGTTTTGAAATCGCAGTCAGAAAAAAAATAACATCCATATCAACATTTTTATCAGCTCCGGTCCTGTTGTTTTGGTCAAAAAATTAAAATTCGAAAAGTTCCTGTTTTTCTGCTTTAAACTATAGGTACACATCCAAAATGCATTACTGAGTTGAAAGAAGTGAATTCTGGTGCATGGTTTTGAAATCGCAGTCAGAAAAAAAATAACATCCATATCAACATTTTTATCAGATCCGGTTCTGTCATTTTGGTCAAAAAATGAAAATTCGAAAAGTTCCTGTTTTTCTGCTTTAAACTCTAGGTACACATCCAAAATGCATTACTGAGTTGAAATAAGTGAATTCTGGTGCATGGTTTTGAAATCGCAGTCAGAAAAAAAATAACATCCATATCAACATTTTTATCAGCTCCGGTCCTGTCGTTTTGTTCAAAAAATGAAAATTCTAAAAGTTCCTGTTTTTCTGCTTTAAACTCTAGGTACACATCCAAAATGCATTACTGAGTTGAAAGAAGTGAATTCTGGTGCATGGTTTTGAAATCGCAGTCAGAAAAAAAATAACATCCATATCAACATTTTTATCAGCTCCGGTCCTGTCGTTTTGGTCAAAAAATGAAAATTCTAAAAGTTCCTGTTTTTCTGCTTTAAACTCTAGGTACACATCCAAAATGCATTACTGAGTTGAAAGAAGTGAATTCTGGAGCATGGTTTTGAAATCGCAGTCAGAAAAAAAATAACATCCATATCAACATTTTTATCAGCTCCGGTCCTGTCGTTTTGGTCAAAAAATGAAAATTCTAAAAGTTCCTGTTTTTCTGCTTTAAACTCTAGGTACACATCCAAAATGCATTACTGAGTTGAAAGAAGTGAATTCTGGTGCATGGTTTTGAAATCGCAGTCAGAAAAAAAATAACATCCATATCAACATTTTTATCAGCTCCGGTCCTGTCGTTTTGGTCAAAAAATGAAAATTCTAAAAGTTCCTGTTTTTCTGCTTTAAACTCTAGGTACACATCCAAAATGCATTACTGAGTTGAAAGAAGTGAATTCTGGTGCATTGTTTTGAAATCGCAGTCAGAAAAAAAATAACATCCATATCAACATTTTTATCAGCTCCGGTCCTGTCGTTTTGGTCAAAAAATGAAAATTCGAAAAGTTCCTGTTTTTCTGCTTTAAACTCTAGGTACACATCCAAAATGCATTACTGAGTTGAAAGAAGTGAATTCTGGTGCATGGTTTTGAAATCGCAGTCAGAAAAAAAATAACATCCATATCAACATTTTTATCAGCTCCGGTCCTGTCGTTTTGTTCAAAAAATGAAAATTCTAAAAGTTCCTGTTTTTCTGCTTTAAACTCTAGGTACACATCCAAAATGCATTACTGAGTTGAAAGAAGTGAATTCTGGTGCATGGTTTTGAAATCGCAGTCAGAAAAAAAATAACATCCATATCAACATTTTTATCAGCTCCGGACCTGTCGTTTTGGTAAAAAAATGAAAATTAGAAAAGTTCCTGTTTTTCTGCTTTAAACTCTAGGTACACATCCAAAATGCATTACTGAGTTGAAAGAAGTTGATTCTGGTGCATGGTTTTGAAACCGCAGTCAGAAAAAAAATAACATCCATATCAACATTTTTATCAGCTCCGGTCCTGTTGTTTTGGTCAAAAAATGAAAATTCTAAAAGTTCCTGTTTTTCTGCTTTAAACTCTAGGTACACATCCAAAATGCATTACTGAGTTGAAAGAAGTGAATTCTGGTGCATGGTTTTGAAATCGCAGTCAGAAAAAAAATAACATCCATATCAACATTTTTATCAGCTCCGGTCCTGTCGTTTTGGTCAAAAAATGAAAATTCTAAAAGTTCCTGTTTTTCTGCTTTAAACTCTAGGTACACATCCAAAATGCATTACTGAGTTGAAAGAAGTGAATTCTGGTGCATGGTTTTGAAATCGCAGTCAGAAAAAAATAACATCCATATCAACATTTTTATCAGCTCCAGTCCTGTCGTTTTGGTCAAAAAATGAAAATTCTAAAAGTTCCTGTTTTTCTGCTTTAAACTCTAGGTACACATCCAAAATGCATTACTGAGTTGAAAGAAGTGAATTCTGGTGCATGGTTTTGAAATCGCAGTCAGAAAAAAAATAACATCCATATCAACATTTTTATCAGCTCCGGTCCTGTCGTTTTGGTCAAAAAATGAAAATTCTAAAAGTTCCTGTTTTTCTGCTTTAAACTCTAGGTACACATCCAAAATGCATTACTGAGTTGAAAGAAGTGAATTCTGGTGCATGGTTTTGAAATCGCAGTCAGAAAAAAAATAACATCCATATCAACATTTTTATCAGCTCCGGTCCTGTTGTTTTGGTCAAAAAATGAAAATTCTAAAAGTTCCTGTTTTTCTGCTTTAAACTCTAGGTACACATCCAAAATGCATTACTGAGTTAAAAGAAGTGAATTCTGGTGCATGGTTTTGAAATCGCAGTCAGAAAAAAAATAACATCCATATCAACAATTTTATCAGCTCCGGTCCTGTCGTTTTGGTCAAAAAATGAAAATTCTAAAAGTTCCTGTTTTTCTGCTTTAAACTCTAGGTACACATCCAAAATGCATTACTGAGTTGAAAGAAGTGAATTCTGGTGCATGGTTTTGAAATCGCAGTCAGAAAAAAAATAACATCCATATCAACATTTTTATCAGCTCCGGTCCTGTCGTTTTGGTCAAAAAATGAAAATTCTAAAAGTTCCTGTTTTTCTGCTTTAAACTCTAGGTACACATCCAAAATGCATTACTGAGTTGAAAGAAGTGAATTCTGGTGCATGGTTTTGAAATCGCAGTCAGAAAAAAAATAACATCCATATCAACATTTTTATCAGCTCCGGCCGGTCCTGTCGTTTTGGTCAAAAAATTAAAATTCTAAAAGTTCCTGTTTTTCTGCTTTAAACTCTAGGTACACATCCAAAATGCATTACTGAGTTGAAAGAAGTTGATTCTGGTGCATGGTTTTGAAACCGCAGTCAGAAAAAAAATAACATCCATATCAACATTTTTATCAGCTCCGGTCCTGTCGTTTTGGTCAAAAAATGAAAATTCTAAAAGTTCCTGTTTTTCTGCTTTAAACTCTAGGTACACATCCAAAATGCATTACTGAGTTGAAAGAAGTGAATTCTGGTGCATGGTTTTGAAATCGCAGTCAGAAAAAAAATAACATCCATATCAACATTTTTATCAGCTCCGGTCCTGTCGTTTTGGTCAAAAAATTAAAATTCGAAAAGTTCCTGTTTTTCTGCTTTAAACTCTAGGTACACATCCAAAATGCATTACTGAGTTGAAAGAAGTTGATTGTGGTTCATGGTTTTAAAACCGCAGTCAGAAAAAAAATAACATCCATATCAACATTTTTATCAGCTCCGGTCCTGTCGTTTTGGTCAAAAAATGAAAATTCGAAAAGTTCCTGTTTTTCTGCTTTAAACTCTAGGTACACATCCAAAATGCATTACTGAGTTGAAAGAAGTGAATTCTGGTGCATGGTTTTGAAATCGCAGTCAGAAAAAAAATAACATCCATATCAACATTTTTATCAGCTCCGGTCCTGTCGTTTTGGTCAAAAAATGAAAATTCTAAAAGTTCCTGTTTTTCTGCTTTAAACTCTAGGTACACATCCAAAATGCATTACTGAGTTGAAAGAAGTGAATTCTGGTGCATGGTTTTGAAATCGCAGTCAGAAAAAAAATAACATCCATATCAACATTTTTATCAGCTCCGGTCCTGTTGTTTTGGTCAAAAAATGAAAATTCTAAAAGTTCCTGTTTTTCTGCTTTAAACTCTAGGTACACATCCAAAATGCATTACTGAGTTAAAAGAAGTGAATTCTGGTGCATGGTTTTGAAATCGCAGTCAGAAAAAAAATAACATCCATATCAACATTTTTATCAGCTCCGGTCCTGTCGTTTTGGTCAAAAAATGAAAATTCTAAAAGTTCCTGTTTTTCTGCTTTAAACTCTAGGTACACATCCAAAATGCATTACTGAGTTGAAAGAAGTGAATTCTGGTGCATGGTTTTGAAATCGCAGTCAGAAAAAAAATAACATCCATATCAACATTTTTATCAGCTCCGGTCCTGTCGTTTTGGTCAAAAAATGAAAATTCTAAAAGTTCCTGTTTTTCTGCTTTAAACTCTAGGTACACATCCAAAATGCATTACTGAGTTGAAAGAAGTGAATTCTGGTGCATGGTTTTGAAATCGCAGTCAGAAAAAAATAACATCCATATCAACATTTTTATCAGCTCCGGTCCTGTCGTTTTTGTCAAAAAATGAAAATTCGAAAAGTTTCTGTTTTTCTGCTTTAAACTCTAGGTACACATCCAAAATGCATTACTGAGTTGAAAGAAGTTGATTCTGGTTCATGGTTTTGAAACCGCAGTCAGAAAAAAAATAACATCCATATCAACATTTTTATCAGCTCCGGTCCTGTCGTTTTGGTCAAAAAATGAAAATTCGAAAAGTTCCTGTTTTTCTGCTTTAAACTCTAGGTACACATCCAAAATGCATTACTGAGTTGAAAGAAGTGAATTCTGGTGCATGGTTTTGAAATCGCAGTCAGAAAAAAAATAACATCCATATCAACATTTTTATCAGCTCCGGTCCTGTCGTTTTGGTCAAAAAATGAAAATTCTAAAAGTTCCTGTTTTTCTGCTTTAAACTCTAGGTACACATCCAAAATGCATTACTGAGTTGAAAGAAGTGAATTCTGGTGCATGGTTTTGAAATCGCAGTCAGAAAAAAAATAACATTCATATCAACATTTTTATCAGCTCCGGCCGGTCCTGTCGTTTTGGTCAAAAAATGAAAATTCGAAAAGTTCCTGTTTTTCTGCTTTAAACTCTAGGTACACATCCAAAATGCATTACTGAGTTGAAAGAAGTGAATTCTGGTGCATGGTTTTGAAATCGCAGTCAGAAAAAAAATAACATCCATATCAACATTTTTATCAGCTCCGGTCCTGTCGTTTTGGTCAAAAAATGAAAATTCGAAAAGTTCCTGTTTTTCTGCTTTAAACTCTAGGTACACATCCAAAATGCATTACTGAGTTGAAAGAAGTGAATTCTGGTGCATGGTTTTGAAATCGCAGTCAGAAAAAAAATAATATCCATATCAACATTTTTATCAGCTCCGGTCCTGTCGTTTTGGTCAAAAAATGAAAATTCGAAAAGTTCCTGTTTTTCTGCTTTAAACTCTAGGTACACATCCAAAATGCATTACTGAGTTGAAAGAAGTGAATTCTGGTGCATGGTTTTGAAATCGCAGTCAGAAAAAAAATAACATCCATATCAACATTTTTATCAGCTCCGGCCGGTCCTGTCGTTTTGGTCAAAAAATGAAAATTCGAAAAGTTCCTGTTTTTCTGCTTTAAACTCTAGGTACACATCCAAAATGCATTACTGAGTTGAAAGAAGTGAATTCTGGTGCATGGTTTTGAAATCGCAGTCAGAAAAAAAATAACATCCATATCAACATTTTTATCAGCTCCGGTCCTGTCGTTTTGGTCAAAAAATGAAAATTCTAAAAGTTCCTGTTTTTCTGCTTTAAACTCTAGGTACACATCCAAAATGCATTACTGAGTTGAAAGAAGTGAATTCTGGTGCATGGTTTTGAAATCGCAGTCAGAAAAAAATAACATCCATATCAACATTTTTATCAGCTCCGGTCCTGTCGTTTTGGTCAAAAAATGAAAATTCTAAAAGTTCCTGTTTTTCTGCTTTAAACTCTAGGTACACATCCAAAATGCATTACTGAGTTGAAAGAAGTGAATTCTGGTGCATGGTTTTGAAATCGCAGTCAGAAAAAAAATAACATCCATATCAACATTTTTATCAGCTCCGGTCCTGTCGTTTTGGTCAAAAAATGAAAATTCTAAAAGTTCCTGTTTTTCTGCTTTAAACTCTAGGTACACATCCAAAATGCATTACTGAGTTGAAAGAAGTGAATTCTGGTGCATGGTTTTGAAATCGCAGTCAGAAAAAAAATAACATCCATATCAACATTTTTATCATCTCCGGTCCTGTCGTTTTGGTCAAAAAATTAAAATTCTAAAAGTTCCTGTTTTTCTGCTTTAAACTCTAGGTACACATCCAAAATGCATTACTGAGTTGAAAGAAGTGAATTCTGGTGCATGGTTTTGAAATCGCAGTCAGAAAAAAAATAACATCCATATCAACATTTTTATCAGCTCCGGTCCTGTCGTTTTGGTCAAAAAATGAAAATTCGAAAAGTTCCTGTTTTTCTGCTTTAAACTCTAGGTACACATCCAAAATGCATTACTGAGTTGAAAGAAGTGAATTCTGGTGCATGGTTTTGAAATCGCAGTCAGAAAAAAAATAACATCCATATCAACATTTTTATCAGCTCCGGTCCTGTCGTTTTGGTCAAAAAATGAAAATTCTAAAAGTTCCTGTTTTTCTGCTTTAAACTCTAGGTACACATCCAAAATGCATTACTGAGTTGAAAGAAGTGAATTCTGGTGCATGGTTTTGAAATCGCAGTCAGAAAAAAAATAACATCCATATCAACATTTTTATCATCTCCGGTCCTGTCGTTTTGGTCAAAAAATGAAAATTCTAAAAGTTCCTATTTTTCTGCTTTAAACTCTAGGTACACATCCAAAATGCATTACTGAGTTGAAAGAAGTGAATTCTGGTGCATGGTTTTGAAATCGCAGTCAGAAAAAAAATAACATCCATATCAACATTTTTATCAGCTCCGGTCCTGTCATTTCGGTCAAAAAATGAAAATTCTAAAAGTTCCTGTTTTTCTGCTTTAAACTCTAGGTACACATCCAAAATGCATTACTGAGTTAAAAGAAGTTGATTCTGGTGCATGGTTTTGAAATCGCAGTCAGAAAAAAAATAACATCCATATCAACATTTTTATCAGCTCCGGTCCTGTCGTTTTGGTCAAAAAATGAAAATTCGAAAAGTTCCTGTTTTTCTGCTTTAAACTCTAGGTACACATCCAAAATGCATTACTGAGTTGAAAGAAGTGAATTCTGGTGCATGGTTTTGAAATCGCAGTCAGAAAAAAAATAACATCCATATCAACATTTTTATCAGCTCCGGTCCTGTCGTTTTGGTCAAAAAATGAAAATTCTAAAAGTTCCTGTTTTTCTGCTTTAAACTCTAGGTACACATCCAAAATGCATTACTGAGTTGAAAGAAGTGAATTCTGGTGCATGGTTTTGAAATCGCAGTCAGAAAAAAAATAACATCCATATCAACATTTTTATCAGCTCCGGTCCTGTCGTTTTGGTCAAAAAATGAAAATTCTAAAAGTTCCTGTTTTTCTGCTTTAAACTCTAGGTACACATCCAAAATGCATTACTGAGTTGAAAGAAGTGAATTCTGGTGCATGGTTTTGAAATAGCAGTCAGAAAAAAAATAACATCCATATCAACATTTTTATCAGCTCCGGTCCTGTCGTTTTGGTCAAAAAATGAAAATTCTAAAAGTTCCTGTTTTTCTGCTTTAAACTCTAGGTACACATCCAAAATGCATTACTGAGTTGAAAGAAGTGAATTCTGGTGCATGGTTTTGAAATCGCAGTTAGAAAAAAAATAACATCCATATCAACATTTTTATCAGCTCCGGTCCTGTCGTTTTGGTCAAAAAATGAAAATTCTAAAAGTTCCTGTTTTTCTGCTTTAAACTCTAGGTACGCATCCAAAATGCATTACTGAGTTGAAAGAAGTGAATTCTGGTGCATGGTTTTGAAATCGCAGTCAGAAAAAAATAACATCCATAACAACATTTTTATCAGCTCCGGTCCTGTCGTTTTGGTCAAAAAATGAAAATTCGAAAAGTTCCTGTTTTTCTGCTTTAAACTCTAGGTACACATCCAAAATGCATTACTGAGTTGAAAGAAGTGAATTCTGGTGCATGGTTTTGAAATCGCAGTCAGAAAAAAATAACATCCATATCAACATTTTTATCAGCTCCGGTCCTGTCGTTTTGGTCAAAAAATGAAAATTCGAAAAGTTCCTGTTTTTCTGCTTTAAACTCTAGGTACACATCCAAAATGCATTACTGAGTTGAAAGAAGTGAATTCTGGTGCATGGTTTTGAAATCGCAGTCAGAAAAAAAATAACATCCATATCAACATTTTTATCAGCTCCGGTCCTGTCGTTTTGGTCAAAAAATGAAAATTCTAAAAGTTCCTGTTTTTCTGCTTTAAACTCTAGGTACACATCCAAAATGCATTACTGAGTTGAAAGAAGTGAATTCTGGTGCATGGTTTTGAAATCGCAGTCAGAAAAAAAATAACATCCATATCAACATTTTTATCAGCTCCGGTCCTGTCGTTTTGGTCAAAAAATGAAAATTCTAAAAGTTCCTGTTTTTCTGCTTTAAACTCTAGGTACACATCCAAAATGCATTACTGAGTTGAAAGAAGTGAATTCTGGTGCATGGTTTTGAAATAGCAGTCAGAAAAAAAATAACATCCATATCAACATTTTTATCAGCTCCGGTCCTGTCGTTTTGGTCAAAAAATGAAAATTCTAAAAGTTCCTGTTTTTCTGCTTTAAACTCTAGGTACACATCCAAAATGCATTACTGAGTTGAAAGAAGTGAATTCTGGTGCATGGTTTTGAAATCGCAGTTAGAAAAAAAATAACATCCATATCAACATTTTTATCAGCTCCGGTCCTGTCGTTTTGGTCAAAAAATGAAAATTCTAAAAGTTCCTGTTTTTCTGCTTTAAACTCTAGGTACGCATCCAAAATGCATTACTGAGTTGAAAGAAGTGAATTCTGGTGCATGGTTTTGAAATCGCAGTCAGAAAAAAAATAACATCCATAACAACATTTTTATCAGCTCCGGTCCTGTCGTTTTGGTCAAAAAATGAAAATTCGAAAAGTTCCTGTTTTTCTGCTTTAAACTCTAGGTACACATCCAAAATGCATTACTGAGTTGAAAGAAGTGAATTCTGGTGCATGGTTTTGAAATCGCAGTCAGAAAAAAATAACATCCATATCAACATTTTTATCAGCTCCGGTCCTGTCGTTTTGGTCAAAAAATGAAAATTCGAAAAGTTCCTGTTTTTCTGCTTTAAACTCTAGGTACACATCCAAAATGCATTACTGAGTTGAAAGAAGTGAATTCTGGTGCATGGTTTTGAAATCGCAGTCAGAAAAAAATAACATCCATATCAACATTTTTATCAGCTCCGGTCCTGTCATTTTGGTCAAAAAATGAAAATTATAAAAGTTCCTGTTTTTCTGCTTTAAACTCTAGGTACACATCCAAAATGCATTACTGAGTTGAAAGAAGTGAATTCTGGTGCATGGTTTTGAAATCGCAGTCAGAAAAAAAATAACATCCATATCAACATTTTTATCAGCTCCGGTCCTGTCGTTTTGGTCAAAAAATGAAAATTCTAAAAGTTCCTGTTTTTCTGCTTTAAACTCTAGGTACACATCCAAAATGCATTACTGAGTTGAAAGAAGTGAATTCTGGTGCATGGTTTTGAAATCGCAGTCAGAAAAAAAATAACATCCATATCAACATTTTTATCAGCTCCGGTCCTGTCGTTTTGGTCAAAAAATGAAAATTCGAAAAGTTCCTGTTTTTCTGCTTTAAACTCTAGGTACACATCCAAAATGCATTACTGAGTTGAAAGAAGTGAATTCTGGTGAATGGTTTTGAAATCGCAGTCAGAAAAAAAATAACATCCATATCAACATTTTTATCAGCTCCGGTCCTGTCGTTTTGGTCAAAAAATGAAAATTCTAAAAGTTCCTGTTTTTCTGCTTTAAACTCTAGGTACACATCCAAAATGCATTACTGAGTTGAAAGAAGTGAATTCTGGTGCATGGTTTTGAAATCGCAGTCAGAAAAAAAATAACATCCATATCAACATTTTTATCAGCTCCGGTCCTGTCGTTTTGGTCAAAAAATGAAAATTCTAAAAGTTCCTGTTTTTCTGCTTTAAACTCTAGGTACACATCCAAAATGCATTACTGAGTTGAAAGAAGTGAATTCTGGTGCATGGTTTTGAAATCGCAGTCAGAAAAAAAATAACATCCATATCAACATTTTTATCAGCTCCGGTCCTGTCGTTTTGGTCAAAAAATGAAAATTCTAAAAGTTCCTGTTTTTCTGCTTTAAACTCTAGGTACACATCCAAAATGCATTACTGAGTTGAAAGAAGTGAATTCTGGTGCATGGTTTTGAAATCGCAGTCAGAAAAAAAATAACATCCATATCAACATTTTTATCATCTCCGGTCCTGTCGTTTTGGTCAAAAAATTAAAATTCTAAAAGTTCCTGTTTTTCTGCTTTAAACTCTAGGTACACATCCAAAATGCATTACTGAGTTGAAAGAAGTGAATTCTGGTGCATGGTTTTGAAATCGCAGTCAGAAAAAAAATAACATCCATATCAACATTTTTATCAGCTCCGGTCCTGTCGTTTTGGTCAAAAAATGAAAATTCGAAAAGTTCCTGTTTTTCTGCTTTAAACTCTAGGTACACATCCAAAATGCATTACTGAGTTGAAAGAAGTGAATTCTGGTGCATGGTTTTGAAATCGCAGTCAGAAAAAAAATAACATCCATATCAACATTTTTATCAGCTCCGGTCCTGTCGTTTTGGTCAAAAAATGAAAATTCTAAAAGTTCCTGTTTTTCTGCTTTAAACTCTAGGTACACATCCAAAATGCATTACTGAGTTGAAAGAAGTGAATTCTGGTGCATGGTTTTGAAATCGCAGTCAGAAAAAAAATAACATCCATATCAACATTTTTATCATCTCCGGTCCTGTCGTTTTGGTCAAAAAATGAAAATTCTAAAAGTTCCTATTTTTCTGCTTTAAACTCTAGGTACACATCCAAAATGCATTACTGAGTTGAAAGAAGTGAATTCTGGTGCATGGTTTTGAAATCGCAGTCAGAAAAAAAATAACATCCATATCAACATTTTTATCAGCTCCGGTCCTGTCATTTCGGTCAAAAAATGAAAATTCTAAAAGTTCCTGTTTTTCTGCTTTAAACTCTAGGTACACATCCAAAATGCATTACTGAGTTAAAAGAAGTTGATTCTGGTGCATGGTTTTGAAATCGCAGTCAGAAAAAAAATAACATCCATATCAACATTTTTATCAGCTCCGGTCCTGTCGTTTTGGTCAAAAAATGAAAATTCGAAAAGTTCCTGTTTTTCTGCTTTAAACTCTAGGTACACATCCAAAATGCATTACTGAGTTGAAAGAAGTGAATTCTGGTGCATGGTTTTGAAATCGCAGTCAGAAAAAAAATAACATCCATATCAACATTTTTATCAGCTCCGGTCCTGTCGTTTTGGTCAAAAAATGAAAATTCTAAAAGTTCCTGTTTTTCTGCTTTAAACTCTAGGTACACATCCAAAATGCATTACTGAGTTGAAAGAAGTGAATTCTGGTGCATGGTTTTGAAATCGCAGTCAGAAAAAAAATAACATCCATATCAACATTTTTATCAGCTCCGGTCCTGTCGTTTTGGTCAAAAAATGAAAATTCTAAAAGTTCCTGTTTTTCTGCTTTAAACTCTAGGTACACATCCAAAATGCATTACTGAGTTGAAAGAAGTGAATTCTGGTGCATGGTTTTGAAATAGCAGTCAGAAAAAAAATAACATCCATATCAACATTTTTATCAGCTCCGGTCCTGTCGTTTTGGTCAAAAAATGAAAATTCTAAAAGTTCCTGTTTTTCTGCTTTAAACTCTAGGTACACATCCAAAATGCATTACTGAGTTGAAAGAAGTGAATTCTGGTGCATGGTTTTGAAATCGCAGTTAGAAAAAAAATAACATCCATATCAACATTTTTATCAGCTCCGGTCCTGTCGTTTTGGTCAAAAAATGAAAATTCTAAAAGTTCCTGTTTTTCTGCTTTAAACTCTAGGTACGCATCCAAAATGCATTACTGAGTTGAAAGAAGTGAATTCTGGTGCATGGTTTTGAAATCGCAGTCAGAAAAAAATAACATCCATAACAACATTTTTATCAGCTCCGGTCCTGTCGTTTTGGTCAAAAAATGAAAATTCGAAAAGTTCCTGTTTTTCTGCTTTAAACTCTAGGTACACATCCAAAATGCATTACTGAGTTGAAAGAAGTGAATTCTGGTGCATGGTTTTGAAATCGCAGTCAGAAAAAAATAACATCCATATCAACATTTTTATCAGCTCCGGTCCTGTCGTTTTGGTCAAAAAATGAAAATTCGAAAAGTTCCTGTTTTTCTGCTTTAAACTCTAGGTACACATCCAAAATGCATTACTGAGTTGAAAGAAGTGAATTCTGGTGCATGGTTTTGAAATCGCAGTCAGAAAAAAAATAACATCCATATCAACATTTTTATCAGCTCCGGTCCTGTCGTTTTGGTCAAAAAATGAAAATTCTAAAAGTTCCTGTTTTTCTGCTTTAAACTCTAGGTACACATCCAAAATGCATTACTGAGTTGAAAGAAGTGAATTCTGGTGCATGGTTTTGAAATCGCAGTCAGAAAAAAAATAACATCCATATCAACATTTTTATCAGCTCCGGTCCTGTCGTTTTGGTCAAAAAATGAAAATTCTAAAAGTTCCTGTTTTTCTGCTTTAAACTCTAGGTACACATCCAAAATGCATTACTGAGTTGAAAGAAGTGAATTCTGGTGCATGGTTTTGAAATAGCAGTCAGAAAAAAAATAACATCCATATCAACATTTTTATCAGCTCCGGTCCTGTCGTTTTGGTCAAAAAATGAAAATTCTAAAAGTTCCTGTTTTTCTGCTTTAAACTCTAGGTACACATCCAAAATGCATTACTGAGTTGAAAGAAGTGAATTCTGGTGCATGGTTTTGAAATCGCAGTTAGAAAAAAAATAACATCCATATCAACATTTTTATCAGCTCCGGTCCTGTCGTTTTGGTCAAAAAATGAAAATTCTAAAAGTTCCTGTTTTTCTGCTTTAAACTCTAGGTACGCATCCAAAATGCATTACTGAGTTGAAAGAAGTGAATTCTGGTGCATGGTTTTGAAATCGCAGTCAGAAAAAAAATAACATCCATAACAACATTTTTATCAGCTCCGGTCCTGTCGTTTTGGTCAAAAAATGAAAATTCGAAAAGTTCCTGTTTTTCTGCTTTAAACTCTAGGTACACATCCAAAATGCATTACTGAGTTGAAAGAAGTGAATTCTGGTGCATGGTTTTGAAATCGCAGTCAGAAAAAAATAACATCCATATCAACATTTTTATCAGCTCCGGTCCTGTCGTTTTGGTCAAAAAATGAAAATTCGAAAAGTTCCTGTTTTTCTGCTTTAAACTCTAGGTACACATCCAAAATGCATTACTGAGTTGAAAGAAGTGAATTCTGGTGCATGGTTTTGAAATCGCAGTCAGAAAAAAATAACATCCATATCAACATTTTTATCAGCTCCGGTCCTGTCATTTTGGTCAAAAAATGAAAATTATAAAAGTTCCTGTTTTTCTGCTTTAAACTCTAGGTACACATCCAAAATGCATTACTGAGTTGAAAGAAGTGAATTCTGGTGCATGGTTTTGAAATCGCAGTCAGAAAAAAAATAACATCCATATCAACATTTTTATCAGCTCCGGTCCTGTCGTTTTGGTCAAAAAATGAAAATTCTAAAAGTTCCTGTTTTTCTGCTTTAAACTCTAGGTACACATCCAAAATGCATTACTGAGTTGAAAGAAGTGAATTCTGGTGCATGGTTTTGAAATCGCAGTCAGAAAAAAAATAACATCCATATCAACATTTTTATCATCTCCGGTCCTGTCGTTTTGGTCAAAAAATGAAAATTCTAAAAGTTCCTGTTTTTCTGCTTTAAACTCTAGGTACACATCCAAAATGCATTACTGAGTTGAAAGAAGTGAATTCTGGTGCATGGTTTTGAAATCGCAGTCAGAAAAAAAATAACATCCATATCAACATTTTTATCATCTCCGGTCCTGTCGTTTTGGTCAAAAAATGAAAATTCTAAAAGTTCCTGTTTTTCTGCTTTAAACTCTAGGTACACATCCAAAATGCATTACTGAGTTGAAAGAAGTGAATTCTGGTGCATGGTTTTGAAATCGCAGTCAGAAAAAAAATAACATCCATATCAACATTTTTATCAGCTCCGGTCCTGTCGTTTTGGTCAAAAAATGAAAATTCTAAAAGTTCCTGTTTTTCTGCTTTAAACTCTAGGTACACATCCAAAATGCATTACTGAGTTGAAAGAAGTGAATTCTGGTGCATGGTTTTGAAATCGCAGTCAGAAAAAAAATAACATCCATATCAACATTTTTATCAGCTCCGGTCCTGTCGTTTTGGTCAAAAAATGAAAATTCTAAAAGTTCCTGTTTTTCTGCTTTAAACTCTAGGTACACATCCAAAATGCATTACTGAGTTGAAAGAAGTGAATTCTGGTGCATGGTTTTGAAATCGCAGTCAGAAAAAAATAACATCCATATCAACATTTTTATCAGCTCCGGTCCTGTCGTTTTGGTCAAAAAATGAAAATTCTAAAAGTTCCTGTTTTTCTGCTTTAAACTCTAGGTACACATCCAAAATGCATTACTGAGTTGAAAGAAGTGAATTCTGGTGCATGGTTTTGAAATCGCAGTCAGAAAAAAAATAACAATCATATCAACATTTTTATCAGCTCCGGCCGGTCCTGTCGTTTTGGTAAAAAAATTAAAATTCGAAAAGTTCCTGTTTTTCTGCTTTAAACTCTAGGTACACATCCAAAATGCATTACTGAGTTGAAAGAAGTGAATTCTGGTGCATGGTTTTGAAATCGCAGTCAGAAAAAAATAACATCCATATCAACATTTTTATCAGCTCCGGTCCTGTCGTTTTGGTCAAAAAATGAAAATTCGAAAAGTTCCTGTTTTTTTGCTTTAAACTCTAGGTACACATCCAAAATGCATTACTGAGTTGAAAGAAGTGAATTCTGGTGCATGGTTTTGAAATCGCAGTCAGAAAAAAAATAACATCCATATCAACATTTTTATCAGCTCCGGTCCTGTCGTTTTGGTCAAAAAATGAAAATTCGAAAAGTTCCTGTTTTTCTGCTTTAAACTCTAGGTACACATCCAAAATGCATTACTGAGTTGAAAGAAGTGAATTCTGGTGCATGGTTTTGAAATCGCAGTCAGAAAAAAAATAACATCCATATCAACATTTTTATCAGCTCCGGTCTTGTCGTTTTGGTCAAAAAATGAAAATTCTAAAAGTTCCTGTTTTTCTGCTTTAAACTCTAGGTACACATCCAAAATGCATTACTGAGTTGAAAGAAGTGAATTCTGGTGCATGGTTTTGAAATCGCAGTCAGAAAAAAAATAACATCCATATCAACATTTTTATCAGCTCCGGTCCTGTCGTTTTGGTCAAAAAATGAAAATTCTAAAAGTTCCTGTTTTTCTGCTTTAAACTCTAGGTACACATCCAAAATGCATTACTGAGTTGAAAGAAGTGAATTCTGGTGCATCGTTTTGAAATCGCAGTCAGAAAAAAAATAACATCCATATCAACATTTTTATCAGCTCCGGTCCTGTCGTTTTGGTCAAAAAATGAAAATTCTAAAAGTTCCTGTTTTTCTGCTTTAAACTCTAGGTACACATCCAAAATGCATTACTGAGTTGAAAGAAGTGAATTCTGGTGCATTGTTTTGAAATCGCAGTCAGAAAAAAAATAACATCCATATCAACATTTTTATCAGCTCCGGTCCTGTCGTTTTGGTCAAAAAATGAAAATTCTAAAAGTTCCTGTTTTTCTGCTTTAAACTCTAGGTACACATCCAAAATGCATTACTGAGTTGAAAGAAGTGAATTCTGGTGCATGGTTTTGAAATCGCAGTCAGAAAAAAAATAACATCCATATCAACATTTTCATCAGCTCCGGTCCTGTCATTTTGGTCAAAAAATGAAAATTCTAAAAGTTCCTGTTTTTCTACTTTAAACTCGAGGTACACATCCAAAATGCATTACTGAGTTGAAAGTAGTTGATTCTGGTGCATGGTTTTGATACCGCAGTCAGAAAAAAAATAACATCCATATCAACATTTTTATCAGCTCCGGTCCTGTCGTTTTGGTCAAAAAATGAAAATTCGAAAAGTTCCTGTTTTTCTGCTTTAAACTCTAGGTACACATCCAAAATGCATTACTGAGTTGAAAGAAGTGAATTCTGGTGCATGGTTTTGAAATCGCAGTCAGAAAAAAAATAACATCCATATCAACATTTTTATCAGCTCCGGTCCTGTCGTTTTGGTCAAAAAATTAAAATTCGAAAAGTTCCTGTTTTTCTACTTTAAACTCTAGGTACACATCCAAAATGCATTACTGAGTTGAAAGTAGTTGATTCTGGTGCATGGTTTTGAAACCGCAGTCAGAAAAAAAATAACATCCATATCAACATTTTTATCAGCTCCGGTCCTGTCGTTTTGGTCAAAAAATGAAAATTCGAAAAGTTCCTGTTTTTCTGCTTTAAACTCTAGGTACACATCCAAAATGCATTACTGAGTTGAAAGAAGTGAATTCTGGTGCATGGTTTTGAAATCGCAGTCAGAAAAAAAATAACATCCATATCAACATTTTTATCAGCTCCGGTCCTGTCATTTTGGTCAAAAAATGAAAATTATAAAAGTTCCTGTTTTTCTGCTTTAAACTCTAGGTACACATCCAAAATGCATTACTGAGTTGAAAGAAGTGAATTCTGGTGCATGGTTTTGAAATCGCAGTCAGAAAAAAAATAACATCCATATCAACATTTTTATCAGCTCCGGTCCTGTCGTTTTGGTCAAAAAATGAAAATTCTAAAAGTTCCTGTTTTTCTGCTTTAAACTCTAGGTACACATCCAAAATGCATTACTGAGTTGAAAGAAGTGAATTCTGGTGCATGGTTTTGAAATCGCAGTCAGAAAAAAAATAACAATCATATCAACATTTTTATCAGCTCCGGCCGGTCCTGTCGTTTTGGTCAAAAAATGAAAATTCGAAAAGTTCCTGTTTTTCTGCTTTAAACTCTAGGTACACATCCAAAATGCATTACTGAGTTGAAAGAAGTGAATTCTGGTGCATGGTTTTGAAATCGCAGTCAGAAAAAAAATAACATCCATATCAACATTTTTATCAGCTCCGGTCCTGTCGTTTTGGTCAAAAAATGAAAATTCTAAAAGTTCCTGTTTTTCTGCTTTAAACTCTAGGTACACATCCAAAATGCATTACTGAGTTGAAAGAAGTGAATTCTGGTGCATGGTTTTGAAATCGCAGTCAGAAAAAAAATAACATCCATATCAACATTTTTATCAGCTCCGGTCCTGTCGTTTTGGTCAAAAAATGAAAATTCTAAAAGTTCCTGTTTTTCTGCTTTAAACTCTAGGTACACATCCAAAATGCATTACTGAGTTGAAAGAAGTGAATTCTGGTGCATGGTTTTGAAATCGCAGTCAGAAAAAAAATAACATCCATATCAACATTTTTATCAGCTCCGGTCCTGTCGTTTTGGTCAAAAAATGAAAATTCTAAAAGTTCCTGTTTTTCTGCTTTAAACTCTAGGTACACATCCAAAATGCATTACTGAGTTGAAAGAAGTGAATTCTGGTGCATGGTTTTGAAATCGCAGTCAGAAAAAAAATAACAATCATATCAACATTTTTATCAGCTCCGGCCGGTCCTGTCGTTTTGGTCAAAAAATGAAAATTCGAAAAGTTCCTGTTTTTCTGCTTTAAACTCTAGGTACACATCCAAAATGCATTACTGAGTTGAAAGAAGTGAATTCTGGTGCATGGTTTTGAAATCGCAGTCAGAAAAAAAATAACATCCATATCAACATTTTTATCAGCTCCGGTCCTGTCGTTTTGGTCAAAAAATGAAAATTCTAAAAGTTCCTGTTTTTCTGCTTTAAACTCTAGGTACACATCCAAAATGCATTACTGAGTTGAAAGAAGTGAATTCTGGTGCATGGTTTTGAAATCGCAGTCAGAAAAAAAATAACATCCATATCAACATTTTTATCAGCTCCGGTCCTGTCGTTTTGGTCAAAAAATGAAAATTCTAAAAGTTCCTGTTTTTCTGCTTTAAACTCTAGGTACACATCCAAAATGCATTACTGAGTTGAAAGAAGTGAATTCTGGTGCATCGTTTTGAAATCGCAGTCAGAAAAAAAATAACATCCATATCAACATTTTTATCAGCTCCGGTCCTGTCGTTTTGGTCAAAAAATGAAAATTCTAAAAGTTCCTGTTTTTCTGCTTTAAACTCTAGGTACACATCCAAAATGCATTACTGAGTTGAAAGAAGTGAATTCTGGTGCATTGTTTTGAAATCGCAGTCAGAAAAAAAATAACATCCATATCAACATTTTTATCAGCTCCGGTCCTGTCGTTTTGGTCAAAAAATGAAAATTCGAAAAGTTCCTGTTTTTCTGCTTTAAACTCTAGGTACACATCCAAAATGCATTACTGAGTTGAAAGAAGTGAATTCTGGTGCATGGTTTTGAAATCGCAGTCAGAAAAAAAATAACATCCATATCAACATTTTTATCAGCTCCGGTCCTGTCGTTTTGGTCAAAAAATGAAAATTCGAAAAGTTCCTGTTTTTCTGCTTTAAACTCTAGGTACACATCCAAAATGCATTACTGAGTTGAAAGAAGTGAATTCTGGTGCATGGTTTTGAAATCGCAGTCAGAAAAAAAATAACATCCATATCAACATTTTTATCAGCTCCGGTCCTGTCGTTTTGGTCAAAAAATTAAAATTCGAAAAGTTCCTGTTTTTCTACTTTAAACTCTAGGTACACATCCAAAATGCATTACTGAGTTGAAAGTAGTTGATTCTGGTGCATGGTTTTGAAACCGCAGTCAGAAAAAAAATAACATCCATATCAACATTTTTATCAGCTCCGGTCCTGTCGTTTTGGTCAAAAAATGAAAATTCGAAAAGTTCCTGTTTTTCTGCTTTAAACTCTAGGTACACATCCAAAATGCATTACTGAGTTGAAAGAAGTGAATTCTGGAGCATGGTTTTGAAATCGCAGTCAGAAAAAAAATAACATCCATATCAACATTTTTATTAGCTCCGGTCCTGTCGTTTTGGTCAAAAAATGAAAATTCGAAAAGTTCCTGTTTTTCTGCTTTAAACTCTAGGTACACATCCAAAATGCATTACTGAGTTGAAAGAAGTTGATTCTGGTGCATGGTTTTGAAATCGCAGTCAGAAAAAAAATAACATCCATATCAACATTTTTATCAGCTCCGGTCCTGTCGTTTTGGTCAAAAAATGAAAATTCTAAAAGTTCCTGTTTTTCTGCTTTAAACTCTAGGTACACATCCAAAATGCATTACTGAGTTGAAAGAAGTGAATTCTGGTGCATGGTTTTGAAATCGCAGTCAGAAAAAAAATAACAATCATATCAACATTTTTATCAGCTCCGGCCGGTCCTGTCGTTTTGGTCAAAAAATGAAAATTCGAAAAGTTCCTGTTTTTCTGCTTTAAACTCTAGGTACACATCCAAAATGCATTACTGAGTTGAAAGAAGTGAATTCTGGTGCATGGTTTTGAAATCGCAGTCAGAAAAAAATAACATCCATATCAACATTTTTATCAGCTCCGGTCCTGTCGTTTTGGTCAAAAAATGAAAATTCGAAAAGTTCCTGTTTTTTTGCTTTAAACTCTAGGTACACATCCAAAATGCATTACTGAGTTGAAAGAAGTGAATTCTGGTGCATGGTTTTGAAATCGCAGTCAGAAAAAAAATAACATCCATATCAACATTTTTATCAGCTCCGGTCCTGTCGTTTTGGTCAAAAAATGAAAATTCGAAAAGTTCCTGTTTTTCTGCTTTAAACTCTAGGTACACATCCAAAATGCATTACTGAGTTGAAAGAAGTGAATTCTGGTGCATGGTTTTGAAATCGCAGTCAGAAAAAAAATAACATCCATATCAACATTTTTATCAGCTCCGGTCCTGTCGTTTTGGTCAAAAAATGAAAATTCTAAAAGTTCCTGTTTTTCTGCTTTAAACTCTAGGTACACATCCAAAATGCATTACTGAGTTGAAAGAAGTGAATTCTGGTGCATGGTTTTGAAATCGCAGTCAGAAAAAAAATAACATCCATATCAACATTTTTATCAGCTCCGGTCCTGTCGTTTTGGTCAAAAAATGAAAATTCTAAAAGTTCCTGTTTTTCTGCTTTAAACTCTAGGTACACATCCAAAATGCATTACTGAGTTGAAAGAAGTGAATTCTGGTGCATCGTTTTGAAATCGCAGTCAGAAAAAAAATAACATCCATATCAACATTTTTATCAGCTCCGGTCCTGTCGTTTTGGTCAAAAAATGAAAATTCTAAAAGTTCCTGTTTTTCTGCTTTAAACTCTAGGTACACATCCAAAATGCATTACTGAGTTGAAAGAAGTGAATTCTGGTGCATTGTTTTGAAATCGCAGTCAGAAAAAAAATAACATCCATATCAACATTTTTATCAGCTCCGGTCCTGTCGTTTTGGTCAAAAAATGAAAATTCGAAAAGTTCCTATTTTTCTGCTTTAAACTCTAGGTACACATCCAAAATGCATTACTGAGTTGAAAGAAGTGAATTCTGGTGCATGGTTTTGAAATCGCAGTCAGAAAAAAAATAACATCCATATCAACATTTTAATCAGCTCCGGTCCTGTCGTTTTGGTCAAAAAATGAAAATTCGAAAAGTTCCTGTTTTTCTGCTTTAAACTCTAGGTACACATCCAAAATGCATTACTGAGTTGAAAGAAGTGAATTCTGGTGCATGGTTTTGAAATCGCAGTCAGAAAAAAAATAACATCCATATCAACATTTTTATCAGCTCCGGTCCTGTCGTTTTGGTCAAAAAATTAAAATTCGAAAAGTTCCTGTTTTTCTACTTTAAACTCTAGGTACACATCCAAAATGCATTACTGAGTTGAAAGTAGTTGATTCTGGTGCATGGTTTTGAAACCGCAGTCAGAAAAAAAATAACATCCATATCAACATTTTTATCAGCTCCGGTCCTGTCGTTTTGGTCAAAAAATGAAAATTCGAAAAGTTCCTGTTTTTCTGCTTTAAACTCTAGGTACACATCCAAAATGCATTACTGAGTTGAAAGAAGTGAATTCTGGAGCATGGTTTTGAAATCGCAGTCAGAAAAAAAATAACATCCATATCAACATTTTTATTAGCTCCGGTCCTGTCGTTTTGGTCAAAAAATGAAAATTCGAAAAGTTCCTGTTTTTCTGCTTTAAACTCTAGGTACACATCCAAAATGCATTACTGAGTTGAAAGAAGTTGATTCTGGTGCATGGTTTTGAAATCGCAGTCAGAAAAAAAATAACATCCATATCAACATTTTTATCAGCTCCGGTTCTGTTGTTTTGGTCAAAAAATGAAAATTCGAAAAGTTCCTTTTTTTCTGCTTTAAACTCTAGGTACACATCCAAAATGCATTACTGAGTTGAAAGAAGTGAATTCTGGTGCATGGTTTTGAAATCGCAGTCAGAAAAAAAATAACATCCATATCAACATTTTTATCAGCTCCGGACCTGTCGTTTTGGTCAAAAAATGAAAATTCTAAAAGTTCCTGTTTTTCTGCTTTAAACTCTAGGTACACATCCAAAATGCATTACTGAGTTGAAAGAAGTGAATTCTGGAGCATGATTTTGAAATCGCAGTCAGAAAAAAAATAACATCCATATCAACATTTTTATTAGCTCCGGTCCTGTCGTTTTGGTCAAAAAATGAAAATTCGAAAAGTTCCTGTTTTTCTGCTTTAAACTCTAGGTACACATCCAAAATGCATTACTGAGTTGAAAGAAGTTGATTCTGGTGCATGGTTTTGAAATCGCAGTCAGAAAAAAAATAACATCCATATCAACATTTTTATCAGCTCCGGTCCTGTTGTTTTGGTCAAAAAATTAAAATTCGAAAAGTTCCTATTTTTCTGCTTTAAACTCTAGGTACACATCCAAAATGCATTACTGAGTTGAAAGAAGTGAATTCTGGAGCATGGTTTTGAAATCGCAGTCAGAAAAAAAATAACATACATATCAACATTTTTATCAGATCCGGTCCTGTCATTTTGGTCAAAAAATGAAAATTCGAAAAGTTCCTGTTTTTCTGCTTTAAACTCTAGGTACACATCCAAAATGCATTACTGAGTTGAAATAAGTGAATTCTGGTGCATGGTTTTGAAATCGCAGTCAGAAAAAAAATAACATCCATATCAACATTTTTATCAGCTCCGGTCCTGTCGTTTTGGTCAAAAAATGAAAATTCTAAAAGTTCCTGTTTTTCTGCTTTAAACTCTAGGTACACATCCAAAATGCATTACTGAGTTGAAAGAAGTGAATTCTGGAGCATGGTTTTGAAATCGCAGTCAGAAAAAAAATAACATCCATATCAACATTTTTATCAGCTCCGGTCCTGTCGTTTTGGTCAAAAAATGAAAATTCTAAAAGTTCCTGTTTTTCTGCTTTAAACTCTAGGTACACATCCAAAATGCATTACTGAGTTGAAAGAAGTCAATTCTGGTGCATGGTTTTGAAATCGCAGTCAGAAAAAAAATAACATACATATCAACATTTTTATCAGATCCGGTCCTGTCATTTTGGTCAAAAAATGAAAATTCGAAAAGTTCCTGTTTTTCTGCTTTAAACTCTAGGTACACATCCAAAATGCATTACTGAGTTGAAATAAGTGAATTCTGGTGCATGGTTTTGAAATCGCAGTCAGAAAAAAAATAACATCCATATCAACATTTTTATCAGCTCCGGTCCTGTCGTTTTGGTCAAAAAATGAAAATTCGAAAAGTTCCTATTTTTCTGCTTTAAACTCTAGGTACACATCCAAAATGCATTACTGAGTTGAAAGAAGTGAATTCTGGTGCATGGTTTTGAAATCGCAGTCAGAAAAAAAATAACATACATATCAACATTTTTATCAGATCCGGTCCTGTCATTTTGGTCAAAAAATGAAAATTCGAAAAGTTCCTGTTTTTCTGCTTTAAACTCTAGGTACACATCCAAAATGCATTACTGAGTTGAAATAAGTGAATTCTGGTGCATGGTTTTGAAATCGCAGTCAGAAAAAAAATAACATCCATATCAACATTTTTATCAGCTCCGGTCCTGTCGTTTTGGTCAAAAAATGAAAATTCTAAAAGTTCCTGTTTTTCTGCTTTAAACTCTAGGTACACATCCAAAATGCATTACTGAGTTGAAAGAAGTGAATTCTGGAGCATGGTTTTGAAATCGCAGTCAGAAAAAAAATAACATCCATATCAACATTTTTATCAGCTCCGGTCCTGTCGTTTTGGTCAAAAAATGAAAATTCTAAAAGTTCCTGTTTTTCTGCTTTAAACTCTAGGTACACATCCAAAATGCATTACTGAGTTGAAAGAAGTCAATTCTGGTGCATGGTTTTGAAATCGCAGTCAGAAAAAAAATAACATCCATATCAACATTTTTATCAGCTCCGGTCCTGTCGTTTTGGTCAAAAAATGAAAATTCTAAAAGTTCCTGTTTTTCTGCTTTAAACTCTAGGTACACATCCAAAATGCATTACTGAGTTGAAAGAAGTGAATTCTGGTGCATGGTTTTGAAATCGCAGTCAGAAAAAAAATAACATCCATATCAACATTTTTATCAGCTCCGGTCCTGTCGTTTTGGTCAAAAAATGAAAATTCTAAAAGTTCCTGTTTTTCTGCTTTAAACTCTAGGTACACATCCAAAATGCATTACTGAGTTGAAAGAAGTGAATTCTGGTGCATTGTTTTGAAATCGCAGTCAGAAAAAAAATAACATCCATATCAACATTTTTATCAGCTCCGGTCCTGTCGTTTTGGTCAAAAAATGAAAATTCGAAAAGTTCCTGTTTTTCTGCTTTAAACTCTAGGTACACATCCAAAATGCATTACTGAGTTGAAAGAAGTGAATTCTGGTGCATGGTTTTGAAATCGCAGTCAGAAAAAAAATAACATCCATATCAACATTTTTATCAGCTCCGGTCCTGTCATTTTGGTCAAAAAATGAAAATTCTAAAAGTTCCTGTTTTTCTGCTTTAAACTCTAGGTACACATCCAAAATGCATTACTGAGTTGAAAGAAGTGAATTCTGGTGCATGGTTTTGAAATCGCAGTCAGAAAAAAAATAACATCCATATCAACATTTTTATCAGCTCCGGTCCTGTCGTTTTGGTCAAAAAATTAAAATTCGAAAAGTTCCTGTTTTTCTACTTTAAACTCTAGGTACACATCCAAAATGCATTACTGAGTTGAAAGTAGTTGATTCTGGTGCATGGTTTTGAAACCGCAGTCAGAAAAAAAATAACATCCATATCAACATTTTTATCAGCTCCGGTCCTGTCGTTTTGGTCAAAAAATGAAAATTCGAAAAGTTCCTGTTTTTCTGCTTTAAACTCTAGGTACACATCCAAAATGCATTACTGAGTTGAAAGAAGTGAATTCTGGAGCATGGTTTTGAAATCGCAGTCAGAAAAAAAATAACATCCATATCAACATTTTTATCAGCTCCGGTTCTGTTGTTTTGGTCAAAAAATGAAAATTCGAAAAGTTCCTGTTTTTCTGCTTTAAACTCTAGGTACACATCCAAAATGCATTACTGAGTTGAAAGAAGTGAATTCTGGTGCATGGTTTTGAAATCGCAGTCAGAAAAAAAATAACATCCATATCAACATTTTTATCAGCTCCGGTCCTGTCGTTTTGGTCAAAAAATGAAAATTCTAAAAGTTCCTGTTTTTCTGCTTTAAACTCTAGGTACACATCCAAAATGCATTACTGAGTTGAAAGAAGTGAATTCTGGTGCATCGTTTTGAAATCGCAGTCAGAAAAAAAATAACATCCATATCAACATTTTTATCAGCTCCGGTCCTGTCGTTTTGGTCAAAAAATGAAAACTCTAAAAGTTCCTGTTTTTCTGCTTTAAACTCTAGGTACACATCCAAAATGCATTACTGAGTTGAAAGAAGTGAATTCTGGTGCATTGTTTTGAAATCGCAGTCAGAAAAAAAATAACATCCATATCAACATTTTTATCAGCTCCGGTCCTGTCGTTTTGGTCAAAAAATTAAAATTCGAAAAGTTCCTGTTTTTCTGCTTTAAACTCTAGGTACACATCCAAAATGCATTACTGAGTTGAAAGAAGTGAATTCTGGTGCATGGTTTTGAAATCGCAGTCAGAAAAAAAATAACATCCATATCAACATTTTTATCAGCTCCGGTCCTGTCATTTTGGTCAAAAAATGAAAATTCTAAAAGTTCCTGTTTTTCTACTTTAAACTCTAGGTACACATCCAAAATGCATTACTGAGTTGAAAGTAGTTGATTCTGGTGCATGGTTTTGAAACCGCAGTCAGAAAAAAAATAACATCCATATCAACATTTTTATCAGCTCCGGTCCTGTCGTTTTGGTCAAAAAATGAAAATTCGAAAAGTTCCTGTTTTTCTGCTTTAAACTCTAGGTAAACATCCAAAATGCATTACTGAGTTGAAAGAAGTGAATTCTGGTGCATGGTTTTGAAATCGCAGTCAGAAAAAAAATAACATCCATATCAACATTTTTATCAGCTCCGGTCCTGTCGTTTTGGTCAAAAAATTAAAATTCGAAAAGTTCCTGTTTTTCTACTTTAAACTCTAGGTACACATCCAAAATGCATTACTGAGTTGAAAGTAGTTGATTCTGGTGCATGGTTTTGAAACCGCAGTCAGAAAAAAAATAACATCCATATCAACATTTTTATCAGCTCCGGTCCTGTCGTTTTGGTCAAAAAATGAAAATTCGAAAAGTTCCTGTTTTTCTGCTTTAAACTCTAGGTACACATCCAAAATGCATTACTGAGTTGAAAGAAGTGAATTCTGGAGCATGGTTTTGAAATCGCAGTCAGAAAAAAAATAACATCCATATCAACATTTTTATTAGCTCCGGTCCTGTCGTTTTGGTCAAAAAATGAAAATTCGAA
This sequence comes from Crinia signifera, assembly GCF_055691185.1. Classification (NCBI taxonomy): domain Eukaryota; kingdom Metazoa; phylum Chordata; class Amphibia; order Anura; family Myobatrachidae; genus Crinia; species Crinia signifera. Next base: position 26,839,061 of record NC_139220.1, read on the forward strand.
AAGTTCCTGTTTTTCTGCTTTAAACTCTAGGTACACATCCAAAATGCATTACTGAGTTGAAAGAAGTTGATTCTGGTGCATGGTTTTGAAATCGCAGTCAGAAAAAAAATAACATCCATATCAACATTTTTATCAGCTCCGGTTCTGTTGTTTTGGACAAAAAATGAAAATTCGAAAAGTTCCTTTTTTTCTGCTTTAAACTCTAGGTACACATCCAAAATGCATTACTGAGTTGAAAGAAGTGAATTCTGGTGCATGGTTTTGAAATCGCAGTCAGAAAAAAAATAACATCCATATCAACATTTTTATCAGCTCCGGACCTGTCGTTTTGGTCAAAAAATGAAAATTCTAAAAGTTCCTGTTTTTCTGCTTTAAACTCTAGGTACACATCCAAAATGCATTACTGAGTTGAAAGAAGTGAATTCTGGAGCATGGTTTTGAAATCGCAGTCAGAAAAAAAATAACATCCATATCAACATTTTTATTAGCTCCGGTCCTGTCGTTTTGGTCAAAAAATGAAAATTCGAAAAGTTCCTGTTTTTCTGCTTTAAACTCTAGGTACACATCCAAAATGCATTACTGAGTTGAAAGAAGTTGATTCTGGTGCATGGTTTTGAAATCGCAGTCAGAAAAAAAATAACATCCATATCAACATTTTTATCAGCTCCGGTCCTGTTGTTTTGGTCAAAAAATTAAAATTCGAAAAGTTCCTGTTTTTCTGCTTTAAACTCTAGGTACACATCCAAAATGCATTACTGAGTTGAAAGAAGTGAATTCTGGTGCATGGTTTTGAAATCGCAGTCAGAAAAAAAATAACATCCATATCAACATTTTTATCAGATCCGGTCCTGTCATTTTGGTCAAAAAATGAAAATTCGAAAAGTTCCTGTTTTTCTGCTTTAAACTCTAGGTACACATCCAAAATGCATTACTGAGTTGAAATAAGTGAATTCTGGTGCATGGTTTTGAAATCGCAGTCAGAAAAAAAATAACATCCATATCAACATTTTTATCAGCTCCGGTCCTGTCGTTTTGTTCAAAAAATGAAAATTCTAAAAGTTCCTGTTTTTCTGCTTTAAACTCTAGGTACACATCCAAAATGCATTACTGAGTTGAAAGAAGTGAATTCTGGTGCATGGTTTTGAAATCGCAGTCAGAAAAAAAATAACATCCATATCAACATTTTTATCAGCTCCGGTCCTGTCGTTTTGGTCAAAAAATGAAAATTCTAAAAGTTCCTGTTTTTCTGCTTTAAACTCTAGGTACACATCCAAAATGCATTACTGAGTTGAAAGAAGTGAATTCTGGAGCATGGTTTTGAAATCGCAGTCAGAAAAAAAATAACATCCATATCAACATTTTTATCAGCTCCGGTCCTGTCGTTTTGGTCAAAAAATGAAAATTCTAAAAGTTCCTGTTTTTCTGCTTTAAACTCTAGGTACACATCCAAAATGCATTACTGAGTTGAAAGAAGTGAATTCTGGTGCATGGTTTTGAAATCGCAGTCAGAAAAAAAATAACATCCATATCAACATTTTTATCAGCTCCGGTCCTGTCGTTTTGGTCAAAAAATGAAAATTCTAAAAGTTCCTGTTTTTCTGCTTTAAACTCTAGGTACACATCCAAAATGCATTACTGAGTTGAAAGTAGTTGATTCTGGTGCATGGTTTTGAAACCGCAGTCAGAAAAAAAATAACATCCATATCAACATTTTTATCAGCTCCGGTCCTGTCGTTTTGGTCAAAAAATGAAAATTCGAAAAGTTCCTGTTTTTCTGCTTTAAACTCTAGGTACACATCCAAAATGCATTACTGAGTTGAAAGAAGTGAATTCTGGTGCATGGTTTTGAAATCGCAGTCAGAAAAAAAATAACATCCATATCAACATTTTTATCAGCTCCGGTCCTGTCGTTTTGGTCAAAAAATTAAAATTCGAAAAGTTCCTGTTTTTCTACTTTAAACTCTAGGTACACATCCAAAATGCATTACTGAGTTGAAAGTAGTTGATTCTGGTGCATGGTTTTGAAACCGCAGTCAGAAAAAAAATAACATCCATATCAACATTTTTATCAGCTCCGGTCCTGTCGTTTTGGTCAAAAAATGAAAATTCGAAAAGTTCCTGTTTTTCTGCTTTAAACTCTAGGTACACATCCAAAATGCATTACTGAGTTGAAAGAAGTGAATTCTGGAGCATGGTTTTGAAATCGCAGTCAGAAAAAAAATAACATCCATATCAACATTTTTATTAGCTCCGGTCCTGTCGTTTTGGTCAAAAAATGAAAATTCGAAAAGTTCCTGTTTTTCTGCTTTAAACTCTAGGTACACATCCAAAATGCATTACTGAGTTGAAAGAAGTTGATTCTGGTGCATGGTTTTGAAATCGCAGTCAGAAAAAAAATAACATCCATATCAACATTTTTATCAGCTCCGGTTCTGTTGTTTTGGTCAAAAAATGAAAATTCGAAAAGTTCCTTTTTTTCTGCTTTAAACTCTAGGTACACATCCAAAATGCATTACTGAGTTGAAAGAAGTGAATTCTGGTGCATGGTTTTGAAATCGCAGTCAGAAAAAAAATAACATCCATATCAACATTTTTATCAGCTCCGGACCTGTCGTTTTGGTCAAAAAATGAAAATTCTAAAAGTTCCTGTTTTTCTGCTTTAAACTCTAGGTACACATCCAAAATGCATTACTGAGTTGAAAGAAGTGAATTCTGGAGCATGGTTTTGAAATCGCAGTCAGAAAAAAAATAACATCCATATCAACATTTTTATTAGCTCCGGTCCTGTCGTTTTGGTCAAAAAATGAAAATTCGAAAAGTTCCTGTTTTTCTGCTTTAAACTCTAGGTACACATCCAAAATGCATTACTGAGTTGAAAGAAGTTGATTCTGGTGCATGGTTTTGAAATCGCAGTCAGAAAAAAAATAACATCCATATCAACATTTTTATCAGCTCCGGTCCTGTTGTTTTGGTCAAAAAATTAAAATTCGAAAAGTTCCTGTTTTTCTGCTTTAAACTCTAGGTACACATCCAAAATGCATTACTGAGTTGAAAGAAGTGAATTCTGGTGCATGGTTTTGAAATCGCAGTCAGAAAAAAAATAACATCCATATCAACATTTTTATCAGATCCGGTCCTGTCATTTTGGTCAAAAAATGAAAATTCGAAAAGTTCCTGTTTTTCTGCTTTAAACTCTAGGTACACATCCAAAATGCATTACTGACTTGAAATAAGTGAATTCTGGTGCATGGTTTTGAAATCGCAGTCAGAAAAAAAATAACATCCATATCAACATTTTTATCAGCTCCGGTCCTGTCGTTTTGGTCAAAAAATGAAAATTCGAAAAGTTCCTGTTTTTCTGCTTTAAACTCTAGGTACACATCCAAAATGCATTACTGATACCCCTTTCACATCGCAGACACGGTTTAAAAACCGGTATTTTAAAACGGTAATTAAAACGGGTCAGAGCCTTAACAGTGACCCAGATTACCGTTTTAAATACCGGTTAAGTGTCATTCACATAGCACTTGAAACGTTTCATCCAGAACACGTTTCAAGTGCTATGTTTGAGAGCCACTGTGGGTTGTGTCGGGGGGGGGGGGGTGGATCACGGGGAAGCTAGAGGGGGGCACAGGCCGCACTCCCTGCTATTGGACGGTACAGAAGCTGCTGTCGCTGAAGGACAGCACCACGCACACCGGCCTGTCATCAGAGAACCTGTGTCACACACCTGTCCCCCTGGATTTTCTCTGCTCTTTGCACAGCCACTGACAGCTGAAGGCGAGTATATGGAGGAGCAGCAGCTTGTTGGTTGCGTACGGGTATCGAGTCCAGGTTGCGGGGTGCTTGTGGTCTGTAGCTTGCAGGGGAGATGTGTGCCGCGCGTGTGTGTGTGTCAGTGCCAATCTGCTGCTGCTGCCTGCTGGCCTTACACTGCGGGAGAGGATGCGGCGGGTGGGACCGGGGACAACATACTCTGGTCATATATAGTCTGTATTGTACCCCCGGACTGTGGCTTTAAGGATGAGCTCAGCGGCGGCGGGGGAGGGCGCGGCCGTGTCACACTCCAGACTGCCTGGCTTCTATCCCAAGCCACTGTGGGTAGCGAGTGAGCATTTTCCTGACGAGTGACAGGCTGTCGGACGGGCTGGGCTGGCTGGCGGGCGGGAGCTCCGGCGTACCGATCGCCGGAGCACAGGTACAGGGGGGGGGACAACGACTGGGGGGACAGAAGCTGGTCACGGGGGTGTCCCGTAGAGGTGCTGCGCCAGTGGTGCACACCTGGACACCACTGGCGCGCACCTATTGTATAGCAGTATTGTGCTTGTGCTTGTGTTGTTTGCCTGAAATACCGTTTCAGACAAACTGTACACATTCACATTGCACAAAAAACGGCAAGGAACCGTGTAGGACTCTGCTTTTTACACGGTTCGAAATGCCAGTTAATTTAAAACGGTAAATTGCCTGTGGTGCATTCACAGTGCACCCTTAAACGTTTTAAAAAGGGAAAAAAACGGCAATATACCGTTTTAAAAGTGCGATGTGAAAGGGGTATGAGTTGAAAGAAGTGAATTCTGGTGCATTGTTTTGAAATCGCAGTCAGAAAAAAAATAACATCCATATCAACATTTTTATCAGCTCCGGTCCTGTCGTTTTGGTCAAAAAATGAAAATTCGAAAAGTTCCTGTTTTTCTGCTTTAAACTCTAGGTACACATCCAAAATGCATTACTGAGTTGAAAGAAGTGAATTCTGGTGCATGGTTTTGAAATCGCAGTCAGAAAAAAAATAACATCCATATCAACATTTTTATCAGCTCCGGTCCTGTCATTTTGGTCAAAAAATGAAAATTCTAAAAGTTCCTGTTTTTCTGCTTTAAACTCTAGGTACACATCCAAAATGCATTACTGAGTTGAAAGAAGTGAATTCTGGTGCATGGTTTTGAAATCGCAGTCAGAAAAAAAATAACATCCATATCAACATTTTTATCAGCTCCGGTCCTGTCGTTTTGGTCAAAAAATTAAAATTCGAAAAGTTCCTGTTTTTCTACTTTAAACTCTAGGTACACATCCAAAATGCATTACTGAGTTGAAAGTAGTTGATTCTGGTGCATGGTTTTGAAACCGCAGTCAGAAAAAAAATAACATCCATATCAACATTTTTATCAGCTCCGGTCCTGTCGTTTTGGTCAAAAAATGAAAATTCGAAAAGTTCCTGTTTTTCTGCTTTAAACTCTAGGTACACATCCAAAATGCATTACTGAGTTGAAAGAAGTGAATTCTGGAGCATGGTTTTGAAATCGCAGTCAGAAAAAAAATAACATCCATATCAACATTTTTATTAGCTCCGGTCCTGTCGTTTTGGTCAAAAAATGAAAATTCGAAAAGTTCCTGTTTTTCTGCTTTAAACTCTAGGTACACATCCAAAATGCATTACTGAGTTGAAAGAAGTTGATTCTGGTGCATGGTTTTGAAATCGCAGTCAGAAAAAAAATAACATCCATATCAACATTTTTATCAGCTCCGGTTCTGTTGTTTTGGTCAAAAAATGAAAATTCGAAAAGTTCCTTTTTTTCTGCTTTAAACTCTAGGTACACATCCAAAATGCATTACTGAGTTGAAAGAAGTTGATTCTGGTGCATGGTTTTGAAACCGCAGTCAGAAAAAAAATAACATCCATATCAACATTTTTATCAGCTCCGGTCCTGTCGTTTTGGTCAAAAAATGAAAATTTGAAAAGTTCCTGTTTTTCTGCTTTAAACTCTAGGTACACATCCAAAATGCATTACTGAGTTGAAAGAAGTGAATTCTGGTGCATGGTTTTGAAATCGCAGTCAGAAAAAAAATAACATCCATATCAACATTTTTATCAGCTCCGGACCTGTCGTTTTGGTCAAAAAATGAAAATTCTAAAAGTTCCTGTTTTTCTGCTTTAAACTCTAGGTACACATCCAAAATGCATTACTGAGTTTAAAGAAGTGAATTCTGGAGCATGGTTTTGAAATCGCAGTCAGAAAAAAAATAACATCCATATCAACATTTTTATTAGCTCCGGTCCTGTCGTTTTGGTCAAAAAATGAAAATTCGAAAAGTTCCTGTTTTTCTGCTTTAAACTCTAGGTACACATCCAAAATGCATTACTGAGTTGAAAGAAGTTGATTCTGGTGCATGGTTTTGAAATCGCAGTCAGAAAAAAAATAACATCCATATCAACATTTTTATCAGCTCCGGTCCTGTTGTTTTGGTCAAAAAATTAAAATTCGAAAAGTTCCTGTTTTTCTGCTTTAAACTCTAGGTACACATCCAAAATGCATTACTGAGTTGAAAGAAGTGAATTCTGGTGCATGGTTTTGAAATCGCAGTCAGAAAAAAAATAACATCCATATCAACATTTTTATCAGATCCGGTCCTGTCATTTTGGTCAAAAAATGAAAATTCGAAAAGTTCCTGTTTTTCTGCTTTAAACTCTAGGTACACATCCAAAATGCATTACTGAGTTGAAATAAGTGAATTCTGGTGCATGGTTTTGAAATCGCAGTCAGAAAAAAAATAACATCCATATCAACATTTTTATCAGCTCCGGTCCTGTCGTTTTGTTCAAAAAATGAAAATTCTAAAAGTTCCTGTTTTTCTGCTTTAAACTCTAGGTACACATCCAAAATGCATTACTGAGTTGAAAGAAGTGAATTCTGGTGCATGGTTTTGAAATCGCAGTCAGAAAAAAAATAACATCCATATCAACATTTTTATCAGCTCCGGTCCTGTCGTTTTGGTCAAAAAATGAAAATTCTAAAAGTTCCTGTTTTTCTGCTTTAAACTCTAGGTACACATCCAAAATGCATTACTGAGTTGAAAGAAGTGAATTCTGGAGCATGGTTTTGAAATCGCAGTCAGAAAAAAAATAACATCCATATCAACATTTTTATTAGCTCCGCTCCTTTAGTTTTGGTCAAAAAATGAAAATTCGAAAAGTTCCTGTTTTTCTGCTTTAAACTCTAGGTACACATCCAAAATGCATTACTGAGTTGAAAGAAGTTGATTCTGGTGAATGGTTTTGAAACCGCAGTCAGAAAAAAAAATACATCAATATCAACATTTTTATCAGCTCCGGACCTGTCGTTTTGGTCAAAAAATGAAAATTCTAAAAGTTCCTGTTTTTCTGCTTTAAACTCTAGGTACACATCCAAAATGCATTACTGAGTTGAAAGAAGTGAATTCTGGTGCATGGTTTTGAAATCGCAGTCAGAAAAAAAATAACATCCATATCAACATTTTTATTAGCTCCGGTCCTGTCGTTTTGGTCAAAAAATTAAAATTCGAAAAGTTCCTGTTTTTCTGCTTTAAACTCTAGGTACACATCCAAAATGCATTACTGAGTTGAAAGAAGTTGATTCTGGTGCATGGTTTTGAAATCGCAGTCAGAAAAAAAATAACATCCATATCAACATTTTTATCAGCTCCGGTCCTGTTGTTTTGGTCAAAAAATTAAAATTCGAAAAGTTCCTGTTTTTCTGCTTTAAACTCTAGGTACACATCCAAAATGCATTACTGAGTTGAAAGAAGTGAATTCTGGTGCATGGTTTTGAAATCGCAGTCAGAAAAAAAATAACATCCATATCAACATTTTTATCAGATCCGGTCCTGTCATTTTGGTCAAAAAATTAAAATTCGAAAAGTTCCTGTTTTTCTGCTTTAAACTCTAGGTACACATCCAAAATGCATTACTGAGTTGAAATAAGTGAATTCTGGTGCATGGTTTTGAAATCGCAGTCAGAAAAAAAATAACATCCATATCAACATTTTTATCAGCTCCGGTCCTGTCGTTTTGGTCAAAAAATGAAAATTCGAAAAGTTCCTGTTTTTCTGCTTTAAACTCTAGGTACACATCCAAAATGCATTACTGAGTTGAAAGAAGTGAATTCTGGTGCATGGTTTTGAAATCGCAGTCAGAAAAAAAATAACATCCATATCAACATTTTTATCAGCTCCGGTCCTGTCGTTTTGGTCAAAAAATGAAAATTCTAAAAGTTCCTGTTTTTCTGCTTTAAACTCTAGGTACACATCCAAAATGCATTACTGAGTTGAAAGAAGTGAATTCTGGAGCATGGTTTTGAAATCGCAGTCAGAAAAAAAATAACATCCATATCAACATTTTTATCAGCTCCGGTCCTGTCGTTTTGGTCAAAAAATGAAAATTCTAAAAGTTCCTGTTTTTCTGCTTTAAACTCTAGGTACACATCCAAAATGCATTACTGAGTTGAAAGAAGTGAATTCTGGTGCATGGTTTTGAAATCGCAGTCAGAAAAAAAATAACATCCATATCAACATTTTTATCAGCTCCGGTCCTGTCGTTTTGGTCAAAAAATGAAAATTCTAAAAGTTCCTGTTTTTCTGCTTTAAACTCTAGGTACACATCCAAAATGCATTACTGAGTTGAAAGAAGTGAATTCTGGTGCATTGTTTTGAAATCGCAGTCAGAAAAAAAATAACATCCATATCAACATTTTTATCAGCTCCGGTCCTGTCGTTTTGGTCAAAAAATGAAAATTCGAAAAGTTCCTGTTTTTCTGCTTTAAACTCTAGGTACACATCCAAAATGCATTACTGAGTTGAAAGAAGTGAATTCTGGTGCATGGTTTTGAAATCGCAGTCAGAAAAAAAATAACATCCATATCAACATTTTTATCAGCTCCGGTCCTGTCGTTTTGGTCAAAAAATTAAAATTCGAAAAGTTCCTGTTTTTCTACTTTAAACTCTAGGTACACATCCAAAATGCATTACTGAGTTGAAAGTAGTTGATTCTGGTGCATGGTTTTGAAACCGCAGTCAGAAAAAAAATAACATCCATATCAACATTTTTATCAGCTCCGGTCCTGTCGTTTTGGTCAAAAAATGAAAATTCGAAAAGTTCCTGTTTTTCTGCTTTAAACTCTAGGTACACATCCAAAATGCATTACTGAGTTGAAAGAAGTGAATTCTGGAGCATGGTTTTGAAATCGCAGTCAGAAAAAAAATAACATCCATATCAACATTTTTATTAGCTCCGGTCCTGTCGTTTTGGTCAAAAAATGAAAATTCGAAAAGTTCCTGTTTTTCTGCTTTAAACTCTAGGTACACATCCAAAATGCATTACTGAGTTGAAAGAAGTTGATTCTGGTGCATGGTTTTGAAATCGCAGTCAGAAAAAAAATAACATCCATATCAACATTTTTATCAGCTCCGGTTCTGTTGTTTTGGTCAAAAAATGAAAATTCGAAAAGTTCCTTTTTTTCTGCTTTAAACTCTAGGTACACATCCAAAATGCATTACTGAGTTGAAAGAAGTTGATTCTGGTGCATGGTTTTGAAACCGCAGTCAGAAAAAAAATAACATCCATATCAACATTTTTATCAGCTCCGGTCCTGTCGTTTTGGTCAAAAAATGAAAATTTGAAAAGTTCCTGTTTTTCTGCTTTAAACTCTAGGTACACATCCAAAATGCATTACTGAGTTGAAAGAAGTGAATTCTGGTGCATGGTTTTGAAATCGCAGTCAGAAAAAAAATAACATCCATATCAACATTTTTATCAGCTCCGGACCTGTCGTTTTGGTCAAAAAATGAAAATTCTAAAAGTTCCTGTTTTTCTGCTTTAAACTCTAGGTACACATCCAAAATGCATTACTGAGTTTAAAGAAGTGAATTCTGGAGCATGGTTTTGAAATCGCAGTCAGAAAAAAAATAACATCCATATCAACATTTTTATTAGCTCCGGTCCTGTCGTTTTGGTCAAAAAATGAAAATTCGAAAAGTTCCTGTTTTTCTGCTTTAAACTCTAGGTACACATCCAAAATGCATTACTGAGTTGAAAGAAGTTGATTCTGGTGCATGGTTTTGAAATCGCAGTCAGAAAAAAAATAACATCCATATCAACATTTTTATCAGCTCCGGTCCTGTTGTTTTGGTCAAAAAATTAAAATTCGAAAAGTTCCTGTTTTTCTGCTTTAAACTCTAGGTACACATCCAAAATGCATTACTGAGTTGAAAGAAGTGAATTCTGGTGCATGGTTTTGAAATCGCAGTCAGAAAAAAAATAACATCCATATCAACATTTTTATCAGATCCGGTCCTGTCATTTTGGTCAAAAAATGAAAATTCGAAAAGTTCCTGTTTTTCTGCTTTAAACTCTAGGTACACATCCAAAATGCATTACTGAGTTGAAAGAAGTGAATTCTGGTGCATGGTTTTGAAATCGCAGTCAGAAAAAAAATAACATCCATATCAACATTTTTATTAGCTCCGGTCCTGTCGTTTTGGTCAAAAAATTAAAATTCGAAAAGTTCCTGTTTTTCTGCTTTAAACTCTAGGTACACATCCAAAATGCATTACTGAGTTGAAAGAAGTTGATTCTGGTGCATGGTTTTGAAATCGCAGTCAGAAAAAAAATAACATCCATATCAACATTTTTATCAGCTCCGGTCCTGTTGTTTTGGTCAAAAAATTAAAATTCGAAAAGTTCCTGTTTTTCTGCTTTAAACTCTAGGTACACATCCAAAATGCATTACTGAGTTGAAAGAAGTGAATTCTGGTGCATGGTTTTGAAATCGCAGTCAGAAAAAAAATAACATCCATATCAACATTTTTATCAGATCCGGTCCTGTCATTTTGGTCAAAAAATTAAAATTCGAAAAGTTCCTGTTTTTCTGCTTTAAACTCTAGGTACACATCCAAAATGCATTACTGAGTTGAAATAAGTGAATTCTGGTGCATGGTTTTGAAATCGCAGTCAGAAAAAAAATAACATCCATATCAACATTTTTATCAGCTCCGGTCCTGTCGTTTTGGTCAAAAAATGAAAATTCGAAAAGTTCCTGTTTTTCTGCTTTAAACTCTAGGTACACATCCAAAATGCATTACTGAGTTGAAAGAAGTGAATTCTGGTGCATGGTTTTGAAATCGCAGTCAGAAAAAAAATAACATCCATATCAACATTTTTATCAGCTCCGGTCCTGTCGTTTTGGTCAAAAAATGAAAATTCTAAAAGTTCCTGTTTTTCTGCTTTAAACTCTAGGTACACATCCAAAATGCATTACTGAGTTGAAAGAAGTGAATTCTGGAGCATGGTTTTGAAATCGCAGTCAGAAAAAAAATAACATCCATATCAACATTTTTATCAGCTCCGGTCCTGTCGTTTTGGTCAAAAAATGAAAATTCTAAAAGTTCCTGTTTTTCTGCTTTAAACTCTAGGTACACATCCAAAATGCATTACTGAGTTGAAAGAAGTGAATTCTGGTGCATGGTTTTGAAATCGCAGTCAGAAAAAAAATAACATCCATATCAACATTTTTATCAGCTCCGGTCCTGTCGTTTTGGTCAAAAAATGAAAATTCTAAAAGTTCCTGTTTTTCTGCTTTAAACTCTAGGTACACATCCAAAATGCATTACTGAGTTGAAAGAAGTGAATTCTGGTGCATTGTTTTGAAATCGCAGTCAGAAAAAAAATAACATCCATATCAACATTTTTATCAGCTCCGGTCCTGTCGTTTTGGTCAAAAAATGAAAATTCGAAAAGTTCCTGTTTTTCTGCTTTAAACTCTAGGTACACATCCAAAATGCATTACTGAGTTGAAAGAAGTGAATTCTGGTGCATGGTTTTGAAATCGCAGTCAGAAAAAAAATAACATCCATATCAACATTTTTATCAGCTCCGGTCCTGTCGTTTTGGTCAAAAAATTAAAATTCGAAAAGTTCCTGTTTTTCTACTTTAAACTCTAGGTACACATCCAAAATGCATTACTGAGTTGAAAGTAGTTGATTCTGGTGCATGGTTTTGAAACCGCAGTCAGAAAAAAAATAACATCCATATCAACATTTTTATCAGCTCCGGTCCTGTCGTTTTGGTCAAAAAATGAAAATTCGAAAAGTTCCTGTTTTTCTGCTTTAAACTCTAGGTACACATCCAAAATGCATTACTGAGTTGAAAGAAGTGAATTCTGGAGCATGGTTTTGAAATCGCAGTCAGAAAAAAAATAACATCCATATCAACATTTTTATTAGCTCCGGTCCTGTCGTTTTGGTCAAAAAATGAAAATTCGAAAAGTTCCTGTTTTTCTGCTTTAAACTCTAGGTACACATCCAAAATGCATTACTGAGTTGAAAGAAGTTGATTCTGGTGCATGGTTTTGAAATCGCAGTCAGAAAAAAAATAACATCCATATCAACATTTTTATCAGCTCCGGTTCTGTTGTTTTGGTCAAAAAATGAAAATTCGAAAAGTTCCTTTTTTTCTGCTTTAAACTCTAGGTACACATCCAAAATGCATTACTGAGTTGAAAGAAGTTGATTCTGGTGCATGGTTTTGAAACCGCAGTCAGAAAAAAAATAACATCCATATCAACATTTTTATCAGCTCCGGTCCTGTCGTTTTGGTCAAAAAATGAAAATTTGAAAAGTTCCTGTTTTTCTGCTTTAAACTCTAGGTACACATCCAAAATGCATTACTGAGTTGAAAGAAGTGAATTCTGGTGCATGGTTTTGAAATCGCAGTCAGAAAAAAAATAACATCCATATCAACATTTTTATCAGCTCCGGACCTGTCGTTTTGGTCAAAAAATGAAAATTCTAAAAGTTCCTGTTTTTCTGCTTTAAACTCTAGGTACACATCCAAAATGCATTACTGAGTTTAAAGAAGTGAATTCTGGAGCATGGTTTTGAAATCGCAGTCAGAAAAAAAATAACATCCATATCAACATTTTTATTAGCTCCGGTCCTGTCGTTTTGGTCAAAAAATGAAAATTCGAAAAGTTCCTGTTTTTCTGCTTTAAACTCTAGGTACACATCCAAAATGCATTACTGAGTTGAAAGAAGTTGATTCTGGTGCATGGTTTTGAAATCGCAGTCAGAAAAAAAATAACATCCATATCAACATTTTTATCAGCTCCGGTCCTGTTGTTTTGGTCAAAAAATTAAAATTCGAAAAGTTCCTGTTTTTCTGCTTTAAACTCTAGGTACACATCCAAAATGCATTACTGAGTTGAAAGAAGTGAATTCTGGTGCATGGTTTTGAAATCGCAGTCAGAAAAAAAATAACATCCATATCAACATTTTTATCAGATCCGGTCCTGTCATTTTGGTCAAAAAATGAAAATTCGAAAAGTTCCTGTTTTTCTGCTTTAAACTCTAGGTACACATCCAAAATGCATTACTGAGTTGAAATAAGTGAATTCTGGTGCATGGTTTTGAAATCGCAGTCAGAAAAAAAATAACATCCATATCAACATTTTTATCAGCTCCGGTCCTGTCGTTTTGTTCAAAAAATGAAAATTCTAAAAGTTCCTGTTTTTCTGCTTTAAACTCTAGGTACACATCCAAAATGCATTACTGAGTTGAAAGAAGTGAATTCTGGTGCATGGTTTTGAAATCGCAGTCAGAAAAAAAATAACATCCATATCAACATTTTTATCAGCTCCGGTCCTGTCGTTTTGGTCAAAAAATGAAAATTCTAAAAGTTCCTGTTTTTCTGCTTTAAACTCTAGGTACACATCCAAAATGCATTACTGAGTTGAAAGAAGTGAATTCTGGAGCATGGTTTTGAAATCGCAGTCAGAAAAAAAATAACATCCATATCAACATTTTTATTAGCTCCGCTCCTTTAGTTTTGGTCAAAAAATGAAAATTCGAAAAGTTCCTGTTTTTCTGCTTTAAACTCTAGGTACACATCCAAAATGCATTACTGAGTTGAAAGAAGTGAATTCTGGTGCATGGTTTTGAAATCGCAGTCAGAAAAAAAATAACATCCATATCAACATTTTTATCAGCTCCGGTCCTGTCGTTTTGGTCAAAAAATGAAAATTCTAAAAGTTCCTGTTTTTCTGCTTTAAACTCTAGGTACACATCCAAAATGCATTACTGAGTTGAAAGAAGTGAATTCTGGTGCATGGTTTTGAAATCGCAGTCAGAAAAAAAATAACATCCATATCAACATTTTTATCAGATCCGGTCCTGTCATTTTGGTCAAAAAATGAAAATTCGAAAAGTTCCTGTTTTTCTGCTTTAAACTCTAGGTACACATCCAAAATGCATTACTGAGTTGAAATAAGTGAATTCTGGTGCATGGTTTTGAAATCGCAGTCAGAAAAAAATAACATCCATATCAACATTTTTATCAGCTCCGGTCCTGTCGTTTTGTTCAAAAAATGAAAATTCTAAAAGTTCCTGTTTTTCTGCTTTAAACTCTAGGTACACATCCAAAATGCATTACTGAGTTGAAAGAAGTGAATTCTGGTGCATGGTTTTGAAATCGCAGTCAGAAAAAAAATAACATCCATATCAACATTTTTATCAGCTCCGGTCCTGTCGTTTTGGTCAAAAAATGAAAATTCTAAAAGTTCCTGTTTTTCTGCTTTAAACTCTAGGTACACATCCAAAATGCATTACTGAGTTGAAAGAAGTGAATTCTGGAGCATGGTTTTGAAATCGCAGTCAGAAAAAAAATAACAACCATATCAACATTTTTATCAGCTCCGGTCCTGTCGTTTTGGTCAAAAAATGAAAATTCTAAAAGTTCCTGTTTTTCTGCTTTAAACTCTAGGTACACATCCAAAATGCATTACTGAGTTGAAAGAAGTCAATTCTGGTGCATAGTTTTGAAATCGCAGTCAGAAAAAAAATAACATCCATATCAACATTTTTATCAGCTCCGGTCCTGTCGTTTTGGTCAAAAAATGAAAATTCTAAAAGTTCCTGTTTTTCTGCTTTAAACTCTAGGTACACATCCAAAATGCATTACTGAGTTGAAAGAAGTGAATTCTGGTGCATGGTTTTGAAATCGCAGTCAGAAAAAAAATAACATCCATATCAACATTTTTATCAGTCCCGGTCCTGTCGTTTTGGTCAAAAAATGAAAATTCTAAAAGTTCCTGTTTTTCTGCTTTAAACTCTAGGTACACATCCAAAATGCATTACTGAGTTGAAAGAAGTGAATTCTGGTGCATTGTTTTGAAATCGCAGTCAGAAAAAAAATAACATCCATATCAACATTTTTATCAGCTCCGGTCCTGTCGTTTTGGTCAAAAAATGAAAATTCGAAAAGTTCCTGTTTTTCTGCTTTAAACTCTAGGTACACATCCAAAATGCATTACTGAGTTGAAAGAAGTGAATTCTGGTGCATGGTTTTGAAATCGCAGTCAGAAAAAAAATAACATCCATATCAACATTTTTATCAGCTCCGGTCCTGTCATTTTGGTCAAAAAATGAAAATTCTAAAAGTTCCTGTTTTTCTGCTTTAAACTCTAGGTACACATCCAAAATGCATTACTGAGTTGAAAGAAGTGAATTCTGGTGCATGGTTTTGAAATCGCAGTCAGAAAAAAAATAACATCCATATCAACATTTTTATCAGCTCCGGTCCTGTCGTTTTGGTCAAAAAATTAAAATTCGAAAAGTTCCTGTTTTTCTACTTTAAACTCTAGGTACACATCCAAAATGCATTACTGAGTTGAAAGTAGTTGATTCTGGTGCATGGTTTTGAAACCGCAGTCAGAAAAAAAATAACATCCATATCAACATTTTTATCAGCTCCGGTCCTGTCGTTTTGGTCAAAAAATGAAAATTCGAAAAGTTCCTGTTTTTCTGCTTTAAACTCTAGGTACACATCCAAAATGCATTACTGAGTTGAAAGAAGTGAATTCTGGAGCATGGTTTTGAAATCGCAGTCAGAAAAAAAATAACATCCATATCAACATTTTTATTAGCTCCGGTCCTGTCGTTTTGGTCAAAAAATGAAAATTCGAAAAGTTCCTGTTTTTCTGCTTTAAACTCTAGGTACACATCCAAAATGCATTACTGAGTTGAAAGAAGTTGATTCTGGTGCATGGTTTTGAAATCGCAGTCAGAAAAAAAATAACATCCATATCAACATTTTTATCAGCTCCGGTCCTGTCGTTTTGGTCAAAAAATGAAAATTCTAAAAGTTCCTGTTTTTCTGCTTTAAACTCTAGGTACACATCCAAAATGCATTACTGAGTTGAAAGAAGTGAATTCTGGTGCATGGTTTTGAAATCGCAGTCAGAAAAAAAATAACAATCATATCAACATTTTTATCAGCTCCGGCCGGTCCTGTCGTTTTGGTCAAAAAATGAAAATTCGAAAAGTTCCTGTTTTTCTGCTTTAAACTCTAGGTACACATCCAAAATGCATTACTGAGTTGAAAGAAGTGAATTCTGGTGCATGGTTTTGAAATCGCAGTCAGAAAAAAATAACATCCATATCAACATTTTTATCAGCTCCGGTCCTGTCGTTTTGGTCAAAAAATGAAAATTCGAAAAGTTCCTGTTTTTTTGCTTTAAACTCTAGGTACACATCCAAAATGCATTACTGAGTTGAAAGAAGTGAATTCTGGTGCATGGTTTTGAAATCGCAGTCAGAAAAAAAATAACATCCATATCAACATTTTTATCAGCTCCGGTCCTGTCGTTTTGGTCAAAAAATGAAAATTCGAAAAGTTCCTGTTTTTCTGCTTTAAACTCTAGGTACACATCCAAAATGCATTACTGAGTTGAAAGAAGTGAATTCTGGTGCATGGTTTTGAAATCGCAGTCAGAAAAAAAATAACATCCATATCAACATTTTTATCAGCTCCGGTCCTGTCGTTTTGGTCAAAAAATGAAAATTCTAAAAGTTCCTGTTTTTCTGCTTTAAACTCTAGGTACACATCCAAAATGCATTACTGAGTTGAAAGAAGTGAATTCTGGTGCATGGTTTTGAAATCGCAGTCAGAAAAAAAATAACATCCATATCAACATTTTTATCAGCTCCGGTCCTGTCGTTTTGGTAAAAAAATGAAAATTCTAAAAGTTCCTGTTTTTCTGCTTTAAACTCTAGGTACACATCCAAAATGCATTACTGAGTTGAAAGAAGTGAATTCTGGTGCATCGTTTTGAAATCGCAGTCAGAAAAAAAATAACATCCATATCAACATTTTTATCAGCTCCGGTCCTGTCGTTTTGGTCAAAAAATGAAAATTCGAAAAGTTCCTGTTTTTCTGCTTTAAACTCTAGGTACACATCCAAAATGCATTACTGAGTTGAAAGAAGTGAATTCTGGTGCATGGTTTTGAAATCGCAGTCAGAAAAAAAATAACATCCATATCAACATTTTTATCAGCTCCGGTCCTGTCATTTTGGTCAAAAAATGAAAATTCTAAAAGTTCCTGTTTTTCTGCTTTAAACTCTAGGTACACATCCAAAATGCATTACTGAGTTGAAAGAAGTGAATTCTGGTGCATGGTTTTGAAATCGCAGTCAGAAAAAAAATAACATCCATATCAACATTTTTATCAGCTCCGGTCCTGTCGTTTTGGTCAAAAAATTAAAATTCGAAAAGTTCCTGTTTTTCTACTTTAAACTCTAGGTACACATCCAAAATGCATTACTGAGTTGAAAGTAGTTGATTCTGGTGCATGGTTTTGAAACCGCAGTCAGAAAAAAAATAACATCCATATCAACATTTTTATCAGCTCCGGTCCTGTCGTTTTGGTCAAAAAATTAAAATTCGAAAAGTTCCTGTTTTTCTGCTTTAAACTCTAGGTACACATCCAAAATGCATTACTGAGTTGAAAGAAGTGAATTCTGGAGCATGGTTTTGAAATCGCAGTCAGAAAAAAAATAACATCCATATCAACATTTTTATTAGCTCCGTTCCTGTCGTTTTGGTCAAAAAATGAAAATTCGAAAAGTTCCTGTTTTTCTGCTTTAAACTCTAGGTACACATCCAAAATGCATTACTGAGTTGAAAGAAGTTGATTCTGGTGCATGGTTTTGAAATCGCAGTCAGAAAAAAAATAACATCCATATCAACATTTTTATCAGCTCCGGTTCTGTTGTTTTGGTCAAAAAATGAAAATTCGAAAAGTTCCTTTTTTTCTGCTTTAAACTCTAGGTACACATCCAAAATGCATTACTGAGTTGAAAGAAGTTGATTCTGGTGCATGGTTTTGAAACCGCAGTCAGAAAAAAAATAACATCCATATCAACATTTTTATCAGCTCCGGTCCTGTCGTTTTGGTCAAAAAATGAAAATTTGAAAAGTTCCTGTTTTTCTGCTTTAAACTCTAGGTACACATCCAAAATGCATTACTGAGTTGAAAGAAGTGAATTCTGGTGCATGGTTTTGAAATCGCAGTCAGAAAAAAAATAACATCCATATCAACATTTTTATCAGCTCCGGACCTGTCGTTTTGGTCAAAAAATGAAAATTCTAAAAGTTCCTGTTTTTCTGCTTTAAACTCTAGGTACACATCCAAAATGCATTACTGAGTTTAAAGAAGTGAATTCTGGAGCATGGTTTTGAAATCGCAGTCAGAAAAAAAATAACATCCATATCAACATTTTTATTAGCTCCGGTCCTGTCGTTTTGGTCAAAAAATGAAAATTCGAAAAGTTCCTGTTTTTCTGCTTTAAACTCTAGGTACACATCCAAAATGCATTACTGAGTTGAAAGAAGTTGATTCTGGTGCATGGTTTTGAAATCGCAGTCAGAAAAAAAATAACATCCATATCAACATTTTTATCAGCTCCGGTCCTGTTGTTTTGGTCAAAAAATTAAAATTCGAAAAGTTCCTGTTTTTCTGCTTTAAACTCTAGGTACACATCCAAAATGCATTACTGAGTTGAAAGAAGTGAATTCTGGTGCATGGTTTTGAAATCGCAGTCAGAAAAAAAATAACATCCATATCAACATTTTTATCAGATCCGGTCCTGTCATTTTGGTCAAAAAATGAAAATTCGAAAAGTTCCTGTTTTTCTGCTTTAAACTCTAGGTACACATCCAAAATGCATTACTGAGTTGAAATAAGTGAATTCTGGTGCATGGTTTTGAAATCGCAGTCAGAAAAAAAATAACATCCATATCAACATTTTTATCAGCTCCGGTCCTGTCGTTTTGTTCAAAAAATGAAAATTCTAAAAGTTCCTGTTTTTCTGCTTTAAACTCTAGGTACACATCCAAAATGCATTACTGAGTTGAAAGAAGTGAATTCTGGTGCATGGTTTTGAAATCGCAGTCAGAAAAAAAATAACATCCATATCAACATTTTTATCAGCTCCGGTCCTGTCGTTTTGGTCAAAAAATGAAAATTCTAAAAGTTCCTGTTTTTCTGCTTTAAACTCTAGGTACACATCCAAAATGCATTACTGAGTTGAAAGAAGTGAATTCTGGAGCATGGTTTTGAAATCGCAGTCAGAAAAAAAAATACATCAATATCAACATTTTTATCAGCTCCGGACCTGTCGTTTTGGTCAAAAAATGAAAATTCTAAAAGTTCCTGTTTTTCTGCTTTAAACTCTAGGTACACATCCAAAATGCATTACTGAGTTGAAAGAAGTGAATTCTGGTGCATGGTTTTGAAATCGCAGTCAGAAAAAAAATAATATCCATATCAACATTTTTATCAGCTCCGGTCCTGTCGTTTTGTTCAAAAAATTAAAATTCTAAAAGTTCCTGTTTTTCTGCTTTAAACTCTAGGTACACATCCAAAATGCATTACTGAGTTGAAAGAAGTGAATTCTGGTGCATGGTTTTGAAATCGTAGTCAGAAAAAAAATAACATCCATATCAACATTTTTATCAGCTCCGGTCCTGTCGTTTTGGTCAAAAAATGAAAATTCGAAAAGTTCCTGTTTTTCTGCTTTAAACTCTAGGTACACATCCAAAATGCATTACTTAGTTGAAAGAAGTGAATTCTGGTGCATGGTTTTGAAATCGCAGTCAGAAAAAAAATAACATCCATATCAACATTTTTATCAGCTCCGGTCCTGTCGTTTTGGTCAAAAAATTAAAATTCGAAAAGTTCCTGTTTTTCTACTTTAAACTCTAGGTACACATCCAAAATGCATTACTGAGTTGAAAGTAGTTGATTCTGGTGCATGGTTTTGAAACCGCAGTCAGAAAAAAAATAACATCCATATCAACATTTTTATCAGCTCCGGTCCTGTCGTTTTGGTCAAAAAATGAAAATTCGAAAAGTTCCTGTTTTTCTGCTTTAAACTCTAGGTACACATCCAAAATGCATTACTGAGTTGAAAGAAGTGAATTCTGGAGCATGGTTTTGAAATCGCAGTCAGAAAAAAAATAACATCCATATCAACATTTTTATTAGCTCCGGTCCTGTCGTTTTGGTCAAAAAATGAAAATTCGAAAAGTTCCTGTTTTTCTGCTTTAAACTCTAGGTACACATCCAAAATGCATTACTGAGTTGAAAGAAGTTGATTCTGGTGCATGGTTTTGAAACCGCAGTCAGAAAAAAAATAACATCCATATCAACATTTTTATCAGCTCCGGTCCTGTCGTTTTGGTCAAAAAATGAAAATTTGAAAAGTTCCTGTTTTTCTGCTTTAAACTCTAGGTACACATCCAAAATGCATTACTGAGTTGAAAGAAGTGAATTCTGGTGCATGGTTTTGAAATCGCAGTCAGAAAAAAATAACATCCATATCAACATTTTTATCAGCTCCGGACCTGTCGTTTTGGTCAAAAAATGAAAATTCTAAAAGTTCCTGTTTTTCTGCTTTAAACTCTAGGTACACATCCAAAATGCATTACTGAGTTTAAAGAAGTGAATTCTGGAGCATGGTTTTGAAATCGCAGTCAGAAAAAAAATAACATCCATATCAACATTTTTATTAGCTCCGGTCCTGTCGTTTTGGTCAAAAAATGAAAATTCGAAAAGTTCCTGTTTTTCTGCTTTAAACTCTAGGTACACATCCAAAATGCATTACTGAGTTGAAAGAAGTTGATTCTGGTGCATGGTTTTGAAATCGCAGTCAGAAAAAAAATAACATCCATATCAACATTTTTATCAGCTCCGGTCCTGTTGTTTTGGTCAAAAAATTAAAATTCGAAAAGTTCCTGTTTTTCTGCTTTAAACTCTAGGTACACATCCAAAATGCATTACTGAGTTGAAAGAAGTGAATTCTGGTGCATGGTTTTGAAATCGCAGTCAGAAAAAAAATAACATCCATATCAACATTTTTATCAGATCCGGTCCTGTCATTTTGGTCAAAAAATGAAAATTCGAAAAGTTCCTGTTTTTTTGCTTTAAACTCTAGGTACACATCCAAAATGCATTACTGAGTTGAAATAAGTGAATTCTGGTGCATGGTTTTGAAATCGCAGTCAGAAAAAAAATAACATCCATATCAACATTTTTATCAGCTCCGGTCCTGTCGTTTTGTTCAAAAAATGAAAATTCTAAAAGTTCCTGTTTTTCTGCTTTAAACTCTAGGTACACATCCAAAATGCATTACTGAGTTGAAAGAAGTGAATTCTGGTGCATGGTTTTGAAATCGCAGTCAGAAAAAAAATAACATCCATATCAACATTTTTATCAGCTCCGGACCTGTCGTTTTGGTCAAAAAATGAAAATTCTAAAAGTTCCTGTTTTTCTGCTTTAAACTCTAGGTACACATCCAAAATGCATTACTGAGTTGAAAGAAGTGAATTCTGGAGCATGGTTTTGAAATCGCAGTCAGAAAAAAAATAACATCCATATCAACATTTTTATTAGCTCCGGTCCTGTCGTTTTGGTCAAAAAATGAAAATTCGAAAAGTTCCTGTTTTTCTGCTTTAAACTCTAGGTACACATCCAAAATGCATTACTGAGTTGAAAGAAGTTGATTCTGGTGCATGGTTTTGAAATCGCAGTCAGAAAAAAAATAACATCCATATCAACATTTTTATCAGCTCCGGTCCTGTTGTTTTGGTCAAAAAATTAAAATTCGAAAAGTTCCTGTTTTTCTGCTTTAAACTCTAGGTACACATCCAAAATGCATTACTGAGTTGAAAGAAGTGAATTCTGGTGCATGGTTTTGAAATCGCAGTCAGAAAAAAAATAACATCCATATCAACATTTTTATCAGATCCGGTCCTGTCATTTTGGTCAAAAAATGAAAATTCGAAAAGTTCCTGTTTTTCTGCTTTAAACTCTAGGTACACATCCAAAATGCATTACTGAGTTGAAATAAGTGAATTCTGGTGCATGGTTTTGAAATCGCAGTCAGAAAAAAAATAACATCCATATCAACATTTTTATCAGCTCCGGTCCTGTCGTTTTTTTCAAAAAATGAAAATTCTAAAAGTTCCTGTTTTTCTGCTTTAAACTCTAGGTACACATCCAAAATGCATTACTGAGTTGAAAGAAGTGAATTCTGGTGCATGGTTTTGAAATCGCAGTCAGAAAAAAAATAACATCCATATCAACATTTTTATCAGCTCCGGTCCTGTCGTTTTGGTCAAAAAATGAAAATTCTAAAAGTTCCTGTTTTTCTGCTTTAAACTCTAGGTACACATCCAAAATGCATTACTGAGTTGAAAGAAGTGAATTCTGGAGCATGGTTTTGAAATCGCAGTCAGAAAAAAAATAACATCCATATCAACATTTTTATTAGCTCCGCTCCTTTAGTTTTGGTCAAAAAATGAAAATTCGAAAAGTTCCTGTTTTTCTGCTTTAAACTCTAGGTACACATCCAAAATGCATTACTGAGTTGAAAGAAGTTGATTCTGGTGCATGGTTTTGAAACCGCAGTCAGAAAAAAAAATACATCAATATCAACATTTTTATCAGCTCCGGACCTGTCGTTTTGGTCAAAAAATGAAAATTCTAAAAGTTCCTGTTTTTCTGCTTTAAACTCTAGGTACACATCCAAAATGCATTACTGAGTTGAAAGAAGTGAATTCTGGTGCATGGTTTTGAAATCGCAGTCAGAAAAAAAATAATATCCATATCAACATTTTTATCAGCTCCGGTCCTGTCGTTTTGTTCAAAAAATGAAAATTCTAAAAGTTCCTGTTTTTCTGCTTTAAACTCTAGGTACACATCCAAAATGCATTACTGAGTTGAAAGAAGTGAATTCTGGTGCATGGTTTTGAAATCGTAGTCAGAAAAAAAATAACATCCATATCAACATTTTTATCAGCTCCGGTCCTGTCGTTTTGGTCAAAAAATGAAAATTCGAAAAGTTCCTGTTTTTCTGCTTTAAACTCTAGGTACACATCCAAAATGCATTACTTAGTTGAAAGAAGTGAATTCTGGTGCATGGTTTTGAAATCGCAGTCAGAAAAAAAATAACATCCATATCAACATTTTTATCAGCTCCGGTCCTGTCGTTTTGTTCAAAAAATGAAAATTCTAAAAGTTCCTGTTTTTCTGCTTTAAACTCTAGGTACACATCCAAAATGCATTACTGAGTTGAAAGAAGTGAATTCTGGTGCATGGTTTTGAAATCGCAGTCAGAAAAAAAATAACATCCATATCAACATTTTTATCAGCTCTGGTCCTGTCGTTTTGGTCAAAAAATTAAAATTCTAAAAGTTCCTGTTTTTCTGCTTTAAACTCTAGGTACACATCCAAAATGCATTACTGAGTTGAAAGAAGTGAATTCTGGTGCATGGTTTTGAAATCGCAGTCAGAAAAAAAATAACATCCATATCAACATTTTTATCAGCTCCGGTCCTGTCGTTTTGGTCAAAAAATGAAAATTCTAAAAGTTCCTGTTTTTCTGCTTTAAACTCTAGGTACACATCCAAAATGCATTACTGAGATGAAAGAAGTGAATTCTGGTGCATGGTTTTGAAATCGCAGTCAGAAAAAAAATAACATCCATATCAACATTTTTATCAGCTCCGGTCCTGTCGTTTTGGTCAAAAAATGAAAATTCGAAAAGTTCCTGTTTTTCTGCTTTAAACTCTAGGTACACATCCAAAATGCATTACTGAGTTGAAAGAAGTTGATTCTGGTGCATGGTTTTGAAAACGCAGTCAGAAAAAAAATAACATCCATATCAACATTTTTATCAGCTCCGGTCCTGTCGTTTTGGTCAAAAAATGAAAATTCGAAAAGTTCCTGTTTTTCTGCTTTAAACTCTAGGTACACATCCAAAATGCATTACTGAGTTGAAAGAAGTTGATTCTGGTGCATGGTTTTGAAACCGCAGTCAGAAAAAAAATAACATCCATATCAACTTTTTTATCAGCTCCGGTCCTGTCGTTTTGGTCAAAAAATGAAAATTCTAAAAGTTCCTGTTTTTCTGCTTTAAACTCTAGGTACACATCCAAAATGCATTACTGAGTTGAAAGAAGTTGATTCTGGTGCATGGTATTGAAACCGCAGTCAGAAAAAAAATAACATCCATATCAACATTTTTATCAGCTCCGGTCCTGTCGTTTTGGTCAAAAAATGAAAATTCGAAAAGTTCCTGTTTTTCTGCTTTAAACTCTAGGTACACATCCAAAATGCATTACTGAGTTGAAAGAAGTTGATTCTGGTGCATGGTTTTGAAATCGCAGTCAGAAAAAAAATAACATCCATATCAACATTTTTATCAGCTCCGGTCCTGTCGTTTTGGTCAAAAAATGGAAATTCGAAAAGTTCCTGTTTTTCTGCTTTAAACTCTAGGTACACATCCAAAATGCATTACTGAGTTGAAAGAAGTGAATTCTGGAGCATGGTTTTGAAATCGCAGTCAGAAAAAAAATAACATCCATATCAACATTTTTATTAGCTCCGGTCCTGTCGTTTTGGTCAAAAAATGAAAATTCGAAAAGTTCCTGTTTTTCTGCTTTAAACTCTAGGTACACATCCAAAATGCATTACTGAGTTGAAAGAAGTTGATTCTGGTGCATGGTTTTGAAATCGCAGTCAGAAAAAAAATAACATCCATATCAACATTTTTATCAGCTCCGGTTCTGTTGTTTTGGTCAAAAAATGAAAATTCGAAAAGTTCCTTTTTTTCTGCTTTAAACTCTAGGTACACATCCAAAATGCATTACTGAGTTGAAAGAAGTTGATTCTGGTGCATGGTTTTGAAACCGCAGTCAGAAAAAAAATAACATCCATATCAACATTTTTATCAGCTCCGGTCCTGTCGTTTTGGTCAAAAAATGAAAATTCTAAAAGTTCCTGTTTTTCTGCTTTAAACTCTAGGTACACATCCAAAATGCATTACTGAGTTGAAAGAAGTGAATTCTGGTGCATGGTTTTGAAATCGCAGTCAGAAAAAAAATAACATCCATATCAACATTTTTATCAGCTCCGGTCCTGTCGTTTTGGTCAAAAAATTAAAATTCGAAAAGTTCCTGTTTTTCTACTTTAAACTCTAGGTACACATCCAAAATGCATTACTGAGTTGAAAGTAGTTGATTCTGGTGCATGGTTTTGAAACCGCAGTCAGAAAAAAAATAACATCCATATCAACATTTTTATCAGCTCCGGTCCTGTCGTTTTGGTCAAAAAATGAAAATTCGAAAAGTTCCTGTTTTTCTGCTTTAAACTCTAGGTACACATCCAAAATGCATTACTGAGTTGAAAGAAGTGAATTCTGGAGCATGGTTTTGAAATCGCAGTCAGAAAAAAAATAACATCCATATCAACATTTTTATTAGCTCCGGTCCTGTCGTTTTGGTCAAAAAATGAAAATTCGAAAAGTTCCTGTTTTTCTGCTTTAAACTCTAGGTACACATCCAAAATGCATTACTGAGTTGAAAGAAGTTGATTCTGGTGCATGGTTTTGAAATCGCAGTCAGAAAAAAAATAACATCCATATCAACATTTTTATCAGCTCCGGTTCTGTTGTTTTGGTCAAAAAATGAAAATTCGAAAAGTTCCTTTTTTTCTGCTTTAAACTCTAGGTACACATCCAAAATGCATTACTGAGTTGAAAGAAGTTGATTCTGGTGCATGGTTTTGAAACCGCAGTCAGAAAAAAAATAACATCCATATCAACATTTTTATCAGCTCCGGTCCTGTCGTTTTGGTCAAAAAATGAAAATTTGAAAAGTTCCTGTTTTTCTGCTTTAAACTCTAGGTACACATCCAAAATGCATTACTGAGTTGAAAGAAGTGAATTCTGGTGCATGGTTTTGAAATCGCAGTCAGAAAAAAAATAACATCCATATCAACATTTTTATCAGCTCCGGACCTGTCGTTTTGGTCAAAAAATGAAAATTCTAAAAGTTCCTGTTTTTCTGCTTTAAACTCTAGGTACACATCCAAAATGCATTACTGAGTTTAAAGAAGTGAATTCTGGAGCATGGTTTTGAAATCGCAGTCAGAAAAAAAATAACATCCATATCAACATTTTTATTAGCTCCGGTCCTGTCGTTTTGGTCAAAAAATGAAAATTCGAAAAGTTCCTGTTTTTCTGCTTTAAACTCTAGGTACACATCCAAAATGCATTACTGAGTTGAAAGAAGTTGATTCTGGTGCATGGTTTTGAAATCGCAGTCAGAAAAAAAATAACATCCATATCAACATTTTTATCAGCTCCGGTCCTGTTGTTTTGGTCAAAAAATTAAAATTCGAAAAGTTCCTGTTTTTCTGCTTTAAACTCTAGGTACACATCCAAAATGCATTACTGAGTTGAAAGAAGTGAATTCTGGTGCATGGTTTTGAAATCGCAGTCAGAAAAAAAATAACATCCATATCAACATTTTTATCAGATCCGGTCCTGTCATTTTGGTCAAAAAATGAAAATTCGAAAAGTTCCTGTTTTTCTGCTTTAAACTCTAGGTACACATCCAAAATGCATTACTGAGTTGAAAGAAGTGAATTCTGGAGCATGGTTTTGAAATCGCAGTCAGAAAAAAAATAACATCCATATCAACATTTTTATTAGCTCCGCTCCTTTAGTTTTGGTCAAAAAATGAAAATTCGAAAAGTTCCTGTTTTTCTGCTTTAAACTCTAGGTACACATCCAAAATGCATTACTGAGTTGAAAGAAGTTGATTCTGGTGAATGGTTTTGAAACCGCAGTCAGAAAAAAAAATACATCAATATCAACATTTTTATCAGCTCCGGACCTGTCGTTTTGGTCAAAAAATGAAAATTCTAAAAGTTCCTGTTTTTCTGCTTTAAACTCTAGGTACACATCCAAAATGCATTACTGAGTTGAAAGAAGTGAATTCTGGTGCATGGTTTTGAAATCGCAGTCAGAAAAAAATAACATCCATATCAACATTTTTATTAGCTCCGGTCCTGTCGTTTTGGTCAAAAAATGAAAATTCGAAAAGTTCCTGTTTTTCTGCTTTAAACTCTAGGTACACATCCAAAATGCATTACTGAGTTGAAAGAAGTTGATTCTGGTGCATGGTTTTGAAATCGCAGTCAGAAAAAAAATAACATCCATATCAACATTTTTATCAGCTCCGGTCCTGTTGTTTTGGTCAAAAAATTAAAATTCGAAAAGTTCCTGTTTTTCTGCTTTAAACTCTAGGTACACATCCAAAATGCATTACTGAGTTGAAAGAAGTGAATTCTGGTGCATGGTTTTGAAATCGCAGTCAGAAAAAAAATAACATCCATATCAACATTTTTATCAGATCCGGTCCTGTCATTTTGGTCAAAAAATGAAAATTCGAAAAGTTCCTGTTTTTCTGCTTTAAACTCTAGGTACACATCCAAAATGCATTACTGAGTTGAAATAAGTGAATTCTGGTGCATGGTTTTGAAATCGCAGTCAGAAAAAAAATAACATCCATATCAACATTTTTATCAGCTCCGGTCCTGTCGTTTTGGTCAAAAAATGAAAATTCGAAAAGTTCCTGTTTTTCTGCTTTAAACTCTAGGTACACATCCAAAATGCATTACTGAGTTGAAAGAAGTGAATTCTGGTGCATGGTTTTGAAATCGCAGTCAGAAAAAAAATAACATCCATATCAACATTTTTATCAGCTCCGGTCCTGTCGTTTTGGTCAAAAAATGAAAATTCTAAAAGTTCCTGTTTTTCTGCTTTAAACTCTAGGTACACATCCAAAATGCATTACTGAGTTGAAAGAAGTGAATTCTGGAGCATGGTTTTGAAATCGCAGTCAGAAAAAAAATAACATCCATATCAACATTTTTATCAGCTCCGGTCCTGTCGTTTTGGTCAAAAAATGAAAATTCTAAAAGTTCCTGTTTTTCTGCTTTAAACTCTAGGTACACATCCAAAATGCATTACTGAGTTGAAAGAAGTGAATTCTGGTGCATGGTTTTGAAATCGCAGTCAGAAAAAAAATAACATCCATATCAACATTTTTATCAGCTCCGGTCCTGTCGTTTTGGTCAAAAAATGAAAATTCTAAAAGTTCCTGTTTTTCTGCTTTAAACTCTAGGTACACATCCAAAATGCATTACTGAGTTGAAAGAAGTGAATTCTGGTGCATTGTTTTGAAATCGCAGTCAGAAAAAAAATAACATCCATATCAACATTTTTATCAGCTCCGGTCCTGTCGTTTTGGTCAAAAAATGAAAATTCGAAAAGTTCCTGTTTTTCTGCTTTAAACTCTAGGTACACATCCAAAATGCATTACTGAGTTGAAAGAAGTGAATTCTGGTGCATGGTTTTGAAATCGCAGTCAGAAAAAAAATAACATCCATATCAACATTTTTATCAGCTCCGGTCCTGTCGTTTTGGTCAAAAAATTAAAATTCGAAAAGTTCCTGTTTTTCTACTTTAAACTCTAGGTACACATCCAAAATGCATTACTGAGTTGAAAGTAGTTGATTCTGGTGCATGGTTTTGAAACCGCAGTCAGAAAAAAAATAACATCCATATCAACATTTTTATCAGCTCCGGTCCTGTCGTTTTGGTCAAAAAATGAAAATTCGAAAAGTTCCTGTTTTTCTGCTTTAAACTCTAGGTACACATCCAAAATGCATTACTGAGTTGAAAGAAGTTGATTCTGGTGCATGGTTTTGAAATCGCAGTCAGAAAAAAAATAACATCCATATCAACATTTTTATCAGCTCCGGTTCTGTTGTTTTGGTCAAAAAATGAAAATTCGAAAAGTTCCTTTTTTTCTGCTTTAAACTCTAGGTACACATCCAAAATGCATTACTGAGTTGAAAGAAGTTGATTCTGGTGCATGGTTTTGAAACCGCAGTCAGAAAAAAAATAACATCCATATCAACATTTTTATCAGCTCCGGTCCTGTCGTTTTGGTCAAAAAATGAAAATTTGAAAAGTTCCTGTTTTTCTGCTTTAAACTCTAGGTACACATCCAAAATGCATTACTGAGTTGAAAGAAGTGAATTCTGGTGCATGGTTTTGAAATCGCAGTCAGAAAAAAAATAACATCCATATCAACATTTTTATCAGCTCCGGACCTGTCGTTTTGGTCAAAAAATGAAAATTCTAAAAGTTCCTGTTTTTCTGCTTTAAACTCTAGGTACACATCCAAAATGCATTACTGAGTTTAAAGAAGTGAATTCTGGAGCATGGTTTTGAAATCGCAGTCAGAAAAAAAATAACATCCATATCAACATTTTTATTAGCTCCGGTCCTGTCGTTTTGGTCAAAAAATGAAAATTCGAAAAGTTCCTGTTTTTCTGCTTTAAACTCTAGGTACACATCCAAAATGCATTACTGAGTTGAAAGAAGTTGATTCTGGTGCATGGTTTTGAAATCGCAGTCAGAAAAAAAATAACATCCATATCAACATTTTTATCAGCTCCGGTCCTGTTGTTTTGGTCAAAAAATTAAAATTCGAAAAGTTCCTGTTTTTCTGCTTTAAACTCTAGGTACACATCCAAAATGCATTACTGAGTTGAAAGAAGTGAATTCTGGTGCATGGTTTTGAAATCGCAGTCAGAAAAAAAATAACATCCATATCAACATTTTTATCAGATCCGGTCCTGTCATTTTGGTCAAAAAATGAAAATTCGAAAAGTTCCTGTTTTTCTGCTTTAAACTCTAGGTACACATCCAAAATGCATTACTGAGTTGAAATAAGTGAATTCTGGTGCATGGTTTTGAAATCGCAGTCAGAAAAAAAATAACATCCATATCAACATTTTTATCAGCTCCGGTCCTGTCGTTTTGTTCAAAAAATGAAAATTCTAAAAGTTCCTGTTTTTCTGCTTTAAACTCTAGGTACACATCCAAAATGCATTACTGAGTTGAAAGAAGTGAATTCTGGTGCATGGTTTTGAAATCGCAGTCAGAAAAAAAATAACATCCATATCAACATTTTTATCAGCTCCGGTCCTGTCGTTTTGGTCAAAAAATGAAAATTCTAAAAGTTCCTGTTTTTCTGCTTTAAACTCTAGGTACACATCCAAAATGCATTACTGAGTTGAAAGAAGTGAATTCTGGAGCATGGTTTTGAAATCGCAGTCAGAAAAAAAATAACATCCATATCAACATTTTTATTAGCTCCGCTCCTTTAGTTTTGGTCAAAAAATGAAAATTCGAAAAGTTCCTGTTTTTCTGCTTTAAACTCTAGGTACACATCCAAAATGCATTACTGAGTTGAAAGAAGTGAATTCTGGTGCATGGTTTTGAAATCGCAGTCAGAAAAAAAATAACATCCATATCAACATTTTTATCAGCTCCGGTCCTGTCGTTTTGGTCAAAAAATGAAAATTCTAAAAGTTCCTGTTTTTCTGCTTTAAACTCTAGGTACACATCCAAAATGCATTACTGAGTTGAAAGAAGTGAATTCTGGTGCATGGTTTTGAAATCGCAGTCAGAAAAAAAATAACATCCATATCAACATTTTTATCAGATCCGGTCCTGTCATTTTGGTCAAAAAATGAAAATTCGAAAAGTTCCTGTTTTTCTGCTTTAAACTCTAGGTACACATCCAAAATGCATTACTGAGTTGAAATAAGTGAATTCTGGTGCATGGTTTTGAAATCGCAGTCAGAAAAAAATAACATCCATATCAACATTTTTATCAGCTCCGGTCCTGTCGTTTTGTTCAAAAAATGAAAATTCTAAAAGTTCCTGTTTTTCTGCTTTAAACTCTAGGTACACATCCAAAATGCATTACTGAGTTGAAAGAAGTGAATTCTGGTGCATGGTTTTGAAATCGCAGTCAGAAAAAAAATAACATCCAAATCAACATTTTTATCAGCTCCGGTCCTGTCGTTTTGGTCAAAAAATGAAAATTCTAAAAGTTCCTGTTTTTCTGCTTTAAACTCTAGGTACACATCCAAAATGCATTACTGAGTTGAAAGAAGTGAATTCTGGAGCATGGTTTTGAAATCGCAGTCAGAAAAAAAATAACATCCATATCAACATTTTTATCAGCTCCGGTCCTGTCGTTTTGGTCAAAAAATGAAAATTCTAAAAGTTCCTGTTTTTCTGCTTTAAACTCTAGGTACACATCCAAAATGCATTACTGAGTTGAAAGAAGTCAATTCTGGTGCATGGTTTTGAAATCGCAGTCAGAAAAAAAATAACATCCATATCAACATTTTTATCAGCTCCGGTCCTGTCGTTTTGGTCAAAAAATGAAAATTCTAAAAGTTCCTGTTTTTCTGCTTTAAACTCTAGGTACACATCCAAAATGCATTACTGAGTTGAAAGAAGTGAATTCTGGTGCATGGTTTTGAAATCGCAGTCAGAAAAAAAATAACATCCATATCAACATTTTTATCAGCTCCGGTCCTGTCGTTTTGGTCAAAAAATGAAAATTCTAAAAGTTCCTGTTTTTCTGCTTTAAACTCTAGGTACACATCCAAAATGCATTACTGAGTTGAAAGAAGTGAATTCTGGTGCATTGTTTTGAAATCGCAGTCAGAAAAAAAATAACATCCATATCAACATTTTTATCAGCTCCGGTCCTGTCGTTTTGGTCAAAAAATGAAAATTCGAAAAGTTCCTGTTTTTCTGCTTTAAACTCTAGGTACACATCCAAAATGCATTACTGAGTTGAAAGAAGTGAATTCTGGTGCATGGTTTTGAAATCGCAGTCAGAAAAAAAATAACATCCATATCAACATTTTTATCAGCTCCGGTCCTGTCATTTTGGTCAAAAAATGAAAATTCTAAAAGTTCCTGTTTTTCTGCTTTAAACTCTAGGTACACATCCAAAATGCATTACTGAGTTGAAAGAAGTGAATTCTGGTGCATGGTTTTGAAATCGCAGTCAGAAAAAAAATAACATCCATATCAACATTTTTATCAGCTCCGGTCCTGTCGTTTTGGTCAAAAAATTAAAATTCGAAAAGTTCCTGTTTTTCTACTTTAAACTCTAGGTACACATCCAAAATGCATTACTGAGTTGAAAGTAGTTGATTCTGGTGCATGGTTTTGAAACCGCAGTCAGAAAAAAATAACATCCATATCAACATTTTTATCAGCTCCGGTCCTGTCGTTTTGGTCAAAAAATGAAAATTCGAAAAGTTCCTGTTTTTCTGCTTTAAACTCTAGGTACACATCCAAAATGCATTACTGAGTTGAAAGAAGTGAATTCTGGAGCATGGTTTTGAAATCGCAGTCAGAAAAAAAATAACATCCATATCAACATTTTTATTAGCTCCGGTCCTGTCGTTTTGGTCAAAAAATGAAAATTCGAAAAGTTCCTGTTTTTCTGCTTTAAACTCTAGGTACACATCCAAAATGCATTACTGAGTTGAAAGAAGTTGATTCTGGTGCATGGTTTTGAAATCGCAGTCAGAAAAAAAATAACATCCATATCAACATTTTTATCAGCTCCGGTCCTGTCGTTTTGGTCAAAAAATGAAAATTCTAAAAGTTCCTGTTTTTCTGCTTTAAACTCTAGGTACACATCCAAAATGCATTACTGAGTTGAAAGAAGTGAATTCTGGTGCATGGTTTTGAAATCGCAGTCAGAAAAAAAATAACAATCATATCAACATTTTTATCAGCTCCGGCCGGTCCTTTCGTTTTGGTCAAAAAATTAAAATTCGAAAAGTTCCTGTTTTTCTGCTTTAAACTCTAGGTACACATCCAAAATGCATTACTGAGTTGAAAGAAGTGAATTCTGGTGCATGGTTTTGAAATCGCAGTCAGAAAAAAATAACATCCATATCAACATTTTTATCAGCTCCGGTCCTGTCGTTTTGGTCAAAAAATGAAAATTCGAAAAGTTCCTGTTTTTTTGCTTTAAACTCTAGGTACACATCCAAAATGCATTACTGAGTTGAAAGAAGTGAATTCTGGTGCATGGTTTTGAAATCGCAGTCAGAAAAAAAATAACATCCATATCAACATTTTTATCAGCTCCGGTCCTGTCGTTTTGGTCAAAAAATGAAAATTCGAAAAGTTCCTGTTTTTCTGCTTTAAACTCTAGGTACACATCCAAAATGCATTACTGAGTTGAAAGAAGTGAATTCTGGTGCATGGTTTTGAAATCGCAGTCAGAAAAAAAATAACATCCATATCAACATTTTTATCAGCTCCGGTCCTGTCGTTTTGGTCAAAAAATGAAAATTCTAAAAGTTCCTGTTTTTCTGCTTTAAACTCTAGGTACACATCCAAAATGCATTACTGAGTTGAAAGAAGTGAATTCTGGTGCATGGTTTTGAAATCGCAGTCAGAAAAAAAATAACATCCATATCAACATTTTTATCAGCTCCGGTCCTGTCGTTTTGGTCAAAAAATGAAAATTCTAAAAGTTCCTGTTTTTCTGCTTTAAACTCTAGGTACACATCCAAAATGCATTACTGAGTTGAAAGAAGTGAATTCTGGTGCATCGTTTTGAAATCGCAGTCAGAAAAAAAATAACATCCATATCAACATTTTTATCAGCTCCGGTCCTGTCGTTTTGGTCAAAAAATGAAAATTCTAAAAGTTCCTGTTTTTCTGCTTTAAACTCTAGGTACACATCCAAAATGCATTACTGAGTTGAAAGAAGTGAATTCTGGTGCATTGTTTTGAAATCGCAGTCAGAAAAAAAATAACATCCATATCAACATTTTTATCAGCTCCGGTCCTGTCGTTTTGGTCAAAAAATGAAAATTCGAAAAGTTCCTGTTTTTCTGCTTTAAACTCTAGGTACACATCCAAAATGCATTACTGAGTTGAAAGAAGTGAATTCTGGTGCATGGTTTTGAAATCGCAGTCAGAAAAAAAATAACATCCATATCAACATTTTTATCAGCTCCGGTCCTGTCGTTTTGGTCAAAAAATGAAAATTCTAAAAGTTCCTGTTTTTCTGCTTTAAACTCTAGGTACACATCCAAAATGCATTACTGAGTTGAAAGAAGTGAATTCTGGTGCATGGTTTTGAAATCGCAGTCAGAAAAAAAATAACATCCATATCAACATTTTTTATCAGCTCCGGTCCTGTCGTTTTGGTCAAAAAATGAAAATTCGAAAAGTTCCTGTTTTTCTGCTTTAAACTCTAGGTACACATCCAAAATGCATTACTGAGTTGAAAGAAGTGAATTCTGGTGCATGGTTTTGAAATCGCAGTCAGAAAAAAAATAACATCCATATCAACATTTTTATCAGCTCCGGTCCTGTCGTTTTGGTCAAAAAATGAAAATTCTAAAAGTTCCTGTTTTTCTGCTTTAAACTCTAGGTACACATCCAAAATGCATTACTGAGTTGAAAGAAGTGAATTCTGGAGCATGGTTTTGAAATCGCAGTCAGAAAAAAAATAACATCCATATCAACATTTTTATCAGCTCCGGTCCTGTCGTTTTGGTCAAAAAATGAAAATTCTAAAAGTTCCTGTTTTTCTGCTTTAAACTCTAGGTACACATCCAAAATGCATTACTGAGTTGAAAGAAGTGAATTCTGGTGCATGGTTTTGAAATCGCAGTCAGAAAAAAAATAACATCCATATCAACATTTTTATCAGCTCCGGTCCTGTCGTTTTGGTCAAAAAATGAAAATTCTAAAAGTTCCTGTTTTTCTGCTTTAAACTCTAGGTACACATCCAAAATGCATTACTGAGTTGAAAGAAGTGAATTCTGGTGCATTGTTTTGAAATCGCAGTCAGAAAAAAAATAACATCCATATCAACATTTTTATCAGCTCCGGTCCTGTCGTTTTGGTCAAAAAATGAAAATTCGAAAAGTTCCTGTTTTTCTGCTTTAAACTCTAGGTACACATCCAAAATGCATTACTGAGTTGAAAGAAGTGAATTCTGGTGCATGGTTTTGAAATCGCAGTCAGAAAAAAAATAACATCCATATCAACATTTTTATCAGCTCCGGTCCTGTCATTTTGGTCAAAAAATGAAAATTCTAAAAGTTCCTGTTTTTCTGCTTTAAACTCTAGGTACACATCCAAAATGCATTACTGAGTTGAAAGAAGTGAATTCTGGTGCATGGTTTTGAAATCGCAGTCAGAAAAAAAATAACATCCATATCAACATTTTTATCAGCTCCGGTCCTGTCGTTTTGGTCAAAAAATTAAAATTCGAAAAGTTCCTGTTTTTCTACTTTAAACTCTAGGTACACATCCAAAATGCATTACTGAGTTGAAAGTAGTTGATTCTGGTGCATGGTTTTGAAACCGCAGTCAGAAAAAAAATAACATCCATATCAACATTTTTATCAGCTCCGGTCCTGTCGTTTTGGTCAAAAAATGAAAATTCGAAAAGTTCCTGTTTTTCTGCTTTAAACTCTAGGTACACATCCAAAATGCATTACTGAGTTGAAAGAAGTGAATTCTGGAGCATGGTTTTGAAATCGCAGTCAGAAAAAAAATAACATCCATATCAACATTTTTATTAGCTCCGTTCCTGTCGTTTTGGTCAAAAAATGAAAATTCGAAAAGTTCCTGTTTTTCTGCTTTAAACTCTAGGTACACATCCAAAATGCATTACTGAGTTGAAAGAAGTTGATTCTGGTGCATGGTTTTGAAATCGCAGTCAGAAAAAAAATAACATCCATATCAACATTTTTATCAGCTCCGGTTCTGTTGTTTTGGTCAAAAAATGAAAATTCGAAAAGTTCCTTTTTTTCTGCTTTAAACTCTAGGTACACATCCAAAATGCATTACTGAGTTGAAAGAAGTTGATTCTGGTGCATGGTTTTGAAACCGCAGTCAGAAAAAAAATAACATCCATATCAACATTTTTATCAGCTCCGGTCCTGTCGTTTTGGTCAAAAAATGAAAATTTGAAAAGTTCCTGTTTTTCTGCTTTAAACTCTAGGTACACATCCAAAATGCATTACTGAGTTGAAAGAAGTGAATTCTGGTGCATGGTTTTGAAATCGCAGTCAGAAAAAAAATAACATCCATATCAACATTTTTATCAGCTCCGGACCTGTCGTTTTGGTCAAAAAATGAAAATTCTAAAAGTTCCTGTTTTTCTGCTTTAAACTCTAGGTACACATCCAAAATGCATTACTGAGTTTAAAGAAGTGAATTCTGGAGCATGGTTTTGAAATCGCAGTCAGAAAAAAAATAACATCCATATCAACATTTTTATTAGCTCCGGTCCTGTCGTTTTGGTCAAAAAATGAAAATTCGAAAAGTTCCTGTTTTTCTGCTTTAAACTCTAGGTACACATCCAAAATGCATTACTGAGTTGAAAGAAGTTGATTCTGGTGCATGGTTTTGAAATCGCAGTCAGAAAAAAAATAACATCCATATCAACATTTTTATCAGCTCCGGTCCTGTTGTTTTGGTCAAAAAATTAAAATTCGAAAAGTTCCTGTTTTTCTGCTTTAAACTCTAGGTACACATCCAAAATGCATTACTGAGTTGAAAGAAGTGAATTCTGGTGCATGGTTTTGAAATCGCAGTCAGAAAAAAAATAACATCCATATCAACATTTTTATCAGATCCGGTCCTGTCATTTTGGTCAAAAAATGAAAATTCGAAAAGTTCCTGTTTTTCTGCTTTAAACTCTAGGTACACATCCAAAATGCATTACTGAGTTGAAATAAGTGAATTCTGGTGCATGGTTTTGAAATCGCAGTCAGAAAAAAAATAACATCCATATCAACATTTTTATCAGCTCCGGTCCTGTCGTTTTGTTCAAAAAATGAAAATTCTAAAAGTTCCTGTTTTTCTGCTTTAAACTCTAGGTACACATCCAAAATGCATTACTGAGTTGAAAGAAGTGAATTCTGGTGCATGGTTTTGAAATCGCAGTCAGAAAAAAAATAACATCCATATCAACATTTTTATCAGCTCCGGTCCTGTCGTTTTGGTCAAAAAATGAAAATTCTAAAAGTTCCTGTTTTTCTGCTTTAAACTCTAGGTACACATCCAAAATGCATTACTGAGTTGAAAGAAGTGAATTCTGGAGCATGGTTTTGAAATCGCAGTCAGAAAAAAAATAACATCCATATCAACATTTTTATTAGCTCCGCTCCTTTAGTTTTGGTCAAAAAATGAAAATTCGAAAAGTTCCTGTTTTTCTGCTTTAAACTCTAGGTACACATCCAAAATGCATTACTGAGTTGAAAGAAGTTGATTCTGGTGAATGGTTTTGAAACCGCAGTCAGAAAAAAAAATACATCAATATCAACATTTTTATCAGCTCCGGACCTGTCGTTTTGGTCAAAAAATGAAAATTCTAAAAGTTCCTGTTTTTCTGCTTTAAACTCTAGGTACACATCCAAAATGCATTACTGAGTTGAAAGAAGTGAATTCTGGTGCATGGTTTTGAAATCGCAGTCAGAAAAAAAATAATATCCATATCAACATTTTTATCAGCTCCGGTCCTGTCGTTTTGTTCAAAAAATTAAAATTCTAAAAGTTCCTGTTTTTCTGCTTTAAACTCTAGGTACACATCCAAAATGCATTACTGAGTTGAAAGAAGTGAATTCTGGTGCATGGTTTTGAAATCGTAGTCAGAAAAAAAATAACATCCATATCAACATTTTTATCAGCTCCGGTCCTGTCGTTTTGGTCAAAAAATGAAAATTCGAAAAGTTCCTGTTTTTCTGCTTTAAACTCTAGGTACACATCCAAAATGCATTACTTAGTTGAAAGAAGTGAATTCTGGTGCATGGTTTTGAAATCGCAGTCAGAAAAAAAATAACATCCATATCAACATTTTTATCAGCTCCGGTCCTGTCGTTTTGGTCAAAAAATTAAAATTCGAAAAGTTCCTGTTTTTCTACTTTAAACTCTAGGTACACATCCAAAATGCATTACTGAGTTGAAAGTAGTTGATTCTGGTGCATGGTTTTGAAACCGCAGTCAGAAAAAAAATAACATCCATATCAACATTTTTATCAGCTCCGGTCCTGTCGTTTTGGTCAAAAAATGAAAATTCGAAAAGTTCCTGTTTTTCTGCTTTAAACTCTAGGTACACATCCAAAATGCATTACTGAGTTGAAAGAAGTGAATTCTGGTGCATGGTTTTGAAATCGCAGTCAGAAAAAAATAACATCCATATCAACATTTTTATCAGCTCCGGTCCTGTCGTTTTGGTCAAAAAATGAAAATTCTAAAAGTTCCTGTTTTTCTGCTTTAAACTCTAGGTACACATCCAAAATGCATTACTGAGTTGAAAGAAGTGAATTCTGGAGCATGGTTTTGAAATCGCAGTCAGAAAAAAAATAACATCCATATCAACATTTTTATTAGCTCCGGTCCTGTCGTTTTGGTCAAAAAATGAAAATTCGAAAAGTTCCTGTTTTTCTGCTTTAAACTCTAGGTACACATCCAAAATGCATTACTGAGTTGAAAGAAGTTGATTCTGGTGCATGGTTTTGAAATCGCAGTCAGAAAAAAAATAACATCCATATCAACATTTTTATCAGCTCCGGTCCTGTTGTTTTGGTCAAAAAATTAAAATTCGAAAAGTTCCTGTTTTTCTGCTTTAAACTCTAGGTACACATCCAAAATGCATTACTGAGTTGAAAGAAGTGAATTCTGGTGCATGGTTTTGAAATCGCAGTCAGAAAAAAAATAACATCCATATCAACATTTTTATCAGATCCGGTCCTGTCATTTTGGTCAAAAAATGAAAATTCGAAAAGTTCCTGTTTTTCTGCTTTAAACTCTAGGTACACATCCAAAATGCATTACTGAGTTGAAAT
The DNA here is from genome assembly GCF_055691185.1 of Crinia signifera. NCBI lineage: Eukaryota > Metazoa > Chordata > Amphibia > Anura > Myobatrachidae > Crinia > Crinia signifera. The sequence continues at coordinate 26,877,771 of NC_139220.1, forward strand.
AAGTGAATTCTGGTGCATGGTTTTGAAATCGCAGTCAGAAAAAAAATAACATCCATATCAACATTTTTATCAGCTCCGGTCCTGTCGTTTTGTTCAAAAAATGAAAATTCTAAAAGTTCCTGTTTTTCTGCTTTAAACTCTAGGTACACATCCAAAATGCATTACTGAGTTGAAAGAAGTGAATTCTGGTGCATGGTTTTGAAATCGCAGTCAGAAAAAAAATAACATCCATATCAACATTTTTATCAGCTCCGGTCCTGTCGTTTTGGTCAAAAAATGAAAATTCTAAAAGTTCCTGTTTTTCTGCTTTAAACTCTAGGTACACATCCAAAATGCATTACTGAGTTGAAAGAAGTGAATTCTGGAGCATGGTTTTGAAATCGCAGTCAGAAAAAAAATAACATCCATATCAACATTTTTATTAGCTCCGCTCCTTTAGTTTTGGTCAAAAAATGAAAATTCGAAAAGTTCCTGTTTTTCTGCTTTAAACTCTAGGTACACATCCAAAATGCATTACTGAGTTGAAAGAAGTTGATTCTGGTGCATGGTTTTGAAACCGCAGTCAGAAAAAAAAATACATCAATATCAACATTTTTATCAGCTCCGGACCTGTCGTTTTGGTCAAAAAATGAAAATTCTAAAAGTTCCTGTTTTTCTGCTTTAAACTCTAGGTACACATCCAAAATGCATTACTGAGTTGAAAGAAGTGAATTCTGGTGCATGGTTTTGAAATCGCAGTCAGAAAAAAAATAATATCCATATCAACATTTTTATCAGCTCCGGTCCTGTCGTTTTGTTCAAAAAATGAAAATTCTAAAAGTTCCTGTTTTTCTGCTTTAAACTCTAGGTACACATCCAAAATGCATTACTGAGTTGAAAGAAGTGAATTCTGGTGCATGGTTTTGAAATCGTAGTCAGAAAAAAAATAACATCCATATCAACATTTTTATCAGCTCCGGTCCTGTCGTTTTGGTCAAAAAATGAAAATTCGAAAAGTTCCTGTTTTTCTGCTTTAAACTCTAGGTACACATCCAAAATGCATTACTTAGTTGAAAGAAGTGAATTCTGGTGCATGGTTTTGAAATCGCAGTCAGAAAAAAAATAACATCCATATCAACATTTTTATCAGCTCCGGTCCTGTCGTTTTGTTCAAAAAATGAAAATTCTAAAAGTTCCTGTTTTTCTGCTTTAAACTCTAGGTACACATCCAAAATGCATTACTGAGTTGAAAGAAGTGAATTCTGGTGCATGGTTTTGAAATCGCAGTCAGAAAAAAAATAACATCCATATCAACATTTTTATCAGCTCTGGTCCTGTCGTTTTGGTCAAAAAATTAAAATTCTAAAAGTTCCTGTTTTTCTGCTTTAAACTCTAGGTACACATCCAAAATGCATTACTGAGTTGAAAGAAGTGAATTCTGGTGCATGGTTTTGAAATCGCAGTCAGAAAAAAAATAACATCCATATCAACATTTTTATCAGCTCCGGTCCTGTCGTTTTGGTCAAAAAATGAAAATTCTAAAAGTTCCTGTTTTTCTGCTTTAAACTCTAGGTACACATCCAAAATGCATTACTGAGATGAAAGAAGTGAATTCTGGTGCATGGTTTTGAAATCGCAGTCAGAAAAAAAATAACATCCATATCAACATTTTTATCAGCTCCGGTCCTGTCGTTTTGGTCAAAAAATGAAAATTCGAAAAGTTCCTGTTTTTCTGCTTTAAACTCTAGGTACACATCCAAAATGCATTACTGAGTTGAAAGAAGTTGATTCTGGTGCATGGTTTTGAAAACGCAGTCAGAAAAAAAATAACATCCATATCAACATTTTTATCAGCTCCGGTCCTGTCGTTTTGGTCAAAAAATGAAAATTCGAAAAGTTCCTGTTTTTCTGCTTTAAACTCTAGGTACACATCCAAAATGCATTACTGAGTTGAAAGAAGTTGATTCTGGTGCATGGTTTTGAAACCGCAGTCAGAAAAAAAATAACATCCATATCAACTTTTTTATCAGCTCCGGTCCTGTCGTTTTGGTCAAAAAATGAAAATTCTAAAAGTTCCTGTTTTTCTGCTTTAAACTCTAGGTACACATCCAAAATGCATTACTGAGTTGAAAGAAGTTGATTCTGGTGCATGGTATTGAAACCGCAGTCAGAAAAAAAATAACATCCATATCAACATTTTTATCAGCTCCGGTCCTGTCGTTTTGGTCAAAAAATGAAAATTCGAAAAGTTCCTGTTTTTCTGCTTTAAACTCTAGGTACACATCCAAAATGCATTACTGAGTTGAAAGAAGTTGATTCTGGTGCATGGTTTTGAAATCGCAGTCAGAAAAAAAATAACATCCATATCAACATTTTTATCAGCTCCGGTCCTGTCGTTTTGGTCAAAAAATGGAAATTCGAAAAGTTCCTGTTTTTCTGCTTTAAACTCTAGGTACACATCCAAAATGCATTACTGAGTTGAAAGAAGTGAATTCTGGAGCATGGTTTTGAAATCGCAGTCAGAAAAAAAATAACATCCATATCAACATTTTTATTAGCTCCGGTCCTGTCGTTTTGGTCAAAAAATGAAAATTCGAAAAGTTCCTGTTTTTCTGCTTTAAACTCTAGGTACACATCCAAAATGCATTACTGAGTTGAAAGAAGTTGATTCTGGTGCATGGTTTTGAAATCGCAGTCAGAAAAAAAATAACATCCATATCAACATTTTTATCAGCTCCGGTTCTGTTGTTTTGGTCAAAAAATGAAAATTCGAAAAGTTCCTTTTTTTCTGCTTTAAACTCTAGGTACACATCCAAAATGCATTACTGAGTTGAAAGAAGTTGATTCTGGTGCATGGTTTTGAAACCGCAGTCAGAAAAAAAATAACATCCATATCAACATTTTTATCAGCTCCGGTCCTGTCGTTTTGGTCAAAAAATGAAAATTCGAAAAGTTCCTGTTTTTCTGCTTTAAACTCTAGGTACACATCCAAAATGCATTACTGAGTTGAAAGAAGTGAATTCTGGTGCATGGTTTTGAAATCGCAGTCAGAAAAAAAATAACATCCATATCAACATTTTTATCAGCTCCGGTCCTGTCATTTTGGTCAAAAAATGAAAATTCGAAAAGTTCCTGTTTTTCTGCTTTAAACTCTAGGTACACATCCAAAATGCATTACTGAGTTGAAATAAGTGAATTCTGGTGCATGGTTTTGAAATCGCAGTCAGAAAAAAATAACATCCATATCAACATTTTAATCAGCACCGGTCCTGTCGTTTTGTTCAAAAAATGAAAATTCTAAAAGTTCCTGTTTTTCTGCTTTAAACTCTAGGTACACATCCAAAATGCATTACTGAGTTGAAAGAAGTGAATTCTGGAGCATGGTTTTGAAATCGCAGTCAGAAAAAAAATAACATCCATATCAACATTTTTATTAGCTCCGGTCCTGTAGTTTTGGTCAAAAAATGAAAATTCGAAAAGTTCCTGTTTTTCTGCTTTAAACTCTAGGTACACATCCAAAATGCATTACTGAGTTGAAAGAAGTTGATTCTGGTGCATGGTTTTGAAATCGCAGTCAGAAAAAAAATAACATCCATATCAACATTTTTATCAGCTCCGGTCCTGTCGTTTTGGTCAAAAAATGGAAATTCGAAAAGTTCCTGTTTTTCTGCTTTAAACTCTAGGTACACATCCAAAATGCATTACTGAGTTGAAAGAAGTGAATTCTGGAGCATGGTTTTGAAATCGCAGTCAGAAAAAAAATAACATCCATATCAACATTTTTATTAGCTCCGGTCCTGTCGTTTTGGTCAAAAAATGAAAATTCGAAAAGTTCCTGTTTTTCTGCTTTAAACTCTAGGTACACATCCAAAATGCATTACTGAGTTGAAAGAAGTTGATTCTGGTGCATGGTTTTGAAATCGCAGTCAGAAAAAAAATAACATCCATATCAACATTTTTATCAGCTCCGGTTCTGTTGTTTTGGTCAAAAAATGAAAATTCGAAAAGTTCCTTTTTTTCTGCTTTAAACTCTAGGTACACATCCAAAATGCATTACTGAGTTGAAAGAAGTTGATTCTGGTGCATGGTTTTGAAACCGCAGTCAGAAAAAAAATAACATCCATATCAACATTTTTATCAGCTCCGGTCCTGTCGTTTTGGTCAAAAAATGAAAATTCGAAAAGTTCCTGTTTTTCTGCTTTAAACTCTAGGTACACATCCAAAATGCATTACTGAGTTGAAAGAAGTGAATTCTGGTGCATGGTTTTGAAATCGCAGTCAGAAAAAAAATAACATCCATATCAACATTTTTATCAGCTCCGGTCCTGTCATTTTGGTCAAAAAATGAAAATTCGAAAAGTTCCTGTTTTTCTGCTTTAAACTCTAGGTACACATCCAAAATGCATTACTGAGTTGAAATAAGTGAATTCTGGTGCATGGTTTTGAAATCGCAGTCAGAAAAAAATAACATCCATATCAACATTTTAATCAGCACCGGTCCTGTCGTTTTGTTCAAAAAATGAAAATTCTAAAAGTTCCTGTTTTTCTGCTTTAAACTCTAGGTACACATCCAAAATGCATTACTGAGTTGAAAGAAGTGAATTCTGGAGCATGGTTTTGAAATCGCAGTCAGAAAAAAAATAACATCCATATCAACATTTTTATTAGCTCCGGTCCTGTAGTTTTGGTCAAAAAATGAAAATTCGAAAAGTTCCTGTTTTTCTGCTTTAAACTCTAGGTACACATCCAAAATGCATTACTGAGTTGAAAGAAGTTGATTCTGGTGCATGGTTTTGAAATCGCAGTCAGAAAAAAAATAACATCCATATCAACATTTTTATCAGCTCCGGTCCTGTCGTTTTGGTCAAAAAATGAAAATTCGAAAAGTACCTGTTTTTCTGCTTTAAACTCTAGGTACACATCCAAAATGCATTACTGAGTTGAAAGAAGTTGATTCTGGTGCATGGTTTTGAAACCGCAGTCAGAAAAAAAAATACATCAATATCAACATTTTTATCAGCTCCGGACCTGTCGTTTTGGTCAAAAAATGAAAATTCTAAAAGTTCCTGTTTTTCTGCTTTAAACTCTAGGTACACATCCAAAATGCATTACTGAGTTGAAAGAAGTGAATTCTGGAGCATGGTTTTGAAATCGCAGTCAGAAAAAAAATAACATCCATATCAACATTTTTATTAGCTCCGGTCCTGTCGTTTTGGTCAAAAAATGAAAATTCGAAAAGTTCCTGTTTTTCTGCTTTAAACTCTAGGTACACATCCAAAATGCATTACTGAGTTGAAAGAAGTTGATTCTGGTGCATTGTTTTGAAATCGCAGTCAGAAAAAAAATAACATCCATATCAACATTTTTATCAGCTCCGGTCCTGTCGTTTTGTTCAAAAAATGAAAATTCTAAAAGTTCCTGTTTTTCTGCTTTAAACTCTAGGTACACATCCAAAATGCATTACTGAGTTGAAAGAAGTGAATTCTGGTGCATGGTTTTGAAATCGCAGTCAGAAAAAAAATAACATCCATATCAACATTTTTATCAGCTCCGGTCCTGTCGTTTTGGTCAAAAAATGAAAATTCTAAAAGTTCCTGTTTTTCTGCTTTAAACTCTAGGTACACATCCAAAATGCATTACTGAGTTGAAAGAAGTGAATTCTGGAGCATGGTTTTGAAATCGCAGTCAGAAAAAAAATAACATCCATATCAACATTTTTATTAGCTCCGCTCCTTTAGTTTTGGTCAAAAAATGAAAATTCGAAAAGTTCCTGTTTTTCTGCTTTAAACTCTAGGTACACATCCAAAATGCATTACTGAGTTGAAAGAAGTTGATTCTGGTGCATGGTTTTGAAACCGCAGTCAGAAAAAAAAAAATTCAATATCAACATTTTTATCAGCTCCGGACCTGTCGTTTTGGTCAAAAAATGAAAATTCTAAAAGTTCCTGTTTTTCTGCTTTAAACTCTAGGTACACATCCAAAATGCATTACTGAGTTGAAAGAAGTGAATTCTGGTGCATGGTTTTGAAATCGCAGTCAGAAAAAAAAAAATATCCACATCAACATTTTTATCAGCTCCGGTCCTGTCGTTTTGTTCAAAAAATGAAAATTCTAAAAGTTCCTGTTTTTCTGCTTTAAACTCTAGGTACACATCCAAAATGCATTACTGAGTTGAAAGAAGTGAATTCTGGTGCATGGTTTTGAAATCGCAGTCAGAAAAAAAATAACATCCTTATCAACATTTTTATCAGCTCCGGTCCTGTCGTTTTGGTCAAAAAATGAAAATTCTAAAAGTTCCTGTTTTTCTGCTTTAAACTCTAGGTACACATCCAAAATGCATTACTGAGTTGAAAGAAGTGAATTCTGGTGCATGGTTTTGAAATCGCAGTCAGAAAAAAAATAACATCCATATCAACATTTTTATCAGCTCCGGTCCTGTCGTTTTGTTCAAAAAATGAAAATTCTAAAAGTTCATGTTTTTCTGCTTTAAACTCTAGGTACACATCCAAAATGCATTACTGAGTTGAAAGAAGTGAATTCTGGTGCATGGTTTTGAAATCGCAGTCAGAAAAAAAATAACATCCATATGTGAGGTTATCAGATTCACTGTAAATCTGTAATTACTATATTTTATTAGGTGTAGTAATTAATGTACTATTTTAGTCCGTCGGTACCCTCTTGTTCTCCATATATGTCTATATACTCCCTATATGTGTGTGTAGTTCCAGATCAGATCGCTCTCGCCCTAATATGGTCTGCCAGGAAATACCCAGGAAATAAGTCACCAAAAGGTTATGTCCCATTACCATACTTTTGTTCCTGCTATCACAGGAGGGTGGAAGCTGAGGGGCAATCTCCACAGGGGGGTTTACAATTCTTTGCAAACCTCTGGGCTCTAGCAGACTTTGTGGAACCGGCCACCACAGGGGGTGATCAGCCCATAATGTAATCAGCCGATTATTGTTCCTGCTGTTTACATGAGGGGGATAGCTGAAGGACAATCACCACAGGGGGTGATCAAATTCCCCTACTATCAACAGGAGGGTTGTCCACAGGGGGTGACCACCACATAATGTAATCAGACTGTGTTTTATATCTTGTGTTGACTCTGCTATGCATATCTTGGCTACTTCCAGACTTTCTGGAACCGACCCCAGCAGGGGGCAGAAGCAGATGGGCAGCAGCAGTACCTGGGAGGGGGGATAAACCTGACTTGAATCCACCAATAGGGATTGAGTGCAAGCCCACTGATGGTATGGAGAAGCGTGGGAAATTGGAAGTTTTTAAAATGACTTGTACACCTGCCAGCTCAGTATGTTAGTCGCAATCCGGTCTCAGGGGTCCTACCCTTCACTGGATCTTGTGGAACACATCGTTTGCCCGGGAAGGGGGCATCCTACCAAGCTCTGGTGTGGAGCGTCTGTGTTGTGTGGATTTACACAGGTTTCGGCTATCACTGCTGTGTGGATTAAGTGATAGTTTTGTGCTTTGGAACTGCTGCTACAAGGACTGCCATTGGACTGCTACCCGATAACGTTTATATGCTACATTTGACTCTTTTTCCTGTCTTCATCTACTTTCGTGTGCTGTGATAAAAATAAACCATATTTTGGTTTCATCTGCTCGGTGTCTGAGTGATTGAGGAACTCGTACCCTCACATTTGGCGGCAGCGACAGTGGGATCATTCAGACACCAACCATCGAGCACAGAAAGCACAGAGAACAGAGGATCAGACCATATGTAAGGAAACGGAAAATGCAATAAGGTGATGTTCAGCAAGTGAGCAGGTGTCAGTCCTGTGAAAGGGAAAATGTTTCCAAGGAAAGAAAATCGATGCCTCAAGACCCCTGTAGCAGAGGAGCTCAGGGATGGAGGTTCTTCAGTGTATCGGCAGGCTGGGAAGCCGGATCTGTTATTTATTGTCAGGAAAATGCAGTATATCTGGAAGTACTGGGAAGACGCTCAGCAGATGGTCAGCGGGTGGAGAGTATCCAGCATACAGGACAAAGTGTGTTACCTGGGGGATGCATTCCTGCACTGTAAAGGTGAGGCCACTTCTTGGAATCTGCTAGGAGAGCCAGAGTTTGTAGAATTTACAGAGGAAGTGATTGCTACAGTTACCCAGATGCTACAAAGAGGACAATATTCTGAGGCTGAAGGACAAGTCCAGAATAAATTGATGCCCCAGATAGAACCAGAGGAAAGGTCTAGAAGGGGGCTACTGCAATCTGGGCAGACAACCGAGGGGTCTGCCACAGAATTAATTGTTACCGCAAGAGAAGGGTCGTTGTCAGGGGGGCCCCTAACTGCCCTTGAAGAAATGAGTATGGAGGAGCTGATAGCAGAAGGTCAGCTGCGAGGTATACCCATCCAATCCTGCACTCGCGGGGAAATCCTTCAGCAGATCCTTCACGATCAGGGAGATCCTACAAATGCATTTGCTGATTATCGAGCCTGGATCCTCCATTTCGGTGCCCAGTTGAGTGTGTGGGAACAATTGCAGTGTCTGGAGGAGTGCTTCGTGGTGGCAGAGGAAGAGGCGATTGATCGGGGGCTCCTGGATACCCCAGCATGGCAAGATCAGTGTCGCAGGGGGCGTGATGAAAGGCACCGTTTGCAATTGCTTCTCCCCCATCCTAGGGAGGAGCTGCACTACTGCTTCCCTTTTGCTGAGGTGGGAGATGCAGAGCTATTATCCTGCTGCCAGGGGATCTATGAGGACTGCGTCCAAGAAGAGATCGCCGTGGTTAGAGGAGTATCCGACAACATCCAGGCCACCAGCCCACCAGTCACAGATGACGTCGTGTTTCGGGCTGCCCAGCATACTCAGCTGGGGAAGGAGGCTATCGCGGAGAAGGAGGTGTGCGCAGAAGTAGCTGCAGGTGAGCATCTGGCTTTTAAGGGGACAGAGCTGACACAGCCTGTCCTGCAGCCACCAGCGGAATTGTTTGTGATGGAGGGTCCCTCCTCAGCCCTGGACATTGAGACCAAATGCTGGACTGAAATGTGCCATGCCCCTAGTTTGGGTTTGGGGGAGGAAGGACATGACGGGGTGGTGGAAGTGCCAGGGCCAGAGCCCCTATATTGGCCTGCTGTTTGGCCCCTGTTCCTTGGGCAAGAGGGGGAGGTGGAAAGTGGTCCCTGCCCCATTGTGCCCGAGGCAAAAGTATTAGTAGGTTACAATGTTGCAGAGGGGGGGTACCCAGAATCCGAAGAAGAGGAATTGCTACAGCCCTTGTTAGTTCCAATGTATGACTTAGACTGTAATCATGCCCTTGCTGGTTCTGCAAACCAGCCGCCTTTTACAAGATGGGTTTGGTATGATGTCACCCTGTGGGACTCAGGTGGTATATCCAAACCCCAGATTCTCGGCTCTGCATCCCGCTATTCCAGGTTGTTATTGGTTCCTGAACAGCTGGGTACCGGGACTACAATAGTAGGGGAAGGAATGTGAGGTTATCAGATTCACTGTAAATCTGTAATTACTATATTTTATTAGGTGTAGTAATTAATGTACTATTTTAGTCCGTCGGTACCCTCTTGTTCTCCATATATGTCTATATACTCCCTATATGTGTGTGTAGTTCCAGATCAGATCGCTCTCGCCCTAATATGGTCTGCCAGGAAATACCCAGGAAATAAGTCACCAAAAGGTTATGTCCCATTACCATACTTTTGTTCCTGCTATCACAGGAGGGTGGAAGCTGAGGGGCAATCTCCACAGGGGGGTTTACAATTCTTTGCAAACCTCTGGGCTCTAGCAGACTTTGTGGAACCGGCCACCACAGGGGGTGATCAGCCCATAATGTAATCAGCCGATTATTGTTCCTGCTGTTTACATGAGGGGGATAGCTGAAGGACAATCACCACAGGGGGTGATCAAATTCCCCTACTATCAACAGGAGGGTTGTCCACAGGGGGTGACCACCACATAATGTAATCAGACTGTGTTTTATATCTTGTGTTGACTCTGCTATGCATATCTTGGCTACTTCCAGACTTTCTGGAACCGACCCCAGCAGGGGGCAGAAGCAGATGGGCAGCAGCAGTACCTGGGAGGGGGGATAAACCTGACTTGAATCCACCAATAGGGATTGAGTGCAAGCCCACTGATGGTATGGAGAAGCGTGGGAAATTGGAAGTTTTTAAAATGACTTGTACACCTGCCAGCTCAGTATGTTAGTCGCAATCCGGTCTCAGGGGTCCTACCCTTCACTGGATCTTGTGGAACACATCGTTTGCCCGGGAAGGGGGCATCCTACCAAGCTCTGGTGTGGAGCGTCTGTGTTGTGTGGATTTACACAGGTTTCGGCTATCACTGCTGTGTGGATTAAGTGATAGTTTTGTGCTTTGGAACTGCTGCTACAAGGACTGCCATTGGACTGCTACCCGATAACGTTTATATGCTACATTTGACTCTTTTTCCTGTCTTCATCTACTTTCGTGTGCTGTGATAAAAATAAACCATATTTTGGTTTCATCTGCTCGGTGTCTGAGTGATTGAGGAACTCGTACCCTCACACCATATCAACATTTTTATCAGCTCTGGTCCTGTCGTTTTGGTCAAAAAATGAAAATTCTAAAAGTTCCTGTTTTTCTGCTTTAAACTCTAGGTACACATCCAAAATGCATTACTGAGTTGAAAGAAGTGAATTCTGGTGCATGGTTTTGAAATCGCAGTCAGAAAAAAAATAACATCCATATCAACATTTTTATCAGCTCCGGTCCTGTCGTTTTGGTCAAAAAATGAAAATTCTAAAAGTTCCTGTTTTTCTGCTTTAAACTCTAGGTACACATCCAAAATGCATTACTGAGTTGAAAGAAGTGAATTCTGGTGCATGGTTTTGAAATCGCAGTCAGAAAAAAAATAACATCCATATCAACATTTTTATCAGCTCCGGTCCTGTCGTTTTGGTCAAAAAATGAAAATTCGAAAAGTTCCTGTTTTTCTGCTTTAAACTCTAGGTACACATCCAAAATGCATTACTGAGTTGAAAGAAGTTGATTCTGGTGCATGGTTTTGAAAACGCAGTCAGAAAAAAAATAATATCCATATCAACATTTTTATCAGCTCCGGTCCAGTCGTTTTGGTCAAAAAATGAAAATTCGAAAAGTTCCTGTTTTTCTGCTTTAAACTCTAGGTACACATCCAAAATGCATTACTGAGTTGAAAGAAGTTGATTCTGGTGCATGGTTTTGAAATCGCAGTCAGAAAAAAAATAACATCCATATCAACATTTTTATCAGCTCCTGTCCTGTCGTTTTGGTCAAAAAATGAAAATTCTAAAAGTTCCTGTTTTTCTGCTTTAAACTCTAGGTACACATCCAAAATGCATTACTGAGTTGAAAGAAGTGAATTCTGGTGCATGGTTTTGAAATCGCAGTCAGAAAAAAAATAACATCCATATCAACATTTTTATCAGCTCCGGTCCTGTCGTTTTGTTCAAAAAATGAAAATTCTAAAAGTTCATGTTTTTCTGCTTTAAACTCTAGGTACACATCCAAAATGCATTACTGAGTTGAAAGAAGTGAATTCTGGTGCATGGTTTTGAAATCGCAGTCAGAAAAAAAATAACATCCATATCAACATTTTTATCAGCTCTGGTCCTGTCGTTTTGGTCAAAAAATGAAAATTCTAAAAGTTCCTGTTTTTCTGCTTTAAACTCTAGGTACACATCCAAAATGCATTACTGAGTTGAAAGAAGTGAATTCTGGTGCATGGTTTTAAAATCGCAGTCAGAAAAAAAATAACATCCATATCAACATTTTTATCAGCTCCGGTCCTGTCGTTTTGGTCAAAAAATGAAAATTCTAAAAGTTCCTGTTTTTCTGCTTTAAACTCTAGGTACACATCCAAAATGCATTACTGAGTTGAAAGAAGTGAATTCTGGTGCATGGTTTTGAAATCGCAGTCAGAAAAAAAATAACATCCATATCAACATTTTTTATCAGCTCCGGTCCTGTCGTTTTGGTCAAAAAATGAAAATTCGAAAAGTTCCTGTTTTTCTGCTTTAAACTCTAGGTACACATCCAAAATGCATTACTGAGTTGAAAGAAGTTGATTCTGGTGCATGGTTTTGAAAACGCAGTCAGAAAAAAAATAACATCCATATCAACATTTTTATCAGCTCCGGTCCAGTCGTTTTGGTCAAAAAATGAAAATTCGAAAAGTTCCTGTTTTTCTACTTTAAACTCTAGGTACACATCCAAAATGCATTACTGAGTTGAAAGAAGTTGATTCTGGTGCATGGTTTTGAAACCGCAGTCAGAAAAAAAAAACATCCATATCAACTTTTTTATCAGCTCCGGTCCTGTCGTTTTGGTCAAAAAATGAAAATTCTAAAAGTTCCTGTTTTTCTGCTTTAAACTCTAGGTACACATCCAAAATGCATTACTGAGTTGAAAGAAGTTGATTCTGGTGCATGGTTTTGAAACCGCAGTCAGAAAAAAAATAACATCCATATCAACATTTTTATCAGCTCCGGTCCTGTCGTTTTGGTAAAAAAATGAAAATTAGAAAAGTTCCTGTTTTTCTGCTTTAAACTCTAGGTACACATCCAAAATGCATTACTGAGTTGAAAGAAGTTGATTCTGGTGCATGGTTTTGAAATCGCAGTCAGAAAAAAAATAACATCCATATCAACATTTTTATCAGCTTCGGTCCTGTCATTTTGGTCAAAAAATGAAAATTCGAAAAGTTCCTGTTTTTCTGCTTTAAACTCTAGGTACACATCCAAAATGCATTACTGAGTTGAAAGAAGTTGATTCTGGTGCATGGTTTTGAAACCGCAGTCAGAAAAAAAAATACATCCATATCAACATTTTTATCAGCTCCGGACCTGTCATTTTGGTCAAAAAATGAAAATTCTAAAAGTTCCTGTTTTTCTGCTTTAAACTCTAGGTACACATCCAAAATGCATTACTGAGTTGAAAGAAGTGAATTCTGGTGCATGGTTTTGAAATCGCAGTCAGAAAAAAAAACATCCATATCAACATTTTTATCAGCTCTGGTCCTGTCGTTTTGGTCAAAAAATGAAAATTCGAAAAGTTCCTGTTTTTCTGCTTTAAACTCTAGGTACACATCCAAAATGCATTACTGAGTTGAAAGAAGTTGATTCTGGTGCATGGTTTTGAAACCGCAGTCAGAAAAAAAAATAATTCAATATCAACATTTTTATCAGCTCCGGACCTGTCGTTTTGGTCAAAAAATGAAAATTCTAAAAGTTCCTGTTTTTCTGCTTTAAACTCTAGGTACACATCCAAAATGCATTACTGAGTTGAAAGAAGTGAATTCTGGTGCATGGTTTTGAAATCGCAGTCAGAAAAAAAATAATATCCATATCAACATTTTTATCAGCTCCGGTCCTGTCGTTTTGTTCAAAAAATGAAAATTCTAAAAGTTCCTGTTTTTCTGCTTTAAACTCTAGGTACACATCCAAAATGCATTACTGAGTTGAAAGAAGTGAATTCTGGTGCATGGTTTTGAAATCGCAGTCAGAAAAAAAATAACATCCTTATCAACATTTTTATCAGCTCCGGTCCTGTCGTTTTGGTCAAAAAATGAAAATTCGAAAAGTTCCTGTTTTTCTGCTTTAAACTCTAGGTACACATCCAAAATGCATTACTAAGTTGAAAGAAGTGAATTCTGGTGCATGGTTTTGAAATCGCAGTCAGAAAAAAAATAACATCCATATCAACATTTTTATTAGCTCCTGTCCTGTCGTTTTGGTCAAAAAATGAAAATTCTAAAAGTTCCTGTTTTTCTGCTTTAAACTCTAGGTACACATCCAAAATGCATTACTGAGTTGAAAGAAGTGAATTCTGGTGCATGGTTTTAAAATCGCAGTCAGAAAAAAAATAACATCCATATCAACATTTTTATCAGCTCCGGTCCTGTCGTTTTGTTCAAAAAATGAAAATTCTAAAAGTTCATGTTTTTCTGCTTTAAACTCTAGGTACACATCCAAAATGCATTACTGAGTTGAAAGAAGTGAATTCTGGTGCATGGTTTTGAAATCGCAGTCAGAAAAAAAATAACATCCATATCAACATTTTTATCAGCTCTGGTCCTGTCGTTTTGGTCAAAAAATGAAAATTCTAAAAGTTCCTGTTTTTCTGCTTTAAACTCTAGGTACACATCCAAAATGCATTACTGAGTTGAAAGAAGTGAATTCTGGTGCATGGTTTTGAAATCGCAGTCAGAAAAAAAATAACATCCATATCAACATTTTTATCAGCTCCGGTCCTGTCGTTTTGGTCAAAAAATGAAAATTCTAAAAGTTCCTGTTTTTCTGCTTTAAACTCTAGGTACACATCCAAAATGCATTACTGAGTTGAAAGAAGTGAATTCTGGTGCATGGTTTTGAAATCGCAGTCAGAAAAAAAATAACATCCATATCAACATTTTTATCAGCTCCGGTCCTGTCGTTTTGGTCAAAAAATGAAAATTCGAAAAGTTCCTGTTTTTCTGCTTTAAACTCTAGGTACACATCCAAAATGCATTACTGAGTTGAAAGAAGTTGATTCTGGTGCATGGTTTTGAAAACGCAGTCAGAAAAAAAATAACATCCATATCAACATTTTTATCAGCTCCGGTCCAGTCGTTTTGGTCAAAAAATGAAAATTCGAAAAGTTCCTGTTTTTCTGCTTTAAACTCTAGGTACACATCCAAAATGCATTACTGAGTTGAAAGAAGTTGATTCTGGTGCATGGTTTTGAAATCGCAGTCAGAAAAAAAATAACATCCATATCAACATTTTTATCAGCTCCTGTCCTGTCGTTTTGGTCAAAAAATGAAAATTCTAAAAGTTCCTGTTTTTCTGCTTTAAACTCTAGGTACACATCCAAAATGCATTACTGAGTTGAAAGAAGTGAATTCTGGTGCATGGTTTTGAAATCGCAGTCAGAAAAAAAATAACATCCATATCAACATTTTTATCAGCTCCGGTCCTGTCGTTTTGGTCAAAAAATGAAAATTCTAAAAGTTCATGTTTTTCTGCTTTAAACTCTAGGTACACATCCAAAATGCATTACTGAGTTGAAAGAAGTGAATTCTGGTGCATGGTTTTGAAATCGCAGTCAGAAAAAAAATAACATCCATATCAACATTTTTATCAGCTCTGGTCCTGTCGTTTTGGTCAAAAAACGAAAATTCTAAAAGTTCCTGTTTTTCTGCTTTAAACTCTAGGTACACATCCAAAATGCATTACTGAGTTGAAAGAAGTGAATTCTGGTGCATGGTTTTGAAATCGCAGTCAGAAAAAAAATAACATCCATATCAACATTTTTATCAGCTCCGGTCCTGTCGTTTTGGTCAAAAAATGAAAATTCTAAAAGTTCCTGTTTTTCTGCTTTAAACTCTAGGTACACATCCAAAATGCATTACTGAGTTGAAAGAAGTGAATTCTGGTGCATGGTTTTGAAATCGCAGTCAGAAAAAAAATAACATCCATATCAACATTTTTTATCAGCTCCGGTCCTGTCGTTTTGGTCAAAAAATGAAAATTCGAAAAGTTCCTGTTTTTCTGCTTTAAACTCTAGGTACACATCCAAAATGCATTACTGAGTTGAAAGAAGTTGATTCTGGTGCATGGTTTTGAAAACGCAGTCAGAAAAAAAATAACATCCATATCAACATTTTTATCAGCTCCGGTCCAGTCGTTTTGGTCAAAAAATGAAAATTCGAAAAGTTCCTGTTTTTCTACTTTAAACTCTAGGTACACATCCAAAATGCATTACTGAGTTGAAAGAAGTTGATTCTGGTGCATGGTTTTGAAATCGCAGTCAGAAAAAAAATAACATCCATATCAACTTTTTTATCAGCTCCGGTCCTGTCGTTTTGGTCAAAAAATGAAAATTCTAAAAGTTCCTGTTTTTCTGCTTTAAACTCTAGGTACACATCCAAAATGCATTACTGAGTTGAAAGAAGTTGATTCTGGTGCATGGTTTTGAAACCGCAGTCAGAAAAAAAAATAACATCCATATCAACATTTTTATCAGCTCCGGTCCTGTCGTTTTGGTAAAAAAATGAAAATTAGAAAAGTTCCTGTTTTTCTGCTTTAAACTCTAGGTACACATCCAAAATGCATTACTGAGTTGAAAGAAGTTGATTCTGGTGCATGGTTTTGAAATCGCAGTCAGAAAAAAAATAACATCCATATCAACATTTTTATCAGCTTCGGTCCTGTCATTTTGGTCAAAAAATGAAAATTCGAAAAGTTCCTGTTTTTCTGCTTTAAACTCTAGGTACACATCCAAAATGCATTACTGAGTTGAAAGAAGTTGATTCTGGTGCATGGTTTTGAAACCGCAGTCAGAAAAAAAAATACATCCATATCAACATTTTTATCAGCTCCGGACCTGTCATTTTGGTCAAAAAATGAAAATTCTAAAAGTTCCTGTTTTTCTGCTTTAAACTCTAGGTACACATCCAAAATGCATTACTGAGTTGAAAGAAGTGAATTCTGGTGCATGGTTTTGAAATCGCAGTCAGAAAAAAAAACATCCATATCAACATTTTTATCAGCTCTGGTCCTGTCGTTTTGGTCAAAAAATGAAAATTCGAAAAGTTCCTGTTTTTCTGCTTTAAACTCTAGGTACACATCCAAAATGCATTACTGAGTTGAAAGAAGTTCATTCTGGTGCATGGTTTTGAAACCGCAGTCAGAAAAAAAATAACATCCATATCAACATTTTTATCAGCTCCGGTCCTGTCGTTTTGGTCAAAAAATGAAAATTCGAAAAGTTCCTGTTTTTCTGCTTTAAACTCTAGGTACACATCCAAAATGCATTACTGAGTTGAAAGAAGTGAATTCTGGTGCATGGTTTTGAAATCGCAGTCAGAAAAAAAATAACATCCATATCAACATTTTTATCAGCTCCGGTCCTGTCGTTTTGGTCAAAAAATGAAAATTCTAAAAGTTCCTGTTTTTCTGCTTTAAACTCTAGGTACACATCCAAAATGCATTACTGAGTTGAAAGAAGTGAATTTTGGTGCATGGTTTTGAAATCGCAGTCAGAAAAAAAATAACATCCATATCAACATTTTTATCAGCTCCGGTCCTGTCGTTTTGGTCAAAAAATAAAAATTCTAAAAGTTCCTGTTTTTCTGCTTTAAACTCTAGGTACACATCCAAAATGCATTACTGAGTTGAAAAAAGTTGATTCTGGTGCATGGTTTTGAAACCGCAGTCAGAAAAAAAATAACATCCATATCAACATTTTTATCAGCTCCGGCCGGTCCTGTCGTTTTGGTCAAAAAATGAAAATTCGAAAAGTTCGTGTTTTTCTGCTTTAAACTCTAGGTACACATCCAAAATGCATTACTGAGTTGAAAGAAGTGAATTCTGGTGCATGGTTTTGAAATCGCAGTCAGAAAAAAAATAACATCCTTATCAACATTTTTATCAGCTCCGGTCCTGTCGTTTTGGTAAAAAAATGAAAATTAGAAAAGTTCCTGTTTTTCTGCTTTAAACTCTAGGTACACATCCAAAATGCATTACTGAGTTGAAAGAAGTTGATTCTGGTGCATGGTTTTGAAACCGCAGTCAGAAAAAAAATAACATCCATATCAACATTTTTATCAGCTCCGGTCCTGTCGTTTTGGTCAAAAAATGAAAATTCTAAAAGTTCCTGTTTTTCTGCTTTAAACTCTAGGTACACATCCAAAATGCATTACTGAGTTGAAAGAAGTGAATTCTGGTGCATGGTTTTGAAATTGCAGTCAGAAAAAAAATAACATCCATATCAACATTTTTATCAGCTCCGGTCCTGTCGTTTTGGTCAAAAAATGAAAATTCTAAAAGTTCCTGTTTTTCTGCTTTAAACTCTAGGTACACATCCAAAATGCATTACTGAGTTGAAAGAAGTGAATTCTGGTGCATGGTTTTGAAATCGCAGTCAGAAAAAAAATAACATCCATATCAACATTTTTATCAGCTCCGGTCCTGTCGTTTTGTTCAAAAAATGAAAATTTTTAAAAGTTCCTGTTTTTCTGCTTTAAACTCTAGGTACACATCCAAAATGCATTACTGAGTTGAAAGAAGTGAATTCTGGTGCATGGTTTTGAAATCGCAGTCAGAAAAAAAATAACATCCATATCAACATTTTTATCAGCTCCGGTCCTGTCGTTTTGGTCAAAAAATGAAAATTCGAAAAGTTCCTGTTTTTCTGCTTTAAACTCTAGGTACACATCCAAAATGCATTACTGAGTTGAAAGAAGTGAATTCTGGTGCATGGTTTTGAAATCGCAGTCAGAAAAAAAATAACATCCATATCAACATTTTTATCAGCTCCGGTCCTGTCGTTTTGGTCAAAAAATGAAAATTCTAAAAGTTCCTGTTTTTCTGCTTTAAACTCTAGGTACACATCCAAAATGCATTACTGAGTTGAAAGAAGTGAATTCTGGTGCATGGTTTTGAAATCGCAGTCAGAAAAAAAATAACATCCATATCAACATTTTTATCAGCTCCGGACCTGTCGTTTTGGTCAAAAAATGAAAATTCTAAAAGTTCCTGTTTTTCTGCTTTAAACTCTAGGTACACATCCAAAATGCATTACTGAGTTGAAAGAAGTGAATTCTGCTGCATGGTTTTGAAATCGCAGTCAGAAAAAAAATAACATCCATATCAACATTTTTATCAGCTCCGGTCCTGTCGTTTTGGTCAAAAAATGAAAATTCTAAAAGTTCCTGTTTTTCTGCTTTAAACTCTAGGTACACATCCAAAATGCATTACTGAGTTGAAAGAAGTGAATTCTGGAGCATGGTTTTGAAATCGCAGTCAGAAAAAAAATAACATCCATATCAACATTTTTATTAGCTCCGGTCCTGTCGTTTTGGTCAAAAAATGAAAATTCGAAAAGTTCCTGTTTTTCTGCTTTAAACTCTAGGTACACATCCAAAATGCATTACTGAGTTGAAAGAAGTGAATTCTGGAGCATGGTTTTGAAATCGCAGTCAGAAAAAAATAACATCCATATCAACATTTTTATTAGCTCCGGTCCTGTCGTTTTGGTCAAAAAATGAAAATTCGAAAAGTTCCTGTTTTTCTGCTTTAAACTCTAGGTACACATCCAAAATGCATTACTGAGTTAAAAGAAGTTGATTCTGGTGCATGGTTTTGAATTCGCAGTCAGAAAAAAAATAACATCCATATCAACATTTTTATCAGCTCCGGTCCTGTCGTTTTGGTCAAAAAATGAAAATTCAAAAAGTTCCTGTTTTTCTGCTTTAAACTCTAGGTACACATCCAAAATGCATTACTGAGTTAAAAGAAGTTGATTCTGGTGCATGGTTTTGAATTCGCAGTCAGAAAAAAAATAACATCCATATCAACATTTTTATCAGCTCCGGTCCTGTCGTTTTGGTCAAAAAATGAAAATTCTAAAAGTTCCTGTTTTTCTGCTTTAAACTCTAGGTACACATCCAAAATGCATTACTGAGTTGAAAGAAGTGAATTCTGGTGCATGGTTTTGAAATCGCAGTCAGAAAAAAAATAACATCCATATCAACATTTTTATCAGCTCCGGTCCTGTCGTTTTGGTCAAAAAATGAAAATTAGAAAAGTTCCTGTTTTTCTGCTTTAAACTCTAGGTACACATCCAAAATGCATTACTGAGTTGAAAGAAGTTGATTCTGGTGCATGGTTTTGAAACCGCTGTCAGAAAAAAAATAACATCCATATCAACATTTTGGTACTTGTTTCCTAGAACGGCCACAATCGTGAGTGATCGTGGCTCTTAATTAAGGGACACGATCCTCACGATGTGGCCGATTTTTTACAATTTTTTCACTTTGATTGACAGAAATCGGGTCAATCGGTCGGTCGCGACCAATTAAAATCGGCCGCGATGCGACCGACCGATTGACCCGATTTTTCCATAGACTTCAATGTTAAAAAATCTTTTAACATTGAAATCGGTCGGTCTTGTGCCATTATAATGGCACAAGATGAGATGGACTTGATTAAGTCCATCTCACATAGGGAAAAATGATAAAAAAGGTGAAATGGGCCAATATGACCCATTTCACATTTTTTATGTGCCCGCCATGACCCCACGATAGACGTGAACCCGAAGCGTGGCGAGCGCAGCGAGCCCGCGAGGGGCGGCGGTGCGCGTCCTCCGACCTTTTCATTCCCCTACTATCCACTAGGGCGTGGAGTGAGAATATAATAGTGTGGCGAGCGCAGCGAGCCACCGAGCCCGAAGCGTGGCGAGCGCAGCGAGCCCCGCGAGGGGACGCGTATACCTGTGAAGTGAGACGCGTCCCCTCGCGGGGCTCGCTGCGCTCGCCACGCTTCGGGCTCGGTGGCTCGCTGCGCTCGCCACACTATTATATTCTCACTCCACGCCCTAGTGGATAGTAGGGGAATGAAAAGGTCGGAGGACGCGCACCGCCGCCCCTCGCGGGCTCGCTGCGCTCGCCACGCTTCGGGTTCACGTCTATCGTGGGGTCTAGCACACTTATTAACATTTGGGGGGGCAATTTAAACAAATCTGGTGTAAAAAAAAAAAAAATCGGGTGAAAAATCGGCAGATCGGATCGGTCGCATCGTATGCGACCAAATCGCATGCGATGCGACCGATCCGATTTTTTATCTTACGACCACAACGATCTAAATCGTTGTGGCCGTTCTAGGAAACAAGTACCAACATTTTTATCAGCTCCGGTCCTGTCGTTTTGGTCAAAAAATGAAAATTCGAAAAGTTCCTGTTTTTCTGCTTTAAACTCTAGGTACACATCCAAAATGCATTACTGAGTTGAAAGAAGTTGATTCTGGTGCATGGTTTTGAAATCGCAGTCAGAAAAAAAATAACATCCATATCAACATTTTTATCAGCTCCGGACCTGTCGTTTTGGTCAAAAAATGAAAATTCTAAAAGTTCCTGTTTTTCTGCTTTAAACTTTAGGTACACATCCAAAATGCATTACTGAGTTGAAAGAAGTTGATTCTGCTGCATGGTTTTGAAATCGCAGTCAGAAAAAAAATCACATCCATATCAACATTTTTATAAGCTCCGGTCCTGTCGTTTTGGTAAAAAAATGAAAATTCTAAAAGTTCCTGTTTTTCTGCTTTAAACTCTAGGTACACATCCAAAATGCATTACTGAGTTGAAAGAAGTTGATTCTGGTGCATAGTTTTGAAACCGCAGTCAGAAAAAAAAATTACATCCATATCAACATTTTTATAAGCTCCGGACCTGTCGTTTTGGTCAAAAAATGAAAATTCTAAAAGTTCCTGTTTTTCTGCTTTAAACTCTAGGTACACATCCAAAATGTATTACTGAGTTGAAAAAAGTTGATTCTGGAGCATGGTTTTGAAACCGCAGTCAGAAAAAAAATCACGTCCATATCAACATTTTTATAAGCCCCGGACCTGTCGTTTTGGTCAAAAAATTAAAATTCCAAAAGTTACTCTTTTTCTGCTTTAAACTTTGGGTACACATCCGAAATGTATTACTGAGTTGACAGAAGTTGAATCTGGTGCATGGTTTTGAACCGCAGTCAGAAAAATTATCACATCCATATCAACATTTCCGTAAGCCCCGGACCTGTCGTTTTGGTCAAAAAATTAAGATTTAAAAAGGAGATAAAGCAGAGAAAAGGTAAAATTAGATAAAGCACCAGCCAATCAACTCCCAACTGTCTTTTTTAAACACAGCTGATTGGCTGGTGCTTTATCTCCTTTTACCTTTTCTCTGCTTTATCTCCAGTTTATCTCTTCTCCAAGCTTAATAAATCTGCCCCTCAGCCTGCTGTAGCAAGATCTGAGTCTTTGCTAGTAATGAGCACCTGGGTGAGTTCTGTAGTTACCAGTGGAGAAGAGTCATGCAAGTTCCCTGTTTGCCTCATCCAGAGACTGTGAACAGGTGTGGCCGTTTCTAATCACCCAGCTGCCCAATCAGTGCTGCTCTGAGGGGTTATCCTCCCAGCCCTGCATGAACACTGGGCTGTTGCATTATTGTCAATCCCTTGGGAGGAAGCTTCAGCCTGTGCTCCTGCTTAAGCTCTGTGGTTTTCCAGTTACCCAGCATTTGCATCCAGCGATCCTGCACTGCTGGTATCCCCAGCCTCCAGCTATCCTGCACTGCTGGCATCCCCAGCTTCCAGCTATCCTGCACTGCTGGCATCCCCAGCTTCCAGCTATCCTGCACTGTTGGTATCCCCAGCTTCCAGCTATCCTGCACTGCTGGTATCCCCAGCTTCCAGCTATACTGCACTGCTGGTATTCCCAGCTTCCAGCTATCCTGCACTGCTGGTATCCCAAGCTTCCAGCTATCCTGTACTGCTGGTATCCCCAGCTTCCAGCTATCCTGCACCTGTGCTCCGTCTGCATCCTGCACCTGCGTGCTACAGTTCCTGCACCTGTGACCACCTGCACCTGTGCTTCCGAGTTGCCTGCACCTGTGCTTCCGAGTTGCCTGCACCTGTGCTTCCGAGTTGCCTGCACCTGTGCTTCCAAGTTGCCTGCACCTGTACTTCCAAGTTGCCTGCACCTGTGCTTCCGAGTTGCCTGCACTTGTGACCACCTGCCTCTGCGTGCCTCTGTACCTGCACCCGCGACCACCTTCACCGCTGCACTCCGTGCTTCCGGCACCTGCGCTTCAGTGGTCCTACTCCGTGCTTCTGGCACCTTTGCCCCAGTGGTCCTACTCCATGCTTCTAAGTAACTGTTACCAGATTCCAGCTTCCCAAAGACTATTACAAACTTTCAATTGTCTCCTGTACCAGTTTTCATTCTATGCAATAAACATTACCCATTTGTATCCACGTGCCTCCGTCCTGTTTCCATTTGGTTGTCAGTTAGCCACCAAGGTCACTCCCGGGTCCCAAATCCCTAGTAGTGACAGTTCCCTTTTTTTCTGCTTTAAACTTTGGGTACACATCTGAAATTTATTACTGAGTTGACAGAAGTTGAATCTGGTGCATGGTTTTGAAACTGTAGTCAGAAAAATGATCACATCCATATCAACATTTCCATAAGCCCCAGACCTGTCGTTTTGGTCAAAAAATGAAAATTCAAAAAGTTCATTTTCTGTTTCAGACCCAGTAGCTCATACGTTGGAGGAGGGTAGGTGCCTTCTTGTTAATTGTAAACTAGCTAACTCATCTTTAACCATTGTCAATATCTATGCCCCCAACCAAGGCCAACCTGCCTTTCTCGAGAAGATGCTCGACAAGATATAGTCTCTCAGGGATGGGATTTTGGTAATTGGATGGGACCAGAACTGGGCTCTGGACCCCCGCTTGGACACCTCCTCCAGACCCTCCCATCCCGAATGGACATCACGCAGATTGCTTCACACTCACCAGCTGTCCGACATTTAGTGCATCCTACACCCCTTAGAGAGGGACTACACCCATTTCTCCTCCTCTCACCAGTCCTACTCTAGAATCGACTACCTACTGCTAGACCACAGATATCTCTAAATTGTCTAAGAGGCCAAGATAGTTCCTATGACTTGGTTGGACCATGCCCCTATTACCCTGGGACCCCCTCCCTCACACAACCGATCATGGTGCTTTAACGAGTCCCTGCTAAACGATCCCTATTGCAGATCCCAACTTGAAGAGGCTATCACGGGATGCATAGCATGCAATGTTACCATGGATGTCTCCAAAACTATGATTTGGAAAGCACATAAATGTGTTCTGAGGGGGAAGTTTATTCAAATGGGTTCATTCCTAAAAAAGCAGAGAGCAGGACAGATTGAAAGTCTTCTGCAGAAGATACAATCCCTAGAAACATCCCATAAAACATCCCTTTCCCCCGACATCTATGCTGAACTTATTGCTGCCGTTCAGCACTAAATAAGATTCTCCTTGAAAAGGTAAAATTTTCCTATGGGAAATGCCGTAGTAGATTTTATAAATGGGGCAACAAACCCGGGAAAATGCTGGCCCAAACGCTGCGTGAACAGAGGGCCATTTCTTTTATACCCTCTATTAAGGATGGGGGGGGGGGGGTGTGAGCTCTCCATGAAACTGACAAAATCGCTGAGGCATTTTGCTCTTATTACTCTTCCCTATACAACCTCCCCTCTACGGGATGTTTTTCCAATGTTACAGAAAAACAATGTGCAGTTGGTGATTATCTTACTAAGAATGGGTTCCCAAAACTCACGCCACTAGATATAGAGGGCCTAGAGAAGCCTTTCACTATGCCTGAACTGGAGGAGGCTTTGAAGTCCTCTCTTGCTGGGAAAAGTCCTGGCCCAGATGGCTTCACCATTGTTAATTACAAGGCCTTTAAGGATAAATTACTCCCTCTACTCCTGGAGGCCTTTAACTCGATCTCTGACCTGTCCCTTTTCTCTAGTCAGTCCCTAGAAGCTCACAATACAGTGATACCTAAGGAGGGCAAGGACCCCTCTCTCTGCCCCAGCTATCCCCCTATCTCACTCCTCAACGCAGATGTCAAACTGTTTGCCAAACTTTTGAATAATAACCTTCCTCCCGGCCATTATACATAGTGACCAGGTGGGGTTTGTTCCGGGTCGAGAGGCTCAAGACAACACCTACAAAGTCCTTGCCCTAATCCACCAGATATCCAAGACGGGGACTCATGCAATTCTATTATCCACCGATGCTGAAAAAGCATTCGATAGGATTGACTGGAGCTTCATGTCCGGTGTGTTACACCACATGGGACTAGGCCCTATCTTCTACCAACAGATTCTCTCCCTTTACTGCAACCCATCAGCCAAAGACAGAGTTAACGGCTCCCTCTCTAGTCCCTTCGCCATTAAGAACGGCACCCGACAGGGCTGCCCTCTATCGCCACTGATATTTATTTTTTTGTATGGAAGCTCTAGCCCTCTCTATTAGATTGAACCCAGATATTTCCGGCTATACCCTCCACGACCGGGAATATAAACTGGCCCTTTTTGCCGATGATCTTCTAGCCACTCTAACTTCCTAAAATTAGAGAGAAGAGTTCCGCCTGTTCGGAGACCTAACAGGTTGGGGAGGGAAGTGGTCAGGCCCATTTATGATTGTTTGGAGAGGTCTGTCCAGAAATGGTAATCATGCTGAGGAAACCGTCAGATCCCTATGATGAAGAAATGCGTAAAAACTGGGACACATTATTGCCAACTTGATCATCTCCTGTTACCCCTCTGATTTCCATTCAAAATCGATCAGCCAACATTTAAACCGGAGCCGGCACCTGCAAGCCGGAGGGAGACCTGCGGCGATATATTCTAATGTCAGGATGCCGAGAGCAGCAGTAGGGCACTGGAAGCCCAGCAAGTGAGTGTTTGCAGCTGGGGAGAAGTCACTCCCGATATCTGCCCTTGTGCCACAGGTAGAAGAGACTCACCCTATAACAGAGCCACACTGTCATCTCTCGCTCCTTGCGCTCAATCCTGGCGGTGGGGTAATTCCAGCAGCTCCATGCGGTAGAGTCACTATAAGGCATCTTACATCAATTCATCATCCCAGCTGTACTGCTTAATTAACTTTTCCTCATCATTACAAGCACCAAGTCCGTGATAAGGATATAGTATTTCACATTGACTCAATTCATTCATTCTATCTATACAAATTCAGTGAATTTCACTTCATCTACCAACAAAAGTGGGTAAGAGCACCATTGGACTAAAGCATAAATTTATCTGTTTAATATTTAATACTCATAAATATTTTTTATGAGTCTATACCATGGTAAATCAGGGCATGATCAGCTGCATTATTAAATTGAGCAATAATATTTATATTAGTTTTATATATTTTTATTGATACAGTGTAATTAATTTTTTTTAATAAATTACCACCGTGTGAACAATTCAGTGCGCTCTCAAAACTATTATGAATAATTGTCATTTCTCTGGTTTTTTTTAAGGGTTTAGCAAATCCTTAGTTCCATACGTAAATTTAGCTTTGTTAATAATTTCTAATTATATTGTCCCTGATTGTCCAGTATAGTATTATAAAATCATGGAATTGGCAATACCACTGACTTGGAAACAAGGCCAAATGACTCAACTATGCACAAAAACATAGGAACTGGGGTACTGAAAAATGGCAGCAGGGCTCTAGATTGTGAAGTCAAAATGTAAAATATTTGCAGCCACTAGCACAGGTTTAGCCTATCCATTTGACTATAAATAATTTGATTTGGTCCCAGATCATCAAGGCAGGGTGCCTAGGCGCACAGGGCCT
This sequence comes from Crinia signifera, assembly GCF_055691185.1. Lineage (NCBI taxonomy): Eukaryota > Metazoa > Chordata > Amphibia > Anura > Myobatrachidae > Crinia > Crinia signifera. Next base: position 26,903,915 of record NC_139220.1, read on the forward strand.
TATTGTAGTTCACTCTTTCTGACAAAATCCTTCTTAGATGGACAAAACCATGTGCACTGCAGGGGGGCAGATGTAAAATGTGCAGAGAGAATTAGATTTGGGTGAGTTATTTTGTTTCTGTGCAGGGTAAATACTGGCTGCTTTATTATTACACTGCAATATAGATCTCACTTTGAAGTAAAACCCCACCCAAATCTAATTCTCTCTGCACAAGTAACATCTGCCCCACCTACAGTGCACATGGTTTTGTCCATCTAAGAAGGATTTTGTCAGAAAGAGTGAACTAGAATACGGCCCACAGTTTGGGAAACTCTGGTTTAGCGATAAGGGAATTAAAGATACAGAATCAGGGTCAGAGGCGGAACTGCTGGAGACAATGGAGTTGGCTGCTGTCCGGGATCCTGCTATGAAGTGTACACCTATACCTAATTGTATTTTAAATGTCTATGTTTTAACAATCAATCATTTTCAGGTCGATCTATAGCAAGTCTAACTTTTACATTAAAATAGATGAAGTTATATTCAAAATTTGGGCGCCCCTCCCTTGGGACATATTGGTGTAAAGCTAAATGCAGCTCAAGAAGGAAAAATACTTCCCTTTTTTATTGTTGTTATTTGTTCCGGTGACATTTCTTCCTGTACCACTTTCCTTTTTTCTCTGCCAATATGTGGATAAGAAGAGAATATACTATGTGTCACACAGTTTCTAAGTAATATTCTGTAAAAAAAACTCAGTGGGTCAATAGATAGCGTACCCAACTCACTACAAAATAGTTTGACAACAAGCACATCAAGGTTTCTTTAAAAAGGGTGGCGTACCCGTACTCACGATGTGTAAGAATATTCAACGTATATCATGGTTTATTTATACTTCTTAAAATGCTTTTTAATTCACATGTATTCCATATGGAAAATAAAATCCAATAATAAAAGTACAACCACGAAAAAATAAAATGAAAATACAAATAAAACTGTTGGAAAAACAAGGTGCAGATGGTGATAATATGGAGTCAACACCAGTAGCTGGCGATCCGGATCCAGACGATAGTGGACAACCACATATACACTCACCTGTTCCTTATTGAATTCCCTCAGCCGACATGCACCAGTTCTGAGTCAACATGTTTCAAGACTGGCTGTCTCTTCATCAGAGCTCAGACTAGTGTGTACAGAATGTCCTTATATATCCTGGGTGACCCTTAACTTCTGGTTACGGTTTTTCGGGAACGGAAGTTGGCCACTCTTAGTTTAAAATGTAATTGTAGTTTTCATTCTATGTTCCCAAAATCCCTCCATTATTATCGGTAAACGGTCATCCGTTATGTGTATAATAAGTGGCTCAGTGTTCCTCCGCTAGTCAGCTCCGCCAACATCGGGCAGCGTCTGATGTCCCTTCCGGTTGCGTGTTGCTGGCGGGCTGGCGTCTTCTAACTCTCCCACTCGGCACTGTGTTCTGATGTCACTTCCAGCTAGATGTCCATAGCTGGCTCCAACGGAAGTTGATAGTGCCAATGTAAAAGGTGTCCCAAAGACTGCGCTTTGTATATTGTTATGTTGCTATGGATACTATGACCCTGTTAGACTTTAATATATTTTGGACATCTTCTATACGTTGAAAATATCCTCATTTTTTAGGTGCTGTAGTCTGGGTTGCTTGAGTGGCAGAACTTGAGTGGCAGAACTTGCCAGGCTTGAACTGTAGTCCAGGATCTGGAACCCTCTGGTGATGGCAGGACTGGATGCAGACAAACACCGGAATGGATGGTGGCTTGTGGCTGACCAGAATGGAACGGATAGTGCTGGAACGGAACCAGTGGAGCAGCAGTGCAGCGGAAATCTGGGGAAGTATTTTTCCTTCTGAAGCTGCATTTAGCTTTACCCCCATATGTCCAAGGGAGGTGCGACAAAATTGAGTATCACTTCATCTCTTTTTCTGTTTTTCCAATTGGGGATCATAGGGTTGGATCCCAGAATACTCAGATAGGCAAACTTTGACTATAATAGCGGCATGTTATCCTTCAAAACTTTGTTACCCACTAACTTTTGCATTGTCGGAAGCTTAAGTGTCGATGATTTGAAGGAGTAGACTTTGCATTGTACTGTGGGCCTAACTACTGTTGATAAAATACACTATCTAACTATTTACTTTAGGCCTTTATTCTTGTATAACTAATATATTGGAACTTTGAATCGTGGATAAACTGTTATTGCGGACAATATAATATCATCCTTTTATTACTGTCTAACTAGGGGGTCAATATAAACATTGTCTGTATAGGCAATAAACTGTAGATCTCTTTAACCGCAACCACTCACAAGAGATCCAGGCAAACCCTAAACATCTGGATGGTAAGAGCAGAACAAGTAGCCAGCCAATCCGGGGGACGGAAGTGACCCAGCAGAGGACATTGCTAATGACCGCAGGAGCATGCAAATCATGGGTACACACTGAACGATCCAGCTGGCATGTCATTCCGATTTGTCAGGAAGTAACATATAAGGCCCATCGCAGTATCGATCGATCAGATACTCAAGTGATTTTTCCTCAAATTATGGTGATGATCAAATTATTATTTTTTTTGTTATAAGCACCAACACAAATTCAGCCTCATTGCCACCCACTGATACCAGAGATCCCCAAATTTCCTGTTCAGAAGATTTACAAATGAAACTGTAGACAGTGTATGAAGTTCTTCTCTACATTAAACGTATAACATAAGCTTAATACTGGATTTGAAAGTAGTTTTAAATAAAAAGTATCCTTTGTGTGGCTTTGAAGTGTGGATATAGTAACGACATGCTGACTGCATACCATAACACAGAGTAGCCTTCAGCACAAAATACACATTCGGCCACACATTGATTTGTGTCTGGCAGATAGATGTGCACTTATCACCCAATAAGGCATAGTTGCAGAAAAGTTCTTGGTTAGTGCTAGTAGATGGCTTCAGAATAAGGCGATATACATTAGCACCACTTACTGTGTTCTTATCTCTCTCCAAACCTGCCAACTTACCTGAGAGAGGTTATGATTAAACTCTTCAGACCAGCTGTTATCATTAACATAAGTTGCCATTTTGCTTTTATGTTCGATAATCTGACCTTCTACTTTCCTCGAGCTTTGGCTCACATCTGCCAGCCCACATGGACCGTTTAACATGTAGACCACATTACTACTTACACGTGTGGTGGATTTGTTATAGGAGGCCATTGAGAAGACCTTATGATACTGCTGGTGAGACTGAATCGTGAGGTGCCTAAAATTTGCTTGTTCAATCAATTCAATGCAATGAGTTTACCCACCAACCCAAACTGCAAAAAAAAACAAAAAAAAAAACAGGTCATCTATAATTTACAATGTCAAGGAGACAAATAGGTTGCCATATTTACAAACCTAATAAATACTCCATTTGTTTGCGGGAAATATACACTAGTAATATGTGGGATCACTGTATTGTCGACTACTTTTTTTATTCTGTTCAGCAGATCAGTGGTGCCTCGTATACAATATTTAGTTTTCAGTGCTGATGGTTTGAAGAACACATCCAGTAATTGTCCCAGTGGTTGCAGAAAGGGATCCATGTCTTGCAAGGAGGTAGGTGTGAGAGATCTTCTCTCCCCTGATCCCTCTCATTCTTTCTCCTCCATTGAGGTAATACACCTTTTTAATCCAATTTATCATCATATAGCAGACATACAACACATCCTATATAACATTGCTGAGCAACTTTCTCTACCATCACCTTCCATTTATGATACTACTGTAGGTGACTTAAAATATGCCACCTAACCCCACAGAAAATCCTGCATCCAAACTCCTTTCCCTCTCATCGTCTTGGCCTGACCCATTAGCCCGAGTCCTCCTCACTTTGCAGTCAACACACTCTTGATCTAGTCCTCTGCATTATCTCAGACCTCACTCATTTTCTGCTCCCTTTCTCCTGCCATTATTTTCTATCCTTTATCTCCTTCCCTCCCCCATCACTACCTCTCTCTCCTAAGGTCACTCTTACAAGTGCAACATTGACACGGCCTTGTTCTCCACCTCTCTGGACACTTTCCCATCTCCACCCTTTCCCCCCGCAAAGCTGTCTGTCTCCTTTTACAGCACCGTACTCGCTTCTGCCCTTTATGTATCCTTTTGCAGCATTGCTGCTATGCGTACACACGGGCACCCGCAATGTGGCAGATTATGACCCGCTTTGCTGCGAATAGTCTGCAATTCTCCAGATTTGTCAGGGTACGCATCGCAGCAACAATGCAGAAAAGACTCATCTGTAAAAGGGGTTCTTATTAGGAGTGGATAAAGGATTGGGGGGGGGGGGGGATTACACTAATAATTTGTGGCTCCCCTATGGACAAAGGCATTTTAATTATAGCAATTTACCAGTAATTGTGCTCAGGGGATTATCACTCCACAATGTACCCTATAGCAAGCAGTAATCCCCTATAAGCTTTTCATATAGATGGCAATGTAAATAATCAATATATTATGTAGAGCAAAATGCTTAAATTGATTTAATTATTTTATGAACAGATCAAAGTTTCCAGAGATGTATACAACCTCTGTCATCTGTATATACAGTACTGTAGTTATCTTGTGCACTGTAATACAGAATGAAGCCATTTGTATTTCTTATTTTTGATTTGTTCGTGCTGGATCACAGGTCCAAGGCTGAAGTCACTCATAGATCTCCAATGGGGCTAATTCAGCATGGGTCGCTAATTGGTAAATTTGCAAATCGAGCGATTATAAAACTGATATAATAGATTGTCGGTTTATTTCAACTTACAATTAGTGTACAATGAGTGTGTCAGGTGGTATGGCTACTGTGTATTTACCACCTATGGTGCCATAAGAAAATAAAGCAAATAAGAAAGTTTGTTTATTGAAAGTAAGGCGATACACGGCTGTAACTGGCATACAAAAATAACATTATTGGCTAAAAAGAAAACGGGTTATTTACTTCCCTTCTGATAAATATATGGTTTGGTCCCAATGGCATGATCCCAGCTGAGGTAAGTGCCTTGAGTGGTTTAAAGCAATTAATTGGCAATAAAAGTAAACCAAGGACATATTTCAAGTATAAATCCTCCATATCACTTTACATTATACACAGAGATAGTAAATATATTGTGCATACAGTGTAACAGAGCGATTCTGTAACTGCGACAAGCTCTTTACACGTAGGTGAGGGGTTCCTAAAACCCCCAAGTTTATGCTAGTGATAATGCAATTATCTACATATAGTATTCATAAAACCAATAGGTGTATAAAATCTTTGTCTGTGGTATTCAATGCATATTATTATCCCTTATTCAGTGCAGAGTTCCCTGTCCTGCTACGTTTCTACAATAGTAGCCTCAAACTGAAATGGGAGAACAGAAAAACAAAAGACTGTATACACTATGCTTCAGATACAGTATAACGGCAGTATAGAAAAATGATTGTCAGAAGTGTCTTATACCCAAGCTGAATTAATTTATGCTATAAAAGGGTTCTAAATGTGCGAACAAATCATACAGTACTTGCCTGCCCTCCCGAGGGATCCCGATATTAGGGCAGTCCTCCGCAGTAGCGGACGGATAGATGGCTCTTCTGGATCCCACCACATTCAGCCTGTAGTTTAGCTCCACCCCTTCTCAGAGCTGCAAATCCTGGGCATTTCCTGATATTGGGGGCGTGGTCTGATGACATGATAGTCCATCCCCACCCCCGAAGTGTCATGCTGTGTCTCCTGTCCGGGCTTCTCCCAGAGAGTAGAAATAAAAAGGTCGGCAAGTATCCTCCAAGTATCTGACCCATAAACACAATATCCAAATCTGCTTCTGTGGACTATAAATGTACATTATCCCAGAGCAACCCACTATTAGCCTGCAAGATAACTTGTGAGTCTTTCTGTACTGTAAACGTTATATAATGTACACATTATTTCGATAGTTATTGGAAATGCAGATCTTCTATACATCTGCAGATAGCAGCAGCACACATCTATTACAGACGTATTATTAGGGCGTGCTTTAAGCACCATACATTATTCTGTATAAAAAAAAAATATTACAACCTCTATGTGTTGGTAATTGCTATTGATAATTGTAAAATTTTGTGAGCAATCATCTACGACAAGAAAGTCTACAGTATAATATAACACATGTCTGCATCTGGTTTATAACTGGAGCGATAGAACAGCCAGAACCTGAGTTAGCAGCATTAGTAATGTCCTTGAATGCAGTCAGCCAATAGAATTCACAGCAACCTTGCAATGTCCTTAAAGACTATTCCATTTCTTGCAGGCAGCAAACTTCCATGCCTCAATGCAGTGGGCGAGCGCAATCTGCTCAGGGAAGTCACTGTCCAGTACCGGGAAGGACACTTCTTTTCCATCAAGGAGGGGACCCAGTACTTCTTTTAAGCTGCAATCAAGAATGTCACACCGTTATATCTACACAAGATGATAAATGGCGTGTGCGTGCAAACATAGTCATGAGCACATTTTTTTTTTTTAAACTACCAATACTCTGAAGCCATTTGTTCAGAAAAATCCTAAAGTTTCACGTTTGGTTGAATCAATTACATGTTAGCCAGTAATTCTGGACTTTTCCTACCAGTCACAATGTGTATCACATGAGACTGTAATCCTATCTCCTCCCAAGTGCTGATCCAACCTGCTGACGCTATAACGCCAGTCAGACATTTACAGTGTCCTTAATCCATAAATTTATTTTTCATGGACAATAAATAAAACAAAGGACAAAGGTCTGTGGATTGTTCTATGGGCCGTGTTAAATACTTATTGCATTTCCATCTGTACATCTCGCACTTATTTTTCTGTAACTTACATCCATGAAGGCTTGAAAAGATCTGCTCTCTGTTTATTTCTTAGTGTTAGCGTGATCATCTCGTGCAGCTCCAGCAGGAACAGGTTGATCCCAAATTGTTCCAGGAATAGGTTCAGTGAGTGCCGGCTCTCCTCGTCCAGCGCCGCCTTGTAAGCTTTGTCCACATCAGGGAATGGGTCCTAAGACGTACAGATACGTTTGGTGAGACAGAAGCCGGAGCTATTATTGTACTATTCAGCAAACCTCCTTATGTTGCAGCTATCTGAGCACTGATCAGTCTCTTACCCTTTTCAGACGTAGAAGATGCGCAGACTTCAGAGCAGTGAGTAATTGCCAGAGAGCTATTGTGTTCTTCAGGTGACAACGTTTCAGCGCCTTGAAAACAATGGAAAACATAGATATTTACTGTATGTTATAATACAAGACAGACTAGCTATTTAGAGTTATGTTGTGTACAATGTAATCCCTTCAGTGGTGTTTTTTTTTTTTTTAGGGAGCGCTCCCCACTGGGCAAGTTTTTTTGGAAGCGCTCTCTAAACCCCCACTGTGTTTCCCGGGACCGGGCAGCGCTGCTGAGCACTCCATCAGCCTCTGCCCGGCCCTGCATCCGGCAACCTGGCTGTGTGCGGTATGACTTTAGCAAGGTCACGCCGCACACAGCCGGGGGAAGGCGCTAAGCTCAGCGGTGCTGCCTGGAATTGTTACGGGTTTGCCATCGTGCGCACTGGAGCATAACCTGAAATATTCTCTGGAGTACCAGCAAAGGGGTTACTAACTATATGTACCCAATGTATGGGGCGACAATGCCGGTATCGGCAAGTACATCGATGAGCGACCAAAACAGGGAAAGGGGACCAGGCAGCATTCTGCAGCATGGCCCTAGTTAATTAAGTTTCCTGTTGGCCCTGCATGCAGGGCCGACAAAAGATGTCTTTGATGATGAACGGAACCACACATAGTCAGCGACATAGTGCGTACACATTAGATGATATTTAAATTTTGAAGTTCAGACCCATCAGAATCTGCAAAATTGTTAGAAATATCGTCTAGTGTGTGCCCAGCTTTAGATCTGGGACGCAGGTCAGCCAGAGTGCTCTTTGTCTAGTGATTGTGGAAGGACAGCACTTACCTCTAGGACATGTGCGCTGCTCTGTTCTCCCATCTGCAGGACATCCTCAACGTATTTTGTCAGGAGAAGTTCTGGATCTGCTCCAGATGTTGCCAGAAATCCCAGCAAGATGTCCACAATGTGTAAGGCCTCACAGACGTCACTGAATGCATTCAGATCTTTGCTTATACAATCTATTGCAGAGTTTGGCAAAGAATCCTAAAATAAAATAATTTGTATTATTATTCCATTTTAGCTTTATCCGTATTAAACAGGCCAAGTTCCCTATGGAGTATATTTAGAGAATTTGGCACTGGAATGAAAGGAGAAAGATGCATAAGGATGAACAGCCAGTGCCCTAAAGTGAGGCATACACAGGGTAACGGCAGTCAGGACTGGGAGGCAGACAGGGGACATGGATAACAACCATGCACAGAATGGTCTCACATATAATGCAGTGACTAGGGAAGTGATGCATCATGGGAATGACCCAGGTTAAGGGGTTGTGTAATCAGGGTTATCCTGAACAGTTTACAGCACGGAAAGGTGAGCCCTGCCAATATCCCAGGTCTAGTTAGCGTGTTGCAAGCCGACGTGACACAGCTTAAAATCAGTGGTCGGGACTTTGTAAGATGGGTACACAGTTACAAAGGTCAGTTTTATTATATAGAAATAATCCGTTATATGTAGGTGTTATTTAGCACAGCAGCAGAGACAATTTGTCCTTACACATTTTTAATATTTGTGTGTGTGAAATTCCAGGGCATTACATCTTTATTAAAACACATTAAATACAGTGCAGTAATTGAGCTACATGTTCAGTCCCTGATAATTACAGGGAGTTCAGAAAATGTCACTGCCCAGTGACTGTGTTCTAGGCAAGCCTCCCCAAAGACAATACACCACTGGGGTATCTATAATGTGTGCATAGTACATGGTCCCCCACCGCACACAATGTGTCCGTTTTCTCAATACATATCCTACAGAGTCCCATGTCGGCAGCAGCACTGCAAAGAACCACCATTTTGCCATCTTTTCAAGCATACACACTGGACTCCGAGACAGCGCTAGGGTCTCTGGTGACCCTAGGGCCCAGAGTCCATTGCTATGGCAGCTACAGAAGAGAGGGCCTGGACGGTGCCTACAGATTTAACGAACGCAGGATTTTGTCAGTTTTCTGGTGTGTTGGAACAAATTGGTTCATTGTCATTTGCTCCCATTCATTACCAGATTTCCATTCCAACCAGCGAATTGGTTGGTTGGACCGTATATTCTTTTATTTGACACAATTTTTTTCTCTGTCCATGGAAAACCATAAATTAGGGATCGACTGTAATTGCACAAAAGAGAGGAAGAATTTCTATACACAACAGAACAAAGTACAAGAGAGAAAACGGATGATACCTGGAGAAGCCTCTTCTTTACATCTGTAAATAAGTTCTCGTAGTTTCGGTCAAAGGAAAACGTGAGCGTTGGCAGTCCCTAGGACACAAGTACATGAGAATTGTGTTGCGATTTTAACTCATTCCTTTACAAAAGTAACAAATATATGATAGACGAAGCGTCACAGCAGTAAGGGTAGACTGAACCCATCTGATCATCGAAACTTTCATTACTGTAAACATGGAAGGTCACCTACGGTCATAGTGATGAGAGGTTTCCCTTGGAAGAAGCGGCTCATGATTTGGTGCTGAATTTTCAGAAGGTCAAATTCGTGTAAGGTCTCTCTGCCGCTTTCCAGGCTGTACTGACAATTGGATAGGATGATTGGCACCAGGTCCTTTTCCATCTCATAGCCAATCACGTGCACAGCCATTACTTCCGAAACTTTAACGGAGTACCTGAAGATAATCGCACAGAATTACAGTTCTGTAGCTGGTTATGGCAGATAGCCAAGACCACGGTAACATTAGGAAGCGACAGCTAAAAAACAACAACAACATACTTCTGTTCATTGTTGGTGTATTTCTGCAGAGTGTAAATAAAGTCGTTATGCAGAGCGATGAGGTAGCTGACGAGGGCAGTAGCACATAAGCCTGGTCCTTGCCGACGAGGAAGAAGATAGGCAAAGTCGCTGTCCATGGTGAGGATTTCATTGCATACGTCATCTGGTAACTTTATCTCACCTAGAACATTAGCAGATGAGTACATACAGTATGTGGCGGCCGATGCAAACCCAATTTGACTAAAAGAATTCAACACAAAACTCTAGATGTTTATCAGATGTAAAGCACAAGAAATGTATTCTATCTATAAACAGCGAAACACTAAAGCCCTGAATAAAACAAAAATACGGGTAATAAAATCTTCTAACTACACATCGAGCACATCTTTCTGGTTACTTAAGTTATTTTACTGGGTTTAATCTGGCAAAGAGCTAAATCTGTCTGAGTTACTGTACGACGATGTGTGCGAATGTGGCTGATGTTACACAGTAAACTGATGGGATGTTGCCTCTAGCAACCAATCCGATTCTATCTATTATCTTCTAGAATGCGCTCTATAAATAAGTAGAATCTGATTGGATGCTATAGACAAAATCCCATTTTCAATGGAACCCTTTCTTAGTAAATGTACCCCTTTGACCGGGTATGGATTATAAAGTAGTAGAGATAGAGTCGACTAGATCAACAGTCAATAGGAAAAACCCATGCTGACCTATTCATTCGTTGACCTATTGCATGTCCACTTTTTGTCAGCGCTCACCTAGTGCATTTCGACCTAACATCCGGATCCTCTTTGACCAGACTGGATTATTGGATAGGTGTAAATTGAACGGTGAAACCGCTCAATTTACATTGCGTTACTGTTGTTTAAATGGATCTGACTGCTTAGTCCAGGCATGTCCAAACTATGGCCCTCCAGCTGTTGTGAAACTTCAAGTCCCATGATGCCTTGCCACAGTATTGCGATCAGGGAATGCTAAAACTATGGCAAGGCATGCTGGGATGTGTAGATTCACAAAAGCTGGAGGGCTTAGTCATTGAGCCTGAGAACAGGTTCATGATGTTTCGCATAAGCGCTTCCATTACATGCTCAGGGCCTAATGGGCCGGAGCTGAAAATGTTCAAAAGCCTATTATGAGAAGGTGAGGCCATGTAGGCTTATAGGACCCATACACTATAACCCCCAATGTCTGACGATGGGCCTATTTTTATGTGAAGGCCTGGAGATGCAGCTCCATCTGTCCCATTGTAAAACTGGCCCTGCCTATACCGTGAGGGGGATAATTGTTTGACCTTTCTTTCCTGACCCACGAGTGTCTCAGTGACATCACTAGTGACTTGTGGGCTTACAGTGAGCAATCGAACACAAATCAAACAAGGCCCATAGAGCTGCTGCCTCTACAGGAAGCCTAATATACAGATGGAGCCCTTTTCATCTATCCTCCTCTGGATAGCCACGGTGAGCCACGGCTAGCCAGGGCCTATTGTTCTCAGCAGCAATACAATACATAGAACAATAGAGTAGGGTATTAGCAGAGTAATCCCATTACTCACATAGCCACGGTGAGCCATGGTTAGCCAGGGCCTATTGTTCTCAGCAGCAATACAATACATAGAACAATAGAGTAGGGGATTAGCAGAGTAATCCCATTACTCACTTAATCCTATTAAAGGGCTAGATGAGGATGGCTCCATCTGTACTGTAATATTCAATCAATGGAACATGTAGTCCATGAACATAAAACACTCACCATTGGTTTGAAGGGAGAAGCGAAGGTGATTCCAAGCGAACATGAAGTCTTCCACACATTTCTTAAAAGTATGTTTTGCACCATCTATAGCAACAGAAATAAACATATTAGAAAATGTGATAGTTCATTGAAACTTGTAAAATATTCTATAGAACAGGCCTAGAAAGATCATTATTACTCTGTTGTCTGGTAGAGGAAGTCATCTGGGTTCGGAAATTAAAAGATTTCCTTCCACCTCACCTCACCCCACACATGCTGCACGGAATGCTTGTCCGTATTGCCCCTGTATTATTGCCAGGGTGCATCTTGTAACATGTACTAATGTTGTAGATGTTGGAAGAAAAAGCAGTGATCTCACATTCGTTTCTTATGGGGCCTACAGTCGGGGAGATTTGATTGAGCGATGCTAGATTGCTTAGAACTCTCAGCAAGATCGCTCCGCACACAGCGATGCACATCGATTTAGGGGCATTTTCTAGTGAGATGGCTTAGAACCCTGGAACCGTGTGTAGGCCCCATTAGTGACTATAGACTATTTTTTAATAAGTCTTCAATGGATAGCTTAACAAATATTTTCTACAAATATGCCAATTGAAAATAATGGCTACGTACCAGAGTTTATGCTTTCTATATACTCATTTATGGTCTTATGGCTGATGTTGCTGCTGTTCTGGAAGCGTTTCACCAGCTCTTTTTGAAGATTTAGTATTCCTGGCAAGTACTTGACCATTTGGAGTTCAGCTTCCTGGAAAAGAAAAACAATTTCAGAATTAAATTACTTTTACAGTACAGTACTTCTAGTCAACATAGCTGTAAATAAGGAAGACAAAGCAACATTGTTATTCTTACAGGAATACATACTGGACAAACAGGGAAGAAAGCCGGTACTTATGTATTATCTGGACTCCCATGTTAAATGCACCCCATTTTTTCATACCCCTACTATCCAACTACGCATGGAGTTGATTTTATATAGTGTGGCGAGCGCAGCGAGCCACCGTGCCCGAAGCGTGGTGAGCGCAGCGAGCCCCGCGAGGGGACGCGGTCTCATAAGAAAAACGGGAGTCCAGATATTACATAAGTACCAGAAAGCCTTACTGATTACACTACAGCAAGCAAAATCAAAAGATGATTTTTACTAAAAATAATAACACCATTTGTTCTGCTCTATGACCCCTTGTTTTGCAATCATGTATTTACTTATTTACAGTTTCTTATATAGCGCAGCATATTCCCCATTAAACTATACAAATGGCTCATTCCAGCTTTATGTGAAATCTCCTGCATAAGGCTGTTGTTACACAGCTGGGGGCACGGGATAACTCTGAATTCCGACGGTCGTTTCTTCGACTGCGGAATCCCGACTGTCAGGAGCCCGACAGGGGGGTGAGCGCATTCAAGCCCCTTGCAGTTTTGCCAGCTATTCTATTCTCACTCTATGGGGATTGTGGACCCCCATGAGGGAAAATAGTCTGTGTAAGTCGGGATTCCGATGTCAGAGAAACGACCGTCGGTGAGTCATCCGGCACCCCACAGCTGGGGCACCTAAAATCATGCAGATCATTTAGTTTCAATATAATGTTATGAGAAAGTGGCTTGAGAAATATGCCACGGAAACAGAAATCAGGCGTTTCTTGTGAGTCCTAAGCTTATTGTCATAATGAGACTGTTGGACCCAAAAGCAACTGAAGAGCTTGCAGATACCACATCATGTTGGATCCCATTCTCATTATATTCCTTTGTTTTATTTCCTTCTGTCTTATAAAAGGATATGCCACTGACCTGTCCATAACATTCCCTAGGAGTATAATCTATGGTGAAAGAATATGTTTGCGCTTTGGGGAGTGGGCAGCCTGCAACCTTTCTCAATGATCAGTGGCAACAAGTACCCTTGTGACCAAGAGGATGCTTAGAACTGGGCATGCTGCTCCACCTGGGAACAGCGCAATCTGAACTATGCAACCACCCTCTAATGTGGAATTTGTCCAAAAAAGAGCCAGATAGAGCTCAAACTCTAGGTGCACAACTGGTCCTAGTATGCTTGTAATTCTACAGATGCCAGCACACCTAGATTAGGGTTTCGAGGGCTTGCTGAGATTTTTAGTGCACCACCAAAAATATTAATATCTATAAGTCCCCCAACAGGTCATATTTTAAAGACTACAATCTGTGGAAGCAGGTGGGATAATTACTGACCCAGTAATGAATAGATTAACTCAAAATTAATTTCTCATTTTAAAAAATCCACATGAACTGTTGGTGGCAATTGAAGCCTTTAGTGAGAACCAACTAACATAAGAAATCCGTGGTCTTGAGTGTGTCACCACTACTATAACTTACTTTCTCCAAGAACTTCCACAACAGCGGCACCATGTCCTTCCCGTCATTCTGCTGGACAACGTGTAGTAAATGTTCAATGGAGATCCGTTCTCTACAGCTCCATATCTTGGAACAATGCACATGACTGTCCTTTGGTAAATCCATTTGTTCTCCACTGATCAATGGGTCACCGTACACAACCCTTACTATTGGATTGGAGCTAATCCTCTCATCTTTGCTGATGTACTTGTTCATGTTGGAAAGATCCCTATCTAGATTCTGTGGGTAACAAAAAACAGAAGTGTGGTTATCTAGACCCACAAGTTATTGAAGAGTACAGTTGTGTCCTCATACATCTAGCCTCAATATGATATGCACCGGAAGATGCCTGGTGGGAGTGAGCTAGCAGTTCCCAGACATCTCTGCTGACTTTCAGCGTTTTTTTTCCTTTTGTGGTTGAAAATGCATCTTATTCACATAACAATGCACAAGCAGCTTTTGCTGATTAAAATGATATGCAGCAAGTGTATATTCTGCATATGAAATGCTATGTTACTGTGTTCACCTGGAAAACACTAACATTTCATATGCAGTCACACACAGAATATAGGCATGACATAATTTAAATCAGCAGAGTCTGCTTGTGTGTTTTCTTCACAAGGCGATGCGGATAGTATGCATTAAACAGAAAAAGATGGACAAAAAGACTATCATCGCTACAGAGTCGAGCCACAGTGAGTGCAGCAAAGATGTAGGAGGACAAATCTGTAGCACTTAATATCGTTGATGAAAGATTAAAGTTAACACATCCCCAGATATTCTGATACAAACTATAATAAAAACTGGATTTTTTGCAGTTACATCACCTCCGTTTCGCATTATATTTTTTGGCAAAGCTCAAATACCTCCCTCTCTATACTGCCATTGGCTGCCTTGGTACTTAGCACAAAGTAGAGAACTTAGGCAAAGTTCACAACGTCCTAAGTAAGGTGAGATTATCCAGGGCAGAAAATAGTCTGGTTCTAGGAACAGCCCTACCTGATAAAGGCCCATATCAGACACCCTCCTAGCAGTTGATATGGCAGCAGAAAGGCAGACTTCCAGGTATTGAACTGTGAATCCAAATCCATTGTAATGCTGTCAACAGCAGGCTGATAAGAGAGCCAGAGAATGTATGGAAGTACCTAATTCTTTAAAGAGCTGATTCTTTAAAGAGCTTTCAATATATCACAAACAGGAGTAAATAGTCAAAGTGAAAAGAGAGAGGTGGGATACCCCGCTTACATCATACCAGACAATGTAGTGCTGGCAAATCCTGTGCTAACAGTTGGCCAACTCACACTTTTGAGTGGACACCATGGTCTGTAATGAGATAAGTAAGACCTGACTTTTAAAAAATTAGATATTGGAGGAAGGCAGCAATGCTGTGCCCTCTGCCATGCTTATAATGTATAGTTACAAAGAGCTTCTGTGCCAGTTCAGGGCTACAAAAATGCCCTTTCTTTCCCGTGGAAGCTGAACAAGTAGGTAGATCAGCTGTGAAAGAAAATAATGTGGCATCCATAATTGGTTGTCTATCCCTTGTCAAAGAGCAGGAACACTCTATATCAACAAAGTGTCATCGTATCACCATCTGGTTGCTCCCATTGTTGAGTGGCGCTAATGTGCGACACTCGCTGTGGGAGGAAGCAGGTCTAGTAACCGATCGGCTCTGGTCTGTATACTCGGTGCATGGGATTGAGGGCCATATGCACTAAGAGGGTAATTCTAGTTTATTCGGTCCCACACAGGGGACCAATTTTCTGAGTCATCCCATGCGCAGATGCTTGGTGCGAGCGGGCTCAGCAAACTGCCTGTTCGTCATCCCACTCGCACCTAGCCGTGCGGGCGCCGGCAAAAGGCTGCACCAATGGGAACGCCCAGCATTTCATGGTTGTTCCCATGAAAATGCTGGGCATTCCCATGGTGTCTTAGGTCTGAGAGCGCTGTACAAATCATTCAATGGTCGGCGGCCATCGAATGATTTCCTCCACCGAAAACACGATAAAATGGAGAGTGATAAACAGCCAGCCAATCAGCTCCTACCTGCCATGTCACAGGCTGTGTTTGAAAAATGTCAGACAGGAGCTGATTGGTTGGTTGTTTATCACTGTCCATTTTATTACTTTTGAAGCTTAGTGCATCTGTCCCTGAATCCGGTCTTCCCCTCGGCTCTCCGCTCGTCCCAGAGGCCACTTACCTTGCTACCATGCATGCTTCGCTGCTCGTCCTAATCCAGTGATATATATCAAATACAAAATAACATTGCTGCCAATAGATTTCTGGCAGGCACTTATATACTGTATATTGAGGCCCCCAGGCAGCCAATGTGGGTATACAGGGGATGGCACTTAAGATTTTGCCAGTGAATTTTAATTCCAATTCACTCTATACCCCAGTGATTTTCAACCTTTTTACCTTGCGGCACACTAAATAGGACTTTAAAATTGCCAAGGCACACCCTAAGATCCCCACAGGGCAAAACACATTGGCCACCACAGGAAAAAAACAAACCTATTGGCCCCCATATAAAAAACAATCACACTGGTCCCCACAGGTAACAAAAATAAAATACATTGGCCCTTTACATGAAAAGAAGAGACCAGTAAATAACATTTAAACTGGTGGTGGCTGTAAATGGGTTTGGGCATCTCTAGATCTGGGGGCACACTTGAGAACAGCTCAAGGCACACTAGTGTGCCACGGCACACTGGTTGAAAAACACTGCTATACCCCATTGTATCCATTGCTTCATACAGTATGAATGATAAATGCATTTTACTACACACTACGGAACAATATTATTATACATGTTTAGGAGCCATATGATTAATGAAGCCAATACTGTATTTTATACTAATACTGAAATAAATGGAGAACAAGGAGATCTAGGATAAAAATAATAGACATGTGGAATGTGTCAGTGTGTGTACTGTATACTATAATGCAGGGGTGGCCAAACCTGTCCTCACAATCTACCAACGGTGCATATTTTCCAGGCAACCTGTGGATCTATAGTAGGAATGAATGCAGCAGGTTTGAAAATGTGACAGTTAGTATTGACTGCAGCTGTGCAGCAGCTAGGTGATGTGGAAAAAGTGGGCCGTTGGTAGATCTCGAGGACCGGTTTGGCCGCCCCTGCTATAATGTTTGGGAATATAAAGATGATTTAATTTAAAGATTTAAACACACTTACTAAACCTAGTAGCCCCCATCTAATCCCTATATGCCCCATATTAAATACATCAACGAATAATATTTAATGTGTTACTACTAAATCGGGTGGCAACAGCTTTTAGGAGATCTGTGGGTTCCGGAACGCTTTTGCTATTTGACCTATCTAGTTCTTATGCTGACATGCAGGAGAATAAGACGGGAGCTGGTTTTCAGAAACTTATAGTATTTGGTAAATATTTCATATTCAACCTAAAAACGCGACTGCCTGAGTTCCCCTATCTGAACTTAGGCAAACTGCAGACTGAATTATACAGGGTAATATAAACACTTGTTTTACCTTTAGAGCAGGGGCAATGACCATCAATGTAAAAAGTTTCTCCCACTGGTTTCTTATTTGTTTTGTTGACCAAATATCATCAATGTTTACAGGCCCTAAGGATGAAAGCAGATGAGTAAAATATTTAGGTTATTGTGTCCCACCAGGGTCGTCTTAACAGCATTGTAGGCCCTTAGGTCCTGGGCAAAGCACAGTATAAATCCCCAATTAGCTATGTATAGTAACTTACAGTGTCCGGTCTGTTGTGGATTCAGCATTTGACAGAACACAAGGTGTACAACAGTTGTGGTGTCATCAGCACTTTTTCCAAGAGTGTTCTTCAGATGTTCTAAATCTCTTTCAATGTGCCGGAAAAGGAAACGTCTAACATCCGGAACTGGAGGCTTCACAATGCGGCTGATGTTCTGATACCAAGAGAAGACTGAATCAGACTGCTATAGATGTGTACATATATATAGTAATTCCTCAATAGTAAGAGTAATTACACTTTACCAATTCCTCTATGCTTTTCCTGTACAACAGTGGTTCTAAAACTGGGTCCTCAGGACCCCACACAGTCCACGTTTTCCAGGTCACCAGACAGGTGCACAGATCACTCATTGACACATTCAAAGATCCACAGGTGGAGCTAATTATTTCAATTGATTCTGTGAGACCTGCAAAACTTGCACTGTGTGGGGTCCCGAAGGACAGAATTTGAGAACCTGTGCTGTACAATGAAAGTGATGCTGCTCATCTGAGTATGACTTGTTATTGTGCACAATAAGGTCAGTGGTGGGTCTAGAAGAAATTGGCAGGGGGCACCATGGTAGGGGAAGGAGGTGGTTAGTGGCACAAGGTACATTTCTGCATGCCTTCTGCACTCACTCTCCCAGAAAAGGGGCATGGACCCACTACGACGACTGTGTCCCCATCATGTAATTGTGCATAGATACAGCCACACGGACACTGGTATTCCTTAATTTCATACCTGTAAATCCTCTTCTGATCCCAGGAGCATTGACAGATGTGTCACCATCCTTAATAAAATAAATGCAGGGGCAGGTATCTCTCGGTCTGGAGCTGCTGCTGACGCTAGACGTTCTGGGTCTCCAAGCACATGTCCAGTCTGCGTCCGGTCAACATTCGGCTCCCTTATTAATACAAAGATCAATATAAGAGCTGTTAGTGGTGCCAAATACCATTAAAAAAAATATATAAATTGCAACTGAGTCCATGTCAGCAATAACGTTAAAACAGTAACTTGAGACAAATTGATCATGTATTAAATTGTCTTCTATTGGTTCTTTCCATAAAACAATCAACACTAATTCAAGATTGAAAAGTAAAATGAAACCTACTGAATCATCTGAAATCCTTGGGTCGGGGCATGGTTCTGACCTCCAACGGGGACACCACAGTCTATACAGCGACTGATTACCATTGGCTGACCGCACTGCCAGAAGGGTAAATCATGTTCAGATCTCGCAATGTATTTTGTTCATCAGCAATTACCTTCATATTTTATATCAAACTTATCAAATTCGTATATTTTTGTGAAAAATAATAATAATAATAATAATAAAAAGTGATGCAGCTCACTCAGAGTCAAATGTACTAAGCTTCATAAAGTGATAAAACGCAGAGTGATAAACAGCCAGCCAATCAGCTCCTACCTGCCATGCTGCAGGCTGGGTTTAAAAAATGACAGGTAGGAGCCAATTGTCTCGTTGTTTATCACTCTCCACTTTATCACGTTTGGCCCTCGGCATTTAAGAACATACCAATATTATGAAAAATAACAGACCCTGATGTAAGTAAAATAATATGTGACTTCAGCGTGGAAACCTGGGCCTGTATACAAGAGCACATAATACACGCAATAAATACACGCAATACATTCTCTGACTTTTACTAAACTTGTAGTTAACAAAAGGTATATCCCGTCTTATAAAAAACTAGCGACCCCCACAGCTTTGCAAGGGAGTAATTTTGAATTTACTGGGAACTACAATTTATATTAGGTTTCTGTCTTGCCATAACGGTAATACAGTATTTCCTCAAAAAGCGATGTGTTGACACCACAACAGGACGCATATACTAGGAGCGAGCCCCATGTATACCCCCACACCAGTCTTAAGCTCCCTTTTATCATAGATTAATTATTCATACACCTAAAACTTCCTTGACAAGATGGTGAAAACGGCATAAAAATCTGACCGGCAGTTCTTGAGATTAGCATATATATACACATTTGTGCAATGTAATAAACTATATAGGTGTGCCAATAATCTTTACTTACATCTCCAATAGCGCAATAGTGACCATTAGGACAACCTGTGAGAAAAAAACAAACACAATTTAATATGTTTATAACATAAACTATTTTTCCACAGTAATAGTGAAAAGTCTCTGCTGTTACATTTATATTTCTATGGTCATGTAGTAAGTACGGAATTCCTACTTACGATACCAGCGCTCTGTACCCAATAAATTCCTAGCATGGGAAAGCATGTCCTCAGGCATTGTGGGTAAATAAGAATTCTAGAAATAAAAAGCAAGACTTTATATCAAGCAGCGCAGTGACTTATGTGACCAATAAATGATACCGGAAAGTGATCAATAGGATTAAAAAATACAGAATAAATGGCAAACTTCTCATATGTTATACTTGTTTCTATACAGTACAGTTACACTTAACAACAGAAACGAAAGCGTCCACACGTAGTCCACCACAATTTATGGCAACACCATAATGATATATTGACTCTATTGTGTGTTTTATAAAGTAAACAGAATAGTAGGGTCCAATTAGATATTCCTATTGTAAGTGATAAAATATATTCTAATTACCACAACAGTAATTATTTGATGCCCTTAATAAAACAGATGACACTTTCGATGACATGGATCAGCATATAATGATATACAGATGTAGCCAACCTCTATGAGCATCCGCCATGTCATAGCCAAAGGAGCACACCTGCGGCCATGCTCATGCATCACAGTTGCACGCGCGACTCAGTTTCATTTGTTGCTTGAAGCAGCACTTCCGAGTCGCGACTGTGACTTGCTGCACCGGCGGCCACTGGCAGCTGCGATGAGCGTGGCTATATCTGTACCAATATACAAGACAATGTAAGGAGTATTTTACCTGCATTCTATCTGCAGAAAAGCACATATTTCTCAATGGTGCTAGGAGGTTATTATTCCCTGTAAGAAGCACAGCTGCCATGTGTGTGGCCAGTCCGGAAACAGTGGCATGAGAACTTGTCATGCCCGGGGAACAGCGGAGGAACGGCCGATTGTTGTTAAGCAATGACTGCAAAAAGTCATTAGTGGATTTTTCCTGAAGAGCTTTAGATCTTTTAATATAGGTCTTCACAGACTCGTGCTCCTGTCATGGGAAACATTAATACAATTATAAGCAAGTTAGGCGGTAACTAAAAATATCAAAGCATCAAACATTAGCAGGGAAGCATCCCATGCCAGCTGGGAAGCATCAGACGCCAGCAAAGAAGCATTAAACGCCAGCGGGGAAGCATCAGACGCCAGCGGGGAAGCATCACATGCCAGCGGGGAAGCATCACATGCCGGCGGGGAAGCATCACATGCCGGCGGGGAAGAATCACTCGTCGGCGGGGAAGAATCACTCGTCGGCGGGGAAGAATCACTCGTCGGCGGGGAAGAATCACTCGTCAGCGGGGAAGAATCACTCGTCAGGGGGGAAGAATCACTCGTCAGGGGGGAAGAATCACTCGTCAGGGGGGAAGAATCACTCGTCGGCGGGAAAGAATCACTCGTCGGCGGGAAAGAATCACTCGTCGGCGGGAAAGAATCACTCATCAGCGGGGAAGAATCACACGCCAGCGGGGAAGAATCACACGCCAGCGGGGAAGAATCACACGCCAGCGGGGAAGAATCACACGCCAGCGGGGAAGAATCACTCGTCGGCAAGGAAGAATCACTCGTCAGCAGGGAAGAATCACACATCAATGATGGGAAGCATCACACGTCAATGAGTCTCTTACCAGCACTGCGCTCTGATCAGTATGACATGCGGTTATTTCCCGGAATACAGCAAGGAGCATGGACACGGCCAGTTCACGGTCCGGACTTTTACATTCCTTTGGAATGAAGCATAAGATTTGTTATTCCATGGTAGCAATATTGGTACATAATAGTCTATAAACCTCAAAATATTATTCCCTAACCTGCTTCACAGAAAAGGATTAAGTGACCAAAATTATTTTTTTCCTTCTCAGACAGGCTGGGAAACACTGGGCCATGGGACATTCAACAGCCCCCCAGGAGAGGGAACGCTCAGGCTGCCTGACTGGAGAACTGTAGGCCTAAGGTAGGTGTCACCAGAGGCAAAGATCTGAAACCGCTAAACACCTACTGGACACGGATCAGAGTGCTGCACGACTAGGTACTGTGCCGGAAGTATGGCTGGTGCAGCGAGGGGACGCGGTACACTAATACGGTGTTCGTGTGGACAGATGTTGCCCATAGCAACCAATCAGATTCTACTTCTTATTTATTTACCACATTCTAGAAAATAATAAATAGTATCTGATTGGCAAAATCCCATCTTCAATAGAACTCCCATCTTAATAAATGTACCCCTACTGTATGTCCTAATTCATTTGATGTAACACTTGTATATCTGTGTGTGAAAGCCACAGCCGCTGTAGCGTAGCATTTCATACAGCCGCATGTCAAATTAATCAGCAGAGTCTCCTTGTGAATCTTAGTCGCACTGCGTCAAAGAGGCTAGAAAAGACTCAACAGATGCCCGACGCTAGCAGAATCTCATGGCGTGCCAAGTGGCTCTGTGTGGAGCGACTTCGGCATAGCTGTATCAGGATACATCTGTATGTACACAATACAGTGGTGTGCCCCTCTTCCCGCTGGCTTTCCGCAAGACATAGAACTATGCTATATGCTGCTATATCGTGGTGGTCGTGTCGGGAAAAAAATTGCGTCGGTCGCGTCGGGTGCATACCAAAACGCACACGACGCGACCGACGCGATGTACCCGATTTCTCCATAGGCTTCAATGTCAAATTATTTTAACATTGAAAGTGAGTACATTTAACATAGAAAAAAAGGTAAATGGCCCAATATGGGCCATTTCTCATTGGGTATGGCCCCGGCATGTGTGTAAAAAATAATGGCCCCCCATTGTAGCCGCCACCCCCACGATTGACGCGAACCCGAAGCGTGGCGAGCCCGCGAGGGGCGGCGGTGCGCGTCCTCCGACCTTTTCATTCCCCTACTATCCACGTCGGCGTGGAGTTGAGAATATATAGTGTGGCGAGCGTAGCGAGCCACCGAGCCCGAAGTGTGGCGAGCGCAGCGAGCCCCGCGAGGGGACGCGGATACCTGTCAAGCCCGCGAGAGACGCCCCTCGTGGGCTTGACAGGTATCCGCGTCCGCTCGCCACGCTTCGGGCTCGGTGGCTCGCTACGCTCGCCACACTATATATTCTCAACTCCACGCCGACGTGGATAGTAGGGGAATGAAAAGGTCGGAGGACTCGCACCGCCGCCCCTCGCGGGCTCGCTGCGCTCGCCACACTTCGGGTTCGCGTCAATCGTGGGGGTGGCGGTCACAATGGGGGGCCATTATTTTTTACACACATATGCCGGGGCCATACCCAATGAGAAATGGCCCATATTGGGCCATTTCCCATTTTTTCCTGTAGAATGCACTCATTTTCAATGTTAAAATATTTTAACATTGAAGCCTATGGACAAATCGGGTCCATCGCATAGGCTTCAATGTTAAAATATTTTAACATTGAAGCCTATGGGGAAATCGCGGGCATCGCGGGCATCGTGTGCCTTAAAGTTAAGGCACACGATGCCCGCGATTGTGGCCGTGCTAGGAAACAAGTACCAAAGCCACCACCAACCCACTATAATTTGACATTACTGGATACTTCGTACCCACCCTCCTTTTGGAACCCCTGTGCCTAGCTAGAGTATGCTTATATAAGACACTGCTGCTGCATCTTCCCAACGTTGAACTCAAAGATGACGATCAAGTAATATATACGGGTTGTCACAGACACAGCATGTGGAAGAAATGCTACTTATTGACGTGGTTTATGTGTAGACCAATTGACGTGAATACAAGATACCTCTATGGCTGTTGCAATCCGTTCTTCTTTACATTCAATCAGTGCTCTACCAAGAGCATCTCTCAGAGCTTTGTAGATGTTGCCCAACACCAAGAACTGGTCAATTTGACTCGTCTGATTGTTCTGCAATACCAAATGCGCAATCATCAGACTTTTACATCAAAAGCATAAAAAAAAAACCTCAGAGAGTTGCATGTGGGCAATAAATATTCTTAAATATATGAATTGCATTACCTTCTTTTTTAACATATTTTTAGGAAACATCCATCCTAAATGAGGATCTTTAAAATGCCTTTGAACAGTGTCAATGCCGTCCAGATTTGCCAGTTTGCGAATTAAATAGACTCTGTACCAGTCATTGCCAGAGTGGGAGCATAAATCATTTACGTATTTCAAAAAGTTTTCATTGATGGATCCTGAAACACAATTTTGAGATGAGCTGAAAGGTGCAGAACGTGACTCAGACAAGCGGTACACCCTTTGGCATATGTGTGTGAAATAAGCACTGTATCATCTTCTAGAGAGGACAGGGGGAAATAACTACACATAGAAGGTTTGTGCATGATTTTTTTTTTCTCAAGCGATGGTAGGGATCCAAAGGTTCTCTTGCCATCAATGGCAGAGACTTGGTGATGATTCCGCTTTACTCCATTCAAGAGCAAAGGAAACTGGACAGCCCAATGATAAATCTGTAGAACCGCCTCCAACTTGTGATCGT
This sequence comes from Crinia signifera, assembly GCF_055691185.1. Taxonomy (NCBI): domain Eukaryota; kingdom Metazoa; phylum Chordata; class Amphibia; order Anura; family Myobatrachidae; genus Crinia; species Crinia signifera. Next base: position 26,928,277 of record NC_139220.1, read on the forward strand.
CTACCTAACCTGACTGACTCGCCAATTAGCCCCATCTCCCTGTTGAGACACTTAGTGAGTGATTATGATACCTTCGGACGGGGTCGAATTCGGCCATGTTCCCATGTTTGGGGCTATGTGCATTGTATATTTTGTCCATGTGCAGGTCCTCTTTGCGAATGTCTTTGCTGAGCCGTTCGCAAGGATCATAGCGGCCTGAGGGTGGGCGGCAGCAGGGACTGTGGTCCTCATTGGAACGACCCACGTTTTATGGGCATCCCCATGGGTACGCGGGTGGGACGATGCCTGGCAGGGGCTGACGTCACAGGATGTGAGCCGTCCACCCCGTCTTCGTCCCGGCGCCGGCAAATAAAAGTCAATTTCCACTGACTTTTATTTGCAAAGGCAGGAGAAATCATTCGATGGTCGCCGACCATGCAAAGCGGATGTGTTCTCGTCACATATCCCCTCCCATGTTAATGATGGGAATCGTTGACGGAGGGGGAGCGGGCGCTCGTACGGGCTCCAGGCGGTGTCTCTGGTGCTCGGTAAGCTGCAATCCTTGAGCAGACCAGAATGGGGGCCTTAGTCCTGCATATTTCATGTCTGGCTCATGAGGTACCACAGTATAGATACTGGGCGTATGATGCCTTAGATCAAATCATCAATAGTTTTAAAATATTGGTTTCATCAACGTCAAACAACAATGGCACCATCAATGGAGGCCATCACTGGTGAACCCTTGAAAGCCAACCCTAACTCAAAGGCTTGTACTGTATGTTGAGCGATGCTCACAGGAGACAGGAGCGACAGCAGCACAAGACTGCATCCCATTTGCTGCCTCCTGACTCATATGCCTTCCATCAGTCCCCATGGTCTATGAGCAGAGGATTAATTAATGGAGATGTAAATGTGTACAGGATGGTGTGTCCCGGTGTATGCCATTTACCTGATTTCACAGAGAGCATTTCTGCTGCAGTGTCCAGAGCCAGCCTAACCCTGGCCACGTCTTGAAGAAACTGGACAGAATTTTCATTCCGTCCACATTTGTTGTCTCTTAAGTATCTTTGCAGGAAGGATCCCTCATCCTCAAGGTATTGTTTTTTATTAGAAGAAACACTGCAGAGTTGTTGGGCCTTTTCGAACAGTGAGTCCTAAAATCAGGCAGAAAAAATAAAACAATGTTTTTTTAAATGAACACTAGGTGATTCATCGCAACCCCGAGCGCTCTTCACACCATCGTAAGGGGCTAAGCCCGCAAACCCTCCCTCCCCCGAAGCATCGGGTCTGGCCGCACCCCCCCCCCCTCTGCCAGAGCGGCGGGTCTGCCCACAAACCCCCCCCCCCCACACAGACCTGCCGATTTGGGCGGAGGTGGGGGGTTGTGTGCTCAGACCCAGGGGGAGTGCGGGCAGACACGCCGCTCACCTGTTGGCTGTGGTGAATAATGGTGGATGGTGGGAGTGTGCTGTAGCCCTGGCTGGGGGCGGTGTTTTCCTAGGGGGTGTGTGTATAACGCTAGTCTATCCCTAGGGGGGGCGGGTTTCTGTATAACGCTGGGTGTGGGGGGGGGGGGGGGGTCCTAAGGCAAAAACTATGTGTGTATAACGCTCTTGAAACCCCGCCCAGCGTTATACACACAGGGGATGAGTGACAAATCTGGCTATATATAAGAGATTCTTTCCACATACAATCCATGATGGTAACATACTATTATTGGTAAGAGGTGCAAATCTGTGTAACAAAAACAGACGCAAACCATCAATAGCGTCATAGTTACGGACGTGTCCTCATACACCTAAGCCTCTATTTTAGGGGCAGATTTATCAAGCTTGGAGAAGAGATAAACTGGAGATAAAGCAGAGAAAAGGTAAAAGGAGACAAAGCAGCAGCCAATCAACTCCCAACTGTCTTTTTAAAACACAGCTGATTGGCTGGTGCTTTATCTCCTTTTACCTTTTCTCCGCTTTATCTCCAGTTTATCTCTTCTCCAAGCTTAATAAATCTGCCCCTTAGTCACAATGAGGTGAAATTAAACCGCTTGACAAAATTACACCGATAATTTGTTGCAACTGTACCAATAGTGTATGAGGACACATCCGTAATTAGACACCTACAGTATAACCGAAATCTAATTGGTTGTTTTCCTCACAATTTGAGCCTATGTGCAACCACCAAATAAAGCTCATTCTGTCCAAATGACAGGAGATGCACGAGCCTCACCTCCAAACAGTGTACAAACAGCAAGTAGACTTCTGTGGTGTCCTCCAAAATCAGAAGATTGCTATCCTCCACTTTATTTAAATATTCTTGGGCATACTGCTTTATATAATCAAAGCTGAAATAGAGATAAAGAAAATGTTCATTTTTCTTTTAAGGTCATTCAACATAAAGTAGGCATGCAAAAGAAAAGCAAAATGGCTGACTCCATGCACAATAAAGTTTTTTTTACCTGTATTTCAAAAGTAGTTTCAGTATGACGGAACGTATTACTGGGGTTTTGTCCACGGCATCCTCAAATGGTGACATAGCCCGGGTAAAATGCCTAGACCCTGAGTTTCAAAGGTTAAGAAATTCAATCTTTAGAAAGACATGCAGTACTGTAAACTGTATCACACTAAATGTTACTGCATGCTGCATAACACTGAGATAAAACACAAAATGTACAGTACTTACCAATATTGCCAAAAAGGAGAGACAGGAGATGTTTGATGACCTCCCTGGCCGGCGGGCTGCGGTCTTTGAAGCACATGGTGCAAACGATATCGACAAAAAATCCATTGCACAGTTTTTGAAACTGAGCATTTTTCTCAATGGAATCCCTTGAAATTAGACAATTGAAGAGATAGCATCTCATTTATGTAGCTAAAACAATAACAGCTAAATACAATGTTCAGACACAACCAAACAAAAATCAATATACAATATATATATATATATATATATATATTTTTTTTTTTTTAAGCTGAATTTGTGGGCAGTTCCCCACGCTCCCATAAAAGTAGGCGGTCCTCCAGCAACCTGCTCATTTCCTAATGAAGTGAGCATTATGGGGTGGATAATCCTAAAAAAAAAAAAAACACAGGGAAAGGGGAGGGGCCAGGAACAACTTAAAGCAGGGTTCGCCAACCCGTCGCTCGCGAGCGACAGGTAGCTCGCCTGGTGTATTTAAGTAGCTCGGCGTGCTTCCAGTGACCTCCTGCCGCGTAGAGGTTCCTTGCTTGGCGGCAGGAGGTCAGAAAGAGATGTACTGTAATGCAGCGTTTGGGGTCCTGACTTTGCGGCAGTGACCTCCTGCAGCGTAGCGGTTCCATCCTCGCTTGGCGGCAGGAGGTCTCATAGTGACTTCGTGCCGCGTGACCTCCTGACGTCCCCAGCGTATTTTCCATCCGACACCACAGCCTCTGCTCAAGCCAGTCCTGCGCCACGCCGCCACAGCCTCTGCTCAAGTCCTGCGCTGAAGTCCTGCTTTAGGTATTGTAAAACTCTGTGTGCGCAAAGTACATGCGGGTGACTCCAGCCTGCATTCCTGCTTGAGGTATATAATGGGCATCATGTGTGTGGCATTGAGTCATTAAACATATGCCACACAAATGATGCCCATTAAACATATGCCCCACACCTTGGGTGTGGGGCATATGTTTAATGGGCATCATTTATGTGGCATATATTTAATGAGCATCAATGTGTGGGGCATATGTTTAATGGGCATCATTTGTGGGGCATATGTTTAATGGGCATCATTTGTGGGGCATATGTTTAATGGGCATCATTTGTGGAGCATATGTTTAATGGGCATCATTTGTGGGGCATATGTTTAATGGGCATCATTTGTGGGGCATATGTTTAATGAGCATCAATGTGTGGGGCATATGTTTAATGAGCATCAATGTGTGGGGCATATGTTTAATGAGCATCAATGTGTGGGGCATATGTATAAAGGAGCTTCACATTGTGGGTCATAGGCATAATCGGCATCACGGTGTGGGGCATTTGTATAATGGAGCATCACTGTGTGGCATATGTTTAATGGAGTATCACACTGTGGGGCATTTGTGTAATGGAGAATCACGTTGTTGGGCATATGTATAATGGGCATCGTGTGTGTGTGGCATATGTATAATGGAGCATCACGCTGTGTGGCATATGTATAATGGAGCATCACGCTGTGTGGCATATGTATAATGGAGCTTAACATTGTGTGGCATATGTATAATGGAGCATCACGGTGTGGCATATGTATAATGGAGCATCATGGTGTGTGGCATATGTATAATAGGCATCATGGTGTGTGGCATATGTATAATGGGCATCACGGTGTGTGGCATATGTATAATGGAGCATCACGGTGTGTGGCATATGTATAATGGAGCATCACGGTGTGTGGCATATGTATAATGGAGCATCACGGTGTGTGGCATATGTATAATGGAGCATCACGGTGTGTGGCATATGTATAATGGAGCATCACGGTGTGGCATATGTATAATGGTGGATCACGGTGTGGCATATGTATAATGGAGCATCACGGTGTGGGGCATATGTATAATGGAGCATCACGGTGTGGGGCATATGTATAATGGAGCATCACGGTGCGGGGCATATTTATAATGGGTATCACGGACTGCACTATTGGGGTCATGTGTACCTGGCACTGCACTATTGAGGGCATATGTGTATCACACCCCCATTTTCCATGGCCCCACCCCATGTGGCTACAGCTCTTAGAGAGCTGACCATGCCCCCATAGCGGGAAAAAGGAGAGTTATGGTAGACCTACCTTTGTTAACTCCCTTTCCTTGAAGTCCATGGGAACCACAGGGGACATCGGGGTTGTAGGCGGATCCAGGGGGTCCGAGGCACCAATCAGCGAAGCTCTTAAAGGTTTTACCCAGCATGCCCGGGCCCTCTCCCCTACAGCCCCGCCTCCAGGCTACTGCCGCCAGTTTTTGGTAACAAGCCGAGAGCAGGAAGCGGAGAAGAGAAGAGGACAGAGAACACATATGCCCAGAACTCATACATACTTCTGGACTGGTCAGAACAGGTCACAGTATCAGAACATCACATAAAGGTGAACCTCAGTGGCAAATTTAGAGGGTGGGCGCCCTGTGGTTCCCATGGACTTCAAGGAAAGGGAGTTAACAAAGGTAGGTCTACCATAACTCTCCTTTTCCTTGTCAGGGTCCATGGGTCCCACAGGGGACATCGGGGATGTCACAAGCCGTAATTAAGGGAGGGAATTTGTCTGAGGTGTCAGCAGAACCCGACGACCGAAGGAGGCATCCTGGGAGGCGAACGTGTCAAAGGCGTAGAACTTAATGAATGTCTGGACGGATGACCACGTTGCAGCCTTGCACAGCTGTTCGGCAGAAGCACCCCTGCTTGCTGCCCATGAAGGCCCAACCGCTCTAGTAGAGTGTGCTCTGATAGCAACCAGAATGGGCCTGTTAGACAGAAGATATGCCTGTTGTATAGCCATGCGGATCCAGCGGGCAATAGTTTGTTTACCCGCTGGCCAACCCTTCTTGTGAAAGCCATATAACACAAAGAGGGAATCTGATTTCCTGACCGATTTAGTGCGGTCGATATAGATGGCCAAAGCTCTGACCACATCAAGCAATTTTTCATCAGATGAAAGGTCATCTGAGGTGAATGCAGGTACCACGATTTCCTGGTTGACATGAAATTTTGTCACCACCTTGGGCAGATGAGAAGACCTTGTCCGTAACACTGCCCTGTCACTGTGGAACACCAGGAAGGGTGATTTACACGACAGTGCGGAAAGATCCGACACCCTGCGTGCGGAGGCAATGGCCAGGAGGAAGACAGTTTTGACTGTCAGCCATTTAAGCTCCACTGATGATAGTGGTTCAAACGGTGGTTTGGTTAAAGCTTGAAGCACTAAAGATAAGTCCCAAGGATTCGTGGGAGGAACAAAGGGAGGCTGTATGTTTACTACTCCCTGTAGAAATGTGCGAATGTCAGGTAAGAATGCAATCTTTCTCTGAAACCATACTGAAAGGGCTGAGATTTGGACCTTCAGAGAAGCCAATCTTAGTCCTAAGTCCAATCCATTTTGAAGGAAGGCCAATATCCTGGCTGTTTTGAAAATCTTTGGATCATATTTATTAGTATTGCACCAAGAAAAATAGGAATGCCAAGTCCGGTAGTATATCTTTGAAGATGCTGGCTTGCGAGCCTGGATCATCGTCCTAGCCACCTTGTCAGAAAAACCCTTGCTCTTTAATAAGGCAATTTCAAGAGCCACGCCGTCAAAGACAGGCGCTGAGGGTCTGGATGAAGACACGGCCCCTGGCTCAACAGATCTTGACGAAGAGGCAATGGCCAGGGGGACTGGTGTGACAATTGTTGTAGGTCCACGTACCAGTGTCGGCGTGGCCAGTCTGGCGCGATGAGAAGGAGGGTTCCTCCTTCCTGCCTGAACTTTCTGATCACCCTGGGGATCATGTTTATCGGAGGGAACGCGTATGGGAGATGAAACTTCCACGGTACGGACAGGGCATCCGTGAAGTAGGCCTGAGGATCCCTGGTCCTTGCTCCGAAGCATGGGACTTTGAAATTGTGTCTGGACGCCATGAGGTCTACATCTGGGGTGCCCCAGACTTGCGTCAGACTGACAAACACTTCCGGGTGTAGAGACCACTCCCCCGGGTGGATATCCTGTCGGCTCAGAAAGTCCGCCTCCCAGTTCAGGACTCCTGGGATGAAGACTGCCGACAGGGCTAGGAGATGTTCTTCCCCCCAGGTGAGAATCCTGGAGACCTCCCGGAGGGCGGCGACACTTTGTGTTCCTCCCTGGCGGTTTATGTATGCCACCGCCGTGGCGTTGTCCGACCTGATCTGGACAGGTTTTCCCTGCAACAGATCCTGAGACTGAAGAAGGGCATTGTAGGCTGCTCGAATCTCTAAGACATTGATGGATAATCGAGATTCTGGTTCGGTCCAGACGCCTTGCAAGGACCGGGATCCTACTACTGCCCCCCAGCCTCGCAGGCTGGCGTCTGAGGTTAGTACTATCCATTCTCTGAACCAGAATAGTCTCCCCTGGTTTAGGTGGTCCATCTGTTCCCACCACAGGAGCGAGTCTTTGACCTCCTGTGTTAGAGTGAGAAACGTCGACTTGACGTGTTGTGGTAGGCCATCCCATTTCGCCAGGACCAGGCCCTGGAGCGGACGGGAGTGGAACTGGGCCCACTCGACCATGTCGAATGTGGACACCATCCTCCCCAATATTTTCATGGCCCAGTGAACCGAGACTCTTGGTTTCTGAGCAAAGATCTGGATTCTCTGTATTAAGTCCCTGGCCTTGTCGTTTGGGAGAAACAGACGCAGGGCTCTGGTGTCCAGTAAAGCTCCCAGATGCAACATTCTCTGGGAGGGGATCGTGGAAGATTTCTCCCAGTTGAGGAGCCACCCGTGATCCTGTAATGTGGAGATTGTTATCTGCAAGTGGGATGTTAGGACCTCTGGTGACTTGGCTACAATCAACAGGTCGTCCAAGTAGGGGAAGACCCTGATCCCCTGCTTGTGCAGGATTTCTGCCATTATAGCCATCACTTTTGTAAAAATCCTTGGCGCTGTTGCAAGGCCGAATGGGAGGGCCTGAAACTGGTAGTGACTCTTCAGAATAGCAAAGCGCAAATACTTCTGGTGGGCCGGTAGGATGGGGATGTGGAGGTATGCGTCTCTGATATCTAGAGAGACCATGAAGTCCCCCTCCTCTAGGGCCAGGATAATGGTCCTCAAGGTCTCCATCCTGAACTTTGTGACTTTTACCACCTTGTTCAGAGCTTTGAGGTTTAAAATGGGACGGAATGTTCCATTTGGTTTTGGTACCAGAAACAGGGTTGAGTAGAAGCCGAGGCCTCTCTGGTGCCCTGGCACTGGAACAATGACCCGCGACCGAAGTAAGGTCTGTAGGATGATCCTCAAGTGTTCTGCCTTGCCTGGGTCTCTTGGGAGACCTGTGCAAAAGAACCTTCTTGGGGGAGGCTTTGAGAAGGATATGGCGTACCCCTGCGACACTACCTCCCTCACCCAGGCATCCTTTGTGGTGGACAGCCACTGGTGAGCGAAGTACAGGAGTCTGCCTCCCACTTGGGGGTCCGTCTGTGGGAGGCTGGACCCGTCATGCTGAAGGCTTGTCGGCCTTGGGGGGAGCCTGTCTGGCGGCCCAAGGCTGCTTGGGTTTGGGTTTGCCAGTTTTATGAGCGGGCGAGGGTCTGGTATAGGACTGGCCTCTGGCCTTGCCTTGAGGGCGAAAGGGCCGAAAGGACTGGGTTCTAGGCCTTTGAGGTAGAGCCGTAGGGAGGCAGGCTGTCTTAGCTGACGCCAAGGAAGCCACAATTTTATTTAACTCCTCCCCAAACAGGTTTTCCCCTTTAAAGGGTAAGAGTTCCAGAGTCCTTTTGGATTCTAAGTCCGCCTTCCATGACCGAAGCCAGATAATCCGGCGTGCCAGCACTGAACTGGCGGAGGCTCTGGCAGCTAGAGTGCCGGCGTCCGACATAGCATCCATAATATATGTTGCTGCATGTTTGATGTGTTGCATACACAGCCTTGCATCCTCAGATGCGACTGGGGCCAACTCATCCTCTATCACTTGTAACCAAGGAGAAATGGCCTTTGCCGCCCAAGTAGCTGCAATTGTAGGCCTCTGCACTGCCCCTGCATAAGAAAAGGCTGCCTTGAGAGCGTTTTCCAGACGCCTGTCTGTCTGGTCCTTCAGGGCTGACCCTGAGGCTACCGGGAGCACGGATGGTTTAACCAGCCTGGACACGTGCGCGTCCACTGTGGGAGGGATTTCCCAAGGGGTACAATCCTCTGGAGGTAGCGGGTATCTAGCCAACATCTTTTTAGATATGTTGGCTCTCTTCCCTAAAGCCTCCCATTGATCTCTCCTGATTTCTGATAAATGATCAGAATGAGGGAACTGGGCTTTGACTACCTTCTGCTTTTTGAAGACGTCCCTGGTCTTAGCAGTAGGTTCAGGTTCATCTGCATCTGACAGAAGAACCTCCCGGATAGCATAAATAAGGCCTGCTATGTCAGGGGTTTCAGCCTGAGAAGCGGAAGGGTCCGTAGGCATAGGGTCATCCTGATCGTCGTCAGGTATGATGTCATCCCCATTATCAGGGTCTGCATTATCGGGGTCATCCCCGCCATCGTCTGTGTCATCAGAGCCATCCCTGGTTACCGGTAGTAACGGATTTATCAAAGATCTACTGGGTTGTGCAGCATGTGGCAGTAGCTTCTGCATAGCTGCCGTAGTCTGCTGCAAAGTCTGCACCGTGGTCGACAAAGCATCCACCCATGGAGGGGGGGGGCTGTACTACAGGGGGTGCTACAGCATTAGGGAGACGATCCACCAGGGTGCCCAACAGCTGTTGAAAGGCTGCCCATGGTGGCTGGGGTGCCCCTGAGGGCTGGGGATGGTCAGGAGGAGTAAAGCAATTGACACATAGCCCATCCTGGATGACATCCATTTGAGACAGACCTGCAGCGCAGCTCTTACAAGACAAGAGCAAGGGAGATTCTGTCTGGTTGCGCCCCCGTTTGGACATAGTGAGAACACTCCCAAGAGGGGGGATACAGTGCACAGTAGGTAACTCAGTAGAAGAGAACCTAGAGTGATCCACTGACAGTATGTGACCTCTGAGGTAAAAACCTCACTTAGAAGTAAAGTGGACAGTTTGAGAAAAAAACTGACAGAGGAAAAAGAAGTGCTAGCACAAAGTCACATACACACTATAGCAATATAGATAATCTAACACACCCTATATCAACCACAGTACTCTATAGAGTAAAAGGGGGAATGAGGGTGGCTGTGAAAAGCACTACTTAGCCTGTAGCCGGTTTCACAGGGGAGAGAGATGTGCCCGACCTCTGGAGACCTGCGTGCTGCTGTAATGGCGCTGGTCCAAGAGAGGGGGGGCGGGCACAAACAGTTTCAGCTAATGGACGGCAGACCTCGAGGAGATTGGCGCCAAAGCTGGGGGAGGGACTGCAGGCCAAGCGCCACCTCCCCTTGCTGGACTTCCCCCACCGGAGCATAAGAGCTACTTAAAAATGGGTCCCCCCCCAGGCCCAGCCTGCTGCTCTGTCCCCGGTGGTCTAGTGGGGTCCCTGGCCGAAGCGAGTGCCCACGCCAGCCACCGCGGGCGTCTCCCAGCGCGCCGCGGCAGGACAGCGATTAGTGCTTCCTTAGGAAGCCTTACCTGCTCCTGGTCCGGCCACGCTGTCAGGAGAGCGACGTCCGGCGGTGCTAGGCGCTGACGTCGCCTCCGCCGTCTGCCTCAAGATGTTCTGAGGAGGTCGGCGCCGGGAGGAGTGAAGGAGACGCTCACTCCGCTGTCAATCACTGACGGCGGGGAGCGTCTCTGCCGCAAGGCGGCTTCTGCCGCCGTAGCGGCTGTTTTAAAAATAAAAAATAAAAAAGCTTCTTCTGGAATCACCTCAAAGAGGTGATTCCTGCTGATTACAGGTGCGTCTGCTTCCTGCAGGCACCAACTAAAAACTGGCGGCAGTAGCCTGGAGGCGGGGCTGTAGGGGAGAGGGCCCGGGCATGCTGGGTAAAACCTTTAAGAGCTTCGCTGATTGGTGCCTCGGACCCCCTGGATCCGCCTACAACCCCGATGTCCCCTGTGGGACCCATGGACCCTGACAAGGAAAATGGGGGATGTAGCCTCGCAGGAGTTCCACGGTAGTAGCTGAACCCTCTAATTTTTGGCGCGTGCCACGGCAGATGTCTCTTCTCCTCTGCCTCCAGTGTTGGGAGGTATGTTTGTGCCATATTGGACCTTGCAGTGTGTGGCATATTGTGTCTGGGGCATTGCAGTGTGTGGTCTAATGTGTCAGGGGCATTACGGTTTGTGGCATTATGTGTAAAGGGCATTTTTTTTTATATTATGCAGATTTTTTACCATTTTTTACTTTAGTAGCTCTTCGGGCGGTTTATTTTGTCGCGAGTAGCTCCCGACCCAAAAAAGGTTGGAGACCACTGACTTAAAGTGTTTCTATTCAAATCATAAAATGTTGACCCAGCCCATCATAAACAACCCACGGCACTTCACTGAGGGGGTGGTGCCCAATGACGAGTAGTGGTGAGCCCTGCCCCCACTTCCACTTAGCAACATACTGTATGTCCCCTGGGCACATGCCATATGTTGCAAAAATGCTATGTCAATTCAATTAGCATGCACAGGTTCTTATCTTATTTATTATGTACACTGTGACTGAAACATGTATACCAGGTTACAATCTACAAATACATGTAAGCTTACCGCATTTCCTTGGACACAACAATAGTGTAGGAGTCTGGCAGCTGGGCATTGCACAAGGGGCAATTATTTTTGCCAGTATCTAGCCACTGCTTTAGACAAGGCTGGCAGTAAACATGTTCGCAGTCAAGGCATACTGGCTCAATGGGGTCCCCTTTGCAGATTGCGCACGCTTGCATTCCAAACCTGTAAGAAATACGTAGTAATCAAAACAGCAATGATAATATTTAACAGCCAATACATAGTAAAGCTACTGTACTGTAGGTACACAGCAGCTGATAAATTATATAGGAGGGTGCATCAGTGGGTGTGTACCAGCGATGTGACAAAGAAAAGGTAGCGCTTGGACCAATGAGGATTACAATAAAAATATTATCATTTATTGGTGCACATAATTAAACACATTAAAAATTGAAAACTTAAAAACAAAATCAAAGTTCACTGCCCACAAAAAGCCACTACTGTCAATAGGTTTTCCAGGGGAGGGGAAACCAAAAAATGGGGATCCGCTCCTATTGTGCCGCCAGATGAAGGACCAGGGGACCAGTTGGTGAAAACAGGGGACCAGTTGGTGAAAGCGGGGGATATTTGCTTCCCTTATCCAGGTTATAATTTAGAAGAGGTATAGTTACCAGTGCAGTCCTTATAATGCGTAGCTTGGGAGATCTTTAATCCTTTTGTGGATAGCGTGTCGGCTTTGTCTTCCCTTGATGCTGGGATTTGAAAAGGACCAAATGTAGCACTGTGGAAAGGTAGTTCAGTCCACTGGTGAGGACGGCTGGTTGGATCCCAAACGAGTAAAGTGCAAGTGCGTGAAGTGGCAGTTAGGGGCAGGAGAGTAGAAGTTGTTTGCCAATATATCTGCAGATATATATTGTGCTGTGTGTACGGGCACTTTACCAACTATCTTTATACTTGCTGTAGAGGCCACTGGTGACTCAGATCACAACGGGTGAGCACATGCCTGCCCAGATGTAACATCAGGCTGAAAGAATCGGCTCGATGATCGGTAATTGTGTATGGTCCCACCGATCATCAGAGAGACAGCCTAAACCTAACTTTCTCCCGTCCCCACTCCGCAGCCTAAACCGAAGTCCCCCACTACTGCATAACCTCTTCCCTGGCACTCCCGAGAATTCTCCGGGCTATGCTTCAGTGCCCAGACTGGCAAACTCAGAAAATTCTCGGGATTGCCACTGTCTGCGCTGCTTAGTGCCGGGCAGCCGCGGCTCCTCTCCCCCCCCCCCCCTGGCTGTGTGCGGCATGACCTTGCCAACATCATGGCGCACACAGCTGGGTTGCTGGGGGCAGGGCCTCGTAGTGGCTGATGTAGTGCTCAGCGGCGCTGCCTGGCCCCGAGAGACAGTGGCGGTTTTTTTTTTATGGAGCACAACACTGAAAGGGTTAAACCTAACCACCACCACCCCCCCCCCCCCCCCCCTTCCACTAGCTTATCGCTACCGTTGCCTGCACACTTGCATTTAGGATGCCGGTAGTCAGGATTCAGGCACTGGCATCCGCAGCAAAGTTGACATTCCGGTGCTGGGCTCCTGGCAGTAGTCTTGGGATGCATTCAGCATCCTAGTATGACTGGCATTCCATCTGCCGAGATGCTCAATGCATCCCACAACCTGCTCCTGGGTGCGATCAGCTGTACTTCCAAACGTGTATTTAATCAAGCTGCAGAACCAGATTCACTACAGCGGGGATGTCCAGCTGTTGTGAAACTACACATCCCAGCATGCCAGCCCATTGTTTTAGCATTCCTAGCAGCAAAACTGTGGCAAGGCATGATGGGACTTATAGTTGCATAAGAGATGAAGGGCCGTATATTGAACATAACTGCCTTACTGGGTGGCAGAACAAGCCCAGCCTGTTACACACAAAGTAAGTGTAGGAGCTGTATGAAGCCAAACACATTATCATGTACTGAACACACCGACATTAGAGACTGTCCGACAGTACACGGTTTAGCACCGCTGCTAATACACAGGCACTTTTTTATTCTGAAATAAATACACATAAATCTTTTTCAAAAATATTACTTGGAAACGGATTTGGCAACTTCATCTCTGCATCTATGGAGAACATCAACCACTGCCATGAAAGGTTTGTGAGACTTTATATCAGGGAAGCCCTCCAGGCACTGAGGAGGAAAAACAAGATTATTTCTAAGGGAATACTCAGAAGTCAGCAAAGTAATATAAAGACATCACTGACTATTATCCTGAGAAAATACAAGAATGATTTTCAGAAAAATTTTCACTTAGTCAAACACAGCCTCAGTATTATCCTCAATTGTCCCTGAGGCCATTTCCTTTGAACATGGTTTTAGGTTTGATATTTCATAAAGGTACACTATTTTTCCAATCTTTTATGAAAAGGGTGTATTCTTCCATGTTTGAAGTCAAGTCGTGTCTCTCATTGCACCATGTCCCCGTTATACCACCAATTATATCATAGTGGTTCCATGAGGCCAGAGTATCAAGCTCATCCATCTTCCCTGCCAGGCGTCTTGCGTTGGCTAGTAAGCATTTCAATTTATTGCCCCTCTTTATCCATATCAAGGTTTTTTTGTTTCATGTATATGTTGAGGATTTATTTGTCTCCCCATCTCCTCCATCTAGCCCGGTATATAGGAGTCTATGTCCTAAGTCTTGGAGAGGATAAAGTACCAACCAACAATTCTAACTTAATCCCCATGGAGCCAGCTGCTGGGAGCCTACATCTCCCAGCATCGCTTGAGCCTGCCCATCAGCCCCCTCCCCATTCAGAACATGGAGTGAGACCACCGGAGAGGTGAGTATCTGTTTATCTTTTATACATGCCACAGGGATTTCAACCCTAAAAACCCTGCAACCAGGTAAATGACGTTAGCATGCGCAGTGGAGAGTAGGACCGGGAGTGAAGCACAGGAATGAGTCGGTGAAGGGAAATTCCTGGCACTATTATGGTAGTAATTAGTTTATCGGTTCATGGGTACCGGGCGGTAGGGGCAACCTGTATGGACATTTAACAGTGAGTATTACCACGGATAGTTACACTGGAATGTACTCCTTGGCTTATTTTGTACCTTTATGGGCAGTGGTTGTGTGTTTAAGTACTTCGGCCTGGTGGGGTGTATAGGAGATAGTTCTCCACATGTTGTATGAATGCTGCCTGCACGTGAGCAAGACGGACAAATGGATCGTATATCTTGGAAAATTTTCAGGCCAAAACATTGACAGCCTCACAATGCGGGCCGCTGCTGATCTGCCCTCTACACACAGAAATCTGATCACACTACACCCCTCAATGCATGACCGCGTTTCCGACAATCTTATTACCCTGCTTATTGAACCACACTTGTGTATAATTTTTTTTTTTTTACCCGTCCAAGAAAGAATGTGTGATCCTTTATCAGTTTCTGCATCTGGAAATCCTGAGCGTACTCGTCAACAAGCAGATGTTCCATAAACAGGGTCATGGAGAACACACAATTCCAGTCTGATCTGTGGGGATACAGGAATGAATGGCTAGATTAGTTAAATGAGTCTTACGGTCTAACTTGTTACCTGCAAATAGGGCATGTTTCCTAGATTACAGCAGGGGTATGAAATACGGTTCAATCTTGAAAACACTATTATAGGCCTATAAAGTTCTGATTTGGGATCTTTCTCTATGAGACACTACTAGAGACACGTGCCCCGGCTGCTCTCTGGACATTATAATCTAGGTGCCATTGACTGTAGTACCTGGAGTTCTGACCGTGTGTCCTATAAAAGTTGGCACTGGACTGTACAAGTGTCAAGGCATCGACTTAAATCCAAGGTTTCTTCTAATGGAATACATATGGGTGACTAGCTGTGGTGATGCCGGTGGTCAGAAAACCGATGTCGGCATCTCAATGCAGGGAACCCCCGACAGGCTCCCTCAATGATGTGTGGATTCCGGCGCTGGTCTTGTGGCTAAAAGTCGGGACGCTGGCATCAGAATTCTGAATGCCAACATCCCATCCTGACTGGATGTTAACCGAATCCCCTTCTAACAAACGATCATCCATTGCCTACAGTATGCAATTGGTATAGAATTTTGATAAAACTGTGTCTTGCAAAGACACAGCTTTGATCACAAAGGAAAAGCTATTCTAAACAATGAAACCTCTCCAATCAAGAATACAGATAAGGATAACTAGTGCAATGTGGGACAGTGAGATATCGATCAGCAGAAGTTACTATAGAGAAGGGTAGGTCACTGGGACCTGACATTAAAGATTCAAATTAAAAACTGAAAATTGAAGTCAATTAGAAGTATACTAGTCAGGCCGCTCAAAGCAAAAGCTGCCAGTAGATGGCAGTGTTTCGGAGACTCACGGACACTAGACATATATATATAGATATAGATGATAACAGGTGCCAGCTGATCACTTCACATACACAACGATAACACTAAGTACCTGATTTGGTTAATGCCGTGTTCGCACCAAGAACTGAAGCCCTGCAAGTACCCTTCTGAACAGATCAGCTCAATGGGCATTTGTATGTTTTTAACTTGGCGCATCCAGGTCTGCGGGTTCTCACTCTGCACAGTTTCCTTTAATGTTTCTAGACAAGCAATGGCAGCAAAGATATCCAGAGCCTAAAATGAAGAAAGGAAGACAAAGCACTAATGTACATGTCCCAAGTGCACATTTACCGTACATGTATGTATGTATGTATGTATGTATGTATGTATGTATGAATGAAACATTATTTACCTTATTAAATACTGTATACACTGTTTACGAACATCTAACATGGTGTGGAATGAAAGGTCGACAGTGTCAACAGGTCGGCCACTATTGGTCCACACTTAATAGGTGGACACATGGAAAAAGGTCAACATACCTTAGGTTGACATTGACAAAAGGTTGATACTGGTTGAGTATCAATTATCCAAATTATTCCAAAAACCAACATTCCAGAAAGTGGAATTATTATTTTTTTTCTAGCTAAAATCACTACTGGGGACATGATATGTAACTGGCACTACTGGGTACATGATATGTAAATGGCACTACTGGGGACATGATATGTAACTGGCACTACTGGGGACATGATATGTAACTGGCACTACTGGGGACATGATATGTAACTGGCACTACTGGGGACATGATATGTAACTGGCACTACTGGGTGCATCTGTAACTGGCACTACTGGGGACATGATATGTAACTGGCACAACTGGGGACATGATCTGTAACTGGCACTACTGGGGACATGATCTGTAACTGGCACTACTGGGGACATGATCTGTAACTGGCACTACTGGGGACATGATCTGTAACTGGCACTACTGGGGACATGATCTGTAACTGGCACTACTGGGGACATGATCTGTAACTGGCACTACTGGGGACATGATCTGTAACTGGCACTACTGGAGACATGATATGTAACTGGCACTACTGGGGACATGATCTGTAACTGGCACTACTGGGGACATGATCTGTAACTGGCACTACTGGGGACATGATCTGTAACTGGCACTACTGGGGACATGATCTGTAACTGGCACTACTGGGGACATGATCTGTAACTGGCACTACTGGGGACATGATCTGTAACTGGCACTACTGGGGACATGATCTGTAACTGGCACTACTGGGGACATGATATGTAACTGGCACTACTGGGGACATGATCTGTAACTGGCACTACTGGGGACATGATCTGTAACTGGCACTACTGGGGACATGATCTGTAACTGGCACTACTGGGGACATGATCTGTAACTGGCACTACTGGGGACATGATATGTAACTGGCACTACTGGGGACATGATATGTAACTGGCACTACTGGGGACATGATATGTAACTGGCACTACTGGGGACATGATATGTAACTGGCACTACTGGGGACATGATATGTAACTGGCACTACTGGGGACATGATCTGTAACTGGCACTACTGGGGACATGATCTGTAACTGGCACTACTGGGGACATGATCTGTAACTGGCACTACTGGGGACATGATATGTAACTGTCACTACTGGGGACATGATCTGTAATTGGCACTACTGGGGACATGATATGTAACTGGCACGACTGGGGACATGATATGTAACTGGCACTAAATATCTGCAAGGACATGATTGCTTGGCATTCAAATTCAGCGCCTGAGATAGGACACAAACTTTGTGCATGAAACAAGGTTTGAAAACATGAAAAAATAAAATATATTTGTGTGTATTTCATGTGTTTGTACAACATAAATGCAAGATACATCATTGAAATATATTTTTATATTTTAATACGGAATAATCCGTTATCCAAAATTCTTCTGGTCCCGAGCGTTTTGGATAAGGGATACTCAACCTGTACAAGCAAAATGACGACATCGCAATGGTCGACACATGGACCCCAAATTAGTGTAATGCAGTCCCTTGCATGACACCATGCTTGGGGCATTGTGCCCCACTGCGCCCGGCGCTCTGTTATAATCTCGACCTTTTTCATGTGTTGACCTATTGCCTACTGACCAATAGTGGTCAACCTATTGCCTGTCGACCTAGATAATGTTGACCTATCAACCAGATCCACATCTGACAGTGAATAAAAGATTTAGGGGTTTATTCAATCCCCCACTGCTATTTCTCCCGTCGGAAATAGCGGTGGCGGATTGAATACATGCCTATTCAATGCTGTCTTTCCCAACAGTATTAAACAGGCATCTTGGCAGAATGGACCCGACTTTGAAAGCAGTCGAGCCCATTTTGCCGAGAACGGCCGTGGATTGTAGAGCTCACGGCCGTATCTCGACGATCCGATATAATTTCTCGTGGACACGCCCCCTTTTCAGTGCACGGTAGGTGGGACATTGAATCCCGCCTGCCGAATAGTCCCAACAGTCGTGACCCAGGGTTGAATACCCCCCCTTAGGGTCTGCGGCTGTGGCTACATGTTTTGGCGTTTGCCCTTTTGCAGCTTTAAGCAGATTCCGCTTCCCAGAGTGCATCCGTAAGTATGAATGTGCAAGGACTGGGAAGCCCACCTTCAGTTTATATACAGTTCATAGTTTAGCGTTCTAGTATAACCTTACCATCTGATTCCCAATCTGAGTTTTTTGCACAATGGAATCCAGCACAGACGGATTGATGATCAAAATCCTACTTAAAGTTTGTAGCCTGTGCTGAAATTTCTGGTACGCAATATGCACCCATGGTAGGGACAGCAGATCACTGACTCCTTTAGAAGCTCTTAGTTCCTCAATACACGCAGAGAGAGCCAACTTCATCACCTGCAACATACAGTACATGAAGTACGTCAATTAGGTTCAAGACATAAACATTTGCATATACTGTATCTTCTAGAAATGGCCAACACGACACCGTTACTCTTACCACTAGCTCTTCAGGAGATGCTATACTCATAGTCATAAGGAGAAAGTCAGCCTTGTAGTTCACGAACAGAATGTGCTGATCATCTTCTCCCTGAGAGGAAATATATTTCCCCAGTGGTGTCTGGGAGAAAATGCTCACAAGCTTCATCTCCGTTTCTAAACAAAGGAGAAAAGACAAATCCTTTATCCTCCGAGTCTGATGAAGAGATGGGCACAAAGTAGTAATCACTGACTATAATACGGTGATTTTCAACCTTTTAACCTTGCAGCACACTAAATAAGATTTTAAAATTGCCAAGGCACACCATGAGATCCCCACAGGGCAAAACACATTGGCCCCCACAGGAAAAAACAAACCTATTGGTCCCCATATAAAAAACAATCACACTGGTCCCCACAGGTAACAAAAATAAAATACATTGGCCCTTTACATGAAAAGAAGAGACCAGTAAATAACAGTTGAACTGGTGGTGGCTGTAAACTGGTTTGGGCATCTCTAGATCTGGGGGCACACTTGAGAACAGCTCAAGGCACACTAGTGTGCCACGGCACAGTGGTTGAAAAACACTGCTATAATAGAAGCGAACATCATTTTTAAAGAAAATTAAAAGGACTGAATTAAAAAAGAAGAATGTGGATCGTTGGTTGATAGCTACTGAGCTGCTTGGTGCCCCGGGACGATGAGGGGGCGGTACTGGGGCTTCCAATGATGCGGTGGGGGGGGGGGGAAGGGGGGGGGGAGGAAGAGGCAAATAACTGTCTGAGCTGCATTATAAATAGGGGTACATTTACTATGGGAGTTCTATTGAAGATGGGGATGTTGCCCATAGCAACCAATCAGATTAGATTTATTATTTTATAGAAGGTGCTAAATAAATAAACCATAGAATCTGGTTGCTATGAACAGCATCTTAGTAAATTGACCCCACACCACTTGACGGTGGAGGGGCAGGGTACTGTGATGGCCCCTCCCACACACCGTACAGACAATGCCCAAATCCCTCCAGTCAGCGACTTTTGGCTAATGATTAGGATCCGTACTCAGCTATCCCAGGACTGGGCAGACAGTATTCAACTGAACAACAAGTATACCTAATCCCTACCCCTAGTACCTAACGAAAACCCCAACCTCCTGTAGTCTAACCCTATTCTCCCGTTCATGCAGAATTTCAGCATTTCACAGGTCGAGATTTCAATCATTCTGACATAACTGTTGATATAGTAAATGTCAACATTATGGCTTCCTTTGTGAACACACAAGATAGAGCACTCTGACAATAGGGACCATCTGAGCCACCACTACATTAATCGTACATTCAACAGGTCTGTATGGACAAAAAGAGTGACCATAGGTCTTAACTGCAAGTTCACCTGCACTGGTGAGAAAAGGTTGGGAAAGGAACTCCCCCCCTAAGTTGGAGGGCAGCTAGAGATGCCATCTCTACCCCAAAGGCCCATGTCAGAAAGTGGCTTCCAGCCAAGTCTGTAGCGCCAGGCCACAGGTGGAAATCCCAATCCTAGTACGAGCTGTAGTGAGAGAACTGGCAACCAGCAAATGGGGCATGGACTCTGGCCACAAATGACTAGGTAACCCATCCGGAAGCTAGAAGAGACCTAAATCCTTCCTATAACATTGAAAGATACAACAGCTACAGATGGAGAAGCTCTCATTAGAGCTGCTCATAGCGATTCTATTGGCAATCACTGCTGCTCGCCATCTGCCAGAAGGGGGCATACGTGCACGAGAAGCTCGCGCGCCCCATTCTGACGGAGCCCTATGCCACTTCCCTGTCGTAGCTCCCCGCTACCCCCCCCCCCCCAACCCTGCCCGTCTCTGAAGTGGAGACGAGCAGGGATTCCACCACCCGCCGCTGAGTGAAGGGGACGCTCGCCTGTCCCCTTCAGATGCAGCGCCTCTCTGCCAGCGGTCACCAGTTCAGAGAATCTGCCGATTCCCTGGGCTGGCTGAGAGGTGCTACATCTGTAGATAATAGAATTAATTCTGGCAAGGCACAACATTACAACAGAAGAACAAGGCATAGTGGGAAGAGACAAACAAGTTTAGTTTGACTGATAGGTTAAAAATAAATTTCCCCAAAAAATAGCTCTCTCCTAGGAGTAAACCTGAGTGTTACAAATATCTCCATAATGCGGCAAAATAAGACCGGCAACTCCGGTAACTCTTATTCAAGGAAGGGAGAGTTTCACCTTCTACGGACGTAATGTAACAAGCCTGAGTCCAGATTTCTTCCAAATACTCTTTAATCCTCCAGCTGAAGGGTAAACGAGGCTGGCTAAAAGCAGAGATGTTCATGTAGTTCTTCACCGGGATTGTTTCAGCCTGTGAACCGTTACTGAACAAACATACATAAGTAATGATTACAAACGACGGTTATAAATACAGTATATAAATAAATAAAACAATCGCAACCAATTATCGTATTAACAGTGTAACTGATCTCATAACATACATTTGTGGAAGGTAAATGGAACATGCATAGGGGGTTATAGAAATAGTAATAGGTTCTACTTGTGATTTGCAGGCCTCCCCAGTTCCATGGATGCATTGCGTGGATGCACCGGTGACGTCACCAGCGCAATGCATCCTTGGGAACAGGGATGCCGCTGGAGACGACTCGGATGGTCGCCGTGGACCGTTGGGGGATCAGGCGGGTATGTCCATATAAAAAAAAAAAAAAAAAAAAATCTGAAATCCGGAATAATCCCTTATACAAAATGCTTGTGGTCCCGAGCATTTTGGATAAGGGAAACTCAACCTGTATCTTTATGTCATTGTATTGTATTCTATACTGTGTGATTTCCTTTTAAAACACTGAGGCAAGTTACAGCTACAGTTTCATAGATAATTTACTGTATTTCTAAGGATCCAGGCACCACATGTTGTACAATAATTCAAAGTATAAAATGTTCAACAGACTGCACAATGCACCCTACAGGTGTGATTCCGTTGAGAACCAAACATGACGAGCACAATTCATGATTTAATAATAAAGAGAGGGACTAGGAAACGTGTTATTTCTTAACAGCGTATATAAGAAAGGTACCTGGGGTTGTAGCAAATGGGGAGAAGTTTCTCATCACAAAAAATGAACATCCAAAAAGATTTAATACAGTCTTCCATGATGGGGTTCACAAGAAGTTCCAAGTTGGTGTTACGATCAATAATGGACAAAATTAGGGATAAAAATGGAGTCACAGCTGTTTGAACACGTTTCCAAAGGGTTTGCCTATAAAGAAAAATACATCAATTTGTGAGGAAACACATAACACACATTAAGGCGATTCAATTAGCCTTGGGTTGTACTGTATGGCTTCAGTTCCCAGGGAAGATTCCCGGAACGATAAAGTTATAAGCCTATGATCAACCCATGAAACCACCCCTTGTGCACCGCCCAACCCCACCACAAAGGTGGTAGAAAACATCAGCATTAAGGGCGGGATGTATTAAAATACATTGCTGCCCCACCACAGCGATGCTAGCGCATATGTACTAACATATGTGACTAGCATCGCAATGCGGTGACGGAGGCCCCAACGATACCTGTGATGCGTTGTGTGCGGGGGTCTCCGCCATTTCCCCGGGTGCCTCCTCCTCCCCTCACGCCGAGAAGGCTAAGCAGGATGTCTCCGGCGCCTCTTCCTCCCCCATGCAGCTAGAAGGACATTCTGCTGCGCTGCTAGCTAGGGGGAGGAGAAGTTTACCTTCCGGGGAAGGACGGTAAGCTGGGGGGGTCATCGTCTGTGGCGGATTGCAGAGGGGAGATATAGAAGCCCATAGTGATAATAACTCTACTGATAGTAAATAATATTAATAAATTACTGGCAAAAAGCTGTATGCTGCGATATAGTGATAAGTTACTGTTCAGCAAATTGGAAAGTGCTTAATGACTCAGGGAAATGTGATGCTGGAAGCGGGTGACACCACTTCCTATTGAACTGACACAAAATGGCCGCCTCTTTAGTAGGCAACTAAGGGTAATATATTATGGTGTTACCTGAAGGTTCCTGCCTCCTGTAGAGCGTCCTGATTTGCAGCCTCTCGTAAAACCCAATCTTGTGCATGAAAACCCTCCGCTTCCTGCGCCCTCAGCATGCCGTGTATGCGGAGCTTCAGCGTCTTTAAGAAGTTGGCTGCAGAAACCAGAGCAGCAAAATAAAGAATTAGAAGTATAGATTAGAGGGGGGGGGGGGGGGGGTTTCAGCACAATTCAAAAACCAACTGCCATTCTGAACTGACACACTGGCAGTTGGTGTTGCTTCCCTATTGGATTTTGGACTGCTTTGGATTCTCACAATATAAAACGGTAGGCAAAGTGCTGGCTCTAAGAGCTGTCAGTGCCGACAGCTCGTCAGTGTATTCAACTCCCTCCCCTCCACTCACCGTTTCCACCTGGTTCCTTTCGGCGAGGTGGAAACGGGTAATTTGGCCATTAAAACGTCAGAGCTCGCCACAAAATGCAGCCGACTCGCTTCTTTTGTGGCGAACCTCGCCATTTAAGGGGATTCTGGCCAAACATTTAAAACGGCGACGGGTTTGATGGCGAGGATGGCTTTTT
This sequence comes from Crinia signifera, assembly GCF_055691185.1. Lineage (NCBI taxonomy): Eukaryota > Metazoa > Chordata > Amphibia > Anura > Myobatrachidae > Crinia > Crinia signifera. The sequence goes on from NC_139220.1 coordinate 26,951,497, forward strand.
CTCAGCAAAAATCAGCCATCCTCGCCATAGAAAACCCCCTTGCCGCGGCATTGAATACCGCCCTAAACATAGGTATGCAGTCACTGGGGTGACATTCACAATGTTCACAGTTAAAATGATGAATATCATAAATGTCGTCACCTGCAAAATGTTGACGTGGACTGATTGTACATACAGTATATGAAATATCAGCAGTGTGAAAATGTTGACATTAGCATGAGGGGTAGATGCTGACCTAATAAACGGAACCCCAAATTGTAGGGTAAATATATAGCTAGAACCGCATGCTGTTACCATGAGTAAAGGTGGCCATACACTGCTGCAATGTCTCACAGACGTGTATGTCCATTTGATCCCCGTGTACCGCACAGGACCTTCCCAGGCAGCAGGATCACATGTGATACAACGCATGTGACCCCGTTCCCCAGCGCAGGGAGGGGGCTGAATACAGAGATCATATGTACAGCACATACCATCTCTGGATCCGATCCAATGTGCACGGGGGCTGTGTGTCAGAACACATCCGATTTGGCCATTTTTCATCCTATCAGTCGGAACGGATGAAAACAGGCCAAATCGGACCTGTGTATGAAGGCCTTAAATTGCAAGTGTCACGAAAAAAAAAGTGGATAGAGGCTGCCAAAGATAAATGATAGTGCATGTAGCCTAGACACAGGTAAAGGCAAATATAAGCCTATTAATATATTAGTATATAAGATAACAGAAGCATTGTGCCTAATATACTGTATAGGCAATACACAGTACTTGCTTTGTACTTTTGCTTATATATTTTGCAGGCATTCGCGTCTATTGATAGGTCTTCCGGGTTTATGACCCAGAGGGATAGATGTACTTATCCCCTGTGTGAGATACAGTAGCACCCAATCTGCTTCTTACTGTCTTGTTACAGGCTGTGTTTGAAAAACAGCAGTTAGGAGCTTAATGGTTTAAAGTTTATCAATCTCTATCACTTCAAGGCTTTGAACATCTGGCCCAGAGTCCTATGTGAGCATGTGCCACGGGGGATGCTGGGAGCGATCTGATTGGATCTCTCTCAGTGGGGAAATTTGAAGGAAGTATTCTTTGGGGCAGCACCAACTAAAGACAGTGTAGCCCACCGCATCCAAGCCCAAGAATCTATCACATTCCATGGCTTGGTGTATATGTGTTAAGCATTTTGGTTACAGCTTGATGCATCCTGCACGCACCATAGAATTCATAGAATAAACAAGTCTTTATAAAGATGATAAATAGGTAACGATACCTGTTATCTCATCCTTTGTGCTCAGTAGAGTTATCAGAATTTCAATTCTCCTGGTGCTGCGACTGGCAACACTCTCATCATCCCTCAGCAGCCCTATAGCGCACTGCACGCAGCTTCTGATGAGAGTGGTGGTGTCCAGCATCTGCAAATATCAGTGACAGGAAAATCATGTCAAATGTATAGACTGCGTGAAACTAGCTTTTCAGAATCAGAATCAACTTTATTGGCCATGTGTGCTTGCGCACACTAGGAATTTTTTGTGGATTACAGTGCAGCATCAAGCAGGGATGAAATGGGGGGGACATTACATGCATTCCATTAAGAGCATTTAGACATCACTTGCGGGGATCACATCACATACCTGCCGAGCTGCACAGCGCCTAGGCAGCCACCAGCGGCGCCACTGGTCGTTGCAGCAGCCAGGTAGGTAGCAATATAAGCAGGGACAGTACATTTATCACATAAGGAACATGTACCTGCCGAGCTGCACAGCGCCTAGGCAGCCATCAGCGGCGCCAGTGGTCGTTGCGGCAGCCAGGTATGGTAGCAATATAAGCAGGGACAGTACATTTCTCACACCGGGAAACATATACCCGCCGAGCTGCACAGCGCCTAGGCAGCCATCAGCGGCGCCACTGGTCATTGCAGCAGCCAGGTAGGTAGCAATATAAGCAGTGACAGTACATTTATCACACAGGGAACATGTACCCGCCGAGCTGCACAGCACCTAGGCAGCGCCACTGGTCGCTGCAGCAGCCAGGTAAGTAGCAATATAAGCAGGGACAGTACAGTTAGGGACAGTACAGTTAAACAGGGACAGTACAGTTAACACATGATGCATATGCACAGTTCCTAGGCAGCCATTTGCGGCGCCATCTTGAATCTTCCTGTGGGAGAGCCGTGGGGGGGGGGGGGGGTAAAGTCAGTGAGGCCGGGGGAGAGTAAGTGGATGGAGGGGGGGGGGGGTGCGGAGCTGCCACAGGGTTACCCGGGGCTGGTGCGGCCTGTTGGGGGGGATCCTACCGCCTCTGGATGAATTGCCGGGGGTCCCCCTGGCTGATCTGCCTCCTGTCCTAGCTGGGGGCGGGGGGGGGGTCCCTTCTCACCGGGTCCGCTGCTCTTCTTTTGCCCGGCACCCCTGTGTCCATAGGGCAGTGGAGGTGGTCCTAGGGTGTGTCCCCCGGCCGGTGGTGTTGCCGGGGGCATCCGCTCTGCTCCGCTCAATCCGGCCACGTCACCTGTGATGCAGGGGCCGCATCAGAGCCAGCCGGAGAGGCCGCGGCTGTGGCACTTGGTCCAGGCCTCAATTCGCCGGAGGCCGCAGTCAGATCGGCGGCCGCGTCGGAGTGCTCGACGGGTCCCGGGGGGGGGGGGGGGGGGGTGGGAGGCGAAGGGGTTGAGTGGCGCCTGGGATTATTACACACCCGCCCCGTGCAGGTGAACTGCGGCGGGCAAGTGGGTCAGCCTTCTTCCAGCTCCGGCCGCATCGTCCTCGGCTTGCAGCGCACGCTTCCCTCCTCCTCTTCCACGGTCACTGCCTGCCCGCCTCCTCCGCCCCCTCCGCCGCACGCTGCTCCTGAGGCCGGGGATGGTGGAGCTCCTTGGATGGGGACAGAGCTCCACGTGCATGCGACCATCCCCGACCCCTTCCGGAAGTTTTTTGCGTGTTCCAACCATTCAATCGGGTGGTGGTGGAGGGGAGGGGGAGGGGGGTTTGAGCAATTTTGTGAGCTACAGTGCTTCACCAAAATACAAGAGGGCTCTGATGATGAAATTCTTAAAGGGAAACTTTATAATAATATTTGGAGGAAATACAATTGTGGGCGATAACATTTGCCCGGCCAAATCAGTGCGGCAACAGTCCCACTTTACGGCTGCTCGATTTCAAACAAAACTGCTCCTACCTACTGTACATAGAGTTGCCAGCAAATGTGAATCTGGGATTCGGTCTGATGGGCAATGGGTGCTGTGGTACTATGCCAATGATCTCTCCTGTGTTCTGCAAGCAGATGATCCTGGCACAGACTGTACTGTATTTATCTGGGTGTCAATGTGCTTTGGGACCAAGTGATTGATTATTTTTTTTTTTTATGTGGGGACCAATGTGATACAGGTTGAGTATCCCGTATCCAAAATGCTCGGGACCAGGAGAATTTTGGATAACGGATTATTCCGTATTTCGGAATATTTTAATATTTCAATGATGTATTTTGAAGTATCTTGCATTAATGCTGTATAAACACATAATATACACACAAATATATTTTATTACCACATAAAATACACACAAATATATTTTAATTGTTCAAAAAACAAGGTTTCAAAACGTGAAACAAAATGTGTGTACTATCTCAGCACTGAATTTGAATGCCAAGCAATCATTGTCTTGTACATATATAGTGCCAGTTACATATCATGTCCCCAGTGATGCTGTTACAAATGTCCCCAGTGAGTTTCTAGCAAAAAAAAAAAATTTTTTCACTTTCTGGAATGTCCGTATTTCGGAATAATTCGGATAACGGATATTCGGATACGGGATACTCGACCTGTATTTGTTTTCTTGTGAGGGCCAATGTATTTTATTTTTGGGGGCTAATGGGTTTGTTTTTTTCTGTTGAGGTCTGATTGTGTGCCTTGGCAATTTTTAAATCTTGTTTGGTGTCCCGCGGGTTGAAAAAGGTTCAAAATCACTGCACTTTCAAATCACTAGGAACCACTGGTATAAAGTGCCTCAGAGATGCACATCCAAATCCTAAGTTGGCTACCCTATGGGGCTGCAAGCAGTTTTGTTTGGGTTGCCATAAAATGCTGCTGTTGCTGCACTGATTCGGCCAGGTGGATGTCTTTCATATTTTCTGCCTCTCCGAAAATAATTTTTTGTTGAAGCTGTGATACAGAATTCGCTCTGTCCCCCTCCATAACTAACAATAAGGATCATACATAGGGCTGCGCACACCTCCCCCATCCAACCACATTTTTCAATTATACTCATATTTTCCTACAACCTCAGACGTGAGTGATGTCACATCAGTGACAGCCTCCATCTCATGGTCTTCCTTTATTTCATCTTCTGTCTCCATTTTGTCAGTCACTTCAGCATCTATTTCCATTGGCTTGGATTTCTCCAAGTTGACGTTGGCCTGTGTTTCACTTTCATTATTGACAACGCCAATCTCTACTTCCATGTCTGCTTCTGCGGTTTGGTGCTCAAGGTCCTTTGCAGGTTCTTTTATCAACAATTCTGAAAAGAAAATGAACAAATAAAATGTAATATATAATAATCCTCTACCACCGTGGTCTGTAGATGGAGCTGGCCGATAGGATGGATGCGTCCATGGGAATGCCCAGCATTTCATGGGTATTCCCAAGAAAACACTGGCGTTCCCATGTTATTACCCCAGTGACGAGGGTGCCGGGGACGGCCAGCTGCCATCACCGGATGTCAGTTGCCCGCCATGTTCCCCTCGAAGGACACACGCAAAGCTAAGACACCTGTGAGTGTCTTAAGTTTTGTGTGTACATTCCGCATCATTCGATGGTCTGCGACCATCGAATGATGTGGGTTTGGCCCCGTAGGCTGCGAATGGATCTTTATGCAAAAAATCCATTCGAAGCTGTGCATGCGAATTTGCCCTGTGAAGGGAGGCGGCGTCCTGTGCGAGCAGTGGGCGAGCTTAAAACGTCGCAGCACTGCGTGTCAAGCAGAATACCCTCCAAAGGGTATACATGGTATAAATATTCTCACCTGTGTCACATTCAGTTCGACTCTCTGCCTCAATTAGGGTCCTCTACAGAGTAGTCCCTTTAAATCAGGTTCTGTTGCATAACCTGGGCGGAGTCAAGTTCCTCTTTCAGCTATTTTGAGAAATACTTGGGACCAACGGCGGTTCTTACCTCTGCAGAGGAGGGGGCTGCCATGATGCACCCCCTACCCACTCCACTGCCGCACTCCTGGGTCCCCACCACAAATCCCTGTCAAAACCGCCAGTCACCGGCACAGGGCCAGCGTATGCGCAGTAGTAGTCCATACTGCGCATGCGCTGGCCCAAAGCCTCTATGGGCTTGTTAAGCATGCGGCCCCCGGAGGTATATTCAGGGTCTGCGCATGCGCAGTATCGTCCGCTGTACTGTGCATGTGCAGAACAGGTTTTTGGGGGTTGCCCCGTAGCTGCGCATAGAAAGGCATCCTGGAGGGTTGGGAACACCTCCCAATGGGACTGCCTTCAGTGACTGGCAAGGAAGTCCAATAGGAAGTCACTGTCAGTCACAGTGAAGCCAGAGCAGTCTCACAGACTGCATCTGGCTTCACTTAGGCAGAGAACAGTGGAAGATTTTTTTTTTAAATAGAGTGATTTTTATTGATTTTCAAAAGAAAAAGACAGACCAAAAAAAAACTACAAAAAAAAAAACTTATGTAGGCAGTAAAGGTGCAGCGTAACAATAGATACATTCAGGGGTTACATTATGTAGTATCTAGAGTAGGATATTTACAGGCATATGGAAAAGTATACACACATGTTACACATTCAAATAGTAGGATGCGCAGGATGGTTGTCACCGCTGTATAATTAGGATAGGTACACAGCCATTTAGCTACCCGGAGGCGCCATCCGAGCAGTCGAGCACATAAAAAGGTATAGCGGTATAGACATGAGGATCTAACGTATTCAAAGTCAGAAAGCACCAAAAAACCGTAAGTCCATTCCCCGGAATAGTTAATTGACAAAAGCACCACTGCCTAGACTAAAAAACCTAGTATCCCCAGTAACATAAGTGTAACAAAGAAAAGAAAATAAAAACCTCCCAAAAATACCCAAAGCAACCCGCCCACAAAACCCCCCACCCTGTACTACCCACCCCCAACTTAGGCGTACTTTGTCCCCATAACCTTACCCCCACTAAACCTACACTAACACTAACTACGGAAGAAAATAAGTTGGTGGCCAATAGCTGATTAGAGCAGCTACCCTGAGCCCACAGTAAACCAACCTATCACTCCCACCCTAACCCCCCCCCATTTACCCAACTGCCCCACTATCTATCACCACCCACCCCTACCAACCCACCCAAGTAGAGGATATTAAAAGGAGAATTACCAGGGGCATACAGAGAAAAATATAGTCACAGAATGAAGTGGCAAAAACAATATAATGGCAAAAGGGACATATAACCTGGAATCAAATTGTAGAAATAGAGGTATATGAAAAACAGGTTACTATGCACAGTATGGCCACATTCTCAGGGTAGTTATCTCCCCCATCAGAGTATACGGATATAATGCACGGCCTATAAATTACATGAAACACTTGGCTATAGAGTAACGGCTAAATCAGCAGTTACATGGAAAATAATGCAAAGAAAAAGGGTTATGATCGGGTCAAAGGACAGCAAGGGAAACTTTTCTTTTAAATAATGAACTGCGGAATATTAGTCCGGCCAGTCCTCAAGACCAGTGTGGGCAGGGGGTATATCTACCGGCTCCTCTCCATCAGGATGGCGTCCACAGAAAAAAAAGCAGCAGTTCCCAGGTGGAGCAAAGACCTTTAAGTATTGGCTGGGTAATCCCGGGCAAACATCAACGAGTATAGGGCCTTGAGGCAGGGTATTCAAAGGGGCTGTAGGCTCCTCTCCATCAGGATGGCGACCACAAAAAACAGAGCAGCAGTTCCCAGGTGGAGCAAAGGCCTTTAAGTATAGGCGGGGTGATCCCGGGCAATCATCGAGTATAGGACTTCGGGGCAGAATATTCAAAGGGGCTGTAGACTCCTCTCCATCAGGATGGTGACCACAAAAAGCAGAGCAGCAATTCCCAGGTGGAGCAGAGACCTTTAAGTATAGGGAGGGTATTCCTGGGCAAGCATCAGCGAGTATAGGGCCTCGAGGCAGGGTATTCAAAGGGGCTGTGGATGCACATGCAGATCTCTGAGGGCAAATTTCCTTCAACTTTAAAGCCACAGGAGATGCAAGGGTCACAGCAGCACAGCACTCAGGAGGGTGAACCATGGACATTTCCACACATGTATGTTGAATGCAGGAGGAAGAGGTGGTGTTCCCTTGGGTATCCGTTAATAAAGCAATAAGTCTGTCTGTAGAGGCCTCGATGGCATAAAGGATCTGATAAAGAGGGTCCTCCATCCTCCACTCAATAAATGGGGGGGCAATGGTGCAGAGACAGACAGCCTCGAGAAGAGAAAATTAAATAAATATGGAGACGGCTAGCACGCCTCCAGTATTGTACAGGATATGGAGCAAGTCTCTTCACAGCCTCAGCAGCACACAGCAGACGAACACACCAGTTATCAGCACCGCTAAGGTAAACCCAGGGTGCTCAGGCAGGGTTTTACCAGATAAAGGGGGACACCAGGGACTGTAAATAGGGGAGCATCAATATCCCCTGTATCGTCCAACTCCTCCGCCACAGAGCCCAAACAGAGCCGCAAATGAAGGGTGACAAGATCCAAAATGGCGCCCGTCTCCACACTCGCTCAAAATCTATATCACCGGAGTCCTCACCTTCCAGCAGCCTCAGCAGTCACAGCTGAGAAAGCTATGGGAGTCAGCCCCAGCAAGCCGACCGCGAGAGATCCCAAGCCACCTCCGCAGCCCACATGCGAGGACGCTGATGATTCCAAGATGGCGCCCGGGAGCTCAGCACACGGGAGGCCAGAGCCGACACAGGAGGACACAGAAGCCGTGCATCCAGTCAGCCAGCAGCGCCGGACCCGCAGGAGGTGTTCTTAGGTGCGGGGGAGAGAGGAGAGACAGCCCGGGTCCCCAGATCAGGAGGTAAGGACAGGATAGTTGCGGAGCTCTGGGAACCCACGTCCGCTCACAAGCCTAGCTAAGCCACGCCCCCCAACAGTGGAAGATTTTACCTGGGGGGACACCATAGTAAAAAACCGCCACTGCTTGGGACCTTGATTATTTTAGATTTCTCAATGCCCCGTATTTTGGAATATTTGCATATAATAATGACATAGCTAGGGGATGGAACCCTAGTCTAAACTAGAAATGCATTTATGTTTCATATACACTGTGTGTCTGTAATATTATACAATACTTTTTTTGCATGACATAAATTGTGTGTACACTGAACACAGACAGTGGCATTATATCAGTTTCAGAATATTAGATATCGGAGTTAGGAGACCAACCTGTACATGTTATTGGAGTTGAACTGGCTGTTCTCAGCTTACCTTCATTATAGAACAGTTGGCTTATGGTGAGATTCTGAAACCCGGTTATATCTGTCACCATATCCTTGGACTTCCTCAAATCATCAATGTGTACAGACTTCCACAACCCTGACAAATACAGACACGATGCATTAGGGAAACTGCTCTGCAATGTCCAAAACACAAGCAGGGCTGTACAACATCACATTTGCCAATTTAGGGGGAAAACAAATCACTGGTTTCCTCTACAAACATTTTGTTCTTTTATTTATCAATTTATTTATATTTCTTACCAACAGGCCGCCCTTTTATAGCTGCTTTATGTTGGAGAATAGTGGGGCAGATTTATTAAGCCTGGAGAAGAAATAAAGCGGAAAGTAGTAAGGTTGGAGCCAAGCTTAGCAGCCAATCGGGTCCCGTTTAGCGGGACCCCTCTTGGTTCGCAAGGAGGCAGTGTGCAACGTTGTGGCCGGTTCCTGCAGAACAGGATCTGGCCACTACCGGCAGGATTTCAATGGAAACACAGTACGGCAGAGTGTTCACTGTAAAATGTAGGTGTTTGCCTTGAAATCCTGTCAAAGAGCCCATGTATGTGTTGGGGGCCGCATAATAGCCTTTATGCAGGATTCTGAATGTGACCCACTTGGTCGCTTTGTGCGGCCCAGCCTAGCGCAGCACTCAGCTCATAACTGTCATTTTCAAACCGAGTCTGTAACTTGACAGTTAGGCACTAATTGGCTGGTGCGTTACGACCAGCCACTTTATCACTTCACCAATCTTAATAAATCTGGCCCAATGATCCAACATATGTGCACAAGCTCTGTAGTAACAGCAGAGATTATGAATAAAAAATTCTTAGGGGTAAATCCTATTAAAAAAGTAAGCAGCTCGTACCCGCGGGTAAATGCGGCGGAATGTCGCACTTATGGTAATGCCACATTTTTGTACGTATCCCATTGGTGCTCCCCTGTTCCTCTTCAGAGGCCACATTATTTAGCAGTAGCAACTGCAACAACCATCACAGGAGCTACTACGATTACGTGGGTGTTATTTTTAATTCTGCTAAAAAAAATATCAATGTTTATAGTAGTGTAGTGTGCACATAAAATTACAGCAATTTATTCCATATACAGATGGAGCAGCTATAACCGCAAGATGGAGACGCTCATGCACCCCGTTCCGACTGAGCCCTCCGCAGCTCCACCGATGCCCCCCCACCCACCCCCAGCTGCCCCTTAACCCTGCCCGTCTCCCTGAAGCAGAGGCATGCAGAGCTGTGTTGACGAGGACGCGCATGTGTGTGAGACGCTCGCGCGTCCCTGTCAGATCGAGCGCCTCTCCACCAGCGAAAGGGAGAGGTGCTCCATCTCTACATATCAATCTGTATAAAAGGCTTACTACTCGACGGACCAAATTACTTCTTTGTGTGCTAAAAGATGTCATAACAGAAATTGAAAGAAATGTTTGCAGGGACACTGATCTCTTTTGAAATTGCTTTATATGGAGAGAGGGAGTTGTGAAGACAGGGAATGGATGTAGAAGCAGATAAGGACTGGGGGTGGGGTGGAGAGTTTGTTGGCTAAAAACGGTCACCGTTCAAAGTGAAAGTAAAAACGGTCACAGCTCAAAGTGAAAGTGCATTGCCGAAGCCGCCATTTTGACGGGCTTTTAACTAGTCCAGTATAAATGAGCTGGTCATTAATCTATAAACAACTGTTATCCTGAAGAAATCTACATTTCACTAGTCAGTTATATACAGTATAAGGACTATAAAGCAAGCCAGTTACAATCGTACAGGTCCTACCTCCACGGAAGCCCACGTATGACGTCCCTCCTTGCGTTCTGGGCAGCTTGGTTATAAAGTAGACATATACAAACACTTTCGCCAGGTCCACTTTGTTGATTTCATTCACAGCAGAATACCTGCATTGATATGGAAGGACATTCTCATGAAGATTTAAAAAAATGAAACTAGAATAAACTAAAAAGCTGCAGGCTCATATATGATGGAAGCATGTTATGTCAAAATATCAGGGGCAGGGAATCTGCAGCCCCAAAGGTCCTGTAATAGTTCCATCAGCCAGTGTGATGGCAAACATCATTAACGGTTCGACCCGGTAATAGGTGCGATCTGAAAGGGCTTACTCGTCCAGCAAATGACTAACCCATGTCGACCATCAGGCACGTCGACCTTCCTGCATGTCGACCTAGTGGTGCCGACCTAATGCTTGTCGACCTAGTTCTTGTCTATCCTATAATCCATACCCGGCTAAAAATGCCAACATCGCTCACATTTGTTATATAAATAAAAAAAAAAATATATATATATATATATATTTCCTATATACAGTAAGGTAAACATAACAGGTCATTAAGATGAATAAAAATATTTGCTTGATCACCGGAACTTACTTTGCTGATGCAACAAGATTTGCTCCTTGAGAACCCTCTTCAAAATCCGTCTGTATGATAAGTATTAGATTTCCAGAGGAACTCTCCAGAAAACTCCTACATTGGAAGAAAAGAATATTTAATAAAACTGGTTAAAGCACAGTAGTTCGCTACAGTTACCTAATTATGAACAAGGGGGGTCATATAAAAACAGGGAGGCAATAAGTAGGCATTGCCATGCTGGGAAGGCCAGCTAAACATAGTGGGACAGACACTAGCAAGTACGAAAGCTGCTGGAACGCTATGCGCACACAAAAGGTTAATTGTATACCACATCGTTATGGACATTATATATTTATTAACAGTTTCTTAAATACAGTAGCATAAACATATTCTGCAGCGCTATACAGAGAATATTAGAACATTAACATCAGTCCCTGCCCCAGTGGAGCTTACAATCTATATTCCCTACCACATATACACGCACACACAGACATTCTAGGGTTAATTTTATTTATTGGAAGCCAATTAACCTACCAGTATATTTTTGAATTGTGGGAGGAAACCGGAGTACCCGGATTAAACCCACGCAAGCACGGGGAGAATATACAAAGTCCACACAATTAGGGCCATGGTGGGAATTGAACCCATGACCTCAGTGCTGTGAGTCAGTAAGCCTACCCATTACACTATCCGTGCTGCCCCAAACATATAACAAATCTTATGTTTTAGCTTTAATATCAGAATAAACACGTTGGTTATTATTGCAATCTACTACTTGTTCTATATTGGGGCTACTTGCTATATCGCCATCAGTTTGTGGCCGAAAAATTCAGTCTGTCGGCTAAATAGTCACATCGCAATCTTATGATTGCTTCCTTTATTGAGTCAAACTGATACGAACTCACCGGATCTTTTTTAAGAAGGAGCATTCTGTGTCAAACTGCTGCAGGGACAGAATTTCAATGCCGTTAACCTGGTTCCATAACTCTGCTTCGAATATCTTTTTGTCAGCAGATGTGAGAAGGCGAGAAAATGTGGTAATCTACAAAGAAAAGAGGCATCATTTATATTATTAAAGGGCAAATAAATTCATATTAAAAAAAATATTTTTTGAAGGTTCATTTTCCTTATGTACTTCTCACAAGGGCAAAAAAATTTTTTTTAAAGTGCTAAAAATACCTGCAATTCCTTTAATGCTTTTTCCTTTTAGAATTATCTGCCTCCCAATTTGCTGTGCAGTTAATGCAAGCTGTCGCTCTCTGTTATCAGTCTTTTTACAAACAGAAGCTAACTGCATTTTCCTTCGGCAGGATTACAGACTGTAAATCTGCAGTTCGAATGGAAATATGCCCCCCATAATTCCAATATCATCTCATATATTTAGGTTCTGATAAACTCCCGGCACTGTTACATAAACCTTTAAAACACATTTTATTTTTGGATTTTGCAGGCTTTAAAAAAAAAAAAAAATCTTCCTACAAATCTTAACTATACTGTAATCAAAAACATTGCATTAAATATTAAAAATCTTCAATATATTTCAGAAAAATGGAACAGAAAACAGCAATATAAGTGTAATAATACCTCAGTGTAAACTGTGCGTTTATCGTATCCAGAGGTCACATGACCGCAAAGGAAATCCAGTAAGGAACCATGATTCTGTTTCTTGAAGTATGCATCAATCAAATCTTTCCTACCGAGGCGGATAACAGAATCAGGTGTGGCACAGTCAAGCAAGACATATTTTGCCTTATCCTTCAGCTGTGTTATACTTTCAGCATCAAGTTGAGTTTGTTTCATGTTGTCCGTTACTTGAAGAACAATCGAGGCACAGGTGTCAGAGTGGTAGCCAATAAACACATCTGAAGGGCTGTATTTCTGTTCATCGCCAATGAGGTTGCTGCTGTTGGGCTGTGTAAAATCTTTTATCCAAACCTCCAGTTCTTGAACAATAACTTTGTGTTCCTTCTTCAGGAATGTGTTTATATCCAGGTAATGCTTCTCTAGCCTGTTGATCAGTGGAATTGGAAAATCTTTGTACACAACTTCCTTCTCCTCAATGACGATCAATCTGAATTTTGGATGGACTCTGCACTTCACACGATGTGTCCCCAATCCCAAATCAACATATTTTTGACCGGCTAGATACACATAGTATTGGTTAAGTGCATCATAAAGGCTTTCATACAGGTTCTGGAGATTTAAGAGGATGACCATCTGTCCGGTTTCCATGCAGATCTTAATGCGGTTGATATTTCGACAAATCTGTGTATATTCTTGATCTTTCGGGAAACTTGACCCAAAGATGATTTCAGGTTGTTGGTTCTCCTTAATGAAGGCTTGCTGGAGTATCTGCAAAGCAGCATAGTTTTTGGTCAGAATTAACAGGTAGCGACACTCGCAGACTTCACTGTCGCTTGTAATGTTCTCCATCACCAAATCTATTGTGTTAATCTCAAGGATGTTTTTCTTTTCTTCTCCCATAAAATAATCCAGGGCTTTAATTTCATCTTTTCCACTGAAATTCCGAAGGACAGACCAAGCGATTTCATGCGCTGTCAACTTGTCCTGAGACCGCTTGGTGAAAGCAAATACCATCTTTATCAGACTGTAGAAGTCACGAAGACCAAAGAATTCCTTTTTCTCTTTCTTTTGAGTCACACAAACCTTATAATAGGCCTCTGCAAAGCTAGAGAAAGTGTCAGAGATTTTTCTAAGGACCAGTTTATCAGATGAGCAAATTCCCTTTGCACTTTCAATTAGTTCCTGCTTATTGGGATCTCCTCGGGATACAAAAATACCTCTGTTCATTTTTGCAGGATCTAGAGCCCAGTTAGAGATGCCGATGAATCCAACCTTTTTGTGCGGTGAAACGTCATCCTCAATGCAACCATCTTCGAGCAATGGATGAAGTGCCTTTAAAGGCATTTTAGGCGAGTCTTCTGCAAGGCCAATTTCATCGAGTACAACCACAGACACATATTCATTTAAACTCTTCCCTTCTTGAAAGCGGGCACAGTGCTTAAATGTACCTATGATGCCTTCCGGAGTTGAATGAGGACTACACTGAAAAGATACCAGATGGATCTGTTTAAGGTCTTTATACAGGGCTGTATGAGCCGACTGCCCTTGCATGGCATCAGAAACAATAGTCTTTGCAAGGGATTTTGAGCTTCCAGGTTTCCCAACAAGAAATAACGGAATTTTAAGCTCAGCACAGATAACCATCATAAATAGATTTTCCTTCAAAGCAATATTTTTTGCAATGGTATCTCTTAAGTTTACACCTTCTAAGAAGAGATCCTGAATGTGAGTTATCTCATTTGATATATACCTTTGATCTCTGTAGGGGTATGGAAAAAGTGTACATATAGCCCTCCTGTAGTCTTCTTTTCTTTCTAAAGACGCATGGTAACATACACCGACAGCGAGCACCAGAGACCAGGCCACTTTATCGTTTGCACTAGAAGGATTTTCTCGTCCTTGATGTGTCAACAGCATTTGATGATGGTTATAAAACCACTGGAAGACATCAATGCATCGCTCCACATCCCTCAAGCTCACAAAACTGCATTCATCATTTCTCCTCCTCATATATGACTGGGAAGCAGAGAGAACATGAGTTAGTAACTTAATGTCACTGTCCGACAGCTGGATTTGTTTTGATAAGCGTTGGACAATTTGTTGAATGTATTTCTTTTCAGTTTCATTATTCAGCTGACCAAAGTCCCATACGAGAGGCAGCATGCTTGGAGGCAAGGCATGAACGCGGTAAACGAGCTGTCTCAATGGAATAGAGCCAAGTCGTTCTTTAGTCTCATCTGCCCTAACTCTGTAACCAAGACCAGCAGATTCTAAGCGTTTGATCATTTTGGGTGTGTGTTTTCGGTAAGGGTTGCAGGCTGCAATGATCTTCAGCCCAGAGTTCTCTTTTAAAAGCATTCCTTCGACTGTATGATCACACAAAGCTTCTTTGATGCTACTAATAGCATCCGTTGTGTTTGCTTCATCAAAAAACAGTACGGTATCAATTCCATTGGCTTTGTTCAAGCAAGCAATTTCTTGTGCTTGCAAAATTTTTTGGTAAATCATCTCAGCAGTGGTTCCACCATGAACTTTTACAAGTTTCATATTTTCAGTTTCGACATCGTATCCCCTACACAAATGGCACAGGAACTTAATGAGTCTGGTTTTTCCACAGCCAGTTTCTCCCATGATGACAACAGGGATTCCACATCTGAATCTCATATGAATGGCTAGAATTTTGAGAATGTTGTCCATAGTAAGTTCATATGTCTCATCGGGGTCAATTGGCCACTCAATTCCTAGCACCATGCATAATCTGCTTATCTTCTCCTCTCTAGTCAAACTGTCAAAATCAATATTGAATGGAACTCTTTGCTGCCTTAAACCTTCATAAAGTTGCATGGACATGATATTTTCTCGAATTACTCTTTTATCTCTAGGATTGATGGCATCCACACCGCCAACATTATTTGGTTGCAGGTGGAACCCAATGAATGTCATTGAAATGTGGTCATCATTAAAGAAGATATAGGGATGTGGTTCAGTCTCCCACTTTTTCCGCATTAAGAAAGGAGCCAGGTCTTTTTCCTGAATTCCATCAAGGTTAAGGATTTGCCTTCCTGGACTCTGATCTGCAATATGCAAAGAAGGGGTAGCAAAGTCTTTGGCCATTAATACCATAAAGTTGACCACAAATTGTTTGAATCCTTGCAGCGTATCTCCAACAAACTCAAAATTACAGAAGGTCGACGTTTCGCAATCTTTTAGCTGGAGATTTAAAAACCAGGCAAAATTTCTGATCTCTGACCATGATGGATCAGCTACTCCACAGTATATAAGGAATATTTGCAGACAACTCCTGGGATCTCCTTCTATAGAACTAGCTGTGTAAACAAATGTATCAAGATTTTGTCTCTGGTCAAAACGAATCAGATATTGGTAAGGTCTCTGGAAACATTCACTGCGGAATTCTTCAAAATCCATTCCTGGATCCCCACAACCTTTTACATAATCTTCTGTGGTTTTTGTCAAGACCTCTTTTGGGGAACAACAGAATATTTTAGGAAAGAAGTCGATCAAACGGTTTGGAACCACCTGAGGATCCTGCACAGAAAAAAAACAAAAAATACTGTTAAATACAAATGTATTAAAACCGAACTATTACAATTTAAAAAAATAAACTGCTAAACATGATGTACAGTATAACGATTATTATGATCATTGGATAACAATACTTAGGCATAAATATCTAATTCAGAAGGAAACGCTAATTTGAGAAAACGCAAATCCAGCAACTATCGCATGAATACCGTATGCATTGCGTAAGGACAAATCAGAAATTGCACAGATTGCAAAAACTGTTCAATGGATCAGGAACTGCGTAAGGATGAGTGAGCGAATAGCAATTATCGATCCACTTGCAACTCTCTTGTAATTTAGCTAGAGGAGTTTAAGCTTTCTGTCGGGGCGGCGTGGCTTTCTCCTTGCAGACCAGTGCAAAATCTTATGGGCCCTACACATGTACCGACGTGTTTAGGGAGAGCGTTCTGAGTGATGCTGCTTCGCCCAGAACGCTCAGGTCTCTCAGCACACAGCACTGTGTCAGGGGCAGTGTTCTCCGTTGAGAACATTGGCTCCAACCACGCAGGTTATTAATCGGAGACCCACGGGGCCGCGCATTTAAGTCTATACACACAGCGATTTTCTGGGCGAATTAGTGAAATCATGTAAAATTGCTCAGAAAATGCCTGAATATCGCTCTGTGTGTAAGGCCCATTACATTAGAAATCCATGCTGAATTAGCCCCTAAATGTGGAAATCAGTAAAACAAGACACAAACTAAGTCAGGACACACAATAAGATTTTGCTAAACACAGTGAATTTTACTAAGTGCTGAGCATTCAAAAATTGGAAATTTTCGTTGGGCACCGCAAATCATAGCAGGGACTGTGACAGATATGTAAATATACGTCCTTGATATCCAAGGTCCACATGTAGTTTTTTGGTTCCAAAGATAAGAGAATGGATCTCATAGACTCCATCTTGAACCAGAGAAATCTTAGATGGATGTTGAGAGATTTTAGATTCAAGATACTTGTAATGACCCTTATGGTTTTGGGACACAGAAAAAGTGTTAGATCTGTGTTATGCAGTAGCAGATTGTGAAATTATGCTGTCCTACAGGATCTCACTGCAAGGCAAGAGTTGTGTCAGTCATGACCTAGTGTGGCTCCGACACAGTCACCAAATAGTGCAGGGTAGAAAGAGACGATCAAATGAACTGAGGAGCTGATATGGCCTCAACTATGAAATCAGATTACTCAATTTACATGTCAGATGTAAACAGTACTTCAGTTTTAATGGCATATATCGCAAGATCGGTGACAAAGACCAGCATAGGCGCCGAAACCGTGGGTGCTCCGGGGCCCGAGCACCCACGGAAGGTGAAGATCACCCACGGCACAGGCCACGGCAGCGGGGTCCCAGCAGCTTATATGCTGTCATCAGCGGTGGTCCCTGCGGCGCATGGGAACTAGTCGCGGTATTAATACCGCTGCTAGTTCCCATCTTCCGCAGGGACCCTGCTGCTGACGGCATATCCGCTGCTGCTGGGACCCCGCTGCGGCGTTGCTGCTGCTCCTCCTGGACCCCGACAGAGAGCAGCACGTGAGTCTGGGGGTGGGCGGTGGTTTTTTTTATTTTTTTGGGGGGGGGGGTGTTTGGCGGGTGTTGGGAGCACCCACCGGAAAAAAAGGAAATCGGCGCCCTGGGAAAGGGCTTAGCAAATTCCAGTAAAGTACTTAATGTGGGCATATCCAGTTCAGATACCCCAGAAATACACAGAGAAATGCATAGAGACATACACTACAATGATTATCATTAGCATGAAGTCACAATATGATCTTACAGGTACAGTGTTGAATTGTTTTCTAAACATCGTATTTGAGGACTCCAAAATCTCAATGATGTACAAGTGATTGGGAAGACGCTTCCATATTCTTCCCTCAGAATTCATCAGGTACTGCAAAACCAAGAGCTTAAACAGGAATTCTGATATTCCGCTGTTCACCTGCAGCACAAAATAAGAATACAGCAGCTGGTGAGATACCACAGACATGGAGGGAGTTACTGATGCTTATGAAACATACAGATCAATTCCTTTGGGCACAACATGTGCAAGGGTTTGGTGCCCGTTATCCCAGCTGAATGCTATCAGTCGGGATCCTGGTGCCGAAATCCCGGATGCATACTTTACCGATAACCAGAATTCATGCGCACAGGGTCTATTCTCCCTTGTGGGGGTCTAAAACATCCATATAGGGGGAACATAACCTTGTGGCAAGCGAAGCAAGCCCCTGTGCCCGCAGCATGGTGAGGGCAGTGAGCATGCAAGGGGCCCAAGGCGCTAGCCCCATCAGCACTCTGGTGGACAGGTTCCCGCTGTCGGTATTCTGACCCCCGGATCCCCACTGCCGGGAAATCATACTGAACCTGCCTCGAGGCCACCGTCTGGGAACTTCTGGACTAATAATTGCGCCAATGTGTATGCTGTTTACTATAGAAGCCCCAACAGGGCCATAAATCACGCTTATACTGTAGCTCCTAGATACCAAGTGGTCAGTAAACTTTCATTGGTGTCTCCTGTACCATGGCTTCCGATAGAATCTCAGGCACCCATGAATTTGCTAATTAATGGACACATGGAAGGAGTACCGTGGAGTGGTCTGGAAACAAATGTAGCTTAGCCACTGGCACTGGCAACCATACAATTTTCTAAATTTTATTAGTTGGAGCCCCCACAAATAAGTTGACCCAGAGCCCCCACATACCTTAATCTAGCCCTGTGTTGGAGTATAGCACAGACCAAAGATTATATGGCTGCATTCCAATGTTTTTCATACTCGACTATCATAAAATGGCCAGAAGACTAACAAATTCAGTAAGTTCTCCTGGACTCCTGGGAGAGTAGACCAGCCTCACACTCAACCTTTACTCTGAGAAGTAGGTGCTCAAAGCTCTTGATGACCGACCCCAGTCCCCTGATTATCAGGGGCAATATTGTTGCATGGAGCCATGAGGGGTCAGGATGTAATTATGCATTTTGGGGAACACACCCTCTGCACCTGGAATGTTTAAATGTTGGCATAAATAATGTGTATGGTTTGTTGATGCTGGCTTTATTGGAATACACTATAGCAGTAGTAGGCCATGTGTGTCACTGAAGCTACTGTGATTTACACATCCCAGCATACCCTGCCCTGTGCTGTTATGGTGTGCTTAAACTTTAGCAAAGCATGCTGGGATGATCCAAAGCACATGAAGGGACGCACATTGTCTATAACCAGAGGTATAATGCTTTAGTGCTCGCATACCAGACCATTCTGTCTTGCCATAGATGGATTATGCAGTTTAGTACTATAGTACCAACATTTTGCAAGTGTTACATTAGCCAGCTCGCTGGATGGAGTATTGCAACAACAAGGATGGAACATATCAGACCCCGATAGATGAAGAATGAACATTTAAGTATTTAATACCTTTAATATAGGCAGACACCTAATTTAGCATAAGTTCCTGAGATGCCTTATAAAACCCTGAATAACTAAAACTTGAGAAATTAAGCTCAAAAACTTTCAAAAACAGTCTTGGTGTCCGGGTGGCAGCCATGGTTTTACTTACGGAAGATGTGATGTCAATGTGGAATATTACAGGAGAACTCTTCAGCCTGCTATCCAGAAAAGGAAGCAGTGTTTCCAGTACTTGATTTTCATCCACTTCAGGTTTAATCAGTCGGATTATCTTAAGGACAGGTCTGTTTCTTGGGAACTTTGACGCAAGTTTTTGGTGAAGTCTTTTCACGTACAGAGATTTTCCTGGAACAAATTAGACAGTTTACCAAATAAGAGCTAATCCATGTAGTACACAGTTGCAAGACTCTAGACTACGAAATGTCTGCAAGTCAGCTGTCACCCAGAAATTGGATTAGATGACTCATACCAACCCCCCCCCCCCCCCCAACCATCACACCTCATATGCAATTGAGTACACAACTGCAGCCTATACGAATAAATTAGGAACATTGAGCCTAAAGGTAGACCTATGAAGACGGGGCACACCAGTACGGACACAGGCGCCATGTTTTTGCATGTTCAAGCTTGCAGCTGATGACAGATACATACCCCAAAAACGGTTGTGACACGCCTGCATTTTTTCAACCACAATGGTTCAAAAAATAATTGGTCATGATGGCTCGATTGTGTGCACATCGGTCATTGCGTACAAACGTAAATTACGTCCATTAATTCCCCCCCTACTCATGACAGAATGGAGTGTGCACTGTATTGTAAACAGTTTAGAGGGGGTATTACGGCTTATTTGTATTTTGGGAGATTTATTCAGAAAAAGTTGACTTTCAGCTTATTTTCTATTTCTCTGAATATATACTGAATTTCCAATTCACCGGAGGAACAATTACTGTGACTTAGCTAGTAGTCAAAAGAATCTACAGTATATTATTTATATAATACATTGAAGAGTGTGTGAGCATATCTGTCTCATTGCAGAAACAGTGTGGCACTCAGAGCCGCCAAATTCGGCAACAAGGTACCTCTGGACCCGGTGGTGTGCACCTCAAAGCTGTTTTAGGGAAATTTCACTTAGAGATGTAAAAAACACCAAGGTTTAATTTGCCTTGATGATCTGAAAAAAAGATCAACGATCTGGGAAACACCACCACACCTGATTTCATTGCTGGTGTTGAGTATGTATGCAAACACATTCTAACATTATTGTGGAGGCTTTAAACAATTAGGAATCATTTGGGAAATACATATACAACACATCACACCTTTTTCACCTTGTGCCTTTGGCACAGCATAACACAAAATTTTGCAGCAATTTTGTAAATTAAAAAACCCCCAAGGTTTTCCCGGGCAATGCTGGGCGGGACTGCTAGTACAAAATAAAAAGAATCACAAACATACTCAACCCATACTCTATGTACAAGGATTTCACAAACATTTAAACTAACATTTAAACTAAAGAGACCTAAAGATAAGTTTCTCTGTGAATGGACAGTTCCACAAAACTAAGTTTGTATCACATCACACGTAAGCCCAGTACACACGGTGAGATATTAGCTAATTGCCTGCTATGGCGGATGGGGATGCGGCGGGGAGCTCCGTCAGAACGGGGCGCGTGAGCGGCTTGTGCGCGCACACCACCTTCAGACGGATGGTGGGGCCTGGTGGCTGGCGATTCTATCGATTTCATCGCCAGCCCCTGCAAAAACTTGGCCGGCTCCATCTGTATATAGTATGATGTAACTAGTTGGCTATTCATTTCTGAGCTTTTATTTCTTTGAGCATGCAACATTGCAATAATTATAATAATCTCATAGAACATTGTTACTTACCAACTCCAGCTCGTTTGGATGACACAATTCCAGCACTCATTCCGTTTTTAAATACACAGGCGGCCGAAACAACTTCTGGACTGACAGCAAAATGCGTACGCAGATAACGCTGAATGTCCGCCATAGGTTTCTGGGGAACTAGGTGCACTCTGTATTGGCTGAAGACAGAGGGGATGTAGCAATGCTCTCGGTCGGAGTTACATATGATCACAAGATAGTACTCCTCCTGACACGATGTCTGCAACTGCTGGAACAGCTGCTCCGATCTGTATCCTGTATCATAGTTTAGTTGGTCTGCATAAACTAAGCTATAGATCTTCTTTCCGTTGTAACCCAGTGTAAGACACCTTCGGAAAAACAAAGCCACCTCTTCAAAAGTAGTGTGAGGCGTGCACAGAAGGACTTCGTCGTAGGTTGGCAGTGGCTGGTCACAGCTGTGCATGTAAACTGCTAGAGCACAAGACAAGATCTCTGATGAAGGACACAGAACCAAATTGGGTCGCCCCGGCTGAAAGCTGGAATGAAGGTCACGTTTGACCTGGTTCTTATTTAGTTTTGCTAAAGTGCTTAAGCGACTACCAAGGGCATCGATATCTAAACAACCCGGGAACAATAAACTCATATAAGTCATCGAGAACTCCCAAATCATCTCCAACTTCTCTAATACATTTGAACATCTTTGAAATTTCATTGCAAACTCCATTTTGTCCGGACGTTTTTTGGTGAGAATATTTGAGGTGCCAATGTTTGGGTAATAGGAATTGATTGTATCAATTTTGGAACATTCAGGTTTTATAAATGATAACATTAGAAGGGCCTCCTCGGTCATATCTCTTCCCTCAAACTGTTGGCACAGGTACACCAACTGCTCTGCCGTGTAGTAGTTTAAGTAGTACAGCTCGGACCTCTTCTTGTCCATAAAGGCCAGCCACTGTTCTAATAAGTTCTCCAATGTTCTGCAGATATCTGGCAGTACATTGGTAAGAGATCCTTGGCCTTCAAATTTACCAATCACTACAATGTTAAAGTTCATCTGAATGCAAGCATTGGCATCGTCCGAGCAGTAGATAACAGCCTTCCACTTCCTGAATAACATATTCCCAGCTAGATAGAGGTCTATAAATGATCTGGCCAGCCGCTCCACATTGGAGAATGTCTGGATAAAACAATGACAACATTTAATATTTAATACTATTTAATATTACCATTTTTTTTCTTATGGTTTCAACAATATTAACTGCAAGAGACTTCTAGGTCACACATCATCTCAGTGAGGTCGATTCAGACCTGATCACATGGCACATTTTGTTTGCAAATGGACAAATCCATGAGCACTGCAGGTGGGCTAGATAGAACATGTGCAGAAAGAGTTAAGGTCCATACACACTGGGTGGCTTTCCCCCTACCCGGCACTGTCAGCGGGGAAGGGGGGAGGATGGCTTTGCAGTGCTATGCAAAGCCGACCTCAAAGCCGCTCATCTGCGGAACGGCTTTTCCGGCGATGATGCGGGAGCGCGCATCACGCTCACTGATCATCGCCGGGGCATACACACTGGCCGGCTTTGAGCTGAAAGCCACTCAAACTTGCTGTGTATGGGCCTTTAGATTTGGGTGAGTTATTTTGTTTCTGTGCAATGTAAATACTGGCTGCTTTATTTTTACACTGCAATTTAGATTTCAGTTTCAACACCCTCCCACCTAAAGGCAAGATTACATAGTATAAATCTAATGCCAAAAAGTAAAAATCGAAAATCAAAGCGTACAAATCAAATAGGCCAAATCAAATCGAGAACCGGGTCTCACTGTGTGTACACACCATTATACTACGGTATAAAAAAGTGCTGCAACTTATCTTCACAGCAAGGATTTAATCTCCCCTATGAACCATTGTATTTATATCAAAGTCAGGAAAGTATCTTTAATGAACCATCGATGAATTGCACCATCAACGGCCATTACACAAGGGAGACAAAAAATAAACCATCAACAGCCATCAAAAACATCGTCCATTAGCGATAAAGCATCAAAATTTGCTAATTTCAGAACCAATTAAACAAATCCTTATTGTCAGAGGCATGTCCAATCTATGGCCCTCCAGCTATTGTAAAACTAAATATCCCAGCATGCCTTGCCATAGTTTTAGCATTCCCTTATAGCAAAACTGTTGCAAGGCATGATGGGTCTTGTAGTTTCACAACAGCTGGAAGGCCATAGTTTGGACATGCCTGCCTTATGAGCAAAGATGAGGGTTTCAAATAAATTTCTTAAAATTTGAGTCCGGCTGCTGCTAATGAAGTTGGCCAAATGCTGCAACAAATAAAGGGAAACTTCTGCACCCCAAAGGATCTATCAAAGACTCCCCCTCACCCCACTGTCAACTCTCGTGAGCATCTTTATAATGGCTACTTATGTAGAACTCAGAGGTTTCCACTTCCTCAGCCATATTCTCCACACTAACTATAAGGACAGCATTTTCTTTCACCATCGATAAAGTTAGTTTACCTCTGAAAACTTGTCAACCTCCACGTTGCCCTGTTCTCCTTTGCCCGACATGAGCATAAGTTTATTCAATAATTCCTTTAACTCCTCTAATGTGTAAGAATGCATGCTCTCATTCCCATCTACATCTTCCGGGAGATTCAGTTGTATGACGCTGTCTGGGGTAACCTGTGAAAAATATATAGTAAAGCATACAAACACATTATAAAAGAACAAACAAACAAAAACACTAAAGGATCATGGTAAATAACACAAATAGTGTTCCGCCTGATTTGACAGTGGCAAAATGCGACCTGGCCTAATCGTGGCACCCTGTTAAGTAGCGATCCTGATGCTGTCCCCACCCCCAGGAGGGTAGAGGAGTTGTATTGCTATTCACATCGAAGGGAGAGCTTCGGGGAAGACAAGCGCCCGCATAAGTGCTGGGCACGCCCTCTAGAGTTTATAGCAAATATGGTCCTGATTATGAGTAGCAGGCAGTAGCATCTATTGGCACTCACCAGTCTCTGACCTGATGTAAATGCTGCTATAAACTCCTTCCCTTGTGAACATAAGTGCAAGGACTGAGAAGACCACTTTTAGCATCAGTTGCTTGCACCAGCATCCATTTTTAATACTTACCCCTCCGGAGACCCATAATGAAGGCAACAGCAGTCCGGGAATTGGCAAAAAAAAATGGCCGCTGCACCATATTGTCAGAGTTCTGCACATGCACAGAAGAGTCAAGCCTTCTAGCGTGGCACTACGGCGGCGGCCGGAAGAGGGGGTCCGAGCAGAGAATGCTGCATATGGGCCTTCTCCTCTCTTAAAGCGACTATGGCAGGTACAGTTTCTTCTTCTGCGCCTGCATCTGTAACACCTCCTAGTCACCACCCAGGAACGTCCATTTTTCCACATTTCTGATATGGTCTATCTTGTCAAAACCACTGCTGTACAGATACATCCACGTGCACCTAGCCTCCTTTCGCGCCCCTTGGTAGCACCAGGCACCTTTTTTGTAACTTCTTGGTTAAAATACATCTTATTTTCAAAACAGAATATGATGCACAAGTAGCTTCTGCTGATTAAAATGATATGCGGCATGTCTATATTCAGTGTGTGACGGCAGCTGTATCTGCATTCGATATGTAACGTTAAACTGAATATAGGCTTGCAGCAGAAGTGGCTTGTGCATCCTTTTATCTCCCTTTAGCAAATAAGTATTAATTGGTAAAAGTTGCAAACGAAATATGCCCAGGGCTAGAATCACAAGGATGTCATGTCTTATGTATAAAGTTATGAAATACAGTAGATTTTAATCTTTTTTTCAAGATCATGCCTCAAACACATATGTTGCAAGAACATCCATGACATGCATCTGACTCCTCATTCAATACACACCCTGGTCATTAGCACTTTACCCTGGACACTATATATTTTAAATAAAATTCCTGCTTAAGTTGTAGCAAGTGCAGGATAGTGGGAGGAGCGCCTTCATGTGTATGGGGCATTAGACAGTGTAAGGGCCTTTCAGGAAGTCTCTGGGGGGTATTCAACATCAAGCTGTGGCCGGGAGCTCGACGATCCATGGCCCTTCTCGACAAAACAAGCCCGACTGCTTCTAAAGTCAGGCTTGTTTTGCCGAGAAGTCTGTTCAATGCTGTCGGGGAAGACAACATTGACTAGGCTCCCGCCGCTATTTCCGACGGAGGAAATAGCGGCAGAGGATTGAATCTCCCCCTCTGTGTAAAGCTGGTCAATGGTGCGTATGAACAGGAACTGTATGATGGTTACTGGTCTGCGACCATCCTAACCAAATAAACTGTGGCGCAGTTAGTGTGTGCATCCACTATACAGCTTCATTTCCACAATATGTAGATTTTTTAATGCTTCATTATATTTGATATATGTATTATTTTGTGTAGTTTAAAACAATTTTATTGGTCTATTTTGCAGCATAAGGAGATGGAAGTTTGGTGGGCAGGGGTTTAGAGAAGACAGGAGTGAGTGGGGAGGGAACAGCCAAGGTGACCCATCAGATCCTTTATATATTTCCTAAAAAAGATGTTGTGAAGGACCTGTCAGCTCACTCATACAATGATCCTCATGCTGCATGGCGCCTTGGGGCTAGAGGACACATATGTACTGTAAGTGAAGGATAAGATGAAACTGGCAGATTGTAGGAAACTGCTGCTCCTTTATGTCCGCTTCCTATACAACCCATTCAGTGATTTAGGGGCCACCCAAACCATGGTGCTAGGGGCGTAAACCCACTAAGTCAGCCTTTTTTGTCCTACCTGAAGTAGAAGTACACTGAGGGACAGCCATCAATTGTACGGCGGGGATCAGCGGCGGCAGAATTTTCCCAGTATTCTAAACAGTTTTTTTTTCAAAATCTGACACCACCGTTGACTCCCACAGCGCTAAGCTACTCAGACGGACACACAAACTCACCGCCGCCAAAAGTGCTCTGTCCACCCCCCACCAGCGGATTGCATTCAAGCGATCGCATGTGGTTAAAAAGCACAGCCGTTGGCTCCTGAAATTCGATAGATATTATATGCAGCACGACGTGACATTCGACCGGCGGGCCCGTGCATCGCATGTGCCCTAAAATGTGCATACAATCATTCGATTTATTGAACAGATGTGGTAGAAATCAAATGATTGTATGCAATATCTCATAAGTGTATAGGCTACATAAGTCAGGGTGAAATAAAGGCAGACATGTCTCCAGTAACCTAAACATGAATCATAAGAACCTTATTGTTGTCTCTGGGTGCTTGGATGATGTAAATCCCTTTTTTATTCACTGCAGTTGCCAAGGATAACGATGATAATTCCACTGACCCGTGGCTTTCTTTCACGGTTTTCAGCCATTCTATATGACGAGCACAGTCTCGCTATAAAACAAATAAAAATAAATATGTGAAACAATATTAAGGTGTGTACACATGGTGCCATTGTCATCTGCCAATATCAATGGTCACCGAGACCCGCGGGGAGGGATAACTACTTTTGATACCGACTTTGAACTAACTTGGTATCGAGTTTGACTATATAGTAAAAAATCGATACTCAAAATCGCACCGTGTGTACACATCTTTAGTGCATTCAAATATATAAACTAATACAAAAAAAATGCATTACAATTGCCAAAAAAATAATAATAAATGCAGCCTTTTTATCACTTTTCTGTATGCTATATGGGTGACTCTTATAGTGAGAATCCTTTAAATTCTGTCCAGGATAATTTAGCACATTAATTAAAGCAGCGATAATATAAAAAGCAAAATCAATATGGCGTGGCCTTTGCTGCTTTAAATCTAAGGATATCTTTCTGTGATATTTCTATCCCTGGGAATAGTGCAGGTGTCAGTTCAGGAGATGGCGCATTGTGGAAAGGGTGTTCTCCAATTTCTATACTACCCCTTATTGAATCATACCCAACTATACACTTTTAGGGAAAGGTTCTTCTTGACCCTTTGATTGCCAACATCTCTAGGAGAGATGTGCAAAATATCTGCTAAAAATCCCAGTGTCGCTCACATTTGTTATATAAATTCAAATAAAAAAATTTGTGTAAAAAAAATATCATTACAGGTCGTTATGGTGAGTAATACTGTTTGCTTGCCAATTTTCACACCTATTTTGGCAAATTCACTTGGCACTCAAAGGGTAACATTTTAAGGGGACTAGATACAGCCATAACCTGTTTTGCAAACAGACATGGCCACCAGGTTAGTATAAGTATCACCTCTGCATTCTGCCCCGTAATTAACTGTAATGGAGAAGATGATAAACCTTCCATGGGCCACTACTGACAATATTCAGGCTTGCACCCCTTGCAAAAGTCTTCAGCCCACAAATTAGACTATGGGGTTTATTCTGCTTGGTACGGTGGGACCGTATACGGGCGGATCAGGTTTTTTTTTACATCTGCGCATGCGTAGCTTTCGCAATGTGCATGTGCGGCGACCTCACACCGCTTACGGACGGTCTCTCCGTGCAAAAAAACCTGTCCGCAAGAGTACGGTCATTGTGAGCGGCATGTGGGCGTTTTTATGGGAGCGGCCGGAATAATGAGGAAAACTGGGCGTAAACGGGGGTGTGCACACAAAATGTACGGTGCCACAACCTCCTTGATCGGCGAACGCACCGTGCATTTTGGACCAAAAACAGGCGGACGCCAAAAATAGCTCCAGACCACCCCTAGAGATACCGTATGAGAGCGGACGCCTGGGTCTGCTAATTAACGCTGATTACTACACCTGAATGTAATAAGCCATGCTGCAGCCTATTAAGTGAAAACCATTATTTCACTACCTGCAAGCCACACACAGCCCTCAAACACATTGGAAGCTTGTCTTTCTACACTTCTCTACATGTAAAGGTTGGTTTAATTTTAGGTAAGATTCATTCTAAGACCTGCTTATATATGTCAAGGTAGTTATTTTATAACCATCTACACCCATTCAGAAAGTGTTTTGGTATACTTTAAAAAGCAGGACACTGAATTCACAGAAGTCGACATGTGTCAACTTTTTCACTGTAACAAACATAACAGTTTTTTATATGGAAAGAGACACATAAACCACATCTAAGAGCAACAAGGATGTTTTTGGATTTCTACTTGCACTGTGACATACGCTCAGATATACGGAAGGTGTCGGTGTGAAAACAGACAACATGCGTCCGTACACGGTGGCGTATGCTCTGATGTACGCCAGGTATCGGTGGCTAAGAGGGAGATCCATCCGTGCACTGTGGCGTACGCTCTGATGTACGCCAGGTATCGGTGGCTAAGAGGGAGATCCGTCCGTACACGGTGGTGTACGCTCAAGTGTACGCCACTCCCCATTGTCGGTGTTTGTGACCGTCCGTGTGCGGCTGTTCTGCGAGCAGACTTCGCTCACTGCGAGTGTATGGGAAACGTACGGTGAAACGGACCGTAAGTACGTTTCACCGACCTAACCAGAATAAGGCTCATTTACTAATTTGCAAACTAGAATCAAAGAAACCAACCATATCCACTTACCAGCTTCTTTGGAAGGTTTCGGTCATTTTTTAAAGCTTTCCATAATTTTTCCAAACATTGCATCAAGTTGTCAAATCCAGATTCTGGTTTCAGTTCATACAACAGTGGGGAATAACCTAGAACTGCATCATGAAAACAAGCAACACGATCTACATCCATATCGTTCTCACCAGCAGATATAGAGGCCAGGTCAACAAACACTTTTAGTTCATTGACATCTATGGTCCATAAAACAAAAAAGAAATAAGAGATATTAATAAAATAATTGACAATAACCAATAAGTATTTGCAGGTGTTAAAATTAACTTATTCGCAATATAAAAGACATTTGTGTGCTGTACCGGTCAGTGCTTCTTGAACCCAGAGGATAAAGTCCTTTCTTAAAATAATTTCCTTTAGACATTCTATATGTTCTTCCTTTATTTCTGAGAGCAGCTGTTTTGTTTTCATTACTTCACTACTAATAAAAGATAGAGGATTTTGCTTA
Organism: Crinia signifera; assembly: GCF_055691185.1. Lineage (NCBI taxonomy): Eukaryota > Metazoa > Chordata > Amphibia > Anura > Myobatrachidae > Crinia > Crinia signifera. The sequence goes on from NC_139220.1 coordinate 26,980,774, forward strand.
CAGTTCTCAAAGTCATCAGCCTGTAATATATAAAATAACAAGATAATAACTTAGTTGGCCCGAGCTTAAGAGAAAATAGACCATACACATGGTAAGATACGCACTATTTTTATATTCAATTTTGCTTAATGAGCTAGACTGTTGGCCATACATCTACAGATCGATTGTCAGATTAGGCTGGTTGGAACCAAAACCTGGTAATATCTGAATGACAGTTTTTGGCAGTTTTCCAGCATTTCAAAGCAAATGGTCAACTGTCATTTGCTCTCATCCAGTACCAGGATTTTGTTCCAACCAGCCAGATCTGACAATCAATCTGTAGATTTATGGCCAGCTTAAGTTCTTTGGAGGCACAATCAAATCAAAATAATAGTGAAATGATCACACTTCTGCGTGCCCCTATCTGAGCTTTGAAAATAATCCCCCCCCCCCCTTTTTTTTTACTTTAAGTTGCATAGTTTATGTAATACAGTAGTATTTTGAGGCCAAAAACCCCAAAGTCTGATTTTTTTTTTTATTAAGAATTAAAATTATGGGTTTATTTTCTGAAATTTTTCTAAAGTATTTTAGACCTCTGGTTGGCAACACAGAAAAGGTTTACTTTTGGTTCAAAACCAGGCCAATATGATACTAAGGGCCTTATTCTAGTTCACTCTTTCTGATAAAATCCTTCTTAGATGGACACAACTATGTGCACTGCAGTGGTGGGGCAGATGTTTAAAGCAGTCGGTATTTTCCCTGCACAGAAACAAAATAACTCACTCAAATCTAATTCTCTCTGCACATTTTAAATCTGCCCCCCTGCAGTGCACATGGTTTTGTCCATCTAAGAAGAATTTTGTCAGAAATAGTGAACTAGAATAAGGCCCTAAGCCACTAGGAACATTTTTTTTTTCAAACCAGTCCAGCAAACAGAGAATTCCAAACTGGACCACTTTATAAGTACTGAGCCTAAGTGCAAACATAAAATAAAACTAGGATCAGGAGAAAGATGTACACAGAGAATGAGGCAGCTGTGTGACATTAGCAACGGGGTTTGCACAGTAACTATCCATATAGCTCATGGGTTCAGTCTAGATCTAAGTGGGATAAAGGACTTTGCTATTCACCCTTATTCTAACCCTCCCACGGCCTAACCCTAACTGTTCCACCGCAGTCTCACCCTAAATGACCCCACCCTCCACAACCTACAGTAGCCCTTACTGTCTTATAGAAAGAGATGTACAGATGGAGCAGGGCTCCCTCTTGCTGGCGAATCACCAGAACGTCACCGCTGGCGATCCGCCAGCAGCCCAGCGTCCATCTGACTGAGGCGCACGCGCGTCTCAGTTTCCGGGCGGCGGGAACCCTGTCCGTCTCCACTTCAGGGAGATGGACAGGGTTAGGGGGGGTTCGGGGAGGCGGTGGGGACCCCGGGTGACCGCCGACAAGCCGTCAGGGACCCGGGGGAAGCCGTCGGAAGGGGATACGCTCTCGTGTGCGCGCGTCCCCTTTTGCATATACAGATGGCGGGTGCGTCGCCATCGCCATCCCCTGCAAAGGAGAGACCCGCTCCATCTGTAGTTACACTCACTGCCAAAATATGGCATTGTTTCCTAGACACACGGACACTATATATGATCAGCACCATCTCCTGTCCTAGCTGCATTGCTTCTGTGATTAGGATGCATTTTTTGTCAAAAAACACAACCTGCATTAGCATGGTTTCACTCTGCCTAGCTGTCAATGGCTGTCACTTCTGCCCAGAGGCGGCTGTCCCCCCCGTTACTGGGAGCATATATTCCCCCTTGGCAACGAGCATGTATTCCCACATGGCAATGAGCATGTATCCCCCCTTGGTTACAAGCATGTATTCCCACCTGGCAATGACCAAGTAACCCTCATGGCAACTAGCATGTAATCCCACATGGCAACGAGCATGTATTCCCCTTGGAGAAAAAGAGGGAGGTTGGTGTATTTGCGCTGCTGAATATACGGTTTGCAAGATTATACTCCGAACAACCAATCAGTGTGCAGAAATGAATGAAACGGACTCACTGCCTTAGACAGTACAAATTTTATATTTTTTTTAAAAAAGCATCAAATGCTACACAAATACATTGTATATAAAAAACGACAAAATTACAAAAAAATATATATATAAAAAATACACAAGATCAATAAAAATAATAGTAATAATATCTGTAATGATTTTTGTACTGTGAGTACAGAGCTCAGGTTCTATATAGAACAATTGTAGGACAGGTATTTGGGACACTCCGCTGTAAATTAGCACTGATATTAGAAGCCAGATGGTTATTAGGCATTTAATAGAAGATTCTGGTGTCCATACTTAAACAGTAGATTTCATGAATCAGTGGGTAATTAGTGCGTTAATATAATGAACAGTCCACAGTCTTTTAGCATGTAAAGTAACACGCCTATGGAATGAAGCTTAAGACCGGACTCCAAATGTATGTTGGTAAATAATTAGAGAGCTTGCATAGGGTAATAAAGAATTGATCTCACCCCGCTTGTAACAGTGCACTGATGCACTCACTCCGTTTGTAGAGAGGAGAAGGGATAAAGCCGGTAGCTTTCCTCTGTGGGTCACCTCCTCGGTGCCGGCGATAAGCGGGTCCTTCTCCGGAGTAATGCAGGCTTTCAACGATGTGAGTACACTGACAAGATAATCAGCTGCTGGACGCCTGGATCTTAGTAGTGTGCCGGGACGCTGTAGATTCAGCGTGTCAGTGTATACCGGCGTTTAGCTCTCAGCAGTCAGCGGTCGGCGGTCAGCTGTAGGAAATCAGCTGGAGGTGGTTAGCGGTCTGTCCCAACGTCCTATTGTGACGTCAACGCGTTTCGTCTCCTTTCGTAACGTGGAGACTTTCTCAAGACGGATACTGACACTTTGTCAGTGTCCTTATTTATACGCTGGAATGTGCGCAATTAAGCTCAATTGATCTTTGTTCTTGTTCATTTAAGTGGCGGCCGTAAATACAGATATTTTACTAAAAAACACAAATAGTTCCATATATCTATAATAATACCTATAAGCCTAAAAGCAGTGTGTCCGTTTTCTAGATAAGGTAACACTTCATATAATTGCCATATAATACATTTTGTTATAGTTTACTTAAATCAGCTACAATTAGAGATATCTACGTTCAGCTCAGGTGGTTCTTAGTTGTCCAATACTATAACATTATCCTGATATACATAAGCGGGATGAGAAGAGAGAGAGACAGAAATATATATATATATATATATATATATATATATATGTATAATTAACTATACACCAGTAGAATACTATGTGAATGATCTTATTATTTGGGAAAATTAAATCCCATATGTACAATCAATGGGTGGTTACTAGTATTGAGATACGTTTATAAATAAAGAAAAAACCAGTTATGTTCTGTGAGACAAAAAACTTTTTGACAATATAATTCATATAATATCGCTTAATTTGTTCAATTCATTATTCAACAGTGATCTAACCAATGTACAATATATTATTATTTTATTTGTGATTTATTATATTTATTTATTTATTTGTTTTAAAAGAACTAAACCCCATACACACAATCATCAAATAAATACCCATCAATTGTTCGGGAAATATTTACACATAGAGAAACCAGTTGTGTTTAATAGAATACACGATCTTAACATGGACAATATAATTTGTCAAATAGTGTCATTTAATTAATCAATTTCATTGTTCAATAGCAGTCAGACCCATATACAGTGAACCATTTTTTACATTATTTCCTTCTATATTCTTATATTAATTGTATTTTTATTATTTTTATTTGTTTTCATTTTCATTCGTTTTTTATTATTTATTTATTTTTATTTTTATTATTTTTCCTCTTTATTCATTACCATTGTTTACCATTCAGTTTACTGAGGTCTCCCTCCAATAAAGTTCATGTTGAATTAGATCCAACATACACAAAAACCCCAAAATAAAATAGTTCTGTAAAAAAATTATATATATAAATGTATACATAAATATCCATAATTTTAAGACATCGCCCCAATATTGTCTCTAACTTAATGACACTATTGGTTGGGAGCTGTCAACCCTCAGAGACCCAGGATGGAGAGAGGGAGGTCTGCAAACCCTTACTGTCATACTGCAGCATGGGTAGATCTCCTTCGCTCCACCCTTTTGTAGGGCCTCCTTGGGGGGCAGCATACCTCCCAAAACAGAAAAAAGGGGATTCCTTGTTGTCCTAGATGTAATGGACAAACTTAGTCCAGACACGTAAAGTCCAGGGCCTCATTCAGAACCTTAGGGCTCAACGTGTCTAGCTTGAAAATCCAGGTTGACTCTGCAGTACACAGTCTTCTAAACCTGTCACCCCCCCTCTTGGTAGTTACAACGTGTTCTACACCCATTATAGTGAGTCCACTCGGATCAATCATGTGTCTCTCCAAAAAGTGTCGAGGGACACTATGGTTTAGTACTTTCTTCAGGATGTTATTCCGATGTTCTCTAAACCTCATTTTGATTGACCTAGTAGTGCGTCCTACGTACTGGAGCTTGCAGGGACACTCCAGCACGTATACGCAATAGGTCGTGTCGCAGTTGATAAACTGCTTAATGTTAAATACTGTTTTATTTGAGACCGATATAACATGATTCTGTTTATTTAACATGTGATTGCAAGTTAGACAAATATTTTTACCGCATTTAAAATTCCCATTGGGTTTAGGGGGTAACCAAGATGTTTGTTTCTCTGTTTTCAATGATGGGAGTAGGCTGGGAGCAATATAATCCTTCAGATTCTTGTTCCTTCTGAATGTTATTTTAGGGGTAGTAATTAGATCTTGTAAGATTTTATCATGAGTAAGGATTTCAAAATTATTTAATATAATTTTCGTTATTTGGTGTGATTTAATATTATACTTTGTTATAAATGCCAATGAATTTTCTATATCTCTTGTATTTTTATGAGATTTTTTGATAGTGCTTTTATTTATAGCCCTCTTCTCAGTCTTAGGGACTAAGAGCATGTCTCTATTTATTTTGTCCACCTGTTCAGAGGCCTCTTGTAGTATATTCATTGGGTAATCTCGTCTCTTAAAGTTCAATAACATCTGATCTGCCTGAGATTTATAGTCAGATTCTAGTGTGCAATTACGACGGAGTCGTAGAAAATATCCCTAGGAATCAGCTGACAAGACTCCGTCGTAATTGCACACTAGAATCTGACTATAAATCTCAGGCAGATCAGATGTTATTGAACTTTAAGAGATGAGATTACCCAATGAATATACTACAAGAGGCCTCTGAACGGATCCGATACGATTTCCCGGCGGTCGGGATCCCGGCGGTCGGAATCCCGACACTGGAATCCCGACCGCCGAAATCCCGACAAGGGGGGGACATGGATCGCCCCTACAATATATTGTACATTGGTTAGATCACTGTTGAATAATGAAATGAACAAATTAAGCGATATTATATGAATTATATTGTCAAAAAGTTTTTTGTCTCACAGAACATAACTGTTTTTTTCTTTATTTATAAACGTATCTCAATACTAGTAACCACCCATTGATTGTACATATGGGATTTAATTTTCCCAAATAATAAGATCATTCACATACTATTCTACTGATGTATAGTTAATTATACACATATATATATATATATATATTTCTGTCTCTCTCTCTTCTCATCCCGCTTATGTATATCAGGATAATGTTATAGTATTGGACAACTAAGAACCACCTGAGCTGAACGTAGATATCTCTAATTGTAGCTGATTTAAGTAAACTATAACAAAATGTATTATATGGCAATTATATGAAGTGTTACCTTATCTAGAAAACGGACACACTGCTTTTAGGCTTATAGGTATTATTATAGATATATGGAACTATTTGTGTTTTTTAGTAAAATATCTGTATTTACGGCCGCCACTTAAATGAACAAGAACAAAGATCAATTGAGCTTAATTGCGCACATTCCAGCGTATAAATAAGGACACTGACAAAGTGTCAGTATCCGTCTTGAGAAAGTCTCCACGTTACGAAAGGAGACGAAACGCGTTGACGTCACAATAGGACGTTGGGACAGACCGCTAACCACCTCCAGCTGATTTCCTACAGCTGACCGCCGACCGCTGACTGCCGAGAGCTAAACGCCGGTATACACTGACACGCTGAATCTACAGCGTCCCGGCACACTACTAAGATCCAGGCGCCCAGCAGCTGATTATCTTGTCAGTGTACTCACATCGTTGAAAGCCTGCATTACTCCGGAGAAGGACCCGCTTATCGCCGGCACCGCGGAGGTGACCCACAGAGGAAAGCTACCGGCTTTATCTCTTCTCCTCTCTACAAACGGAGTGAGTGCATCAGTGCACTGTTACAAGCGGGGTGAGATCAATTCTTTATTACCCTATGCAAGCTCTCTAATTATTTACCAACATACATTTGGAGTCCGGTCTTAAGCTTCATTCCATAGGCGTGTTACTTTACATGCTAAAAGACTGTGGACTGTTCATTATATTAACGCACTAATTACCCACTGATTCATGAAATCTACTGTTTAAGTATGGACACCAGAATCTTCTATTAAATGCCTAATAACCATCTGGCTTCTAATATCAGTGCTAATTTACAGCGGTGTGTCCCAAATACCTGTCCTACAATTGTTCTATATAGAACTTGAGCTCTGTACTCACAGTACAAAAATCATTACAGATATTATTACTATTATTTTTATTGATCTTGTGTATTTTTTATATATATATATTTTTTTTGTAATTTTGTCGTTTTTTATATAAAATGTATTTGTGTAGCATTTAATGCTTTTTAAAAAAAAATATAAAATTTGTACTGTCTAAGGCAGTGAGTCCGTTTCATTCATTTCTGCACACTGATTGGTTGTTCGGAGTATAATCTTGCAAACCGTATATTCAGCAGCGCAAATACACCAACCTCCCTCTTTTTCTCCTTTGTGCTTATATTTGTGGGTCAAGGCAAACCCATAGGTGTCACTTGCTGCAGCTGACCTATACTTGATTTGACAACTACTAGGTACTAATTCCTTTCATTTTTACAAGCGCGGGGGCACTTGTTAGCAGCAGGTAGACTTATCATCTGCCTGCAGCCCACAAGTGAAAACCTTTATGTATTCCCCTTGGCAACGAGCATGTATTCCCATATTGCAATGAGCATGTAACTCCCATGCCAATGAGCATGTAATCCCACATGGCACCGAGCATGTAATCCCATATGGCACCGAGCATGTATTCCCACATGGCACCAAGCATGTATTCCCACATGGCACCGAGCATGTATTCCCACATGGCACCGAGCATGTATTTCCACATGGCACCGAGCATGTATTCCCACATGGCACCGAGCATGTATTCCCCCTTGGCAACGTGCATGTATTTCCACATGGCAACAACCATATAATCCCACATGGCAACAAGCATAGAACCCCTGGCAACGAGCATGTAATCCCACATGTCAATGAACATGTAATCCCACATGACAACGAACATGGAACCCCTGGCAACGAGAATGAAGGTAAGCAGCATTTATGTAGCATAATTTGTAATAGTCATTACGGATGTTTGGCATAATACGTAATGTATTATTAGTGTTCCCGCTAGGCTGTTTTCCCGCTAAAACAGCCTGCTGCCTGCCCGCCGGAGTGCACCAGTGCAGCCAAGCGCCTCCATAGATTGCGGTGCACGGCGCTTTCCTGGCAGCTCGGGGACTTGGTTACGGCCGGGCACGCCCCCTTCAGTGATCCGGCGGCCCGGGCACACCCCCTTCAGTGTCGCGGCGGCCCGGGCACGCCCCCTTCAGTGTCGCTGCGGCCCGGGCACGCCCCCATTTCTGACGCTGCAGCCCAGGCACGCCCCAATTTGTGACGCTGCGGCCCGGGCACGCCCCAATTTGTGACGTTGGCGTGCCCGGTCCGCCCCTCCAGCGCCCTGCCCCGTTTGGTTCCTAGAAGGAACACTATATTATGGTGTGTGGCTTAACGTGTAATGGACATTACAGAGTAAATGCAATGTGCAATGTACCTGTTTATGGAATTAAATGTGAATTTTGGCTCAATTCGTGTGGCATTATGTGAATTTTGGCTCAATCTGTGTGTCATTGTGTGAAATTTGTCTCATTCCATTTGGCATCATGTGTAAGGGGCAAGTATAATGGGGTCTACTATTTTGTTGCATAACGTGTAGAAGTGGTATATGTTGTGGTACACTACACTCAGGGACATGCCCACACGCATGCACAACTATATCCTTCACTTTTGACACCAAGGTGGGCCTGTGCACTTTATTGTTTAAATATTTTAATTAAGAATGAAAAGCATAACATTAACAAGTAAATCATACATCGGTTACAGAGTTAACAAAGGACCAGGTGGCTGATAGGGGATAATATAACAGAGCCGATGTCAAACGAGGTCCATGAGGTAGATGTACTGGAGTAAACAGAATTAAACAGAAAGAGGGGTGGAGGAGCATGAGGGGAGGGGTATAAAGAAGACGGGTGTGATGGGGATGCGGAAAAGGAGTGGGGTAGCATGTCAGAGCATGGGATAGATAGGTGTGTGGCGGTGGTGGGGGAGGGCAGGGAGGGAGAGTAGTAGGGGGAGGGAAAGTATGGAGAGGAAGCGTGAGGGGAAGGTGCTGGGGGCAGTGGAAAAGAAGGGTGAGATTTAATGGTGGAGAGGGGTGGGTGTAGAGAGGGGTTATGAAAGGTAAGAGGCCCTAAGGAAGTATATCAGTCAGTAGGGGGAGGGTGCGGATGCAGGTGAGCTCAGGCAAGTCCCGGAAGGGGGATGTTTCGTGAAGAGTACCAGGGTTCCCAAATTTTATGGAACTTCTCCACTGTGTTATTTTGGGGCCTGTGCACTTTAAATGCTAGGCCCTATTTATAATCCCATTCCCGCCCTCTCTCTGCTCTTTTCTCTCCGCTCTTTGAGCGGGCACACTGGAACTACCACCAGCCCCCCTCCCATCCCCTATCATGGTGCCCCCTTGTCACTTTCTCCAGGATCCGCCCCTTTGCATCGGTGTAAATAATGCTCCAATGTCAGCTTCCACTGTCATAAATTTATATTTTCATCTTAAAATACTGTCCTTTTCTTGAGGAACTAGTGATTACAGTTAATTAATCCCTTCAAAAGTACTCCGTGACAAAACTGTATGGAGGCTCCAGAGGCACAAACATGGATCTCATTGTAGGAGTGTTTTCTCTTAATGATTCTACTGCAGGTCCTTTGCCTGTAGTGTTACTGAATATATGAGACATGTCTTTAATAGTAACTCAACAATGACACCTCAAAGCTGCAGCCAAGTAACCAAAGTTGTACATAGAGCGGTAGATTTATTAAGCCATTTCTGGGGGCTAGCTGCACAAATTATGCATAACTGCAATGTAAGAAGGAGGGATCGCAGCAGGTATCTCCAGTACCTGTTGTGATAAAGTCTCTGGTTTTTATCACCGGCCAATCAGCTCCTACCTGTCATTTTTCAAACCAAGCCTTTAACTTCACAGTTAGGAGCTGATTAGCCGGTGATAAAAAACAGTTTATCACTTCACCGAGCTTAATAAATCTGCCCCTCAGTTTGATCTAGATAACTTAACTGTTCACCTAAAAAAGCAAAACACTGAGGTTGTGGGAGGGATATCTATGAAAGCATTTACTTACAAATTGAAGCAGTATTTCCAATGTTTGAAAGTTTCCTTTAAGCTTAAAAAAAATCCTCACTTCGGATATGGACTTTGCAGAACGAAAGGCGACATTTAGCTGGTGGTACTGCTCAATTTGCTTCACACGTTTAGAGATCCATTTTCCATCATCTTTGCCCCAAAAAAGGCGCAAGGTTTTAAATTCATTGTGAAGGTTTTCATATTTGTCTTTAAAGTCAATGAAAAAATGGTCCACCACTCCAAATGTAACTTCTTCTGTCTTCAGATCATTATAAATGGCTTTGCAACTTTCACGGCATGGAAGAAAAAGGGCATCTCTTATTTCTTCAATTGTGAATTCACAATCTTCATCTTCACTTTCCTCGTCTGATTGGTCCCTGGTGTTTTCTGCAATATCATTGGCTTTCTGTTCCCAGCAGGTATTGAAGACATGACTATTCCCTAATGTGTGTAGCTCTTCGGCCATTTTCATCAATTCAGGGTTAAGGTTATAATAGGACACGTCACTTCTCGGTAATTCTGGAGGTGCATTTGGTGTCTTTACCCAAATAATGTCATTCAACTTCTGTGGTCCTAATTTTTCAGAATGCTTTTTCTGTATTTCAGAGACTTTTACTACACAAAAATGACACAGATAGTTATTTCATCATAAGTTACAACCCAACATACGAATATATGTCTTGAAAACTAAATTTCACTTTTATGTTGGTGATTAGACAAGTAGATTTACCCTGACTGATCCAAAGCTGACCTATGTATTGCATGTAGACTGATCATAAAGCTGCTCTACTGTACGTATTACATGTAGACAAGCCGTTCAAGTCACTACAGATGGTACTGTACCATGCGCGTCACTGGGAGGGGGAGGAGGCAGCTCATGGAGCGGATGCGGTCTCCTCCCTATAGTGTGAACGGGACCAGGGTCGCTCAACCCGGGGTACCTGTTTACACTGCACAGCAACCCAGGTCTGACCCGGGATTAACCCTTCTTTTACCCCAGATCGAAATGCCGGGTTGCTGGACCCGGTATTTTCAGAAGAGCCTTTCACATTGCACATCGACCCGGGTTATTTATTTGCGGTGTCAAAGGGGTATTAAGATAATATTTTTCCATATTGCAGTTAATTCATTGAAAATACCCATTTCTGGGGGCTAGCTGCAGAAATTATGCATAACTGCAATGTAAGAAGGAGGGATCGCAGCAGGTATCTCCAGTACCTGTTGCGATCCTTATACTGCAATGCTGCGTTGATATTTGCCCCTGCAGCTACTGCATTCTTTATATTGCAGTATCCAATTGTAGCCTAGGGGCTAAAATTTGAGGGAAGTAATTGGAGCAGGATTGCCCAGGAACCCACCACCTGAAATGGCTACTGTGCATGCTGGTCATCCTGACCATGCACGTGCAGCAACCTCGGCTACACACTTAGGCCCTTATTCTGATCTGTGCGGCCGGAGCCGCATACGTTGCTCCGGCCGCACAAACCAATCCCCGCCTACAATACGGATCGCCACGGCCGTCCGTACGCGGACGGCTGGCGATCCGCATGAAAATGGTGGGGCGTACGCCTCCACCATGGTGGGAGCTGCCCCCTGCATTCGATGGTCGGCGACCATCGAAGGCAGGGCCGCACGCTCCAGCAGCTCCCGCAAGCTTAGACCACACGGACAATCGTCCGTGTGAAAGCTTGTATGGGGGCGGAGAGCTGACATCCGGCGATGTCAGCTTTCCGCCCCCATCACTGGCGTCATAGCCTCATTACCATGCATACGCCCCGCGTTTGCATGGGAACGCCCATGAAACGCTGGGCGTATTCATAGGTAAATGAGGCTATTAAGCCCCTCACGCCCCTATACGCCCCCTTTGCGGCGTATAAAATTTTTGTGCGGCGATTTCCCCTGCACATGCGCAGAGTGACCTCTGCGCATGTGCAGAGCGAAAACATCGGCGGTACGGCCGCACGCGGGCCGTACCGCCCAGATCAGAATAAGGGCCTTAGCGTGTCATACAGTAGGGACAAATTCACTTGGCACTCAAAGGGCTAATGATCCATTTAAGTCACTATGGATTATGTTACAAGAACTCAACATGGAATCTAAAAAAAGAAAATGAAAAATTAACTTTTCATTACAGTACCTTGTACATTCGGATTAACTTTTTGGATCATTTTAAGAAGACTGTCCACCCACTCGTGTTCTTGATTTAATGTGTATAACTCTACTTCCCTCCATGTGAGCACATCATTTATCTCAGCCAATGAGATGTTCTCTCTTTTTTCAATTTCTACAAAAATAAAGGAGCAGTGGTTAGAATGGAGTCAGTAAGTTATTACTGGGACAAGCACAGCATCGATCTTTTTGGTTTAAATCAAATGACTTACTCAGTTTACAGATATCTAAGAATTGTTTCTTGTTCTTTAAGACACATTCCATATGTTCAAACAGCACATTGCCATCAATGACATTCATTTTTGTGTCTAAAAACACAGAATCTGAGAGAGCTACCAGCTCCTGTATGTCCTCACCAAACTCGGATATGATCCGAGAGTCTGTCCCTGTAAAGGAAAACATAGAAAAGTATATCATCCTAATGAATATTATTGTTATATACCAGGGGTGGCCAAACCTGTCCTCGAGATCTACCAACGGTGCAGGTTTTCCAGGCAACCTGTGGATCTAGAGTAGGGATAAATGTAACAGGTTTGAAAATGTGACCGTAAGTATTGACTACAGCTGTGCACCAGCTAGGTGATCTGGAAAACGTGGAACGTTGGTAGATCTCGAGGACCAGTTTGGCCACCCCTGTTATATACAATATACTGTATACTCTAACAACATTGGCAGAGATCCCATTACAGTCACGGGGCGTACAGATGCTTCGTTCCGGTGGCCGGCGATATCGAATCGGTATCGATGGCCACCGGAACGGGTGTTGAGATCGAAGAGGAGGGAGGGACGAACTGCGAGAGGACGACATGCGGGGGGATGCTGCAATGAGCAGCATGGGACTGTGTTCGATCTGCTAGATCTGCAGAAATAGACTTGCCAGGCAAGTCTATGGGAGGTATTTAATCCCAGGACCCGACTGTCAGTACACCCATTTTTGGCCCACTCGCCAGTTTATCAGCAGGCAGGATTCAATATCCCGACTGCCAATCGGTGAATAGGCCATGGATTTTCGAGATCCGGCTGTGATCTGTTTCGGCAAAATGGGGCCGACTGCTATTAAAGTCGGGTCCGTTCTGATGAGCTGCCGCTTCAATGCTGTTGGGAATGATAGCATTGAATAGGTGCCCGTCGCTATTTCACCTGCATCCAGAGTTCTGTGAAACTAGCCAATGAGAGTCTGGGGTGGGCTTAGGAGAGTGAATCCTAATGCTTGCTGACCGAGTCCAAGGTTCACCATGGCAGCTGTGATATACAGCGCCACTGCCGACCACTTATAAACTGTCAGCACATACAGTATGTTACCTACAGCTTCAAAACATATATTTTTATACGTTCTTAATGCCCCCACCCTAGGTAGTAGGGGCCTGATGTAACAATAGTTCTGAAAAACCTCCTAATAGATGTGAGAAAAACCTAAAAGTCCAAATATAAATTGTTTTCTCTGCAAAAATATAGAAAACAAATTTAAATATTAAATTAAAATAGTGTGTACTTTAGATTTATACATATTTTACACTCTCTCAGTGCAGTCGGTTAACTTTTAATTAATCTGACATACAGTAATAAAAACCAAAAAGACGAAGTAATGTAGGAACCACTTACCATAAAGTTTAAATATATATGTGGCATCTTTCCATTGTAACAAGTGCTGTAGAATTTCATAGCTGTCCTTAACCCGGTTGCCTTGGTCATCGTTTGGCCAAGAACTTTCTATAACGCTTGATACCAATCGGCCAAATTCTTTTATGTTGTCGGAACATAGTTGGCTGAGAATATCGCTCTTTGACTATTAAAGAAAGATGGAGATGCATGAGCAAGGGCAGATTCTTATAAAGACATACTGTATGTATCAGTTATCAAAGCATCAACAGACTACCTGGACATACACATTAAGGCCTTGATTCTGGTTGACTCGGTAGGCCGGTGAAGCTCGCAGCTCCCCGAGTCCCAGAGGGCACACCCCCACCCACGCAGTCGTATCCCCTTGTGGAGACTTATATTTGCGGCTATTCCGTCAAAAACAGGGCGTCATCCGCATGCCCTGGCGCACCTCCTCCGGCCCGCATTCCCATGGGAGACACCCGGGCCCTATGTCCTACGCCCGCACTGCCCTGTGCGAACGGCCCAACGACGTTGTAAATCGCAGCGTATCCAACGGGGATGGGGGGGGGCTGATCATTGAAGGTGGGGACGCCAAAGGACTATTTTGTGGAGTGCCTCGTACAATGCAGGCTTGTCTGGACTGCGAGAGGGGAGACAGCCTGCACCCGGAACATGGCCAGCCTGCCAGTTAGGCCATGTTGCCGGGATGAACCCAGCGAGGCCCCCCACTGCCTAGCACCCACAGTTGCTGTTTTCACAAGCTGCAACTGAAGCTGAATTAGGCCCTTTGTCTGTTTTTCTATCTACTCAAATTATCGACTGAGGTCCAAGAAAAAAGACCCACACCATACCTTGCTACAAGCATTGTTCGGTTTAACCTGTAAATTTATATATCACTTCTTTTTGCCAGAGGAACAAATCTAGTGTCCATAATACACTATAAGTGATTTTGTAAAGTACTAGGATGCCAATAAAAGGCAAACTGGATTTTGGTCCTACCTGTAAAATCCTTTTTTCTGAATCCATGGTGGACAATGGGACAGTGGGTTGTGGGTGGAGCTTCAGCTACAGGCACCAAGGAGATTGACAATCTTTGAGTGCAGCCCAGGCTCCTACATGCCCCTACAGGCTTCAGTTTGTTCAACAGCTATCCGAAAAGGAACAGGAAGAGAAAAGGAAGGGAAATCATGCAACCAGAAGGAAGGATAAGTTTCAAGAATGTATATTTCAGTTATCCTCATTGTCAGAACAGTGTGTGAGGGTGGGCGCCCAGTGACCACCATGGATTCAGAAGAAAGGATTTTACAGGTAGGACCAAAATCCAGTTTTTTCTATCATACCAATGGTGGTCACTGGGACAGTGAGACGTCCCAAAGCTGTCCCTTCAAGGGAGGGAACGCACCTGAGCTACACTCAGGACACGGCGCCCAAAAGCAGAATCTGCCGGTAATTGGTAAAACTTTAGAAAGGAATGTGGTGAGGACCAAATGGTCGCACGACACAACTGCTCTGCAGAGGCTCCTTGGCGAGCTGCCCAGCTAGCCCCCACTGAACGCATGGAGTGGGCTTGAATGGATGATGGGACTGGCTTATTTGAGGACAAATAAGCCTGCTTAATAGTTTATTGCAGCCAGCATCTGTTTAGATGAAGGTTATCCACATTTAGACGCATCGTATAAAACAAATAACCCATCCGTCTTACGGATGTGTTGTGTTCGGGAAACATAAATCTTCAAAGCTCTCACAACGTCTAGAGAACATAACTCTGTAGAAGCTTCTAACGGAGAAAACGCAGGAACAACAATGTCCTGATTTATGTGAAACCTGGACACAACTTTTGTAGGAACTCCCTTCAAGTCCGCAAGACTGCCCTATCCGGGTGAAATACCAAATATGGTGAAACATGGGACAAGGCTGATAGGTCGGATACTCGCCGAATGAGGCTATGGCTAAAAAAAAGACCGTCTTCCACATTAGCCACCTGAGATCTACGCACTCCAGTGGTTAAAAGGGTGGATGCTAGAGTACTGGTAAAACCAAGGTCAAATCACAAGGTTGAATTGGTGGTGTGAAGGGAGGTTGGATGTGTAGAACACCATGCAGGAATGTTTGGATAGCCATCTGCTTTGCAAGCCGTCTTTGAAAAAGAATTGAAAGGGACGAAACTTGAACTTTAAGTGAAGCTAATTTTAGGCCTAAATCCAAGCCTGTCTGTAAAAAGGCCAAGATCCTGGATAGGTGAAACTCTCGAGGTGTCAAACTGCATTCAGCACACCAGTTGAAAAAGGCACTCCAAACTCGGTAATACACTCGGGATGAGGCCGGTTTCCTTGCTGCTATCATTGTCTTGATGACTGGTAAAGAGAACCCTTTTGCTCTTAGGATCTCCGTCTCAAGAGCCACGCCGTCAAAGCTAGTTTGTGTAGATCCAAGTGTAGGCATGGGCCTTGTGATAACAAGTCCGGATGAGCTGGTAGTCGCCAAGGAGGCTCCAGTGACATCTCCCGAAGTTCTGTATACCAGGCTCTCCGAGGCCAGTCTGGGGCAAGTAGGATGGCCATCATCTGCCCTTGTTAGAGAAGTCTGGGGACTCTCGGAAGAAGGGCCACTGGAGGAAATATGTAGACCAGGGAGAATGGCCAAGGAGCGGACAGTGCGTCCACCAGGTAAGCCTGTGGATCTCTGGAGTGAGCCCCGTAACACAGAAGTTTTTTGTTTGCGTGAGAGGCCATTAAGTCTATCTGTGGGAGCCCCCAACGGATGACTAGCTCTTGGAAGACTTCCTCGTGGAGAGCCCATTTGCCCGACTGGATGTGCTGCCGAGTTAGGAAGTCGGCTTCCCAATTTTGAACGCCTGGAATGTGAACTGCTGACAAGGCCATCAGGTGACGTTCTGCCCAATGAAGAACTGAGGACACCTCCCTCATTGCCGCCAAACTCCTGGTTCCGCCCTGGTGGGTGACATCTGCCACCACTGTGGTATTGTCTGATTGAACCTTCACGGTCTTGGAGTGAATAAGAGGACCTGCGCTTTGATTTGCTCAGAAGATGGCCCGTAGCTCCAAAATATTGATCGGAAGGATTGCTTCTTCCTTTGAAAGGAGTGATCCACCAGAACTGCTCCCCAACCTCGGAGGCTGACATCCGTTGTTAGGATTATCCACTCTGGGTTGACAAACTGTCGTCCTTTTTGCAAATTCTGAGGAAGGATACACCAATTTAGTGATAGACGGGTCTGCCTGGACAGAACAAAAGTCTGTGATTTAAAGCTCGCTGGAGAGCGGTTTCAGCGACGTAGCATTTCCCGCTGTAGCGGTCTGGGGTGGAATTGTGCAAATTCCACCATTTCGAAGCAGGATACCATCTTTCCCAAGACCTTCATGCATAGGTGAACTGACACCCTGCAATGTTTTAGGAAGATTCTTTTTTTTTTTTTTTATTTATAATCTTTTATTGCATTTTACATATATAAAAAACTTAATGACAATAACAGACAATACAAATAACATATACCTTATACAGTATTGAGCAGCATTACAATATCTTAAACCGGGTATTTCATCTTATACCGCTCAGTATAACATATAATTAACAGCATACATGTTAGTACATTTTACATCATAGTAGGTTCTATTCTCCTATGGAAAGCTAAGGCAGGCGTGGGCGGATGAGCTATGTTACTCGACTTTCGGTATTACACTATTTCTAACTAGG
Source organism: Crinia signifera (assembly GCF_055691185.1). NCBI lineage: Eukaryota > Metazoa > Chordata > Amphibia > Anura > Myobatrachidae > Crinia > Crinia signifera. The sequence continues at coordinate 26,997,949 of NC_139220.1, forward strand.
GGCAAGTCGGTATATATTCAACCACAGTCCTGACTGTGTAATTACCCAAGCTGGCATATATATTATAACGCTCAAAAATGTGAATATAAAGGATAGTGAGTGAAGACGGAGAAGAAAATAAAGCACACTGCGATTAGCCTTTTTTAGGCCATATATCTGATTAGGTCTCCTATAATAAATCTCCCAGAATATATATCTGGGATAAAAAACTGTATTCAACCACAATCCTGACTGTGTGTTTACACAAACTGGCATATATATTATAACGCTCAAAAGTGTGAATATAAAGGATAGCAAGTGAAGACGGAGAAGAAATAAAGCACACTGCGATTAGCCTCTTTTAGGCCATATATCTGATTAGGTCTCCAATGTTAAGTCTCCCAGAATATAAATCTGGGATAAAAGATTGTATTCCACCACGATGCAACTGCGTATTTACACCAACCGACATATATATTATAACGCTCGAAAATGTGAATATAAAGGATAGTAAGTAAAGACGGAGAAGAAATAAAGCACACTGCGATTAGATTCATTAGGCCTTATATTGGACTGTGTGTTTACACATAATAACATATATATTGTACCCTTAACAAGGAGAGTGTCAGTGAGCCAGTCACAGCATGCAGTCAGTGGGTGGGCTGACTGACTGCATGCTGTGACTGGCTCACTGACACTCTCCTTGTTATTTAAGATCATTATTTATAAACAATTAAGGCCCCCATACATTAGGCCGACTTGTCCTTAGGACAAGTCGGACCCAATTCTCCTGTGAGCCGCCCGGCAGCTCCCCGGGAGGCTCACATACAATTTGGCACTTGATGAGCCAGTTTTTACATGTGATAAATCGCTTGCGATTTATAACATGTAAAACAAATGGGGAGCTGCAGGGCGGTGAGGAGCAGTGGGGCGGGCGGCTGCGGTAGTGGGGGCGGGCGGCGGCAAACAAATGAGTGATGCTGACCTGGCCGGGCACTGGGCAGCTGTGATCAGAAATAGCAGCGCTGCCGCTGCGGGACGGGACGCACAGTGGCGGCTATTAGATTTTCAAAATTCCTGTCAAATGACCGGCCGTTCTGTGATTGGCTGAGAGAGCTCTCAGCCAATCACAGAACGGCCGGTCATTTGACAGGGATTTTAAAAATCTAATAGCCGCCACTGTGCGTCCCGTCCCGCAGCGGCAGCGCTGCTATATCTGATCACAGCTGCCCAGTGCCCAGCCAGGTCAGTGTGTCTGCCCGCCGTGCTCCCCCGCCCCCCGGTGTCTGCATGCATATGCCTGACAGGTGGGCAGGCATATGCATAGCATACAGGGAGGTCGGATGATCGTATGTGCTGACCGTCCGACCTCCCTGATCCGGTCCGATGCGCACGGGACCGCGCATCGGATCGGATCATACATCACACACCTGCGATTTTGGGGCGATTTCATCCGGTTATCGGCCCAAAGTGCCGAAATCGGATGAAATCGTCCCAAAATCGTATAGTGTATGGGGGCCTTTAGTCGCCGCTACCTTTATCCACTGTTTACACATTTTTTACGAGCAATTTACCACTGCTCCCTTTCTTAAAGACTGGCTGACACCCTTTACTAAGGGAACATTGTTTATTTATTAACTATTCAATTGGGAAAACACAAGTGGCGCCCCTCATCCAATCTTCACATATATATTATACCGCTCAAAAAATGTGAATATAAAGGATAGTGAGTGAAGACGGAGAAGAAGATAAAGCACACTGCGATTAGCCTCATTAGGCCTTATATTGGATTAGATTTCCTACATTAAGTCTCCCAGACTATGCATCTGGCACATAGAATATAATCAACCACAATCCTGACTGTGTTTACACAATCTGACATATTCATTATAACGCTCAAAGGAGGTTATAAACGTTTATCCAATTCTCTTTAGTGCTTGTGAAGAGATTTATTACATATATATATATATATATATATTTTCCCCCACTTTTTATTTTTATATCTTAAATCTGTAGTGATATACCCCTATTGAACACTAACTAACAGTGCATTATTCAAAAGGCAAACCAGAATATGGTTTGCCATTCGCGATATATTCTGTGTGTGCTGTTTTTTTTTTTTTTTTTGTGAACTTTGATTAAAGGTCATCGTGCTCCCAGTATATTGAGGTGGTCCATCTATGCCATAGTTTTGTATATCTATTCAGCGTCTTCCTACTTCTGTGTACCTGTTTTTCTTGTCTGGCCGTATAATTTACCAGAGCCCTCCATGTCTGAATCTCTGGGCTTTTCTCTGACATCCATGTCCTAGCTATAATAACCTTTGCTAAGGCACACAAATTGACAATATATGGTTTATCACCCGCTTGTAGGCTGGTTCCCTTTATCACGTCGAGTATACAACATTTCGCAGTCATAGTTTCTCTAGGAATTCCAGTATCCACCAATACTTGCACAACTTTCCCCCAAAAGGCGGCAACCTCTGGACAGTCCCATAACAGATGGAAGAAAGTACCCTCATCCCCTTTGCACTTTGGGCATACACTCGAGGTTCGAGCTGCAAATTTCAACATCCTGGGCAGTGACATATATGCTCTATGGAATATATATAATTGGACTTGTTGCACCCGAAGGGCATTTGTCGCTTTAGATATTACCGATTTTGCGTTATTCCACTCCTCCTCCCCTATACACCCTAAGTCCCTTTCCCATTTCTCTTTTAGTTCTATCAGGCCATCACTATTTTTATGCCGGTTAATACACTTATATATTCTAGATACCAGTTTAGTTTTATCATTTGATTTTAATATTACTTTTATTGGTGGTTCTCCAAATAATGGGGAATTGGACCTCCAGAGCATGCCTCAACTGAAGAAAGCGGAAAAACAGTGTCTGCGCTAACCTATATTCACTTTTTAGTTCAGAGAATGACTTAATCCCATCCGCATTGTATATCTGACTAAGAGCAACAATTGTATATGGCCCCCAAAACTCCCTTATCTGTAGCTCCCGTAGTTCACTTAACATCTTGGTATCTTCTATTGGGTGATCTAGATCTATCTGTCTAAATTTTATATACCTATTAGTCTCTCTCCAAATTTTCACGGCCTGGACTACTAAGGGAGGATCAGAGGTCAGCACCTGTCCCTGGAGAATTTTTTGCACGGGACTCATCCCTGGGGCTACCGAGGTTATAAGGGCTGCCGTTATTTTGCTATTCTGCTCTTCCGTAATCCAACACTTAATTTGTGCCAGTTGGGTTGAGACATAGTAGGCTCTGAGATCCGGAAACCCCAAACCCGCCTCAGCCTTCTCTCTCATCAAGGTGCTTAGCCGGATTTTTGCTCTAGTCCCATTCCAAGTGAATGATGACATCATACTATTCAACTTTCTAAATAATGAGTCAGGAAGAAATACCGGAGACTGGTGTAAAACATATATGAGCTTGGGGAGGATCACCATCTTGAGTAAGTTTACTCTACCAGTAACTGTTAATGGCAATCTTCGCCAGGATTTGAATTTTTTGCCCATATACTCTAGTATTGGTTGGATGTTTAGTTGTATATATTCTTTTGGGTCACAAGATATCATAATCCCTAAATACTTAAATGTTGATACCCAACCCAGTGGGTATGGGGGGGGAAGTGTAGTACGGATTTTGCCATCTAGTGGGAGAATGTGCGATTTACCCCAGTTCATTCTAACCCCCGAGTAGTTCCCGAATTCATGGATTAGTTTTAAAACCAGGGGAGAGAAGTGCTGTAATCTGATAGATATATAAACAGATCATCCACATATAATGATACAGCATCTCTCTCATCCCCTAGTCTAAAGCCGCAGATTTTTGTGTGTCTCCTGATAATACATGCCAGTGGTTCAATTGCCAGGGCGAAGAGGACCGGCGAGAGGGGACACCCCTGCCTCGTCCCCCTGGCAAGAATAAATGCTGGCGAGGTCCAGCCATTTATGTTGACCCTAGCAGTTGGATTTGTATAGAACAACTGCAGCCATTTTATATAGTTGGGCCCTATTCCATATGCCCTAAGTACGGCCATTCTATTGAATCAAATGCCTTAATTGCATCCAGGGTCACCACTACTGGCTCTCACTCGCTCTTCACTGGCATCTGGAGGTGGCTATATAGTTTCCGGAGATTAAGTGGTGTCGCTTTCCCCGGCATGAAACCGGTCTGGTCTTGGTGGACGATTTTTAATATATATTTATTAAGTTTGGCCGCGAGTATTTTTGCCAGAAATTTGGCTTCACAGGTTAAGAGGGAGATAGGCCTGTATGAATCCATACGCTTCGGGTCTTTTCCTTGTTTGAGGATAACTTCTATATTTGCTTGGGTTATTGACCTCGCTATGTCATTCTGGTCAAAACTTGCGCTTAGTGCCTCATGTAGGAGTGGCCCTATTGTATCCTTGTATTTTTTATATAATTCTGACGGTAACCCATCTAGGCCGGGGGCTTTCCCCGATGGGAGTTCTTTTATCGCTACCATAACCTCCTCTACTGTCAAAGGAGCTTCAAGGCTAGCACTATCCAGCGTGTTTAGTGCTGGTAGCTCTATAGAGTTAACATAACTTTGTATTTCTATTTGACTATGTTGCAGTTTGGTAGAGTATATACTACTAAAATATTCTTTAAAGGCCTCGCCAATCTGTATAGGTGTTTTCATCAGATTCCCACTGCTATCTTCTATGCTGCTAATTATGTTAGGAGGGCTTTCAGCTTGTGCCAAAAATGCCAAGTAGTTACCCGCTCTATCGGAATGCTGATATCTCCTCTGCGACCTATATCTCATTATTTTTACATTCTCCTCTTCTAATGCCTCTAACCATATTTTTTGGGAATCATGCAATTCCTTTCGTGCATCATCTGAATTATGCTGCAGGTACATTGCTTCTAGGTCCTCACACTTTTTCTCTTATTCTAAAATTTTATTTCTACTCTCTCTCTTCATTTCTGCTATACACTTTTTAAAAGTACCCCTCACATACGCCTTAAACGTATCCCATATCACTGCCGTCGTAGCTGACCCCTGGTTAAGGTCCCAAAACTCACCCCACTGTGATATCAAGGACTCACTCCGCCCTATACGTTCTATCCAATTTGGGTTTAGTCTCCAGAAGCACTGCCCTCTCATACTAGTCTCGGCCAGTTCCACCATGATTGGGGAGTGATCCGAGATCCCCCTTGGTTTATACGTTATTCCAGTGACCTGTGGCAGTAGACTCCGGGAGACCAAAACCAGATCGATCCGGGAGAAGGTCTGATGCGATGATGAGTAGCAGAAAAATTGTACTGTTTTAGGGTTATGCTCCCTCCATGGGTCCACCCACCCCATATTATTTATAAATTCTACGAACCCCTTATTCCCCCTGGCCTGCCCGGACCTCGCACTCCTCCTATCGACCTGGGGATCCAGCACATTATTAAAGTCTCCTAAACAGACCACAGGGGCATGCGGCGCCAGGGCCGCGAATTCAGCTGCTTTGGTAAGGACTTCATATGAAAAGGGTGGGGGGATATATACCGCAAGTAACAAAATCTGCTTATTATTAATTGTGCAATCGAGAAAGACATATCTACCACCAGCATCAATTTTTACTTTGTTACAGACAAATGAGACAGTCTTTTTTATTAGGACTGAAACACCCCTGGACGCGGATGTAAAGGAGGCATGATAGGAGTATCCAACCCACGACTTCCTCAGCGCCATTAGTTTTCCTCCCACCAAGTGTGTTTCAAGCAAGCAGACCACATCTGCATTATAGTGCCTAAGCTGATTTAGCACCAGGGACCTTTTAATCTTGTCATTTATGCCCCTTATATTCCAAGACAATAATCTAATCATTTTAAATTAGAACCATGGTTCCCAAACATATCTCCGTTACATCCCCATCCATTGCCCGCTTTCCATTTTTTTTTTCCTGCTGCCACAGCATTATATTGTATACTGCATATATTACAATTGTCAACATTAAAGAAAGAATACATATACCCTCCCCCCTCCCTGTATACCATCCCTCCCTCAGTATACCTATACCCTTGACCCTCCCCCAGAAAAACACAAAAAATATCAAAAAACAAGAAAAAAAGCAAAAAACCCACACAAAAACAACAAAAAAAAAACAATATTACACACTTGTACCCTCTTCTCTGAGGGCTATAGCAATTGGGCCACCAATTTGCAGGGGGCTCCCTGACATGCTTATTTCTTAATTTTGCCCTCCTCTCCCTCTCCCCCCCTCCACCCTCCCAACAGGAGAAAGAAGAGAGACATCGACCGGAGAGACAAACAAGACCTGTGATTTAACCATCCGCCAGCTGCCGAGTTCCCGGTAGCTTTTTATCTAGCCACTTCGCAGCCTCATTGGGTGTGGAAAAGAAGAGAGTTTCTCCATCACTTATTACCCTTAATTTTGAGGGAAAAACCATAGAGTACTTTAAGTTATTGTCCCGCAACCTTCTTTTCACCTCCACAAATTTTGCTCTGTCCTTCTGGACTTCTAAAGTAAAGTCAGGAAATACAGCAATTTTAATCCCGTTGTGCTCCAATGGGCCTTTCGTGCGTAGTAGGCGAAGGATTGTATCTCTGTCCTGATGATTTAATATTTTGTCAATCAGTGTTCTAGGAGGGGCCGCTGGTGGTAGCGGTCTGAATGGCACCCTGTGTGCCCTTTCGACTGAGAAGTGGTCTGTAAAGGCCGCTTTCCCAAATTTGGTACTCAGCAGTTCTACTATGAATTTGGGCGCATCCGTACCCTCCACCTGCTCAGGCAAACCCACAAATCTGAGGTTATTTCTTCTCAGTCTTCCTTCAATATCTAGGATCTTAGTTTTCATTTCTGTCATTTGCAGGGCCATTTTATTAACCTTATTTAGCCATTGGTTATTTTTATCCTCAATTGCAGAAATACGCTCCTCTGCCTCCTTAATCCTCTCTGTATTTGCCTTTAATTCAGTTTTAATTGCCACAATTTCCTGCTGCACACCATTTATCTGGTCAGACAACCGTTGTTCCGAGCTATTAATAGCTTCTAAAACTTGCTGGAGTGTAATCTCCGGGATGGAGGTAGGCACTGGACTTTTATTTTTTGTTAGGGTGGCTTGGGGTGTTGAGGTAGGGGTTTCTGCCGCATTCTTGCCCTGGCCTCGGGCAAATTTCTGGAGCCGGGCTGCAGCTGCTGTATTGCCCGTTTTACCCATTCTTTCAATAATGCCTGCACCCCTTTTTTTTTATGATACAGTCCCGGTCAAAGTCGCTTATGCTTGCACACTTATCGATATACAGTCACAATCACGGCTGCCTGGACTTGCCCAGCCAGCCCGTAGTTCTGTATGCAATCAAGGGCAGTATGCTGTTTGCCACTTGCGCCACAGATTCCAACTCACTGGTCCAAAGTACATACAGCCAGGCCTAACAGGGGGATTTAGCACACGTGCCACAATAGTGCTGAATCCGTTATCAACTTCTGCCAATCACACCAGCAATATTCGAAAGGTATAATAAATGCACGGCAAGTATACTGCACCAGTTTGTTGTCTTCTTTGGTGGGTCACGGGAGACTTACAGTGATGTGGACTTATCCTCTGGGCTTGGACTTATCTGGATATTGCAGTTGAAGTGTGTGGGTGCTCTCACCACCTCACACTATTGGAGTTCCAGCGCCTTTCCCCTTCCTTATGTCACTTTGTCTTGCCTCCTCACGCTCCACTTGTGGTCAAGCCTGATTAATATGAGCTGCTGTGATCAAGCCAGATATCATAAGCTGCTGTGGTCAAGCCAGGATATCGTGAGCTGCTCTCGCTCCAGCCTTCCTCCTGTTAGTGCAGCCGGCTTGTGCAACCACGCTGCTGCGGCGGTTAGGAAGCCGGGTGCAGCACTTTTCTGCTTCCCCCTGCTGCCTTGTAGCTGGATCCCGTTCTGGCTGGTTCCGCCCGTCCGCCGGAAGCGGACGTTCAGCCGAGTATTGCCAGGTATCAGCGTCCGGGCGTCTGTGGCTCAATTACTGCTGCCCACCTGTCACTGGCTCACACTACTACAGCATCCACGAGCGCCGCGGATATGGCCCCCGGAATTCGATCTCCTCGGCGGGCATCAGGTACACAGGTAGAGCCCGGATGCATCCATGTCAGGGAGCTCACTCTCCCTCCTGCTCACACCTGCCCCGCCGTGGCCCCGCCCCAACTTCTTTCGTTTAAGGAAGATTCTTAGAAGATCCCTGAGCGCCAATCGTTGGTCCTCCAGCAGGAAGACCCTTTGGGTCCTGGCGCCTATTAAGGCTCCCAGATGTACCATCTTTTGTGATGGACTTGTGCTGGACTTTTTCCCATTTATGTGCCAGCCATGTTTCTGCAGGAGGGCCACCGTCAGATTGAGATGAATCTGAAGTGTCTCTTGTGATTGAGCCAATACCAGGAGGTCGTCTAGGTATGGTAAAAGCACCCCCTGAGTTCTCAGAGCTGCAGCCATAATGGCCATGATCTTTGTAAACACCCTCGGCGCTGTTGATAAGCCGAAGGGTAGAGCTCTGAATTGGTAGTGACGGTCCCTGATTGCGAACCGGAGGAACCGCTGGCGGTCTGTTCTAATCAGCACATGGAGGTATTCATCCTGGATGTCCAGGGATGCCATGAAGTCCTCTGGCTCTAGGGCTTGTAGAATGGACCTGAAGGATTCCATCCTGAATTTGGGCACTCTGAGATATTCGTTCAGTTGTTTCAAATTGAGGATGGGACGGAATGAACCGTCCGGTTTGAATAGAAACCTGCTCCTCGCTGAGAAGGCGGAACTGGTATCACCATCCCTGCTGCTAGTAGGGAGTGTATGGAGCTGGCTAATGCAGCCGCTTAGTCCAGCTCTCGAGGGGTGCTTGTTGTGTGGAGAGCGGCCCTGAAATGAAAGGGAGTATCCCTGAGATACGATGGTGTTTACCCACCTGTGGTGGTTGTGGCTCGCCATATCTCGGCAAATAGTAACAGGCAACCGCCCACCTGAGAGGTCTGGTGGGCCGCCCCTTTTTCATGCTGAGGGCTTAACAGTCTGTTTAGGGGCCTGACAGCGCCCTGCCCAGGACTGTTTAGGCTTGGAGGCTGAAACTCTTTGGGGAAGGTTGAACTCTTGCTGAGGGCTGTCCTCGAGCTCTTCCCTGGGGCCGAAAGGACCAAAAGGACTGAGCTCGAGCCTTTGGAGGAGCGGAAGGCAAGAAAGCCGTTTTGGAAGTGGCTATTGTGGCCACAATCTTGTCCAGCTTTGGGCCAAACAGGACATTACCAGTAATGGCAAAGCCTCCAAGGCCAATTTTGAATCTGCGCCCGCATTCCATGTGCGCAACCAGAGAGCCCTACGGGCAGTTACTGAAGATGCTGATATCTTAGACGATAGAGCTGCAGGGGATGCAGTTTAAATCCCGGCGTTCAGAATCCCGACGCTGGAATCCCGACCGCCGAAATCCCGACACTCTCTCCCTCCGTGGGTGTCCACGACACCCCTGGAGGGAGAATAAATTAGCGTGCCGAGCGTAGCGAGGCACCGGGCCCGCTGCGTGCCGAGCGCAGCGAGCCCGCAAGGGGGAGCGATCCATGTCCCCCCCTTGTCGGGATGTCGGCGTCGGGATTTTGAACGCCGGGATTTCATACTGAATCCAGCTGCAGCATCTACTGCAGCCTCCTCTAAATATGTGGCAGCTTCCCTTATTAGGTCCACTGTCAACAGCAACTCTGAGCGACGAGTATCTGTTCCTGTAAATTGTACACCCATGCGGAGGCCATTGCTGGTCTGGCTGAGACTCCTGCATTGGTAAACACAGTTTAAAGACAGTGTTAAATTTTTCTATCAGTGGGGTCCTTAAGAGAAGCCACTGTGAGAATAGGCAGAGTGGTTGCTTTAACCAAGCGAGCTACATGAGCGTCTACCTGTGGAGGCGTTTCCCATTTCTGACTGTCTGCTTGAGCAAACGGAAAGAAGGATATGAGACGTTTAGATACCAGAAACTTTTTGTTCGGGTGTTGCCACGCTTCTGACAGTTTTAGCGCCCAACAGTTAGGTACTCAAGCAAAGTGGATAATATATCTCTTACTTCTCAATGCATATGTCCTCAAAGGCTCCAAACATTTTTTTCCTCATACAATTTTCTCCATAATGGATGTATATGCAAAAAAGAGGTGAAACAAACAATGTGAAGTCCAATTTTTACAGCACTAAAAGTTCATAGGGGGTCCCGGGATGTACACCCTTGATATTCTTCCCTCCTATTCTTCTTCCCTTAAAGTGTCTGTTCAGGTTATTTTTATCGGTTCACCACGTGTCACCATAGGATATATATGCGTACATGTATGCTTATATGTGAGGAAATAGGAATAAACACATCAGGGTTTCTTTTGAACTCGCTGTGCTTACTTGTATGCTTATTGAAAACATGTATGACTCCTCCTGTCAAGGTTTCTTTAGATAAGGATTCTCCGGACATCGGGGTTAATAAAAACGGTAATTTTTATTCATAAAACCACGTGCAAATTAAAACCAGTCCAAACAGGTATATACACAGACTAGAGGATACCTTAACTGGGAAAAGATGGAATAGCAAAGCCCGGGGTCCTCACCAGTATGAGTGGTCCAAGTTTTCACTCAGGGTCTGTATACCAAATTACAACACCGTACCAACGCGTTTCGACCTGGATGGTCTTTTTCAAGGTGGTGTTGTTTACCTTCCATGTGGGGGTATATATACCTGACTATGATCACTCCCCCTGAACTCAGGGGGATGGACACAGTCCAGCAAACATTACAATCGATGTGAACATTCAAGTGCAAGATAAACTGTGGACATATATTAAAATCTAATGCTTAATACATATATAAAATAGAGAAAACGATGGTGTTAAACAGGTAAAAAAGTACAAAATAGCTCAATCACCCGGCACATGTGACAAGATCCAAGAATTAAAACTAAAGGATAGATCTTCGATGTTGAAATACAAACGAAAAGAAAAACAGGATGACAATAAATCAAGCTTAGCCTTCATCACGCAGTTTAATAACCAACACAAAGACTTAGAAAAAGCCATAAGAAAACATTGGCACATCTTGACCAAGGATCCCCTACTGAAAGAACACATTGGAGAAAAACCAAAGTTCATATACAGAAGAGCTGATAATATAAGATCTCAATTAGTTAAAAGCGCCATCCCGGAACAGAGAGAGGGAAGAATAAAAACCAAGGGTTTCCACAGGTGTGGCATGTGCCAAATGTGTAAAACTCACAAAAATACCCCTACAAAAGTAACTGATTTCACATCCACCTACAATGGTTCCTCCTATAAAATCAACGAGTTCATCACTTGCAATAGTAAAAATTGTATAAATCTAATTCAATGTAAGTGCGGTCTCCAGTATGTGGGGAAAACGAGCAGGACTTTGAGAGAAAGATGGACAGAACATGTCCGTAACATAAAAAAAGGAATGACAGGACATCTCCTCTCGGAACACTTTAAAAATAAACATGAATGCTCACCCCAAGAAATTGCACTAGTAATAGGCATTAAAAAAGTAACTGGCAACTGAAGACAAAAAGGATAGTGACACTATTCTGGCACAAAGTGAGATGAAATTTATATATAACATGAACACTTTGACCCATAAGGGACTTAATGGGGATTTTGAAATCAAATGGTTTTTGTGGATGAAGCCAACCTCCCCCCCGGTTTTATATATTATGCCATGAATTTAGGAATCTCATATTCATAGGTGATTCACTAAGTCTTTAAATATACACATCTTTTGTACATCATGCAATATATCAAGCAAAATGAAATGTATTAAGACTTCCAGATTCGTAAAAGTATACATCTTTTTTGGATTTAAGATCTCTATTATTTGTGATAAGAACCGCGTCCAGAGATTTAAACTATAATGGTTCAATTTTTCAGTATTGTTCCCTAGACGGGATATGTAACATTAAATCATGTTAGTATCCTGGTGGTGCGTGTCAACTGTGCGGTTCAATATTCATTTCCGCATACAATATATAATATGGTCCCCACAAGATGGCCGTGCGGGTCATGATGCGGTCCACCTGTCTAATATATGCTTTTAATTCCGTTTCCACCTACAAACATAGATCATGGTCCCCACAAGATAGCCGTGAGGGTCATGATGCGGTCCACCCGTCCAATATGTGCTTCTAATTTTGCTTCCACCTACAACATAGATCACGGTCCCCACAAGATGGCCGTGCGGGTCACGCCGCGGCCCACCCAACGCTACCACGCCGCGTCACGTTCTAGTATGTGCTGGTCCGTCCTCCACTTACACAAAAAAAGAAGATGGAAGTGCGGGTCATTTGTGCGGTCCACCGGGCAGAACTAAGAGCTATCTAGACCTATACAGAGAAACCGGAGGTGACGTTCGTAGGCGCACGTCACCCCCGGAAGGCAACAGGGAACATGCATGGGCTAATAACAATAGTAAGAAAATAAAGAGACTTGTATATTTCATTCAGCTCACGGGGTTGTATACCCTTATATGGACTTCCGGTCACATGTGCCGGGTGATTAAGCTATTTTGTACTTTTTTACCTGTTTAACACCATCGTTTTCTCTATTTTAAATATGTATTAAGCATTAGATTTTAATATATGTCCACAGTTTATCTTGCACTTGAATGTTCACATAGATTGTAATGTTTGCTGGACTGTGTCTATCCCCCTGAGTTCAGGGGGAGTGATCATAGTCAGGTATATAAACCCCCACATGGATTGTAAACACCACCTTGAAAAAGACCATCCAGGTCGAAACGCGTTGGTACGGTGTTGTAATTTGGTATCCAGACCCCGAGTGAAAACTTGGACCACCCATACTGGTGAGGACCCCGGGCTTTGCTATTCCATCTTCTCCCAGTTAAGGTGTCCTTGTTATACCTCTAGTCTGTGTATATACCTGTTTGGACTGGTTTTACTTTGCACGTGGTTTTATGAATAAAAATTACCGTTTTTATTAACCCCGATGTCCGGAGAATCCTTATCTAAAGAAACCTTGACAGGAGGAGTCATACATGTTTTCAAGTAAGCATACAAGTAAGCACAGGGAGTTCTAAAGAAACCCTGATGTGTTTATTCCTATTTCCTCACATGTATGCATACATGTACGCATATTCTATCCTATGGTGACACGTGGTGAACCAATAAAAATAACCTGAACAGACACTTTAAGGGAAGAAGAATAGGAGGGAAGAATATCAAGGGTGTACATCCCGGGACCCCCTATGAACTTTTAGTGCTGTAAAAATTGGACTTCACATTGTTTGTTTCACCTCTTTTTTGCATATACATCCATTATGGAGAAAATTGTATGAGGAAAAAAATGTTTGGAGCCTTTGAGGACATATGCATTGAGAAGTAAGAGATATATATTATCCACTTTGCTTGAGTACCTAACTGTTGGGCGCTAAAACCTTCTATATTTGTCTAATATTGCTTGTCTAAACCCACCAGGAGTTACCTTCCTGGTGTAAAGCTGCCCTCACCAGCGCCAAAGGTTGTATATTTGTGTTTTGAATTAACGCTTCTGACAGTACCTCCTCCAAGTCTGTATTAGAAGGGAAAATAGCCAAGGACTGAGGACTGAGTGTCCTGCATGCTAAGAGACATCCTAACAGCCTTAATTAAAGAGTTTACCCTGGTCTGGGTCATCCTCCCCTCTTTATCAGGTTCTTCTGCGTCAACCTCATCCTCCGTGTCGACTAGCACCTGCTCCTCTGGGTCGTCATCAGAATCTGACTGATGAGCCACTAAAGGAGCCTGTGCCTTATGTTTAGGCAGTGGGGCCTTCAACATGGACTGTAATAAGGCAGACACCTGAACTAAAACCCAGAACTGAGGTGGCTAATCCCTGCACCCAGGCAGGCTCAGAATCAACTTCAGGCTGTGTCTGTACCGGCTGCGCAGACTGCGTAGGCTCCCTGGCTGCAGCCAACTGTGAGGCTAACTCCTTCATAGCAGATGAAAGCGAGGATGCCCAACTTGGCTCTACTATAAGTGGAGCTGAGGGTCCGTCAGGGGAGTCCTGTAAAGAGCAGCGGTCACACAGGCCAGCATGGTCCTGTTCAGAGGAATAATTCTCTTTGCATTTAGTGCATGTGTAAGCATGCAGCCTAGGAACTTCCCTGGCAGGTTTAGTTACTAAATTAGTGTGGAGCAGAGGTCTGTTGAAAAACCTGGTCCTGTAACGCTTAGAGGAGCAGGAATCCCAGTGCGCTTCTCCCTCAGTGAAGTCCCATGTAACGGCGCGATTAATGACTCATGCGGCGTCTGTAAAATGGCGGGGATCCGGCGCTTGCCGGGCGGCCCCGCATACCGACGCCGCTGCCCACACTCAAGTCTCCCTGGTGGTCCAGCGGGGCAGGGTGCACAACCTATTGAAAGGCGGCGTTCTGGCCGCTTGCTAGTGCAGCCCGGCGATCCCCCTCGCCGAGCTGCTCAGCCGCTATTACATGCGCGCATGTGCACGCTCCCAGCGGGGAGCGCGTTACCTGAAGCGGTTGTCACCGCTGAAGTCCCGGTCCCCGTCGCGGCTGCGTCTCCTCAGTGCCTGGAGCCAGCCGACACCCCCGCTGTGGAAGCCAAGTGTGAGGTGTGCGGCTGCCGGGTTCCGGGTGATGGAGCGCAGTGCAGGGGTCTAACAGACCCTCAGCGCTGCTGCTCTGTCACTGACTCCAGTCAGTGTAAAAATAAGATTAAAAAATAAATAAAAAACGAAGTTTAGGCTGCTAAAAGCAGCTCCTTTTAAAATGCGTGTTGGCTCCTGCCAGCACAATCAAAACTGAAAGTAGCTAGCCTAGGAGGCAGGGTAGAGGAGGGGAGGAGCCAGGGCTGTCTCTAGGCAGTCCAGAAGTTTTATCCTTTCTGGTGCTGGAAAGGTCGTGACCTCACTCTCTACCCACTGTAATCCCTGGGGCCCCTGACGTCTGCCGCAGAAGAAAACACAGATAACGCTACCTTCGCCACAATGGGTCAAAATCAAGCCAACACCTCACTCCATAGGTCTTAAAAATGCTAGGTGAATGCGGCCCATCTGTACATAATATAATTCAAAAGTCAATAGCTACAGGAAATATGAGCACATTTACCTGGCAAGCCAAATGCACTGCTTGAATAGCACCGTCCTCAAAGCATTTACATATAGATGGGTGCAGCTTCTGAAGCTGGTATTGTTCTTTACAATAAATTGATATCTGCTTAATTGGTTCTTCCTGTTGCAAGAACAATACAATGTATGAATTAGGAGAAACATAGCACAGTTATACAAGTCAAACAAATAAAATATTATTATTCAGATAAAAAACAACAGCATTGGTTAAAACTGTATCTGAAATCAAGGTACTTAATGAAATCACTTGCATTCCTGAAACAATCCTAAACACACATTTTATTTACACTATAGTTCAGCTCACATTAAGGCCAGCTAAAAATTAGAACAATGTATAGCTGGCAAATAAGATGCCATTGGGACCAGGGCCGGTGCAAGGCACCGGAGCGCCCCAGGCGAGTCGGGGGCTGGGGGGTACCTGTTGCGCCGTCTGGGGAGCGGGCAGGGGGGTCCATGCTGGCGTCTGACAGCAGCCTGCGGTGGTGTCCTTGCCGTGCGGGTACCTGCGGCGTTGTGTATAAAGCTGGCTGCGGCGGGGGATCCCTGCAGTGAATCAGAAGCCGGCATGGACCCCCTTTTCACGAGGGGGCGAGGGGCGAACTGCCACCCTTCAGTGGCAAATGCCTAGACCTGCCTAGTGGTGGCGCCGGCCCTGTTTGGGACCATACATCAGCAGGTGCATACACACTTACAGGATGCAGGGGACGATGGCGCAATCAAACATGCTATGCTGCATTCGGAAGCATGTCATTGTCAACGATGACTTCGGGTTGACCTGCAGCAGGGCTGACAATTAGATGTCACCTGCGAATGAGGAAGCGCACCAATCAAACATGCACACTTAACAATATGCCCGATTTGTCATTCCGATTTACCCGGAAACGACAAATCTGGCCAATATTGTGCCTATGCCTAAATGTATTTGTCTCAATTCTGAAAAGGGGTATGTTTTGTTATGCAATCACATGGCTAAGGGCGGCCTTAATAAGTTACCTGTTTAATTTTCCTGAGTAAAATTGAGAGAAGATGGTCCTTCCACTTCTGGCTCTTGTTATCACCAACTTTAAGTATGTGATCCCATGCCTAGATTAAAAAAATATATAAAAATTAAAAGTGCCACTTTTTCATTCAAGAACTAATTACTGTGGATGTATTTTTATATAGTGCCTAATGAAAACAATCTGAGTTTCTGAAGTATGTGACCTCTTGTATGGTACTATGGAGATAAACATTTTTAGGTCCTTACATTATTAT
This sequence comes from Crinia signifera, assembly GCF_055691185.1. Taxonomy (NCBI): domain Eukaryota; kingdom Metazoa; phylum Chordata; class Amphibia; order Anura; family Myobatrachidae; genus Crinia; species Crinia signifera. Next base: position 27,014,335 of record NC_139220.1, read on the forward strand.
TATTATTATTATTATTATTAGAATAGAATAAACTAGGAATATTTTGTGGATTACAGTACAGCATCAAACAGGGGTAAAGGGGGGGGAGAAATTACATACATTACATTAAGATATTACATGCATTCCATTACTAGCTACGACTATGGTGGATAGGTCGCCAAGTAGGGTCACATTGTTTGGCTGTTGATATTGGGATTGCTATCGCTTTGATTGGACTGTTCAGGTGATGGACGGCTAACGGAAAGAAGCTTCTTGCTGATCTGGACATTTTGGCGGGGACAGACCTGAACAGTCTTCCAGATGGTAGGATGTCAAACAGGTTGTGACCGGAATGCAGCTTGTCCTTCGCAAACTTCTCAGCGCGTTTCCTTACCCTGGATGAGAACAGATCCCTTATCGGGGGGAGGTCGGTCCCTATGATCCTTTCCGCAGTCTTCACTACCCTCTGCAGTTATGGTTTGTCATTCTTGCTTGCGCCACCGTACTAGATTGTGATCGAGGAACATAAGACAGACTCCACAATGGCGGTGTAGAATACGCACAGCAGCTCCTGTGGGATGTTGAATTTCCTGAGTTGCCTCAGGAAGAACAGGCGCTGTTGGGCCTTTTTGATATTTGTGGTTATGTTTAATCCCCATATTAGGTCGCTGGACATGGTTGTTCCTAGGAATTTGAAGGATTCAATCCGCGACACCACTGTGTTGGCTATTGTTAGCGGGACCAGTGAATTTGGTTTTTCCTGTAGTCGACCGCCATCTCAACTGTTGTGGTGGGGTTTAGATCGAGGTTGTGGCTGCTGCACCACTGTGTCAGCTTCTCCACTACACGCCTGTACCATCCTTGATTAGGCCGATGATAGTGGTGTTGTCTGCGAATTTGATGATTTTCACTGACTGCTCAGCTAAGGTGCAGTCATTCGTGTAAAGAGAGAAGAGCAGAGGGGAGAGGATGCATCCTTGGGGGGCTCCAGTACTGATTGTTTGTGTGCTGGACGAGAAGGTGCCGGCTTTGACCACCAGTTTCCTTGCCAATAGAAAGTCCACTATCCATGAGCATGTTGATCCTGGGACTCCTAAGGAGAGGAGTTTTGGCTGCAGGATGCCGGGGACGATAGTGTTAAATGCTGAGCTGAAGTCCACGAATAGGACTCTCGAATAGGTGCCTGGGTGGTCGAGGTGTTGTAAAATATGGTGCAGCCCGAGGTTGACAGCATCCTCTACACTTCTGTTTGCCCGGTAGGCGAACTGCATGGGGTCAAGGTGAGAGTTGGTCACTTCTCTCAGGTGCTTCAGTACTAGTCTTTCGAATGCTTTCATGGCCACTGAAGTTAGTGCAATTGGCCTGAAATCATTTAGGTCCTTCGTGGGTGTTTTCTTGGGGACCGGGAAGATAATAGAGCGTTTGAAGCAGACAGGAACCTTGCACAAGTCCAGGGAGGAGTTGAATATCGTTGTGAAGATGGAGACGAGCTGAGCTGCACAGGTCCCAAGGCAGGATGGTGACACACCCTCCGGTCCCGCAGCCTTCTTAGGTTTTATTATATAGTAATTAACAGTTCCAGGAGCTATCCCTTACATTACTGCCGACACTACCAATACTGCATACCAAGATGGCTATTTCAGACAAGATCCCTTCAAGATGTATTGGGTAGTATTTTCCCCACCATCCAGTACACCGCACAACTGATAGATGGATCTTCCTCCTATGCAGCAAATATAGCATATAGATCCAATAAGCGTACATAGATCTTGAGTATAGTCACTGCATGGCATGGTTTACTTGGTTACAGTAACCTATATCAATCAATAGGAGTCACAGACACATACCCATAGACATGGTTTTTCACAGTGATTCATAACGGTAGACATGTTGGGTCAAAACGACCCATATGCGTACACATGCTGGGTCACAGAGACCTATACCCGTAGGCATGTAGGGTTGCAGAGACCCATTCCTGTAGACATGCAGGTTCACAGTGACCATCACACTAGTGCATTTTGGCCCGATTCCAGCTGATTCCCACCAATCAGGCTTTTTAGCAACTACGATGTATCGCATCCGACTTCCCGAACTCCCCCCCGGCAGCCCTTTTACATGTGATTTATCACATGCGAGGCAAGTCGGACTAGTATATCAGGGCCTTTAGACATACTGGGTCGCAGAGTACCATACCCCCAGACATGCTGGGTCACACTGATCCATACCTATAGACATGATGGGTCACACTGACTTAGCCACAATCGCTAGGTATGTACACACTTTCAGACCTAACTATAGATCAGAGTAGGCTCACAGATGTCCCCTCCAATGTAGTTACATGTCTGATATGCAGAGGGTCAGAGATGTTACCTAAAGTAAATGTGGGTGGGAGACGGTTGTCATGGGTGCACATGTAGCAGTACATGACTGAAGCCTTTGAATTCCTCCTCATCATATAATGATGCTACAGACATAATGGGGCAGCTGCTGTATATGGATTTCCTTACTGGTACATGCCAAGCACACCACCCAATGCCAGTCTGCTCCATCTACCTGGTGCATCACTGTGTGGATCGATCACTGAATTTTAGAACAAATCCAAGTGGAAGTTGTGGAATTGCAAAATGTCTATAAATGCAATTATCTGATACAACTCAATAGGCATTTACCAGGAGTTCATAATGAAATGTTCCTCTATAGTGACCGGAATTAAATTTGTGCCCGTAGACATCTTCAAGCCATTTTGCTGTTGTTATCAATGCTTGATCCAAAGCTTTGTCCTTTACAGATGGCTGTGACTCAACTTCAGCTTCTGGCATATCAACTGAGCTCTCATACTAAAGAAAGAGGAAACAGGGAGATAATGACATGATGTAATGGAGATTTCATCCCTTGCACATTGTCATAGGATAAAATATACAAGAAAGTCAGAAAGTCAAATATAGCATTACATAAATATGATACTTTACTAGGTTAAGTAGGTAAGTATACTCTGGTTCAAGTAAGTATTCTTTCTTTACATGTACCTTTCTCTCCTTACAGTGGGTATATGACACATAGAATTCAGTTGTTCATTATATAAGTTTAATAATTTATTTGCATAACAATCATATTATTCAACTCATCACACACAAAACATTGTGTAAATAAATGGATCACTACATTTCGTGTTTTATTTTACTGGAACTTGAATGAAGCATCTCATCCCAGAAAGTTTCTGATCAAAACGGTGTCAAAAATAAACCGGTGCCACCCGTCTGGACAATCCAGAGGATTAAGACAGAACAATGGTGGACGGCGGCACTCAAATAAATGACACAGACTGCCGGGGTATTCCCAACGTTTCAAGACCTTTCGGTTCCTTTATCAGTCTTCTGCACTTGATAAAGGGACCGAAAGGTCTTGAAACGTCGGGAATACCTCGGCAGACTGTGTCATTTATTCGAGTGCCACCGTCCACCATTGCTCTATATACAGTATATATATATATACACACACATACACACACACATACAGGGACTCAACACTCACCATAATGAACTAACTCACCTTAGCATACAATTAATCAAATGAATAATGGGGTTTTAGTTCATGAATTGATCAATACATTTAAGCTTCAGCCTATCGCCAAGGGGCCCCCATCTCACTGCAAGTCCTACACTAGCAATTGCCTCTTGGCAGGTGAGCTTTAAACCAGGAAAAAACACATTTCCACTTTAGCTATGATGTGTCAGCAGTTGGCAGGCTCTTGGGAGACAATTGCTAGTGTAGGACTTGCAGTGAGATGGGGGCCCTTGGCGATGGGCTGCAAGCTTAAATGTATTTATCAATTCATGAACTAAAACCCCATTATTTATTTGATTATTTGTATACTAAGGTGAGTTAGTTCATTATGGTGCGTGTTGAGTCTCTGTATGTGTATTTATTAGAGCATGTGGTCACAGGCCACTTCACCCCAACCTGGGAATGGCGAGTGCTGCTTGCACCCCATTTGCAGAGATGGCGAGTGTTGTGGTACTCTGTATCTATATATATCTATATATATCTATATATATATATATATATATATATATATATATATATATATATATAGATATATCTATAGATATATAGATATATCTATATATCTATAGATATATCTATATATCTATATATATATATATATATATATATATATATCTATATATATATATATATATATATATATATATATATATATATCTATATATCTATATATCTATAGATATATATATATATATATATCTATAGATATATATAGATAGATAGATATATATAGAATGGGGTGCAAACAGGATCGGGTGCAGTGGCCTGTGACCACACACTCTAGTAAATACAAACACTCACTACAACAAACTAACTCACCGTAACATTCAAATAATCAATTAAATAAATAATGGGGTTTTAGTTCATGAATTGATCAATGCATTTAAGCTTGCAGCCCATTTCCAAGGGACCCTTGGCGATGGGCTACAAGCTTAAATGCATTGATCAAAATCCCTCTTTACTTAAGTGGACTATTAGATATATACTGGGTGCAGATTGATCACACATTGTCCAGGCTTGGATGATATTGAGGTAGGAGACGATCGCTGCTGCCGCACATGATAGTGAAGAGCTGACGCGGGACGGCCAATCATGAGAGGCGCAGTGTTGTGGAAGATGAGCCACACACTTCCGGGTATGGGTGCCTTTGGCGTGTGCTGTCGGCCTCATACACCGGGGGGGATGTAGGTGAATTACTGGCGATCCGGTAAGCACGTAGTGCAGATAATGCACTGAATGGATGCTTGTATGTTACATGTGCCTGTATGTTTGTCTTGTTTGTCTCTGGGCTAGATAGGGTATGGTATTTGGATTTGACTAATTGCTACTATGTAGGTGTGCTGTGGGAGGTCCTGCACACCTGATAATTAATGTTGATAATGGGCAATGATCCCTAATTGGCTAAGGTATAAATGGCCTCTATGATAGTCTCAGTTTATGTCTGGCTTGCTGTGGTGACACATTGAAAATCTGTAGCTGTCTTGAAAACGACCCTCCGGGGTTGAAACATTGACCATGCCTGTCTATATCTTTGATTAAAAAGCAATTTTACCTGCGGTGGTGGTGAGTGCCCTCTCTGGCCTAAAAAAACGGACTTGTTGCTATATCTATATATAGAGCCACCGAGCCCGAAGTGCGGCGAGCGCACGCGTATCTGCGTCCGCTCACCTCGCTGTGCTCACCACACTTTCTAAGATTAACTCCACGCCCGCGTGGACACTGGGGTTATGACGTGGATAGTGGGCATATGATCCTTTATGTGTTAGCAGGGCTCCAGTTACATAATTTGCGTAACTTACGTCATCTGCGTGAGTTACGTAGTTTACCTAGCAGCATAGTGGTTACTCCACTACGCAAACTACGTAACGGGCTCCCAACTAACATGTAACAGTACCAAAATGTCTCTTTTCTGTCTGCAGCTGTAAATAACCATAGCTTACTGCAGCCTTTCTGAGGTAAAAGGACTCTTTTCTGTTTAAAGCTGTAAATAACCACTAGGTGATTCATCGCGCCCTACGGAAGCTCTTCACACAGTCGTAAGGGGCTCCGCCTTCTTAATCTGTGGACTTTTGTATTGCGTGAAATATAGTGCGCGGCTGGTAGGGGAGGGGTGGGTGCAGCAATGATGGGGGTGCAGGAGGGTGTGTGGGGTGCGGTGGGTGGGGTAGGGGCGTGTGGGATGGTAGTGTAGGTGCTAGAGGTGTGAGGGTGGTGGGTTGTGGAGGTTCATGTGCAGGGATGCTGTGGGATGGAGTGGCGGGTGCAGGGCGGCAGCGAGTGGTGGAGGGGCGGGTGGGTGGATGGCAGAACTGTGTGCTCGCATACACACAACAGTGGCGGCAAAGCAGTGACTATAGTGTGTTCAGTGACTTTCAGCAGGCAGGCACTATATGCAGCAGGTATTAGTGCCTGTGGCCAGGCCCATTTGGTGCTCTGCAGGCCAGTGGGACCTATGTTACAACTTTTCCAAACTTCTTCCTGGGAAGCGTGCAGGAGGGTAACAAGCAGCAGTGCCCCAGGCACAGCGCCTATATGGCACCCCCTTCCTTTGCACCAGCAGACCTGTACAATAACATGCAGAACCAGGTAACCCCCGGTATGTGAGCAGGGCAGTAGGGGCTGTGGGATCGGTGTTTTAAAGGAGTGAAACCCCACTTGGGACTGTTTAGTTATTAGTGCGGCACGCACTCTCCCCCCCCCCCCAATAAAGATGCGTTTGGTACCTATAGTAGTACTGGCCTGGGCGCAGCAGCTCTGCAGCTTATCGTCTCTCCCGCAGGCTGTGTGAAGTGATCAGTAGCATCCGCGGCGGCACCATGACTATAGCGGGGGTGACTGCGTAGGATGTCGGCGGCAGGAGGGGTGTTCGGGACCAGTCCAGCTCATTATCTCTCCCACAGGCTCCATAGCTGTAGGTGCGGCGGCGGCAGCTCTGGCTGCTCTGAAGATATCGGCGGCAGCGCTCTGCTGGGTGAGGGCCAGGCCGCGCAGTGTGTGTGGGAAGGACAATGGGGAGGGAGCGGAAGTGGAGGGGCGGCTGACGATTGAGGTGAGGATGGTTGTCACCAAGTTAGGGAGAAGCATGTATTGTGTGCGGGCTTGCCTCTCATACTACTGTTTAGCAAGTAGATGATCTTATTTGACTACTTTTGTTATTTCCTATATATATAGCCCACAACTTTCAATCCATGACTTCGCCCAGCGTTATACACACACTCACAGATTGAGGTACTTATGTATTATCTGGGCGCCCGATATAAGGATTGTATGCCTTAACTTAAGGCATGCAATGCGATGGACCCGATTTTTCCATAGGATTCAATGTTAAAATGGACTGAGTCCATTTTAACATAGGATTAGATGGAAAAATGGGTCCTTTTCCTTTCCCCACTATCCAAGTGGGCATGGAGTTAGATATAAACCGAGGCCGAAGCGTGGTGAGGGGACGTGGATTCGTTAAAAAGTATTCCACGTCCGCTCGCCACGCTTCGGGCCGCAAGGGACCCTTTGGAACGGGACCAGGGAGGGGAGAGCCGGCAGCTTCAAAAATCGGTACAAAATGATTTTGCCGGTACAGTACTGTTAACATGCTACTGACTTTTTTTGTGCAGCTGCCGAGGCTGCTGGGAATTATTCACCACTGTAAACAAATTCACTATAGCGTGCTTCATCATGACACACAATACATTGTATAGAAGGTTATTACATATATACTACACACTGTGCAATTACATATACCTACTCACCAAGAAACCTGGCAAACTTATTAGAGTTAAGATGATTGCTGCAGAGAGAGCAGGGAGCTCAGACTGGTCCTTCAATGATAGGTTACAGCAGATACTGTTGTGCAGGGCAAGGCTAGCATCACAGCATTTCTGAAGTGACTCTGCATTAATAGGTCTGCAAATTAGCACAAAGAAGTAGAAGTATATTAGGAAAGATACATTTAAACATTTGTTGCGTGGCCTGCAATTACTTTACGTACAGTTTAAAAACATTTCTGATGGAATAAAATATTGTGGGTCTCTTCATATGGTACGTAATTAAAAGACTGTGAGCTCCAGTGGGGGCAGGGATTGATTGATAAGAATGATAAAGACATACACGGGTATTCAATTGCTGGGGGGGTGTTAAAAAAAAGTCCCACAGCTGTTGGGATTTGCTATCCTATTAGGTGACAGAAAAATGGGACACACCATTTCTGATTTTTCTCGCACCAAGGGCCAAATGTATCAAGCTTCAAAAAGTGATATAGTGGAGAGTGAAGACACAGCAGCCAATCAGCTCCTGTCATATTCAAACCCAGCCTGTAACATGGCAATTCGGACCTGATTGGCTGGTTGTTTATCACTCTCCATTTAATCACTTCTTGAAGCATGATAGAACTGGCCCCAAGTCTGATTTATCGTACCAAGGGTGTAATTCAGACCTGATCGCACATCACAAATTCACAGCAGCCAGCGTTCAGGAAGACACACCCCCCCCCCCCCCCCCCGCGCTAGGTTCAAATCCCGCCTTGCGATTTATTGTGATCTGTGTGAATGGATGTGTACGGCTGCAAATCAATTCGCAGCCAAGTGAATATGGTTCAAAACCATTTATAAGCCACTCAACATGGAATGACTTTTACAGTGGGTACCACTCATCGCAGGCTCAGTGTAGCCAGAGACTTACTCGGCGATGGGATGGAAAAAGAAATATCGGGCCTGAAACTTATGTCACACACGCTCCCCTAAAACCCTTGGGGGCGCACCTGTATTTTCCCTGTCACTCCCAATTTTTTTTCTGGTGCACCTGGCGTTTATCTTGGCACTCGCATGGAATGCCCAGTTCCCACCCCCAGTTCCTGTGAATCACCTTGCGAAAGGGCAGCGATTAAATAAAGTAGCAGAATTTCATCACAGGATGGCCTCGCGCATGTGAACTATGGGCTGTACCCAAGCGTAGTCTAACAATAATTGGCCAATGTGCAAATTCACGGCCATGTGGTCAGGTCTGAATTACAAGTCTGTTTTTTTTTTTCTTCCTAAAATTGTTTAAATTTTGTGAAAAATCCCTGGGACCCCAGAATCCTAAAGTTGGAAGTTCCCAATTAGCTTAATTAGACTGTAATCAGGGCCGCCAAGAGGGGGGGTCTGGGTGTACTTGAGTCCCGGGTCCCGGACAGAAATGGGGCCCGAGAGTGTCAGCATGTATCAAATGCAAGGCTGACCTGACTGTTATGCCGGGTACGCACTGCCTAGAGCGCTACAGTGGAAGGTGCCGCCGGGATTCAGCTCAGCTGCTGTCAGACGACTGAGGAACCTGGCCGGCTGGGCAGGCAGAGAAGCAGGGACAGTGGATCATGGGAATTGTAGATCATATTTTAGTGCTCAGACGATGAGCAGTTAAATATAAACTACAAATCCCGTGATGCAGTTTAGCCCGACAGGCTACTAGTGGGAGTGAGAGCAATGAAGCGTCACAGGCAGGGCAGGCTCCCCGGTAAAATTTTGGGGAGTCGCCTAAGTGTGGGCACCTCCCGCACATAGGCCACGCCCCCAAAATGTTTAGAGGAGGGTGAAAGAAAACTAAAAACTGTAATCTCAGCAGCAGCACACACCTACAGCATGTGCTGTGCTGACAGCAGGCTCAGCATGACCTCTCACGCTGTCAGTGAGACACTCATGCTGAGCCTGCTGTCAGCACAGCACATGCTGTAGAAGTGTGTGCTGCTGTTGCTACCCGGGAGGGACGAAGGGGGAAGGGAGGGGGTCGGACCAGGGCTTCTGCGGGGCCCCTCCAGCATGCCTGGGCCCAGGTAATTAGTACCTGCTCACCCCCCCTCTCGGCTGCCCTGGTCACAGGACGTCTTGCCGGAATGTTTGTACTTTGAAGTTGCAATAAGGCTGATTATGTTTAGGAGGGAGACAGCTTTCCAGGTCTCCCCCTCTTTTTCATCCCTGCACAAATAAGTGCTTCAACACAGACAGGGTAATGATTCTTTCTTTTTTTCCCATGTAAAATTTTTTATTTAATTACCAGCAGCTGGTAATGTCAGTATTTATTTAATATAGAGCAAGTAAACTGGTATATGTGTGTGTGTGTGTGTGTGTGTGTGTGTGTGTGTGTATGTATATATATATATTTATTTTCAAGAGGGGTGGGGTTGGCGCGCCCCACTATTTCTGTCAGTCCTGGGCCTCACTATTTCTGGTGGCAGCCCTGACTAATTACTCCCCATCCAAAGCTGGCTTCTGTAGCAGCGGTGAGTATGTAATATGTGTGAATGCATGAGTGTATGTGTGAACTCCGGGGTAAGTGGAAACCCACCGCACCTCTAGTTCTGGCTGGTGTGGAAAGTGCTTCTCCCAGCAGACCACCAGAGAGTACCAGACATATATATATATATATATATATATATATATATATATATATATATATATATATATGCAAAGAGAGTATATAGAGTGTGCCAATACAAACACCACCACCAGCTCAAATATTGTTTGTATATGACTTAATAAACAATAGCTGGAACAGTTTTAAACAATTTTTAATAAAAAGATTTTGATTTTTTTTTAAATATGTTCAACATAAGAATCTTTACAGCAGCATGTGGTCCAGTGACTTAGATATCAGATTTCCATATAATGTTCATCAGAAATCCACATTTCCATTTAGTGTTCATCAGAAAACCAACGTGTTTCATCAGCTAGACTTCATCAGGGGTAAATAAAATCTCGATGTTGTAGTGAAGTCCGAACCTGTGACCAAACGCGTTGGGCATGGCTTCCTGTGATCCTGACGTTGTGACGTCCCCTTGGTCCATGACGATTTGGAGGAGAAGATCTGAGTAAGCGGCTGCTGGGCTGGGTCCTGCCGGCGACTGATCACCGCGTGTACGGCTGTTCCATCGGTGCCTTCCTGCAGTGCTGCCCGACTCCTCTATGGCAAGCTATGCTATTCATACCCCAATGTATGTCAGTATTATATAAGTAAAGTTGTGTTTATTTTATTACTGATTGGTGCACTTCATTTTATTCTTTTCTACAAGCATACTTTTGAGAATTCGTGGTTGATCCTAAAACTGGAGCGGCACACATTGTGGGACTTTTTGGACATTGTTATATACAAGGACTTTTGGGGGGGTATTCAATCTCATTTTATTCACCTCGTGCAGTCGACTTTATTATGGTTACGTTTTGCTCGACTGAAATATTTTTCCCTGCAAGCCGTGATCTCGCCAATTCAAAGTGTCAATCCTCGAAGTCTCCTCCTGTCGACGTTTGGAACGCCCATAACTCACAACATTGTATAAACTCGCCTTCGCGCCATGTCCGCGCCTATAAAAAGGCTTGTAACTCGTGTTCCCTCGCCTATTCCTGTTATGACTGGCTTTTGGTTAGATTTGGTTAGATGGTTAGGAACAGTACACACCTTCTATAAACAAAAAATAATGCCATACAATATTCTCCATGAAAAGTGTGCTTCTGCACAATATTTGTTGGGTGAAAATATGCACGCAGCATTTGCAAAACACATGCTGACAACACCGCTGCTGTTATGTCTTTCGCAAAACAAGTTACAGGTTGAGTATCCCGTATCCGAATATCCGTTATCCGAATTATTCCGAAAGCCATACATTCCAGAAAGTGAACCAAAAATTTTTTTTTTGCTAAAACCTTACTGGGGACATCTGTAACAGCACTACTGAGGGAATGATATGTAACTGGCACTATATATGTGCAAGAAAATGATTGCTTGGCATTTAAATTCAGTGCCTGAGATTGTACACAAACTTTGTTTCATGTTTTGAAACCTTGTCTTATGCACAAATACAATATATTTGTGTTTATTTCATGTTTGATGTATATGTACAACATAAATGCAAGATACATCATTGAAATATTAAAATATTCCAAAATACGGAATAATCCGTTACCCAAAATTCTCCTGGTCCCGAGCATTTTGGATAAGGGATACTCAACCTGTATAATAATGGCCATAGTAGCAAAATATGTATGAGGAGTAACAGATGGAAACCTCAAACTATTTCACAATAAAATACAAACATCACGCCTCAAGATGGAGGCGAGCAAAACACCCAGAATAATTGCCTAAAGTGTGTCGAGAAATACATCCATACATGAACATTGAATAGGGTGCGTGTCAAATCGATTAAAAAAAGGGTCCAAAGAGCTCGGTTACTCGAGATCACATAATCTCGACAGGCGAGCAAAACGAAATGAGAAAAAAAAACCCTAGCGCGGAAAAAAACCAAAGGATTGAATATCCGAGATGCAAAATAAAACAAAATTCTCAGGTGAACTCCATGAAACGCTCGACGGCGACCGAGCTCGACAGACATTGAATACCCCCCTTGGACTGAGTGCGCTGGATATACTATTTCTTGCATATATATATATATATATATATATATATATATATATATATATATATCAAAATAAAGCATCAAAAAATAGTTTTTGTCATCCCTCGAGCATGATGCTCCTGAGGACGGTGATAGTACATCGAAACGGCCATCGGGCATCAGTGACCTTCCAAATGGACCACCATGTGTACTTTTGATGGTAATTTCTGTACATTAACTTTGTGACATTTTTTTAGTGGTGTGTCCATTTTTCCTGTTTTATGGAGTTGCTCTATGAACTATTTTTTGATACTTTATTTTGTTGTGCTGGCCTCTAATTCTACATTCTAAAATAAAAGTTATATGGCTGCAGCACTTCCCCAGTTGCTCTAATATTGTGTGCTAACTGCTAAGCATATATATAGAGCAGGCATATGTTGCGTGGTGTTTTTCTGCGGAAGAGGCACCTAATGCGAAGCCGGCTCTGCAAACGCAAATCCCAGGCGTTTATCTGGTGAAATACCCTTATTTCCAAAAATAATACATTAGGGCAGGGGTTGCCAACCCGCGGCTCTCGAGCCGCATGCGGCTCGCCCCCTGCTACAGTGCGGCTCGCCGGCTTCTGCTGGGTAACTTACTACCCGTCCTGGATGGCGTTCCCGGACTATACATTGTCCGGGAACAGAGCAGGGAGGGTCGGGCAGCCTCGCTGCCGTCGCCGGGGATCAAGCTCCGGCGCTGCCGGTGACCCGACATCACAGAGGACTGTGTACGTCTGACTCTGTGGCTATTTTAAATCTCGCGCCGGCTCACGCAGCTAGTCGGAGTGGCGGCTCCTGATTGGCTGCCAGTGTCGGACCGTGTGAGCTGGCGCGAGATTTCAAATAGCGCGCAGACCTACTCTCCTCTGACAGCTACAGCGGCTGGGGTGGGCTGCGCTGCCGCTGATAGTTCTCTGCCCGGCTGCCTGGCCTCACTGCTCCCCGTGCCTGGCCTCACTGCTCCCCGTGCCTGGCCTCACTGCTCCCCGTGCCTGGCCTCACTGCTCCCCGTGCCTGGCCTCACTGCTTCCCGTGCCTGGTCTCACTGCTCCCCCCTGCCTGGTCTCACTGCTCCCCCTGCCTGGTCTCACTGCTCCCCCTGCCTGGCCTCACTGCTCCCCCTGCCTGGCCTCACCTCTCACTCTCCCCTTTGCAATGAGCATGTAACCCCTGGCAGACCATATAACCCCTGGCATAGTGCATGTACCCCAGAGCATGCAATCCCTGACATCGAGCATGAAATAGGAAACCCTTGGCATCAAGAATTAACCCCGTAGCAACGGGCTTTAGGTAAGCAGCACTTATATGTAATTGGCTTTACGGGTGTGGTATTATATATAATGGGCATTAAAAAGTGTGGCATAATGTGTAAAGGGCATCATGGTGTTTAGTGTAATGGGCATTATGGTGTTTGGTATAACATGTAATGGGCATTACGGTGTGTGGCATAATATGTAATGGGCATTATGGCATGTGGTATGCTATATAATGGGTGTGTGACATGTAATCAGCATTACGGTGAATTTGGCGCGCACTGTCCTTGTTATCCCTACTTAGAAATAAATTGAGTCCTGGCAAAATGAATGGGCATCACAGTGTGTGGTATATCATGTAATGGGCATTACGGTATGTGGCATAACATGTAATGAGCATGGCATGTGGTATACTATGTAATGGTTGTGTGACGTGTAATCGGCATTATGTTGTAAAATACCCGGCACCGTGGGAGCATATGTATCTGGCACTATTGGAGGCATATGTGTATTACACCCATCCAAGGGGTCCAAATAGACCACGCCCCTTTTTTGGGCGCGCCCGCCTTCGGCGGGCGCATGTTGTTGGCTCTTTAGCTAGACTACAGATATTTTTCGGCTCTTTACCTCTGACCGGTTGGCCACCCCTGCATTAGGGGAAAGATTGGTACTGCTTTCCTAGCACAGCGCCCGTCTCATTGATTGTATGCCTTAAGTTTAAGGTACTTAAGGCATACAATCAACGTGATGGACCCGATTTTTTAATTTCATGGATCTTATGCATCCATAAGATGCATAAGATCCATGAGATCAAAAATCGTGAGCCTCCAATAACCATTGTTAACGCCACCAGCACTATCAACGCCAACCCGAAGCGGGGCGACGGTACGCGTCCTCCGACCTTTTCATACCCCCACTATCCACGTCGGCGTGGAGTTCATTTTATATAGTGTCGCGAGCGCAGCAAGCCACCGAGCCCGAAGCGTGGCGAGCGCAGCGAGCCCCGCGAGTGGACGCGGACTATTTTACATGTATTCCGCGTCCGCTCGCCACGCTCTTCACACTATATAAAATCAACTCCACGCCGACGTGGATAGTGGGGGTATGAAACGGTCGGAGGACGCGTACCTCCACCCCTCGCCACGCTTCGGGTTGGCGTCAATAGTGGGGTGGCGTTAACAATGGGGTGGGCCATTTCACCCATAAGGGGGGGGGGGGGGGTTAGCAATTAAAATTGGGGTTTTGGGGCCTTTTTACAATGATTCCAATGTAAAAATCTCGTTGATTGCATCATCTCATGCATCTTATGCCGCACAAACACATAAGATGCATGAGATGCTTGAGATATTAGCCCCACACATACAATCTAGACCGTGGGCGCCGTGCTAGGAAACCGAAAGATTAAATGCCCCCCTTACTGCAAATAACGGTTAATAAATAAAATAATAGAAGGTGACATCACCATGTGGCAATCAATACTGTGCATGATAGTTACTTTGTAATATATGATTTACTTACTTGCCATGATTTTCCATTATCTGTAACAATTTCTTTAAAATATCTTCAACCTTCTGCAAACACAAACAAAAAACATACTATATAATACATTTCCAAAAATATAATTCAAGCGATCAACAAACCCTATAAATATTTATGTAGTGATCAGGAATTTTTATGTTTAATGCCGACAGCTACCTGATTGATAACTAAAAATGTGTTCTGTAGATTAGAAGAGCATGATTACAGTGTTCTGTAGATTCATTTTTAAAACTAATTGCTTCTGCTAATAACTGAACAAGCAGCAAACTGCACATGTGCCAGAACATTAGCTGCGAAACAATTGCAGTCGTGCATTCAAAACCCAGGCAGACAGGCATTAAGAAAGTAGAGTGTTGAGGGAAGTCCAGGGGTGCAGCTTCAGGCTGCAATGAGGGGCGTGAAGCTGGGCTTGCCATGGGCAAGTGACTCGGACAGCCTGTGCACACAAACAGTTCGCAGGACCTGAGTAAAGATGCATGCACACTGGGCGATATATCGGCCGTTCGACTGAATAGTTGATATATGGATGTACCATGAAATTATCTGTGAATGGCGTCGTTCACAGCTATATCACGTCGGCTGTGCAACACAGCCAATGCCCGATATAGCTAAAGATATATTGGCGCAACTTTATGTGTGTATGGGCAATCCGCTAACCTCCCCTACAGTAGTTGCAGGAGCCGCCGGTGGGCGGGCACATTTGCAGCTCAGTGGGCGAGCACATTTGCAGTTGTGATGTCAGTCCTGACGGATTGGGCAGCGTGTGTGTTACCCGATCCGTCTGCAAATACCTGTATATCTATAAGTATGTACCAAGCTTTAGTATAAGGCTGCTTCCAGTAGATCCTGCAATGACCGATCACAGGTGCTCCATCATCAATGTTTAACCCCTTCCCGACATTTGACGTATATATACGTCATGGCCGGGATGTACTTCCCGACACATGACGTATATATACGTCATGACTTGAAACTGTCCCCGCGTCTATAGACGCGGGGACAGAGGGACGATGTCTGCTGTCCCTGACAGCAGACATGTCCCTGCATGCCCAGGGGGGGCAGCGATGCCGCCCCCCCGTTGGCGATCGCTGCGATTGGCTGTTCAGTGTGAACAGCCATTCACAGCGTTTTCTGTGTCACCGGCGAATAACGTTCGCCGGTGACACAGGGATCGGAGGTGATTGGTGCTGTAAAGTACAGCACCAATCACCGCGGGGTGTAAGGGTGACACTGGTGTCACCCCACCTCACCCCGCCCGCCCCCAAAGGCTGTGATTGGTTCGTCGGACCGACGAACAAATCACAGCCATGGAGGGGGGTTTAAACTAACGGTGACTGCACTGCAGACGCCATTCCGGTCTGGAATTGCGTGCAGTGCGGTCACCGTGCCCAGCTGCCGCGATATACTGACCAGAACCCCTCTAAATACTTACCTGATCACTGCCTGGATCTTGCTTCTTCTTGTGACATCCTGTGCTGTGTTGTGCTGTGTTGTGCTGCTGCGAGTTATTAGATAGAGAGATAGAGAGAGAGAGATAGAGAGAGATAGAGAGGCCTAGTGACAGAGAGTGCTATATTTTGTGCTGCTGCAGTGTGATAGAGCTATAGATAGAGAGATAGAGAGAGATAGAGATAGAGAGATAGAGAGAGAGAGAGATAGTGACAGATTGTGCTATATATTTTTTATATAACTGACTGCTGCCCCCCCTTTTGTGCTGATCAGTATAAATTAACTGATCAGCAACTTTTTGGGGGCGCAGGTTTTTTTTTTAGATATATATACCTGTCAGTGCTGCTGCTGCAGTGTCATAGAGTGAGAGATAGAGAGATAGAGAGAGATAGTGACAGAGAGTGATAGAGACTGCTATATTTTGTGTCTGCTGCCCCCCTTTTGTGCACCCCCAGCAACTTTTTGGGGGTGCAGGGGTTATTTTTCATATATATAACTGTCAGTGCTGCTGCTGCAGTGTCATAGAGTGATAGATAGTGAGAGATAGAGAGAGATAGTGACAGAGAGTGATAGAGAGTGATATATTTTGTGTCTGCTGCCCCCGCCTTTTGTGCTGATCACTATATCTGAGGTGATCAGCAACTTTTTGGGGGTGCAGAGGTTTTTTTTTTTATATATACCTGTCAGTTGCTGCCAGTTGCACTGTCAGTTGCACCAAAGGTTGTGCACCTGCTGCCCCTCACTGGTAATCAGTGTCGCATCACTGATCACCTTTTTTTTTTTTTGTGGGTGCTGTGGGGTCTTTTTTTAATTTTTTTTTTACACACACTGTGATTTTGTGGGTGTCCTGTGGCCACTGTGCGCTGATCAGTGACGTACATCACTGATCAGCTTTTTCGGCACAGGGTTGATCTATTTTTTTTTTTTATCAAATTCCTGTTGCCTTTGAGCGCTGTTCAGTGACGGACGTTACTGACCAACATCTGTGCTCAATTTTTGGCGCAGGACCTTTTTTTTTTTTTTTTAACCCCTTCAATTTTTTTTTTTTTTTAACCCCTTCAATTTTTTTTTTTGTATAAAGTATTTTTTTTTTCTGCACTACATACACACTACACACTACATACCCCCCGGGTTGAAATAAAGTTTGTACCCCCCCCTACACTATACACGTGTTGAAACATTTCACTACCAGTAACACAAAAATAAAAATGGCATCCCAAATGTCATCCCAGTCATCCAGAAGAATGTATTCAGTGGAGGAGGCATATGCCATGCTTGCCTCTGACTCTGACACAGCCAGTGAGGCAAGCGGGGAATTTGAAGGATTCATCTTAAGCTCCTCTTCCTCCTCTAGTGATGAGGGACCCCCTCAAAGACGCCCCCGTAGAGCAGCTGAGACCCCCCCCCCAATAATTGATCTCGTATGGACCCCACCACCAGACAATTTTGAGCCCCAGGTTCCTGAGTTTTTGGCCATGCCAGGAATCCAATTTGATTCCACAGGTCTCAGAGAAATTGACTTTTTCAAATTATTTTTCTCTGATGATTTTATAAATTTAATGGTGGACCAAACTAATTTATATGCCCAGCAGTTTATTGCTCAAAACCCCACGTCATCATTTGCTAGGTGGACCCCTGTAGATGCAGTAGAGATGATGACGTTTTGGGGTCTGGCGTTTCATATGGGCATAGTAAAAAAGCCAGAAATTAGGCAATATTGGAGTACAGATGTTCTGTACAGCACCCCATTTTACCGTATGGCCATGACTCGGGCTCGTTTTGAGATGATCCTTAAATTTTTGCATTACAACGATAATGCACAGTGCCCACCCAGAGATGATCCCACCTTTGACCGGCTATTCAAAGTCAGGCCGGTCATTGATCATTTCAGTGCCAAATTTGCAGAGATGTACATCCCTGAAAAATTTATTTGTATCGACGAGTCCCTTATACATTTTAAAGGAAGGGTTAAATTCCGCCAGTACCTTCCCAGTAAGAGGGCAAGGTATGGCATAAAAATGTATAAGCTGTGTGAAAGCACCTCAGGGTACACCCACATGTTTAGGGTATATAAAGGGAAGGATTCAAGAATTGAACCGCCAGAATGCCCCCCCTCCCTCGAAAGTGTTAGTGGAAAAATTGTCTGGGATTTAGTGCACCCCTTCCTGGATAAAGGTTATCACCTCTATGTGGATAACTTTTACACTAGCATCCCCCTGTTTAAGGCCCTTGGTTCAAGAGGTACAGCAGCTTGCGGTACTGTGCGCAAGAACCAAAGAGGCCTCCCAAAAACGCACATTGCCCAAGTAATGAGAAGGGGTGAAAGCAGGGGAATATGCACCGAAAATATGTTGTTGGTCAAATATAAGGACAAGAGGGATGTCCTTATACTGACAACAATTCACGGAGACAGTACCACCTCCGTCCCTGTACGAGGTACCAGTACCCACACCTCAAAACCTAATTGTATCCTGGATTACAATAGGTACATGGGCGGAGTGGATCTTTCAGATCAGGTACTGAAGCCGTACAGTGCCCTGCGGAAAACAAAAATCTGGTACAAGAAGCTGGCCGTGTATATCATCCAGATGGCACTGTATAACGCTTACGTGCTATTCCGTTCTACCGGCCAGAGGGGGACATTTATGCACTTTCAAGAGGAAGTCATAAAGGGCCTAATATTTGGGAACCAGCAGGCAGAGGGCCCCAGTACTTCTAGTACTGGCCCCCGTATTGTACCAGGGCAGCATTTTCCGAACGAAATCCCCTCCACTGCAAGAAAGGGCAGGACACAAAAAAGGTGCAAAGTTTGCTATAAAAAGGGAATAAGAAAGGAAACTATTTTCCACTGTGAAACTTGCCCCGACAAACCCGGCCTATGTAAAAAGGAGTGTTTTAAAATATACCACACATCTATGGATTATTAGGTTCATCATTTCACCGTGCTTCGGGGGTCTTGCTAATGCCACATAGCACCCACCATTCATTCCACCAGAATCTGAGCTGCAAAATCCAAAAATCACTCCTTCCCTTCTGAGTCCTGCCATGCACCCAACTGGTATTTTTTGGTCACATATGAGGCATTGCCATACTCGGGAGAAATTGGGGCACAGATTTTGGGGTGCTTTTTCTCCTTCATACCTTCTGAAAATGAAAAATTTTGAGCCAGAACTGCATTTTTGTGTAAAAAAAATGTAATTTTTCATTTTCACTGCCCAGTTGTATCAAAATTGGTGAAACCCCTGGGGGTTTGAAATGTACACTATACCCCTAGATAAATTCCCTGAGGGGTGTAGTTTGCAAAATGGGGTCACTTGTGGGGGGGTTCCACTGTATTGGTGCTTTGGGGGTCTTGCTAATGCGACATAGCACCCACCAACATTTCACCAGAATCTGTGCTGCAAAATCCAAATATCACTCCTTCCCTTCTGAGTCCTGCCACTTTTTGGTCACACATGAGGCATTGCCGTACTCGGGAGAAATTGGGGCACAGATTTTGGGGTGCTTTGTCTCCTTCCTTCCTTGGGAAAATGAAAAATTTTGAGCCAGAACTGCATTTTTTGTGTAAAAAATTTAATTTTTCATTTTCACTGCCCAGTTGTACCACAATTGGTGAAACCCCTGGGGGTTTGAAATGTACACTATACCCCTAGATGAATTCCCTGAGGGGTGTAGTTTGCAAAATGGGGTCACTTGTGGGGGGGTTCAACTGTATTGGTGCTTTGGGGGTCTTGCTAATGCAACATAGCACCCACCAACATTCCACCAGAATCTGTGCTGCAAAATCCAAATATCACTCCTTCCCTTCTGAGTCCTGCCACTTTTTGGTCACACATGAGGCATTGCCGTACTCGGGAGAAATTGGGGCACAGATTTTGGGGTGCTTTTTCTCCTTCATACCTTCAGAAAATGAAAAATTTTGAGCCAGAACTGCATTTTTGTGTAAAAAAATTAAATTTTTCATTTGCACAGCCCAGTTGTATCAAAATTGGTGAAACCCCTGGGGGTTTGAAATGTACACTATACCCCTAGATGAATTCCCTGAGGGGTGTAGTTTGCAAAATGGGGTCACTTGTGGGGGGGTTCCACTGTATTGGTGCTTGGGGGGTCTTGCTAATGCGACATAGCACCCACCAACATTCCACCAGAATCTGAGCTGCAAAATCCAAAAATCACTCCTTCCCTTCTGAGTCCTGCCATGCACCCAAATGGTATTTTTTGGTCACATGTGAGGCATTGCCGTACTCGGGAGAAATTGGGGCACAGATTTTGGGGTGCTTTTTCTCCTTCATACCTTCTGAAAATGAAAAATTTTGAGCCAGAACTGCATTTTTGTGTAAAAAAATGTAATTTTTCATTTGCACAGCCCAGTTGTATCAAAATTGGTGAAACCCCTGGGGGTTTGAAATGTACACTATACCCCTAGATGAATTCCCTGAGGGGTGTAGTTTGCAAAATGGGGTCACTTGTGGGGGGGTTCCACTGTATTGGTGCTTGGGGGGTCTTGCTAATGCGACATAGCACCCACCAACATTCCACCAGAATCTGAGCTTCAAAATCCAAAAATCACTCCTTCCCTTCTGAGTCCTGCCATGCACCCAAATGGTATTTTTTGGTCACATGTGAGGCATTGCCGTACTCGGGAGAAATTGGGGCACAGATTTTGGGGTGCTTTTTCTCCTTCATACCTTCTGAAAATGAAAAATTTTGAGCCAGAACTGCATTTTTGTGTAAAAAAATGTAATTTTTCATTTGCACAGCCCAGTTGTATCAAAATTGGTGAAACCCCTGGGGGTTTGAAATGTACACTATACCCCTAGATGAATTCCCTGAGGGGTGTAGTTTGCAAAATGGGGTCACTTGTGGGGGGGTTCCACTGTATTGGTGCTTGGGGGGTCTTGCTAATGCGACATAGCACCCACCAACATTCCACCAGAATCTGAGCTGCAAAATCCAAAAATCACTCCTTCCCTTCTGAGTCCTGCCATGCACCCAAATGGTATTTTTTGGTCACGTGAGGCATTGCCGTACTCGGGAGAAATTGGGGCACAGATTTTGGGGTGCTTTTTCTCCTTCATACCTTCTGAAAATGAAAAATTTTGAGCCAGAACTGCATTTTTGTGTAAAAAAATGTAATTTTTCATTTGCACAGCCCAGTTGTATCAAAATTGGTGAAACCCTGGGGGTTTGAAATGTACACTATACCCCTAGATGAATTCCCTGAGGGGTGTAGTTTGCAAAATGGGGTCACTTGTGGGGGGGTTCCACTGTATTGGTGCTTGGGGGGTCTTGCTAATGCGACATAGCACCCACCAACATTCCACCAGAATCTGAGCTGCAAAATCCAAAAATCACTCCTTCCATTCTGAGTCCTGCCATGCACCCAAATGGTATTTTTTGGTCACATGTGAGGCATTGCCGTACTCAGGAGAAATTGGGGCACAGATTTTGGGGTGCTTTTTCTCCTTCATACCTTCTGAAAATGAAATATTTTGAGCCAGAACTGCATTTTTGTGTAAAAAATTTAATTTTTCATTTTCACTGCCCAGTTGTACCACAATTGGTGAAACCCCTGGGGGTTTGAAATGTACACCATACCCCTAGATGAATTCCCTGAGGGGTGTAGTTTGCAAAATGGGGTCACTTGTGGGGGGGTTCCTAACTTTTAGCATCTTATGGTGCCTAGAATCCTACATGGTGCCTAAAAAATAATCTCATAAAAAGGAGGCTCCAAAATCAAGTAGGTGCTCCTTCTATTATGAAGCCTGTGGTTTGGTCAACGTGCACACTAGGGCCACATATAGGATATTTATGAAAACAAAAGAATTGGGGGAATCAATTTTTAGTCACATTTCTCTAGTAAAATCTACTGTGTTCCTTAGAAAAATGTATTAAAATTGCAAATCTGCAAAAAAAATGAAATTTTGAAATTTCACCTACACTTTGTTTTAATTCCTGTGAAACACCTAAAGGGTTAACAAACTTCCAAAATGCTGTTTTGAATACTGTGAGGGGTGCAGTTTTTGAAATGGCATCATTTATGGGGGTGTCTCACATACAAGTCCCTCAAAGTCACATCAGAACTGAACTGGTCCCTAAAAAAATCAGTGTTTGAAATTTTCTTGAAAATTTGAGAATTTGCTATTCATATTGTAAGCCTCCTAGTGTCCAAAAAAATTAAAAGGAAGTTGAAATAATGATGGAAACATAAAGTAGACATATGGTCTATGTTAGTTATTAACTATTTTGAGTGGTATGATTATTTGTCTCACAAGCAGAAAATTTAACATTTTGCAAATTGCTAAATTTTCCATTTTTTTACGACATTTTGGTATTTTTCACAAAAAAACACAGACTGTATCGACCCAAATTTACCACTTATTTGAAGTACAATGTGTCACGAGAAAACAGTCTCAAAATCACTGGGATAAGTAAAAGCAAAAAAAAGTTATACCCACTTAAGTGACACATGTCAGATTTGAAAAAAATGGCTCTGTCAGGAAGGCAAAAACTGGCTCTGTCAGGAAGGGGTTAATAACAGAATCAAACACAGCTGATGTTCTGCTTACTACCTGAAAACCTAATTATACACATTCAGACCTGCGTGGAGTGGTTTTCAATACATAGTTGCCTACGTGACCCTCTCCATGAGGGAGAAAAAGCTCTGTTCCTGGACTTCCCTGGTAATGTATGATTGCCATCACCTGTGGTGAAACACCTTTCTTATCAATTACCTAGCTCCCCACAGGTGATGACAATCATACATCACCAGGGAAGTCCAGGAACAGACTTTCTCCCTCACGGAGGGGGTCAGGTAGGCAAATATGATTCAATATAAATGTTGTGTATTGCCACTTACTACTGTTAGGGTGGCCATCTGCTTTAAAAAAGCACTTAAACTTAGTGTCTGCCCAATGGAAATGATTCACTCATTTGAGTGCATTGCTGCCCAGAGTTCTGCACAATTAGGTTTCAGAGTACTTCTCATCTACCGCCCCCCTGGAGATGGAAAGACATTTCTACAAGAGTTTGCTGATGTTGTTGCTGGACTAATTCTGGAGCACCAAAGATGGCTCATCCTTGGGGATTTCAATGCATGGGTCGATGATGAGCTCTCACGTCTTGGCCAAGATCTCATGTGCACAATGAATGCTCTTGGGCTCACTCAAGTCATCCCATCTGCTACACATAAAAGTAGTCACACTCTTGATCTTGTCTTCCAGATTGGATTAGAAGTCTCTGACCTAAAGATAAACCCAGTCACATGGTCAGACCACCACTCAATATGGTTCTCATACCCCTCAAAATAGATCTCTGCCCATGGAATTGACCAGATATCGGCCAAGGAGGGCTATGACTCCTCAGGCCATGGCAGCTAACTTGGACCTCTCGGCAGTAATTGAGGACCTGCAAAGATCTGTTCCCTAGTCCATTATTATAACAGGGCTGTGACAGCGGCACTGAATACTATCGCCCATGTGTGTATATGACCCTGCAAACCACACCATCAAACACCCTGGTTTGACAACAGTATTCGTGATCTCAAGAAAAGAGGTTGTATACTTGAAAGACGATGGAGGAAGACAAACCTGGCAGAGGATAAATTAAATCTAACCAAACACATTGGAAAATACCAATCAACAATCACCCGCAAGAAATCAGAGTTCCTTTCAAATGAGATCATGGCAGCAAAAAATAGGCCCACTCAGCTTTTCCGTACAGTGGAGATGCTTTGCAAATCAGCATGCCTTCAACCTGATGTAACCCTTTCCCAGTCAAGACGCAATGAGTTTTCAAAATTCTTTGCAGATAAAGTATCTATCTTCCGGGCTGGAATCCCCACAGTGACACCAAAGGAGTACCAACATACTAAGCCTGCCAGTGTAAGACACCTGCCTTCATGGGACATCTTTGACCAAGTGGATGTACAATACATTGCTGGAATATCCCAACAGTTGCATCCCTTCTCCTGTGATCTGGACCCTGCCCCATACAAACCTCTTTTAGGGTGTATGGAAATAATCGGCCCTGCATTTGCAAAAATAGTTCAATGCTCTTTGCAGACAGGCGTTTTTCCCGAACCGCTAAAGGACGCAATAGTCAGACCACTTCTTAAAAAATCGAATGTAGACCCTGCTTGCACGACCAACTACAGGTCAGTATCAAATCTTCCTTTTCTAGGAAAGGTTATTGAGAAATTGGGTGCAACTCAACTAGAGACCCACCTGTCAACCCATGGCCTTTATGATCCACTCCAGTCAGGATTCAGGAGAAGACATAGCACAGAAACAGCTCTGGTATGTGTGCTCAATGATCTTCTAAATGCAAGGGATAGAGGACACTGTTCAATCCTAATCCTTCTGGACCTTTCTGCAGCATTTGACACCATTGACCATGGGATTCTAATTGACCGCCCAAAAAATGTCTGTGGTCTGGGTGGCACAGTCCTTAGCTGTTCAAATCATTTCTAGCTGGCAAGTCACAGAGAGTTTCATCGGGAGTATACTCTTCGCCACCAGTGCCGTTGTCTTGTGGTGTCCCACAGGGTTCTATACTTTCTCCCATGCTTTTTGCAGTATTCATGCTGTCACTGGGTGACATAATTAGACGTCATGGCCTGGTCTACCACTGCTATGCAGATGATACACAACTGTACCCGTCCTTTGCTCCAGGCACTGATAACACAATAACAACTTTAAATGGCTGCCTAGCTGAGCTCCAGGAGTGGATGAGTGCCAGTTGGCTGAGACTGAACCCAGATAAAATAGAAGTCCTGATGATAAACCACAGGACAAGACGGCAGCATAGCCAACTGACAGGTCTTAAGCTGGGGG
Organism: Crinia signifera; assembly: GCF_055691185.1. Classification (NCBI taxonomy): domain Eukaryota; kingdom Metazoa; phylum Chordata; class Amphibia; order Anura; family Myobatrachidae; genus Crinia; species Crinia signifera. The sequence goes on from NC_139220.1 coordinate 27,039,347, forward strand.
GCACAGCATTAAAAAACTCTGATCATGTGCGGAATCTTGGTGTGGTCCTGGATAGTGGCCTGACACTTAAACATCAGGTGTCAGCCACAATCAAATCCTCATTCTATCATCTAAGGACTATAGCCAGAATCAAGCACTTACTTCCCTCAGAAGACCTGCCTAAAGTCATACATGCATTTATATCATCACGCCTAGACTACTGCAATGCTCTCTACCTGGGTCTCCCATCAAAAGAATTGCACCGCTTGCAGCTGGTACAAAATGCAGCCGCCAGACTATTAACTAACCAGCCACGCTGCTGCCACATAACTTCCATTCTCTACTCCCTTCACTGGCTACCTGTAAAATGGCAAATTGTTTTCAAGATTGGATTACCCATTTTCAAGGCCCTACAGTAGGAGCAAGTTTCATCTTTGCTCCTTTGACCATGGCTAGCCATGGCTATTCTATTGTTCTCCGCTGCAATACAATACGTATTGCAGCGGAGAACAATAGAATAGCCATGGCTAGCCATTGCCAAAGGAGCAAAGATGAAACTTGCTCCTACTGTACATTACCAAGGCCCAAAGTACCTGCAGCAGCTGCCGATTCCTTACTCTCCTACTCGATTACTACGATCGGTTGAAGGAGGACTACTAACAGTACCCAGAATTTCCCTGAGTTCATCTGAGGGTCGAGCTTTCAACTTTGTTGCTCCAACTCTATGGAACTTTTCCTCGCACAGTGCGAGAAGCCCCCACTGTAGAATCCTTTAAAAATAGACTAAAAACTTATCTATTTACTCAAGCATTTCACGGACATCCACTGTTAAGCTTGTTTTGTATTTTGAGCTGTAAAGACAATGGTAAAACACTTTGAGTCATATTGGGAGAAAAGTGCTATATAAATACCATTATTATTATTATTATACACAGTAAGATTTTGGCTATGTACGATTTTGACAGTGCGATAGCCCTTGAAGTCCTCAGAGCCCAGAACCATATACTGTAATATTGACAGTTGCTGATTTTTATTTCCCTATATTGGCTGGTGAGTATCTGGATGTATGCAGTGGTGTGCTATACATTTCCAGTATGTAGTGAATTAATGTAATTATGCTCTTCTTATTTAAAGGGTGCCTTACTTTCAGTTCGTCCTCAATTTTTTTGTCAATTTCCATAGTCGCTGATTTTTATTTCCCTTTATTGACGGGTGAGTGTGTTTGTACTGTATGTATGCAGTAAGAAACATACCAACAAAATCCCACAGAGACAAAAAGATCAAATAACATACAGGAATAAGTAATATTTGAATGCACATAAGATAATATATGTATAGAGAAAAATGAGACAATACTGACTCCCTTTACCACTATAAATGTAACGTATTTGCCCGAAGGCACCATCCAGGCACATATAACAACAGGAGAAAGTGGAGCACAGTTACAGGGTAATAATTTTGAATGGTACTACAATCCCATAGAGGGGAGACATATCAAAAAATAGTCATCTTTCAGGAGCTCTATCCTAAACCCGCTAACGCTAATAAAGTAAACCACCCCAAAAAAAACAAAGCAAACCTCCCATATAACCCACACCCTGTAAAACCCACCCCCAACTAAGGCGTACACCTTTGGCCTTTTAAAAGGTTGTTTTAAGGTTCTCCACTGCATTGGTGGGGGCCTCATGTATTTGCTGGAAATGGTATGTAAGATAGTGGTCCTGTGTGCAACATTCCATAATATTGCTATAAGAAGGCATGTTGCTTTGCCACAACAGGACATCTTGTCACCTCTGGATGAGGAGCCAGGGGTAGGCCTGTTTAAGTGTATTGAGCAAATAGAACATCGAGGACATAATGTTGACATGTTTGGTGCCTTACTTGCTTGATGACATTGAACAATAAGGGTGTTTGATTACTTCATTGTTTAAGGATACATACTGTAGATTTCTTAGGTAAATCGAAAAAAAAAACCTAAACTGATGGTCTGTTTGGGAATGATCGCTACCTTGCATTCAATTTGCACACGTGGTAACCGGTACACACCTGAAGCACCTCCCATTGCCAAAGTCTAGTTACCTCCTCTCCTCTCTTTTTTTTTTTCTTTTTTTATATTAAATGTTTCATTGATTATGAAAGTACTAGGTGATTCATCGCGCCCTACCGGCGCTCTTCACACCAACGTAAAGGGCTGCGCCCCCTTAATTTGTGAACGTTTGTATTGTGTGAAATATGGTTAGAATTGTATGAAAATGCCCTGTATTGCAACTTGAGTTATAGGTGAAATGTGTTAAATAGAGAGCATATGATTTGGAAGGGGGGTGTGTATTGTTTTGTTTAATCAAAAAGTTGTTACAGAGTAAAATGTACATTGATAGTGTGGAGGGTACAGTGACATTTGTGGGTGTGGGGGGGGGGGGTGCGTGCGTGTTGTTGAGGTGTGTGTGTGCAATAGTATAGTAGGGTGTTTTTGAGTCAGCGGCTCCCCACTGGCGGAGGTCACCACACAGGAAAACAGGAGGCTGGGTAGTGATAGGGGTGTGTGGGCATACGGGGGACTAAAGAGGAGGGTGGGGGACACTGTGCAGCTTCTGCCAGTGGGTGAGGGTCCAGCGTGGCAGCACAGGAGTACAGGACGGTGGCCCTGAGTCAGCGTCTCCTCCTACTGGGGGGGAGTTAGGTTGCATGAGAGCAGGAGGCTGGGCTATGAGGCATGAGAGGGGTATGTGGGCAACACAGCGTCAGCGACTCCCCAGTGGTGGAAGTTACAGTTCAGGAGAGCAGGAAGCTGGGTAGTGATAGGGGTGTGTGGGTATGAGGGGGACTAAAGCTTTTGCGCTGGTGCAGAGGAGGGTGGGGGACACTGTGCAGCTTTAGCCAGTGGGTGAGCGTCCAGCATGCCAGCACAGGAGTACAGGACGGTGCCCCTGAGTCAGTGTGCCCCTGAGTCAGTGTGTTCTCCCACCCATTATATCTGACTGAATAGGCCGTTGGTCAATCAGAACTCGGTGGCGGGACTTCCGGGTGTGGGGGGCGGAGCTATGCTCTGTGTCTCGGCACCTTAAAAAATTTTGAAACTTGATCGGTTCTCCTTTGTCATCGATGTAGGGAAACCATCTGGTCCTCCCACATCGATGGCAAAAGTATTCAACATCGGCCATAAGCCATTGATGATTTGAAATCATTGATGGTCGATGGGCATCCCTAGAACTGGAGGAGGGTGGGGGACAGTTTGCAGCTCCCGGCAGTGGGTGAGCGTCTCCTCCCACTGGGAAGGAGTGAGGGTGCATGAGAGCAGGAGGCTGTATAATAGTGGTATGTGGGCAGCACCTGCTTGTGGTGGTACAGAATCCCCCATTCTCACGGGGGTCCGTGAAATGCGGGAGCGGGGTTGCGGGGTCCTCTGGGGGGGTTAATTGCCGGAAGGTGTTCAGGGAGCGCAAATCGCGGGAGGTTGGTCGTGGGGGGGGTGTGAATCGCAGGAAGGGGGGAAAAATTAAGTAAGAAAACATATACATTGGTACCTGCATGTATAACATTGTTAGAAACAAAGCTTAAGGTGCATACACACTGTACAAATTTTTTGACCAATTTCATTGAAAGACATTGATGACCAATTTCTCTTGAACCCAGTGCCCTGGACAAAACATGTTGATGAAAGATGAACGATTAAGCTACAGGCTTTTTTGAAAGATATCTAAATTGAGCTGCATGTACAGTTGATGAAAAACTTTGATGAACAACTGGCGGGTATGCGCATCATCATTCGCTGTATACACACACACACCGAAAGATATTTTGACCAATATCGTTCAGAAGGGCCAAAATGAACTAAATTGGTTTAAAGAAATTGGTGAAAAAAATTGTACAGTGTGTATGCACCTTTACACTGTAAACAAAAGAAAGGGAGATGAAACATAACAGGACAAGACAACACAGACACAGGAGGAGAAATAAAAAAAGACAAGGGGCCACAAAGACCACGCACCAAAGACTGACAACAAATTCAGTTAGGAGGAATCGCCAAGCTCAGGAGAATGAAAAACAGATATATTAACGAGGTCACTATAAATGGTAGGAGGTCCATGTGTTACCTCCTCTTTTGTGTTGTTTATTTTTATTTGTGCAAGTGTGCGATGTAGGAATGGATTTGTGTCCGTTCGCACGTGTGCAAAGTGATAGCTAATACTTGCACATGAGCGTGCAAATGCATACCGTAGTGATCAGGTCTGAATAACCACCTAAAGATGCAGACTGAATCGGAGACCACCTACTAACCTGTTTCTGGTACATTTTTGCTCCCTGAAATTTGAAATTACAGGCTTTTAGAGCACACACAATTGGCACTGGAATTTCCTCCAAAAACTTTGCCATGTGATCAATTGATATCAAGCACAGCCATGACTTGATGATTATCGGGTCTGCCTGCAGCAAGTACTTCTTACTTGTCATCTTTGCAAGAAGATCACTGATATTAAACAAAAAAAAAAGAAAAGAAGAAATGAGTATTAATGATATGCATAAAATAAAAGGACTACATAATTAAAAACTGTAGCAAAAACCATTTAATTAAACTCGACCATTATTATTTCTACAGCATATTCATTTCTCCTACTAACAGCTTTACAAATGTACTGTAAAACTTTTTTTTAAAAAGGACTGCATTGGCCAACTGCTTCCTCTGGAATTGGGTATGGGTCATAGCGTCAACTCAAAGACTCGTATTCAATGCTGTTTGCGAGTGGTGACAGCGAGCAGGGCTTCCTGCTCGCTGTCACCACTCACCCTGACAGCATTCAACACAGCCTCCGCATCCGCCAATTCCCCCTCGCTCCATTTTTTGAGCAAGGGGGAATTGGCGGATGCGGCTCCAGAAGCAGCGAGACTCGCAGCTAAAAACTGCGAGGTTTCTGCAGCAGCAGCCGCCGGTCTCGCTGTTTTGGGAAATTCTCGCCGTCCTGTGATGGCGAGGATTTCCCCAGAATGTTGAATAGAGCGAGCAGCAGGCGCGGGGGTTAAACAGCGAGGATCGCTGGTTTTCAGCAATCCTCGCTGTTTACCCCCTCGTCGGACCCTCGCTGCGGCATTGAATACCCCTCAAAGAAGGTCCACATACATTGGGTTGACCACTCAATGTCGACAGGGCTTGGGTCAACACCTGAAATAAGTAGACTTGGCTAAGGTGGAGACAGGGTCGGATGATGACACAAAGATTTGGTTGACAATGGGAGGGTCGACAGTCAAAACTGTCGACATGAGCTTTATGTTTTTTTGGGCCCGAATGACAACATAGTCAGCATGGACACCGTCTAAGTGTACCCCTGTGCTCGCCATTATATTACAAGAACATATAATAAAATACAACATACTGTGCAATATATTACAACATATAATACACTATAGTATACAGTACAATACACAGTGCACTATGTTATAAAAACATATGTTATACAACATACTGTGCAATATATTACAACAACATATAATATACTATACTATACTGTACAATACAACACACTGTGCACTATGTTCTAAAAACATATTGGTCAGATCTGTGTAGGCTTCTATGTGTAAAAAAATACAAAAAAAATTAAATAAATGTAAAAAAACGGCGTGCAGTCCCCCTGCCCGACAACTATCAGCTCCAGGCTCATTGAGCCTGGTTGTACAGATACTATACAGGTGGGAAAAAAAATGTTAAGTGCCCCCTGTATTTTTAAAACCAGCATCAGGCTTTTTTTTTTTTTGCAACCAGGACCAGGCTCAATGAGCCCGGGGCTGGTAAATGCCAGGTGGGGGGACTGCACACTGTTTTTTTTTATTATTTATTTTTCTACCTTTTTACACATGGAAGCCTGCATAGATCTGACTGATAAGGTGCTGCATTCTGTGCCTTGAACTTCATCACATGCAGAAATTACCAGGTGTTACCTATGAATACCTGGGATACAGCGTCCGCTTCCGGTTTTGGCCGCCCGGTCCGGCGGGCAGCGTGCATGCGGCTTGCTGGCTCAGCTGTGGGCGGCCTGGGGACATGTAGACCCGCCCAGCATGTTACTGTGTGCGGCGCATGGTTAGGTAGGTGGATGTTACTTCCTGAACATGGAAGACTCTGTAGGGCGGAAGTGCGATGTGACCTCACTTCCGCCCAAAGTGCTATATGTGCACACAGTAATGGTCCCCCGGAAACCCTGTTTGGATTATTAGTTCCGCTTGGCCATCCTGAATTAGGAACCTGATGGATTATGGGGTTGTCAGTGTTTATAAGGCGCTTGTAGGCTGCAGGCTGTGTGGGTAGTCTGCAACTGAGAAAAGGTCACGGTGTATGCACCTTCTCCACACAAGCCGGATAACACCCCTTTGAGATAAGCCCGTTGGGTTTATGGGCATTAGAAATTTTATTTTATTTGTTACTAGTTAGGCCTTTTCTATTCTTTCGTGTGCCTGTATCACCTGTGCATAAGAAGGACAGCCAAAAAGAAGTTTGTCTTGTACCTGCATGGCTTGTGATAAAGTATTTGTTAATGCTTCAAAAAAGACATTGTGTGAGGACTGTGAAGTTTCTCATGACAAAGCCACAGAAAAGTCTGATCAATCCAATATGCTCAGACAGCAAATGGACTGCATGAAACAGTCATTTGTTTCAAAGGAGGAGATTCTGCAGTTACAGAATCCCAAATGGTCCAGAGATCAAGCAGGTCTTAGTTAAGAGGGCGAAGGATCCTCAAAAAAAGTAAAGTTTTTTGGAGGATTCCTCCGGTGAAGAATCAGGGGAACTGGAGTAAGACATACGTAAGGTCTTTCAATCTCGACTTGGTGCAGAGTCTGCTTAAAAATATATATAAGTCAATGAATTGCAAGGAGGTATCCTGTATCTCGGAGGACCCATTGTTTGAAGATTGAAGATACTTTTCCAGTACATAAGGTGGTTGAGGAGATGATCTCTAAAGAATTGACAAGAGATAGGGAGGCTGGGCCAGGTTAGATAAAATGCACCCCTTTAAAGATGAAAAGTTCCTTAATTGGTGACTGGTTCTAAAGGTGGATGCTGCGGTGGCAGAGCTGATGCATAGAACCACAATACCATTGGAAGATGGGGCGGCGTTCAAGGACGCAATGGAGAGGAAGATAGAGAATTCTCTCTGGAAATTGCATCTGGCTTTAGCTATGTCCCTTAAATCTAGTGTTGCGATGGGGTCAGTATGCAGAGCCCTGAGACTGGGGGTCCAACCTGCATACTGATATTGAAGATAATATATTGTTTTTAAATTCTATCGGGAGTTTACAGATAATGTAAAAATCAATTGAATAACTGTGTGAATCATCTCTAGATGCAGTGTCCTTCTCAGCCAAGGCTATGGATTACAGCAAGGAGAGCTCTTTGGCTTAAACTATGGAATGCCGATGCAAGTTAAAAGAATAAGCTCACAACCCTGCCATTTGAGGGTAACTTCCTGTTTGGGTCTAAATTAGACTCAATGATTCAAAGAAGTTCAGGAGGAAAATCTGTCCGCTTGCCACAGGACAGAATGAAATATTTTCCCATACCTACCTCTGAGAAGCAGTTCTATAGGGATGCAAAGAGCTACCGTCCAGGTCAGCCTTTTTACATGAGAGGGAATGCTAATATGACCTGTCAGTCCTTTCAGCAGCCCTTTAGAAGGGGTTCAAGATTATGACTATGGCCAACCAGAAAAAGTTTCACGAGTTTCAGGATTGGTTATTTACAGAAGCACAGTTGGACTATCAGGCAAGAGAAAAGCCAATTACTACCGACATAGAGGATTCAATACCTGAGAGTTCTTATAGACACAGATGTTTTCAATTGCATTGTCAAACAAGAGGTGTCTGAGAATTAAAAATTTAGCCCAGTCTCTCTTACAAAAAGAGAGATTTGCTATGATGTTGGGCCTTCAGCTTCTGGGAATGATGGAGTCATGTATTCATATAATCCCTTGGGCACAGTGGTACATGAGGAGTCTGCAATGGCACCTGTTACCATACGTGAGAAGCAGAAGCAACGGTCAGATTTCATTTTTTCTTAGTCACAAAGCAAAAGAATCCCTAAGAGGGTGGACAAGTGGTTTATGAACAAGGTTCTCCAGTCGGAGAAGGCAGTCTCACAACTAAATCCTCAAGGGGCTACCAAAAGCCAGATGTTGATAGCGGTATCAGAGAAGATACAGTAGAAGCTCCAACTCTTAATGAGGCATTATTGGATTTAGTATTAACAAATAACATAGACTTAGTTTCAAACACCAAAGTCATTAAACATCTAGGGAACAGTGACCACAACATGGTTTCACTGGAAATCAACTTCTGTAAACTATATCATAAAGGACCGGCTAAAATACTTAAATTCAGGAAAGCTAACTTCAAGTTATTCAGGGAAGCGCTAAAGAAAGTTGTGTGGAAAGAGGTATTTGAGGGAAAAAATGCAGAGGAGATGTGGGATACATTAAAAAATGTGCTGGAATCTTTAACTAATAAATTCATACCAAATGTCAATAAGGGTAAATTCAATAAAAAAAAGCCATCATGGTTGGATAAAAAAGTTAGTACAGCAATTAATAATAAAATAAGAGCGTTGAAATTCTACAAAAATAACGTAAATGAGGAGGCGTTCAACAAGTACAAAGAATCAAACAAAACTTGTAAAAGGGTAATCAAAGCAGCTAAAAAAGGGAAAATGAAGAGCGCATAGCTACTGAAAGCAAAAACCAACCCCAAGAAGTTTTTCAAGTATATAAATAGTAAGCAAATAATTAAAGAGAACATAGGCCCATTAACCGATATCAATGGTAAAAGTTTTACAGAAGATAAGGGAAAAGCAGAACTGCTAAATGGGTTCTTCTCATCAGTGTTTACTAGGGGAGAGCAGGCAATGGAACGCACATGTACCACAAGCGAGACAAACAAGCCAGATCTCAATATTGATTTCACGCTTGAGGAGATAATATTGAGGCTCAGCAAAATCAAAACAAACAAATCACTAGGGCCAGATGGGATTCATCCTAGGGTACTAATGGAATTAAGGGTGGAACTAGCGACCCCTCTATATTACATTTTTGATAACTCACTATCATCAGGTAAGGTACCAAGAGACTGGAGAATAGCTAAGGTAGTACCAATATTCAAAAAGGGAAAAAAAGGGATGACCCAGCTAACTACAGGCCTGTGAGCTGAAAATCAATAGTGGGTAAAATATTTGAAGGATTTTGAGGGATGGTATCCATGAATATTTAGACCTTCATAGTTTGCTCAGTACTAACCAGCATGGGTTCATGAAAAATCATTCATGCCAGACAAATTTACTAGGCTTCTACGAGGACGTTAGCAAAAAACTTGATAATGGAAACGCTGTAGATGTGATGTTCCTAGATTTTGCTAAATCTTTTGATACAGTACCACACAGGAAGTTGTTAAATAAAATGGAGGACCTAGGATTAGGGGCAAATATCTGTAGATGGGAAGGGAACTGGCTGTGTAATAGAGAACAAAGACTGGTTGTGAACAGTGCAGAATTAAATATGATACCGTTATTAAGTGGGGTGCCACAGGGTTCGGTCCTTGGGCCCATTTTGTTTAACATTTTTATTAACGATATTGGGATGGGGTTACTCAGCAATGTATCCATCTTTGCAGACAACACAAAATTGAGCAGAGTTATTAAACTCACCTGAGGATGTCGCTGCACTTCAAAATGATCTTGACACCCTAGATGAGTGGGCAAAAATGTGGAAGATGAGGTTCAATGTAGATAAATGCAAGGTTATGCACCTTGGGAGACATAATCGGTGTGCTAGTTATAACCTAAGCAGCCAGACGTTGGGTAATTCGGTACTGAAAAAAGATCTGGGAGTCAAAATAGATGAAAAACTGGGGTGTAGTGCTCAATGTCACATGGCAACAAAAAGGCCAACAAAATTCTAGCACGTCTTAAAAGGGGCATGGAAACTAGAGACTCAAAGTTAATTATGCCACTGTACAAACATTGGTTAGACCTCACCTGGAATATGGAGTACAATTCTGGGCCCCACACTATAAGAAGGACATCATAGAATTAGAAAAAATCCCAAAAAGAGCAACAAAACTAATTAGGGGAATGGAGAATTTAAGGTACGAGGAGAGTAATTTGGGCATATTAACACTAGAGAAGAGACGTCTAAGGGGGACATGCTCAACATGTACAAATATATTATGTTCAAACACCCTTTTTACTGCTAGAAAGGAATCTAGGACACGAGGGCACGAGTTTAGATCAGAAGAAAAAAGTTATTTTCGGTCAGAGCAGTCAAACTTTGGAACAATCTTCCTGGGGAGGTGGTGTCAGCGGAGACAATAAATACGTTCAAATTAGGGTTGGATAAACATTTATTGGTTAATAACATCCATGGGTACAATTAGTAATCATAATCTCTCTTTAACAACATACTATACAGCAGGGATAAGATGTTAAAACCTAGGTTGAACTTGATGGATGCAAGTCTTTTTTCAACCTTACCTACTTTGTAACTATGTAACTAAGTAAGATCATGCCATGGGCAGTAGAAAATCTTTAGTCCATCACAGCTGTATATATCCCAGAAAAAACACAATTGCAGACTTTTTAATTCCAAAGGAGATTCTACCAGGAGAATGGGAGCTGTGTACAAAGGTGTAAGAGATAATTGTAACCCGGTTCGGCAAGCCGAAAGTGGACCTGATGGCATGTTATGCCAACAGGAAGGTGAACAACTTTTATTAAAAAAACAGATTAGAAAAGAAAAGAACCACAGGTAGGGCCAAAGCTGCTGTATAGGGAGTGTGTAAATATCCCAAATATGTAAACAAAGAAGAAAAAAAAAAAAATATATATATATATATATATATATATATATATATATATATATCGACAAATATGCACGTATTCAGTTCAAATGGGACAGTATTTATAAAGGTAAGCAATTTATTGATCACAGAGAAAAAAGGTATAATAAAAAATGGGGAAGGTGGGTTTTTACATAAAAAAGAGGATTGCACAATACAAGTGGGATGACGGAAATGTCAGTACGGGATGCAGTTAATATCCCGGCGGTCGGGATCCCGGCGTTCAGAATCCCGACGCCGGAATCCCGACCGCCGAAATGCCGACACATTCTCCCTCCTGGGGTGTCCACGACACCCCTGGAGGGAGAATAAATTAGTGTGCCGAGCGTAGCGAGGCACCGGGCCAGCTGCGTGGCGAGCGCAGCGAGCCCGCAAGGGGGGGGGGCGATCCACGTCCCACCCTTGTCGGCATTTCGGCTGTCGGGATTCTGTACACTGGGATCCCGACCGCCGGGATTCAATACTGAATCCGTCAGTACAGCAGACTGACCAAACTGGGAGAATGCAATATGTATACTATACGATGTTTTCTAAAAACAAGATCACTAAACTAACTGATATAAAAGCAGATAAAATTAATCGGATTTAAAAAGGAAAAAGCAAGAGAAAAAAAAACAAGAGGTCAGCTTATCTTATAGCAGTGCGGTGAGGAGCAGGTGACAGAAGTTATCCCAACATGTTTCGTCCAACAGGACTTCGTCAGGGGTAAGGGACATAATGACTAAGGTTGTATTTATACCAGGGATAGGGTCTTAGACGCCGCCCCCCTCATTAACACTGCTTAATTACACATACTGCATATTTACAAAAAACCGTAAGCAAAAACATATGATGAATGTTGACAGTGGTATCTATTTTGACCACTGTCAGGCTAAGGAAAAAGAGTATTATACGGGCATATAACATGACAGAAAGGTTTGGAGTATGGCAGCTCCGTTTCTAAGGAGCATGACATCACATCCGCCCCACTTCCGCTACACATCCGGCGTTCGTGGAGCGCTTTTGCGCATGTGCGCCCAATTCATATAGCGCTGGAGAGTCCTTCGGCTTCACTTCTATAGGTTCATGTGCGCATGCGCGCTGGGTCTCATACATCAGTTTGTGCACATGCGCGCTTGGTCTCAGGTGCTCTGTGTTGTTCTTTTACGATGTTCTCGTGCGACAGGACTGCGGGGGTTGCCATGGTGATGTTGTTTTGCCTCAGATTCATACTGTGAGCGTAACAGTTCATAGCAGACTTTGCTTGGGGAATCTCATGTCCTGGGATTGCGGAGGGGATTCAGTTAATCGGCATGTACTTCTCAGAGATACAGGAATCGGAGATAGTAGGAAAAAATGAAAAGATAAAAATCATTCCAGACCTTTTATATTAAGTATAAGCAGTTAAATAAATGGGGTACTCCCTATGTTACTAATACGGTGATATGGAAATATAAGTATTTAAGAGGGCATGTGAAAAACAAATATAGGATTAAAAAATATATATATTTTTTACAATGGCTATAGGGCATGTTCCAAATGACACAGTATTTTAGAGATATATGCAAGTTTACACAGAAGGAATGAAAATGATGACAAAAAGAGTGTAATGGAGTATAAATATATTAATTTATTGATTTATTTACATGGGTGAGTACAGCACAAACAAAAAATCTCCGCAGATGTTGTGGTACAGCACCCAATATTCCTGGGAGGTCCCCCTGCCCAGTACTAATCAGGCCCATCACTGCTTAGCTTCCAAGTTCGGATGTGATTGGGCATCCCAGTGTGGTATGGCTGTATGGTTGTTGGTTGGAGATCCATGCATGTGTACTGTTTACACTCGTTTGGTTATATTCAATATAGGCAGACTATATAGGGGCGAAGTGTGAGGCAGTGTAAAGGAGAGTGAAGGATGGTGGAGACAAGTACAGGAGAGGTGGGGTTTCAAGCTAGGATGCCAGGACTGGACTTCCCAGAAGGTCACCCGATCCGGTACTATTCAGCGGAAACCTTGTTACAAATTACTGACCGCTACGGGATCTCTTCTTCTGTTAATTATATGAAGGGTGCTATCTCATAGCTTTCGTTGAAGCCCACTGGGTGTAGGGTATTCAATTCAAAAATCCAATACATCTCTCTACGTGAGAGAAGATTTGATAGGTCCCCTCCTCTCTCTCCAAGGGTGACAAGTTCAATACCCCTGAATGTCAAGTTTTCCTGGTCTGAGTTATGATGCGTGCTGAAATGTTGTGAAACTGCATGTGTCTGTACTTTGTTTTTAATGTTCCTCACATGCTCCTGTATACGGATTTTCAGTGCCCGCTTTGTTTTTCCTATGTAGCGAAGTTCACATGGACATTCCAGCATATAAATCAATGAGGTTGTGTTGCAGTTGATGAACTGTTTAGTCTTGAATTCTTTGGTTTTGTCCTTGTTGAAGAAGTTCTTTCTAGTCTGGTGAAGATATTTACAGATATTACAGTGGCCACATTTGTAGCTACCGGTGAATTTTGGTAGGCCTCTCTGTTGAGTCGATTCTTCTCTCAGCATGCTGGGGGCTAAAAGGTCTTTCAGGTTCTTTTGCTTCCGATACACGATTTGTGATTTTACAGGTAGGGATTCTTTCATGATGGGATCCATCAGTAAGATGTTCCAGTGTTTATTAAGTGCTTCCTTGATGATTCCCTCATGATGATTGTATGTTGTGATCAATTTGACATCTGGTTCTCTATTCGCTTTCAGTTTGTATTCTAGTAGTTTTTTCCTGTCTAATGCTTTCGCTCTCTTGTTAGCTTTCTCCAAGATAGGAGTTGGATATTTCTTCTCCCCGAATCTACTTGAGATGGCTTCAAGTTGTAAATCTCTATCCTCTTCTTTTTTACAGTTGTGGGTAATTCTGTGGTATTGGGAGTAGGGGATGTTATTCTTCCATTTTTGTAGATGTCCACTCTCATAATGTACGTAGCTGTTGGTGTTTTTGGTTATCACATTGTTGGATGTGCCTGTCAGTACTAAGTCTAGAAATTCGATTTCTTTGTCATTTGTGTTTGAGGTGAAAACCAAGTTCAGATCGTTCTCTCCAATGTACTTTAAAAACTCATGAAACCTCTGTTGGGAGACATCCCAGACGATTAAAATGTCATCTATATAACGTTTGAATATAATAATGTTCTGTTTGTATGGATGGTCATTGTAGATGAATCTTCTCTCCCAGTAACCCATTAGCAAGTTTGCAAAACTTGGGGCAAATATTGTGCCCATGGCTGTTCCGCAGATCTGTAAGAAAAAGTCATTTAGAAATTTTAAATAATTGTGTTTCAAGATAAAATTAATGACATCACAAATTAATTTCCTTTGTGCTATGGAGAGAGAGTCATCTTCTTCAAGGAACTCTTTGCATGCCTCGATTCCCACATGGTGTTGGATACATGTGTAAAGTGACTGTACATCTATGGTTGCCCACATGTATCCCTCCTTCCACGTACATTTCTCCATGAGGTTCAGGACCGATGTCGTATCTTTCAGGTAGGACGGTAGGCTGTTCACATGTGGTCGCAAAAAAATATCCGCGTATACGGATAGATGGGACGTCAGAGAATCAATCCCTGCCACTATAGGTCTTCCGGGTGGGTTGTCCATGGATTTATGCACTTTCGGAAGAAAGTAAAAGACTGGAATGGTGGGATTCATGTGTAGTAGGTACTGAAATTCTTCTTTCGTAAGAATACTTTCCCTTAGACCTTGTAGGAGTAAGGGTCTCAGTTCGTCAATGTAGTTTTCTTTTGGATCTTTCTGGAGTTTCATATATGATACATTATCACTTAGAAGACGTTCGGCTTCTGATACGTATGCTGTTCTATCCATGATCACAATGCCTTCCCTTATCTGCTGCTTTGAGGACAATGCTTTCATCCTTTTGTAGTGTCTCCAAGGCTTCTTTTTCTTTTCAAGTGAGGTTTTTGTCTATTGGTTGTAACTCCCTGTTTCCACATAATTCTTGTTTAACCAGTTCGTAGAAAGTGCCAATGTATTGTCCTTTAGATTCGATCGGGTAGAATTTGGACTTATTCTTTAGTCCAGATTTGGAGGTGATGGTCGGATGTTTCATCTTCTTTCCTTAGGAAATGTCTTCTCAGAGGGACAAAAATGACTACGAAAACGATAAGATCAAAAATTGGTCCAGGAGTAATAGACAACCATACATTCCACAACCACCATACAGGAAACAATCAGAAACAACCAAAAAGGGAGCCTGGAACTTAAACTGGGAGAAAAGAAGAAACCATCCTGTCTACACCAATAATCATCCAGGAAAATTACAAACCACCAGTACCGAAAAAGTTAACAAGCATTTTTTATCCCCAGGCCCCAGTACGAAGATGAAAGAGAAATTATTACAGAGAGTTACAGAGAAAGCAACACACGCATCCCCCTTAAAAAAGACAACTAGAAGAAGAAGAGGATGCAGAGGTGGGAGGAAATCGAAACTCACAGAAAAGAAGGAACCTACAATAAAGCCAACTACAAACCATGGCGTCTTTAATTTATCTCAACGTCAACTCACCGAACCGGAACTCACACTACTCAACAAAGGTCTTTCATTTGCCCCCACAAAGGCTCTCAACAAATTTGACACATTCATAGACCTAAATAAGTCTATGTCTATACCTTTCTTTGAATAAAATTTGCTTGTGACACTTCTCCCAGTTATCATCAAATACCTAAATAAGTTTGTCAGACATCTAACTCTGAAAAGACATTTCCTAAGGAAAGAAGATGAAACATCCGACCATCCAACCAACACCTCCAAATCTGGACTAAAGAATAAGTCCAAATTCTATCCGATCGAATCTAAAGGACAATACATTGGCACTTTCTACGAACTGGTTAAATAAGAATTATGTGGAAACAGGGCGTTACAACCAATAGACAAAAACCTCACAAGAAAAGAAAAAGAAGCCTTGGAGACACTACAAAAGGATGAAAGCATGGTCATCAAAGCAGCATATAAGGGGAGAGGCATTGTGATCATGAATAGAACAGCATATGTATCAGAAGCCGAACGTCTTCTAAGTGATAATGTATCATATATGAAACTCCAGAAAGATCCAAAAGAAAACCACATTGACGAACTGAGACCCTTACTCCTACAAGGTCTAAGGGAAAATATTCTTAAGAAAGAAGAAGAATTTCAGTACCTACTACACATAAATCCCACCACTCCAGTCTTTTACTTTCTTCCGAAAGTGCATAAATCCATGGACAACCCACCCGGAAGACCTATAGTGGCAGGGATTGATTCTCTGACGTCCCATCTATCCGAATACGCGGCTATTTTTTTGCGACCACATGTGAACAGCCTACCGTCCTACCTGAAAGATACGACATCGGTCCTGAACCTCATGGAGGAATTTACGTGGAAGGAGGGATACATGTGGGCAACCATAGATGTACAGTCACTTTACACATGTATCCAACACCATGTGGGAATCGAGGCATGCAAAGAGTTCCTTGAAAAAGATGACTCTCTCTCCATAGCACAAAGGAAATTCATCTGATGTCATGAATTTTATCTTGAAACACAGTTATTTTAAATTTCTAAATTTCTTTTACTTACAGGTCTGCGGAACAGCCATGGGCACAATATTTGCCCCAAGTTTTGCAAACTTGCTAATGGGTTACTGGGAGAGAAGATTCATCTACAATGACCATCCATACAAACAGAACATTATTATATTCAAACATTATATAGATGACATTTTAATAGTCTGGGATGGCTCCAAACAGAGGTTTCATGAGTTTTTAAAGTACATTGGAGAGAACGATCTGAACTTGGTTTTCACCTCAAACACAAATGACAAAGAAATCGAATTTCTAGACTTAGTACTGACAGGAACATCCAACAATGTGATAACCAAAAACTTTGTAAAAAAGGTTGACACCAACAGCTACGTACATTATGAGAGTGGACATCTACAAAAATGGAAGAATAACATCCCCTACTCCCAATACCACAGAATTACCTGCAACTGTAAAAAAGAAGAGGATAGAGATTTACAACTTGAAGCCATCTCAAGTAGATTCAGGGAGAAGAAATATCCAACACATATCTTGGAGAAAGCCAAAAAGAGAGCGAAAGCATTAGACAGGAAAAAACTACTAGAATACAAGCTGAAAGAGAATAGAGAACCAGATGTCAAATTTATCACAACATACAATCATCATGAAGGAATCATCAAGGAAGCACTTAATAAACACTGGAACATCTTACTGATGGATCCCATCATGAAAGAATCCCTACCTGTAAAATCACAAATCGTGTATCGGAAGCAAAAGAACCTGAAAGACCTTTTAGCCCCCAGCATGCTGAGAGAAGAATCGACTCAACAGAGAGGCCTACCAAAATGCACCGGTAGCTACAAATGTGGCCACTGTAATATCTGTAAATATCTTCACCAGACTAGAAAGAACTTCTTCAACAAGGACAAAACAAAAGAATTCAAGACTAAACAGTTCATCAACTGCAACACAACCTCCAACATCGGCGGAGATTATTTGTATGTGCTGTACCCACCCATGTAAATAAATCAATAAATTAATATATTTATACTCCATTACACTCTTTTTGTCATCATTTTCATTCCTTCTGTGTAAACTTGCATATATCTCTAAAATACTGTGTCATTTGGAACATGCCCTATAGCCATTGTAAAAAATATATATATTTTTTAATCCTATATTTGTTTTTCACATGCCCTCTTAAATACTTATATTTCCATATCACCGTATTAGTAACTTAGGGAGTACCCCATTTATTTAACTGCTTATACTTAATATACAAGGTCTGGAATGATTTTTATCTTTTCATTTTTTCCTACTATCTCCGATTCCTGTATCTCTGAGAAGTACATGCAGAATAACTGAATCCCCTCCGCAATCCCAGGACATGAGATTCCCCAAGCAAAGTCTGCTATGAACTGTTATGCTCACAGTATGAATCTGAGGCAAAACAACATCACCATGGCAACCCCCGCAGTGCTGTCGCACGAGAACATCGTAAAAGAACAACACAGAGCACCTGAGACCAAGCGCGCATGCGCACAAACTGATGTATGAGACCCAGCGCGCATGAACCTATAGAAGTGAAGCCGAGGGGGGCGTGGCTTGGCAGCCGAGCAGACCGGACGCATCCAGGATCAGCTCCTCCGCTCCGGTACTGAAAACAGCCCAAAATCACCTCTCACCCTCCCCATCCCTGACCCAGGTTGTCCCCCTGCCCGTCTACCTTTCCCCGGACACCGGTGGGACTGCGTCGCGGAGCCGGGAAGCACTTATAAGTGCTCCTGCGGGTTGCGGCCTTCCCACGGGCTAAAGCCGGGACCTCGAGTTGACACCCACGAGTCACCTGCAGCAGATGAGGGGGAGAGGCCCGGGACGATTCCCCAGACATCCGGAGAGACGAGCCCTGGCAGCGACCACACATCCCTGGACAGGGTAAGCTGTGCTGAAGACCCCACGTACCCGCCCGCGGCTGCACCCCACCACCACACAGAGGCGCGAAGAACGGTGCGAGGTCACGTGCCGGCGGCTATCGCGGCCGCACAGACCGGCGGCTGGCGCTGCCGCAAAACACAGGAGATAGTCCAGTAAGGCCTGGGGTCCAGCCATACCCTTCCCTCCGACCTCCCTGCGCTGGTCGACGGGGGAGAGGAGGGGAAAATACTAACGGCCGCCATTTTGGGGATAAACATAGCCAAACTCCCATTCTGTCGCTGCCTCCTACAGGGTCCCACCATAAAGCCAGCACACACAACCCCACCCTGTGTTCTGGAGCTCCCCCCTGCAGGCTCTACCCGCGCATCCTGCACACTCTGTGCCCGGGCACCTGAGACCTACTGAGAGCACCCGGACACCACCCGGGTCAGTGGGCCCTGGTGCTCTGGAGCAATTGTGGGGACACCTCGCACACCTATACCCTATAGAAAACCTTTGGAGGGTGATTATTCATATTGCTCATCTTATTAATCTTATCCTCTACCTTATCTGGACCATTCATACTTGCAGCACCCTGTCTTGCTGAGCCAAAACCTCTATTACCTATATACAGCATCTTGTTATCACTGCTTCCTGGATGCAAAATAGTGCTGCAGAATAACTTACTACTCCAATACAGCACGGCTGCCACCCCTCATCTTACACGGCTATTACAGCCTATCTCTCTCCCGATGTAGGGAGAAGTGCCGTGTATGCTATTTGATGACAATAACATTGCTCCTGCAAAATTAACCTAACATGGTTGATACTGCCACCTACTTCATTGCTCTCCCTATTTGTTTGCTACTTTAAAATGTGACTACAGTTCAACCAGCCTCAGAAGCTAATGCGAATACCTGCTGCACTTTTTGGTGATTGTCATTTCTTCAGTGAAACGTGATTTATCCCCCCTTTTTTTTTTCCTACTACCACCGACTGCGGCCTACACTCACACCTTTGCAACTGCCAGGGCCCCCCACCCATACTCGCTGGGACAGGTGTATGGAAAAATTCCTAGTGCCATACTCCATGTCCACCACAGGTACATCTCGAGCTCCACTTACCGACTCCCAAGGCGGCTACTCATCAGACTCTGACCATTCTATTACCCGCCTATCCTCACAAACCAAAAGGAAAGCTACAAACACACCCAGGGCTTCCAAAATGAAGGCAGCGGATATTGCTGCAGTTATAGGCCCAATGCTAGATGAGAAACTGGCGGGCCTTAAGTCCTCCATCGATTCTACCCTGGCCCAGATCACACAGCATTCTCAACGTCTGGACACTGCCGAACAGAGAATCTCCTCCCTCGAAGATGATCTCCAGGCGGCACAAATCACAGTAGCCTCTCACTCTAAGGAAATCCTTACACTATCCAAAAAATTAGACGACCTGGAGAACAGAAATCGTCGTAACAATTTGCGGGTGGTGGGCATACCCGAGTCGGTTAAGGGACACGAGCTAATAGATCTTCTAGCCTCCTGGATCCCAGAACAACTAGCGCTGGACCTAAAGGGCGTACCCCTGGCGATTGAAAGAGCACACAGAATCGGGCCGGACAGGCCTCACCCTAATGGCAAACCAAGGCCAGTCATCATGCGCATTCTCAACTATGCCGACAAAGCAAAAGTCTTGGAACACTACAGGAAAACGGACAGCATCACATATAAGGGCAACCGCCTTCTCATTTTCCAGGACTTTTCCAACTTGGTGGCATCTAAGCGAAGAGACTTCGCCCCCATATGCAAACATCTTATTGAGTCCAAGATAAAATTTTCACTGCTCTATCCAGCGCGCCTTGGTGTGTTTGGGGATGGCCAGACCCTTTTTTTTGATGACCCCGCAAGTGCCAGGGCTCATTTTTCAATCCCTGAGACCTGAGCAAGAGGTCTGGCACCCCCGGACCCTAGAGGGCCCGCTAATGTCTGCTTTAGTATTTCACCAGTATTTCACCATTACTATTTTACCATTGCAAATACATGTTGCAGTTGATAGGTTCTTCCTTCACTGAGGAGATGAATATTGCTAGTCGCTTGGCATCTGATAGGCGTAGACCTATGACTTTCTTGTGTGTTTTGTTTGTTTCAATGTTATGTTATGTGCCTGCCCGTCTTCTTAGCGGACCCCGTCCCACTGTGGGTTTACCCCTCCCTGCTCGCTGGGACGGAGAGGGGCCCCTTCTTTTGAATATTCACCATTCTAACATGATCCACCCAGCGGGTATTGGCTGATATAACCAGTCAATTACCCCTTTAAATAACATAGGAGAAGACACCCCACTCCTTACTTTTAATGTAATTTCGTGGAATGTAGAGGGGCTTAACCACCCTGTCAAAAGGAAAAAGGTTATGTCACATCTTTCCCGCATGAATCCACATATTGTTTTCCTCCAGGAAACCCATTGGATGGAGGGCTCTCACCCCTCCCTCAAGGCCACATGGCTGGGAGAGTGCATATCGGCATCCTTCACTAACAAAACTAGGGGGGTAGCTATTCTATTTAACAAAAACATTCAATACTCCATAACTAGGAAATGTATTGACCCCGAGGGCAGGTTTATTCTTATTGATTTACTTCTGGGTAATACCCAATATACGATGTTAAATGTTTATGCCCCGACTAACCCTGACGCTTCCTTTTTTGCCATGCTGCTACAGAAACTGCTGTCTTGGGGATGCACCAACCTCATTCTAGGTGGAGATCTCAATACAGTCGTGGACCCATCCATGGACAGATCCGGGGTGAGTACTGGCAGATCTCAAACCTCTCCTGCTCTTCTTTCCTCTCTGTGCTCTCAACTAGGTATTAGTGACCCCTGGCGTATATTTCACCCTACACAACTTGACTTTACGTTCTACTCACACCCACATTCAACACACTCCAGAATAGACTACCTTTTCCTTTCAGATCACCTCCTTCCTAAGGTAACACATACGGCCATACAGGATATTGTAATATCGGATCATGCACCTATACTATTAACCATACAATTAGATTTACCCCAAAATTACACCAAATGTTGGAGGTTTCCCGCACACCTATTCCATTCAGAGGACTTCCTTTTACATCTTAAACAGGCTTGGTCTAACTTTGCCACTGATAATTCAGCACAGGCGGATAACCACCTCATATACTGGACCGCATCGAAGGCGGTTCTCAGGGGCCATATTATGTCCTATGTTCATTCCAAACGGAAAAAATTCACAGCCCAATTACACACCCTTAGTAGCGCGCTCACTCTGGCATATAACACATACAAAAGGTTAGATACCCCAGCTCATAGGGAAGAATACTTAGCGGCAAAACAAATATATGACACCTTCCTCACCGAACAAGCCAAATCCTCACACAACTACTACCGTAACAAATTACACAGATTTGGAAACAAATCCTGAAAAATGCTAGCCAACCTGATGAAGGGACCCCGATCCCGAACATGGGTAAAGACCATTAACAAAGCCGGTGTCCTAATTACTGACCCTAATCAAATATGTAGTGAATTCTCCAACTTTTATACCTCCCTATACTCGCAGGAGCCATATGACACACAGGCAAGTGAGACTTTCTTAGCAGACACAGACCTGCCCAAGCTGACCCAGGAGGAAAGAGACCTCCTGGACCACCTGGTCACGGAAGAGGAGGTGATAGACACCATCAAAGCTTTGCCTAACGGCAAAAGTCCTGGCCCGGATGGATATGGGGCAGAGTTCTATAATTTACTGAAAGGAGACATAGCGCCCCCACACTTACATCACTATACAATCACTTGATAACAACTGGGAAAATGCCACTCCTATTCAATGCAGCCAGAATTATAGTTATACCAAAACCAGGAAAAGATCCCACCTTAATGGGCTCCTACCGCCCAATCTCTCTTTTAAATCAAGACTTCAAAATCTTGACTAAGTTGATGGCCAACCGCCTGCAAAAATGTATGCCTCGCCTGATCTCGCCAGCCCAGTTGGGATTTGTGAAAGGTAGACAATCGGTAATGGGCGTTCGAGCTGCCATAGCAGCAATAACGCATACTCGCCTTCACAACCTCCAAGATAATATACTAATTAACCTAGATGCCGAAAAGGCGTTTGATAAGATCTCTTGGACGCACCTATACGATATATTATCTAGACAACTTTTTGGAGGACCCTTCCGGGGGTTGGTTCAGGCGATGTATGCGTCCCCAACAGCCCAGGTGATGGTGAATGGCATAGCATCCCCGTCCTTCTGTCGGAGCGGGGTACACGGCAGGGGTGTCCCCTCTTGCCCTTACTCTTTAACCTAGCACTGGAACTGCTTATCAGACATATCACCTCCTCCCCTAACCTTGCCGGCATAACAATTGGCAACAGAGAGCTAAGGGTCGTCGCATTCGCGGACGACGTTCTTCTCTTCTTATCTGACCCTAAGCACTCAGTTCCCTGTCTCATAGACATAATTACACGCTTCTCTTCATTTGCTGGCTTCTCCATTAACTTTGCCAAGTCGGAAGCGTTAGCCATCTTTGGACAGATAAGGTCTGATTGGACCATTCCCTTCCCCTTTCAGTGGGCCTCCACATATATCACATATTTAGGCATTGCTCTGCCCCCACATCCACACAACCTATATACATACTGTACAATGTTACACCGGTAATCCACAAAATTCAAACGGAGTTGAATCTGTGGCAAAATCTGCCATTAAATTTATTAGGCAGGTGCAATCTATTCAAAATGGCTAGTTTTCCAAAACTACTTTATGTGATGCAGATGACACCAGTTCTACTTTCTAACTCAGATATATCTTTACTCCACTCCATGCTCACCAAATTTATCTGGAACTCCAAAAGACCCCGAATCAGCCTCTATAAATTGATGCAAACGTCTCAAAGGGGTGGTCTCAATCTGCCTAATATAAAGTACTATAATTTGGCATGTATACTTCGTTTTGCAGTGGACTGGGTGAATGGTACTGCCATTTTCACCGATGCGGCCCTAGACTCACAAATATGTGCTCCCCTCTCGCTTAGTTTTCTCCTACACGCGCGCCCGTCACAACTAAAAGGCCCTCAATTTGACAATCCTCTATTATCCTCCACTATCCACGCCTGGAGATGTGCGAGAAGGTCTCTGGGTCTACAACACTTTTATTCTCTATCCCTCCCATTGGTAGGCAACCTGGAATTCCAAAGGGGTGACACTGGATCCCCATTTGTGGCCTGGCGCTCCCAGGGAATTACTTGTCTACGTCACCTACTTAACACTTCCAACACCCCGCTCACGTTTGAAGAAGCGTCACAACGATTTAACCTCTTGCCTAGTCATGCTTTCCCATACACTCAAGCTATCCACTACCTTAGATCTGTCCTATCCAAGCTCAAACCCCAAGACATCACAAATCCATTAGACTCGGTAATCCGCACTCAAACACATTCCATCTCCACTATATATGGACGCATACGCCCAGAGCTGGACCCTGACACTGACTTGCCGACGCTTAACAAATGGGCTTCACAGTCAACTTCCCTTGACTCTGAGGCCATATTAGACACCTTTTTAATTAACCTTAAACTTATTCCAGCCAGCTCCTATCAGGAAATGTTATACAAAATCTTCCATAGAGCCTATTATTCGCCTAAGCGCTGTTACCTGATGGGTACAGCTGAAAGGTCTGATTGTCCCAAATGCCACACACCAGAAGCCGATATACATCATTGTCTATGGCAATGCTCTCATGTACAGACTTTCTGGCACGCGTTACATAATTATGCTACAACCTCACTTAATTTAACATTCCAATGCACAGATTCTTGGGCACTATTCGGACATATCGCTGACCAATCCGCCATACCTAAAAACGACAAAAAACTGATTGTCCTTCTCTCAGCAGTAGGCAAAAAGGCAATTTTACAACATTTGATGCAATCCTCGCCCCCCTCACTAGACATGGCGACCTCGCGCCTTCTTTTCCTATTCACAATGGACTGGCTGGAGACCTCGCTCCATAAGGAACGCCTGACCCCTAAATTATTTGCCTGTTGGAATAAATTCATCCAAACCTTACCAGCTCGTACCAAGCAGGCTATCCAGGGTTGCTTTCAAAATACATCTTGGTACTCCCTCCAACTCTTACAAAATGCCCCGCCAGTCACCTTCAACTAAACTCACACATATATAGGCCACAACACATTCTACCTCTCCCTCCGCCTCCTTGCCCTTTTCTTTTGCTTCTTTTTATATACTCCATATCTTTAATCCCTCTTCTCCTTGTTGCTTGCGCGCCGATTGGATCTCTCCATGGACGGGTCGACGGTCCGGGACAGTTGCTAGGCAGGTACTTTGATTTGACATCTGGTCACCTACCATGTTAGGGTAGGACCGGGTGGTTTGAATGTTTACATGCTTATAATTGTGTTATGTTTTTTTGTTTTTTTCTCTTCTTCTTGCTTTTATTTTCTTTTATATTATTATTTTTTTCAATTATGTTATATATATTTAGTTATTTTTGATCACTATCTTGATTTAATAACAAAATTGAATGGATGGATGGAGAGTTCATCCCAAACAGTCAGCTGGAAATTTATCGACTGACCTATATATGGCTATATTTACTTGGATACCTTGGGAGAACACTCCACTCTTTATTTACATAGTGAATTGTTTTAAGAGTTATAAAAAAAAAATGTATTCTTGACCCTCACAAATGCTAAGTTACTGTCAGCATCCGTGCCTGGATGTATTGTATTATAGCCCTGTTTTATGAGGTTCAATAAAAATATTTGGAAAAAAGAAGTGAAGCCGAAGGACTCTCCAGCGCTATATGAATTGGGCGCACATGCGCAAAAGCGCTCCACGAACGCCGGATGTGTGGCGGAAGTGGGGCGGATGTGATGTCACGCTCCTTAGAAACGGAGCTGCCACACTCCAAACCTTTCTGTCATGTTATATGCCCGTATAACACTCTTTTTGCTTAGCCTGATAGTGGTCAAAATAGATACCACTGTCAACATTCATCATATGTTTTTGCTTACGGTTTTTTGTAAATATGCAGTATGTGTAATTAAGCAGTGTTAATGAGGGGGGCGGCGTCTAAGACCCTATCCCTGGTATAAATACAACCTTAGTCATTATGTCCCTTACCCCTGACGAAGTCCTGTTGGACGAAACATGTTGGGATAACTTCTGTCACCTGCTCCTCACCGCACTGCTATAAGATAAGCTGACCTCTTGTTTTTTTTTCTCTTGCTTTTTCCTTTTTAAATCCGATTAATTTTATCTGCTTTTATATTGGTTAGTTTAGTGATCTTGTTTTTAGAAAACAGCGTATAGTATACATATTGCATTCTCCCAGTTTGGTCAGTCTGCTGTACTGACATTTCCCTCATCCCACTTGTATTGTGCAATATAATTTTTATCCCTCTTTTTTATGTAAAAACCCCCCTTCCCCATTTTTTTATTATACCTTTTTTCTCTGTGATCAATAAATTGCTTACCTTTATTAATACTGTCCCATGTGAACTGAATACGTGCATATTTGTCGCTATCTAAGTCCAAAACCAAGCTTTTCCCAAAACTACCCTTTGAACGGCACACCACTGTTCCTGGACTGAGCTGACACCCCACACAATCAAAATGGATTGCATTATATGGGACCTGACCTTCGTGCACGATTACCTGTCTAATCTTCTTGGCGCACATCTCACTTAAATCTATTCTTTCCACATATATAAATACAGCACTTGGGTTTGGCTGAAAGATACACACTACCACTGATAAAAGGGGTGTAGTATGGGGTTCCGACAGTCGGGATCCTGACAGTCATTAGCCCGACGTCGGGATCCCAACTGCCCGGACTCGGTGGATCACTGTGCGAGCCACTTATTGTATTCTCCCTCTACGGGGGTCGTGGACCCCCACGAGGGAAAATAGCGGGTGGTCATCAGGTACCCGGCTGTCTGCGTTTTGACAGTCGGGATCCCGACGTCGGGTAAATGACTGTCGGGATCCCGACTGTCGGGATCGCGTCCGGCACCCGATAAAAGATACACATTTATTAATTATACAAATATATTAACTTCATTAATGAGAATTCTCATAACAAATAAAACAATACTGAAATATTAAAATCAATTGATAAAATTGATGAAGAATGGATTCGGTTAGAAACTAGAATTTTGCTAACGAATTAGCTCCATAGAGTAATGGAAAAAAACAATTCACTGCTTCAGTTGTGTAGGTCTCAGAGACATTAATAGGATACATCCCCCTTGAAAGTCTTTGGTCATGGGACCTGAACCTGGTACTGACTGTTCTAATGAAACAACCATTTCAAACACTTGAGGAGATTTCACTAATGCTGGGTACACACCAGGACGACTAGGGCCCGATTCTGTCAATTTAGATCCAATTCCGACTATTCCGGTTGTATGCAGATTGTATGTACTATCGTGTGTTTTTGACATTTATTTGATCCGATTCCGATCCAATGCGCGTTCACGCCGCTCGTTTGGTCGCATCTTTGGTCCTACGTGCTGCAGGTAGGATCCGTCAATCCCAGGCCGACCGACCGTCAATCGTATGCAGATCGTGATTGTTTTTTGCCGCCTCCGTCGTCCGTCCGTCGGTGCGTCCGTCGTTTGATCCAGCCTATTTGAGTGGCATTTCCTAAACACTCCCCCGGCGCCATGTTTTTCCACATAGCAAACAGCGCTGGCGCAGCAGTTGGACTCTCCTTCTTGTCTCAGCTCCCAGAACAACAACCTGGTATGTTTGCACTCCCAATGCTCTCCTATGCATGCCCACTGTTGCCACCAATGTATATAGTGTGTATAGAGCACTGGTTTGTCAACCGTGCACCCGACCATGTCACTGTTTGCTCGGGTGGGCCCCATGTGTGTGTGTATACATATAACCAATGTCCACCATTGCAGTATTCCATGCACTCCTCTCTGCTAGGCCCCATTCACCTGTGTGTTTGTGTATATATAGATATATATGCATAAACCATTGTCCACCATTGCAGTATTCCATGCACTCCTCTCTGCTAGGCCCCATTCACCTGTGTGTGTGTGTTTGTGTATATATAGATATATATACATAAACCATTGTCCACCATTGCAGTATTCCATGCACTCCTCTCTGCTAGGCCCCATTCACCTGTGTGTGTGAATAGCAATCTGCACAATAAAATGTATAGTGGTTTTCATAAAAGTTTATTAACATTTTAAATACTTAAAACATAAGAACTAGGTAAACTGGTAACTATAACTATACAAATTTAAATATGAAACAAAACATGGGTATAACTATAACAACTAAAATGGTTTTAACTTTTTACAGTCCCAATGTCCAACGCAAAGGAACAAGAGTTTCTTGAAGGGTTTATTGAAAAATATCGTTCACACGAATGCCTGTGGCGAACAAAATCCAAGGAGTATTCAAACAAAATGAAAAGAAACCAAGCCTTGGAGGACTTGGCACGCTACAGTCTTCCATTTCACCCAGAGGCCAATGTTGAATGGGTGAGGAAACGCATCCAGAATCTGCGCACGGTGTTCTTAAAGGAACACAAGAAGGTGGAGGCTGCAAAGAAGTCTGGTGCTGGAGTCGACGAGATGTATCAAACATCGCTCTGGTACTATGATCGGTTGACATTCACCCTCAGCCAGGAGTCAATGAGGACAGGAGTAGTCCTTATGGTAGAACATGAAAACCAAGAAGTCATGGCGCAGGAGGAGGAGGAGAATTCGCAGTCTGCATCGGTGAGTCTATTTTTTTGGCTATCTAATTGATTCCTCCTGCCAATCCACAGCCCCCTCCCCATTAAAGTAGGCCATGTACTCTTCCCTCACCTGTTTGGCTCGTGCACTCCCTGTGTAGTGTTGTGTTGGGGTTTGCAAGGAGGATATCTGCACTACCTCCTCTGGCAGTTCTTGGTCTTCTTGGAGTGCTGTGCCTGTAGCCCTTTGCTGTGTGGCTTTTCTGCGGAGCAAATTGTGCAGGACACAGCACGCCGTGACAACCCAGTCAATTTTGTCCACCCTCAGGTTAATGGCAGTGTGGAAAATGCGAAACCGGCTAGCCAGGATGCCAAAAGCATTTTCCACAACACGCCGTGCCCTGGATAGCCTGTAGTTAAAGATCCTTTTGTCATGGTTCAGGCCCCTTTGCGCATATGGCTTCATGACATGCTCGTGCAGGCCAAAAGCCTTGTCTGCCACAAACACAAAGTTAAGCCCCTGTTTAGTTTCCTGGACAGACGGCAAGTGAAGTGTGTTCGCTATGAGCCTTTCGTAGAACTTTGTGTCCTTGAAAGTGCCACCATCCGATGCACGGCCATTCCTTCCTACATCCAGGAAGATAAACTCATAGTTCGCATTAACAACAGCCATTAGTACAATGCTAAAATAGCCCTTGTAATTAAAATAGTAGGAACCACTATTGATAGGCTGGGCTATGCGGACATGTTTGCCATCAATGGCTCCACCGCAATTTGGAAAGTTCCATCGCTGTTCAAACTCCTCTGCGATGACTTTCCATTCATTCACGCTGGTAGGGAACTGAAATTAGAAGTAAATAGAATTGATTAGTAAACATGTTCAATTTTTTTACAGCTTGGTGACTACCCACCTGCAACCCCAGACCTATCTGTCCTATCTGAGAATGCATGCACATCGAACGAAGTTCCTACTCCGGCACACACTCCGCCACCCACCCTGGAACCCACTCCACCACTCCCCCGTGCCAAAAAAATGCGTGGCAAAGGAAAAAAAGGAGAAGCATCAGCACATGAAGAATTTATGATGCGGGCACATCAAGTCCTGCAAAGAAACCCGGACAAACATGACAACTACTTCACTTATGTGGCAGAGTGTGTTCGCAACATGGCTCTGGACCAGCAACTTACTTTTGAAAAGTTATGCATGGAGTTGGTGTATAATGGCAGTTTAGGGTATCTCAACAGTGGCACTAAAATAGTTGGCATGGGTAGTGCACCAGACACACCACTGTCATTAGAATCACCAGTGCCTACTCCGCCTGCCACCGTAGCAGGCCAGTCGAGCACAATTCCAACACATACCCAGTCAACACCTACACAGCCTTCTCAACCCCCCCAGTACCGTCAATTCTACAGTTCTTTACTGATAGAAGATCCAGAGTCTCCTGTTTTTGAGGATCTGTCTTAAAAAATAGGCTATTTTATCATTTACCATCGACATGGTCTCAGCTGCAGGTATGTGATGGCCACTGCTCACATGGCGTATGGCGCACATCAATGGGGCCGGGACCATTGCATCTGCGCCATGTGGGCCGCAGCCTTTACATATCTGCAGCAGACATCCTCTGC
Organism: Crinia signifera; assembly: GCF_055691185.1. Classification (NCBI taxonomy): domain Eukaryota; kingdom Metazoa; phylum Chordata; class Amphibia; order Anura; family Myobatrachidae; genus Crinia; species Crinia signifera. The sequence continues at coordinate 27,069,035 of NC_139220.1, forward strand.
CACACAAGGGCCACAGTGTGTTTTTTTTGTTTATTTATATGCTGCTACCTGTACCTGCATTACCAGAGGGAGAACAGGATTCTCCTCAATCTGGATAGCAAACTCCATTTATTGCCCTTTTGTCTTTGCCAATAGTATGGGGTACTGTGCGGCAGACATGGTCTCAGCTGCAGGTATGTGATGGCCACTGCTTACATGGCGTATGGCGCACATCAATGGGGCCGGGGCCATTGCATCTGCGCCATGTGGGCCGCAGCCTTTACATATCTGCAGCAGACATCCTCTGCCACACAGTACCTTATCCCTACTGTTGTAAGGGCCTGTTCCAGAAGTTACTAGAGTGTGTTTTTTTATATGCTGCTACCTGTACCTGCATTACCAGAGGGAGAACAGGATTCTCCTCAATCTGGAGAGCAAACTCCATTTATTGCCCTTTTTTCTTTACCAATAGTATGGGGTACTGTGCGGCAGACATGGTCTCAGCTGCAGGTATGTGATGGCCACTGCTCACATGTCGTATGGCGCACATCAATGGGGCCGGGGCCATTGCATCTGCGCCATGCGCCATGTGGGCCGCAGCCTTTACTTATCTGCGGCAGACATCCTCTGCCACACAGTAGCCCGTACTTATTGGGAAAGTTTAAACTGGGTCATACATACTTAAATCTTTATATAGTGTGTGTTTTTGTACAATATCTTTTATATATGGTATTATAATATATTTGTGTTGACACAATCTATTTACTATTTTACATGTTTTAACTATGAAAGGCCTAAAAAACCTGTTTCTGTCCGAGGCCTAAATTTTAAATAAAAATATTTTGTTTGCACAATAAAGTGTACGGTGTATATTTCATCCTTACCTTGCAATACTGGTACTGCAGCACCTTCACAATGGCTTTGCAGGTCTCCGGGATGATGAGGCCCAAAGCTTGCGGGGAGATGAGGGATCCAAACTTTAGGTCAGCAAGAGACCGTCCTGTCGCCAGAAACCTCAGGGTCACCACCAGCCGTTCCTCAGCAGGGATAGCCATGCGATACTTGGTATCCTGCTTCTCGATGTGGGGAGTCACCAGACGCAGCAATTCCTGGAATGTGGCATCATCCATCCTCAAGAAGTTACGAAAATCGTCTGGGTTATTCTCCCTGATGTCCCTGAGCAGTGGCATGTGCGAACGAGTCTGACGCTGAAGAAGCCACTGCTTTGTCCAGCATGACCTTTCTCTCCTGCGCTGGGCTCTCTGACGCCTGAGCTTCAAAACTGCATAATAGAGCAGGTACTGTTGCTGGTGACTACCCATCACTGCATTCTCCATAGTGCAGGGTTAAAAGACACTTTGTAATGGCAGGCAAAACAAAGTAATGTGTAAATAGCTATGTCCAGCGTTCAGCAGGTATAAACCAAGCCTCACTAGTAACAAAGCAGAAATACACTGGTTTAAAATGGCTGCTGCTATTCCTATCCCCCTCTGCTAGTCCAGCCCCTTCATTCAAATTTCAAAGGCCAATCTGACGACGGTCGCATGTGTTCTTGCAAAAAAAAAAAAAAAACAGTGATCCGACCGTCTTAACGACCATCGCGGGCACATCGGGATCGGATCTAGATCGTTCCGCCAAAAAACCACAATTTTTGCTAATCGTTTGCTGGGGACTGCCTGGGAGCTCCCGGGAAGTCCAAGGGAAATCGTTCCATGGTCGTCTATCGGTCGTGAACGACGGTGGTCGTCCTGGTGTGTACCCTACATTAAACTGCTTACTTGGAAGATTGTATTTCTAGTGGCGATTACATCATCCAGGAGAGTGAGTGAAATCCAGGCTCTCTGGATAAAAGAACCATGGGCCTTATTCAGATCTGAGCTCAGTAGAAATTTGTTTGGAAAATGGGCAAAACCATGTGCACTACTGAAGGTTATGTCTGCCTTTCTTATTGGGTGTGGATCATATTATCGACCAGACTTAAGTCGACAGTGATTAGGTCGATACCTTTGGGTCGACAGGCAGCAAGGTCGACAGGGTTCTAGGTCGACATGGGACAAGATCGACATGGGTTTAGGTCGACAAATGCGTTAGGTTGACATGGGTTAGGTCGACATGGTTTTTTTCATAGTTTTTTTAACCGAATGTCAACACAGCCGACATGGACACAGTTGGAAGTCAACTGCAGCCCCTCCCTTCGCTCGCAATGCTTCGGGCACGGTGCCTCGCTGCACTTGGCACACTATTTTATTCTCATACAACGCCCTAGTGGATGGTAGGGCATGAAATACCGCCTGTCGGCACATGTCAGCTGAAAAAACTGTGAAAAACCCACGTCAACCTCACGACCTGACGACCTATCCCATGTCGACCTAACACATATGTCTACCTAAATCCATGTCGACTTTCAAGCCTGTCGACCCAACGGTGTCAACCTAATGACTGTTGACCTAAGTCTGGTTGACAATACGACTGTATCCCTTCATATTAACCAGGAGATCTTGTTACCTAGTTTCTTCCCGAATCCGGTAGATGATGAGCAGAGAGCCTGGTACAGGTTAGACATGGTGCGGGCAATATCCATATACATTGAAAGAACCAAGGTGTTTTTTAAATAAAGACCATCTATTCATTATACCGGAACATCCAAGAAAGGGTTTGGCTCCAGCAAAACAGACAATTTAGCATTGGATCAGAGATGTGATTGTATTTACCTATAACCAGGAAGGCAAGGTGGCACCTCCAGTAATTAAGGCACATTCAACTAGGGCAGTATCCACATCATGGGCTAGAAGGGCCAAAGCGTCAGTGACTGATCTGCCAAGTGGCGACATGGTCATCAGCTCATACTTTCACTAACCATTATGCGTTAAATATTTCTACTGCCCACTTTGGGAGTCATGTTCTCCAGGAGGCTTTGTCAGTAAAATAAACTTCTCTGTGAATGAAAAATTTTTTGGGCATGCATTATGTTCTCCCTCCCTCTTGGTTCAGCTTGGGTACATCCCAGCTCAGATGAGATCGGCTCCATCTATATAATACCACTATAGTAGAACGTACTGTGCACTATATTACAACATATAATACACTATAGTAGTAGACCATATAATACACTATAGTATAACATATAGTACAATACAACACACTGTACTACAGTATATTACAACATTTCAGTCAGATACAACACATTGTTCACTATATTACAACATATATTACACTATAGTACAACACATTGTGCACTATACCACAACATATATTACACTATAGTACACTACCACATATAGTACGATACAACACACTGTGCACTATATTACAACATACAATAGACTAAAGTACAACATATACAGGTACAAGTCCGATTTTCCAGCAACCTCTTTTAATCCGGATACATCAGGTGCTGAGCGCAGTTAGGATTTGGGAGGGTTTAGAGGACAGCGGAAGGGAGCGCTGCTGGTAGGAGAAGCACGCAACTGGCACTGGAAGTCCTGCTGCCGAGTGTGGTGTGGAAGAGAAGCAGTGTTTCTGGCTGACAGAAGGAGCGCAGGAGAGAGCCATGGACGGATGGACTGCAGGAGAGAGCCGCGGAGGGTAAACCGGATGCGGGGATGCGTGGGGGGAGTCGGCTTTGAGGGGGGGACACCAGGTGCGGGAGACAGACTCAACAAAGTTAAAGCACAGATAATCCGGCACACTGCTGGAACCGAGGGTGCAGGATTATCGGTGCTCTACCTGTAGTACAATACAACACAACACACTATAATACACTACAAGACAACATATAGTACAATACAACACACTGTGCACTATATTACAACATATAGTACAACCGACTTGTTCATACTTTACCATCCCAGTTGTCATGCGAGGGGACGTGGTACAATAATACAGTGTCCATGTTGACATTATAACGGTGTCAGTATTTTAACATTTTTGGCATTATGCTCATTATATATTGACGGGAGGCAATTCAACCGTCGGAATAATGTATGTCTCGGGATATTGACTACAGGTATTTACACCCTGCCGGTACTGAATCCTGTTTACACTATAACTATATTAGTACAGTAATGCACACTATGCACTAAAGTACAACATATAGTACAGCACAACAACATTTAGGGTGGTATTTAATCCAGGATTCGGACTGTCGTAACATACCAACAGTCGGAATCACAGGCCGTTTTCGTCCAGCTTTGCAGGTATTCGACTGTCAGAATTCAATGTTCCACCTGTTGACTGTTAAAAAGGGGACGAGTCAGCAAAAACAGCAGCAAATTGTCAAACAATTGACAATTTGCCACAAACTCAACAATCCACGGCCGTTTGTGACAAAACAGATCCAGTTTTAAAGTCTGACCTGTTTTGTCGAATTCTGCCTTCAATGCTGTCAGAAACGGCAGCATTGAATAGGCGGCGGGTGCAATTTACCCTGTTGGAATTAGCGCCCGACATTGAATACCCCCCAATGTACAGTACAGCACACTGTGCGCTATAGTACAACCTATAGTAAAGCACAACAACATATAGTACAATACAGCACACTGCACTTAAGTACAACATATACTACAGTACAGCATACTGAATTAAGTACAGCATATACTACAGTACAGCACATTACACTAAAGTACAATATGTAGTACAGCACACTGCACTAAAGTACAACATATAGTACAGTCCAGCACACTGCACTAAAATACAACATATACTACAGTCCAGCACACTGCACTAAAATACAACATATACTACAGTCCAGCACACTGCACTAAAGTACAACATATACTACAGTGCAGCACACTGCACTAAAATACAACATATACTACAGTCCAGCACACTGCACTAAAGTACAACATATAGTCCAGCACACTGCACTAAAGTACAACATATAGTCCAGCACACTGCACTAAAAGTACAACATATACAGTTGTACGGTTCATATGTTTATTAAAATGTAAAATGTGATAAAACTATAGCAGGTCTTATTTTCCTTTACCATCACTGTTGAGCTGATTTCCCTGCTTGGAAAGAAATAGAGATGGAACACACATGGGACATAACTTCTGCAATTAGGTTTCTGAGACCATTACGTTTTCTATGAACATTGCTATAAGCACATATGTAATTGGGGGAGTGTGGGGCAACTGTTCTTTTGCATATATTTGAAGTAAGATGCTTTGCTTTTTGCACAGGCTGTGGGGGTTATTCAGTTTGCTGAGCTGCTAAATTGCAGAAACCTGCGATCAGGTAATCGCTGCCTAGACAGAGTAAAATCGTGCCATGCGCAAGCCTGCAAATTAATGTGCACGGCTTGCGAAAAAGACACAGATCTGCAATTAGCAGCAAATCCATACGCAAGACTTCACCGGCAGCTGCGATAGAAAGAGGCTGTTCGGGGACGGAGGTGTCATCACACCCCTTCCCTGAAAATGTCTGGGCATGCCTGCGCTTACCCGGACATTTTCAGAAAACGGCCAGTTACCACCCCCAAACACCACATTTAAGTTGATCAATCATCCTGTGATAAAATCAACAGGAATTTATCGCAGGATGGCTTCATGCATGCGCAGTCATTTGATTATCGCCCGGCCTGCCACTTTGCAGCTGCGCAATCAGTTCTGTATCACCTGCAATATTACGCACCTGTAGAGATTTTGTTTTTTCTACAATAATAATTGTGCACACAAGCAGCAGAGTGCTATACACGGCTCTGATAAGGTTCAACAGGTGGAATGTGGAAACTGAGGTGTCAACTAATTGTTAAGAGCAGCAAAGACATTACCTAACCCTTCATCTGAACAAACTGTTGTGTAAGGAACATTTAGGACACTTCCATGTTAAAAATATCAACACAATTACCCGTCAGATGTTTTCAATGCATCATACTCCAAACCGTCAAGACCAGCCCATATATCTTCTTGGTTTAAGTTGGGGGTCACAAGAGTTTTCTCCAGGTTAGAAACAGCAGCAAATGTGTGTAGGACTGGCAGTACCCACACCCAGTGACCAACATTTGAGTCAATGCAAATTCTGCATAGCTGTGCCAAATATGTATGCATCCTGCAACAATAAAATAAAATAAACCACAACTAATCAGCATACATACAGTATACAGCACTACAATACATTGGGCAGTATTCAATGCTCCTAGTTCGTAGTTTTTTCCGGCGACAGACCCTCCTCTCAACAAAAATGGTCCTCGCCCTCTTTTTGGTTCCCCAAAAATTAACAGCAAGCTTTGCCCTGCTCACTGCTTGGTCCTCACCATTGTTCGCTGTTGTTTTCTTATGGGAAATTTTGTGTACCTTGCCGTTTGTGTATTCAATGCTAAAACGGAGAACGTTGCTTGCTTTTTTTTTTGGTATGCCTCTCTATTTTGCTCACTGCATTTTTTTTAGGTGAACTCATCTTAAGTACTTATATTATTTTTTTTCTTTAGAAGTGCCACATTATACATATATATATATATATATATATAGTTTAAGATGCCAGCACTCGCAATCCTCCATATACATCAGCAGGGGTGCAAATCTTTAGGCTAAGCAGTCCAGGGGGTATAGCCAATATACAATATTTTTATGTAAAGAGCACTCACCAGTCTTCTTTAAGCCAGATAGTGAAAGTTTAATAATACATCACCATATCAAAAAAATCCCATGTCGACGTTTCGAGCTGATGTCAGCCCTTTGTCAAGACCACACACAATGTCGGAAACACCACCGTAGCAGGCATGCTACGGTGGTGTTTCCGACATTGTGTGTGGTCTTGACAAAGGGATTTTTTTGATATGGTGATGTATTATTAAACTTTCACTATCTGGCTTAAAGAAGACTGGTGAGTGCTCTTTACATAAAAATATTATATATATATATATATATATATATATATATATATATATATATATATATATATATATATATATATATATATATATATATTTGTGGTAATTATTTTTATCCCCCCATGAGGATTTTCATCACTGTTTATTCTACCCATGATTCACCTCTTCTTCCTCACTCCTTCGTTTGGCCTTTGAGGTAATACACAGATACACCGGCGCATGTGTCAATGAGTAATGAATGCACATGTGCACCTGCCGGGTTACCTGGAAAACTGTGTGGGGTCCCCTGAGAACCCCTGGACTATACGATGTCAAACGATCATCCTGATAGTTGTAAGAAAAATTGGAAGTTGTTGTTGGAGGATCCTATCCTGGTGATTATTCTTCCAAAAACTATAGACGAGCTGCTAATCTAAAAGATAAACTGGTTGCCAGCGCATTCCCAATACAGTCCACTGGTGTATTAACGCGAAATAAGGGTTTCCACCGCTGTGGAGATTGCAGCATGTGTAAATCCTGTCCATCATCCATAAGGAAGTTTACCGAAATTAACTTGAATAACCGTATTTTTAAGCCTCAACAATTCATTACTTGTAACTCGAATTACGTGGTTTATGCCATTTGGTGTTCTTGCAATAAAATCTATGTCGGCAAGACAAAAAGAAATGTAAAAGTACGACTTGCTGAACAAGTTAGGAATATTAAAAAAGGATACAAGGAACATCTATTTTCCCTACATTTTAAGGAACCTCATAAGTGTTCCACAAATTCCATTACAGGCTTTTGGGGCTTAGAAGCTGTTAAAACCAATTGGCGTTCTATAAACAGAGATATTCGCCTAGCCAAAACAGAAATGGATTTTTAATTTATCATCATTATTTCCCATCTGGCATAAACCACGAATTCGAGCTCAAATGGTTTTTATGAATCCCTTGATATTACGTATGTAACCCTTTTATTACAGGTTGAGTATCCCGTATCCGTATATCTATTATCCGAATTATTCCAAAAACCGTGGTTTTTGGAATCATTCGAATTTTTTTTTTTTTTTACCCTCCCTAACCCTCTTTTTATACTTACCAAGTCCCAGGGCGTCCACAGCAGGCCTCCGGCATCTTCTCCAGGGTCTCCAGCGGTCCCAGGAATGCATTGCGCGAGTGTGCGCGCGCGCCGGTGACGTCACCGGTGCGCGCGCACACTCGCGCAATGCATTCCTGGGACCGCTGGAGACCAGGAGAAGATGCCGGAGGCCTGCTGTGGACGCCCGGGGACTGCGCGGACGCCGAGGGACGCCTGGGGACCATCAGGGGACAGGTAAGTATGGCTTAAAAAAAAATATTCTAAAAACCGGAAAATTCCCCTATCCGAAATGCTCGCGGTCCCGAGCATTTCGGATAGGGGATACTCAACCTGTATTTGTATAAAAAAAAAAACCCATGCGATCCTCATGAGATTTTGACTATATAGTCAAAATCTCATGCAGACTGTACCCGTGTGTACACACCATAAGGGTCAGTTATGTGGTAAGGGACAGGATTCCCTTCTTTTTATTCAGTACACATCAGGGATGATGATAACTGGCTAAAGCCCAGTTGAAACGGCTGTCGGGACAGCCATTGTTGCTTTTTACCTGCACTTGGAATAAACTTCTTACTTTCTTCACCTGAAATTCGCCTGAGTGCTGGTCTTCATCCTTTTGTGGGGGGGTAAGTGTACTGCATTTCTACAATACAGACCTGGCACCGGCAAGTACGCATCTCTGTGGAGTGCCGTCCTGCAAACCCACCCTTCTTTTTATTCACATATGTTATGATGGTCAGCCACCAGCATTGGTTTTGTCTATTGCATTCACCACAAATAATGTGTATTGGCCTAGGTTCACCAACCGAGGGCACCCTTATAAAGGGCCCCTTACACTTGTGAGATTTTGTGAGATTTTACCTAATTCAGGTGGATTGGGTCAATTTATCTGACAAAATCTTATGTGTCTGATGTGTAGGACCCAATGCACAATCCCGTGCCATTGGGTATAACCAAGAGATTGCAAGAGATTATTCCTCCTGCACATAGGATAAATCTCGAGTCAATCAGGTCCAACTTGTTGGACAAGAGTAAGGGGGCTTTAAGAGTGGTGAGGCACCCCAGGGTGCCACAGCACACAGTTTTGGAACCATTGCATTAAATTTTCATGGTAGACATTTTCTATTGAAAACAAATCAAGCAAGGAACTATCAATTGTCAAGATGCCAATGTACTCACCTACTGTAAATTACATCAAAATGAAATCATAACACAGGGGTTCCCAATCTTTTTCTAATCACAGCACCCTAGAGCAAAGGTTCTCAAACTCGGTCCTCAGGACCCCACACGGTGCATGTTTTGCAGGTCTCCTGCAGGTCGCAAGTGAAGTAATTAGCTGTACCTGTGCATCTTTTGAAATGTGTCAATGAGTAATGAATGCACCTGCCGGGTGGCCTGGAAAACGTGAACTGTGTGGGGTCGAGAGGACAGAGTTTGAGAACCCCCTGCCCTAGAGTATCAGAATTTTTCTAAGGCACCCCTAGGCCCCCAAAAATATATATCAAATTAAGTAGATTGTGTTTATATGTGCTTCTTAGGTTCATTTATGTGGTAAAGGGCAGGATTTGGTTCAGATTGTACACATTTTATGATTGGCAGCCACCAGCACTGGTTTTGTCCAGAAATAATTGATCATAAATAATTTGAATTGGTCCTGGACCACCAACCCGAGGCACCCCTGCAAGTGTCCCGAGGCACCCCAGGCGCACAGTTTGGGAACCACTGTCATAACACAATTATCGAGAAACGAAATATAACTTACTCTGGATATTTAGAAAACAAGACCTTTGCATTCTGAAGTTCACCCAACATCTCTTCTCTGGGCTTGTTATCCAGGCACAGAACAGAGCAAATCTCTGCAAGATGGTTTTTATCAGTGTAAACCTGGTAAGTGTGTACTACCTTGATGCAAATCAACCCTGCTATTATCTTGCTTTGTATATCTTTTTTTTCAAGTTGCCTCTTATTAAGGAAAGGTTCACACATTACATGGAGATATGTTGAAATCAGTGAGCATACCTAAATGGCAGAAAAAAATTGTGTCACTGTATGATCAAGAAAACATTAAGTACTGTATATCCCACCAAAACTCTGTCATTTGATTTTTAAAATGTTTTAAGTAAAGCAAACATATTGTATACATGTTTTGGTACTTGTTTCCTAGCACGGCGCCCATCGGGTCCCATCGCATACCTTAAGTTAAGGTATGCGATGGGACCCGACCAACCCGATTTCTGGGCTTTTTTTTACCTTTCCCGACAATTGTAAAATCGGGTCCATCGCATGCCATTATAATGGCATGCAATGCGACCGACCCGATTTTACATTACATTGTATGCATTGTATTCAATGTTAAATTTCTATGTAAAATCGGGTCCATTGTATTCCATTATAATGGCATACAATGCGACCAATGCGATGGACCCGATTTTACATAGGGAACAATGTTAAATGGCCCACCATACCCGATTTTTGATTGTATACCCACCCTGATGGGTAATTTTTATGTCAAATGCCCCCCTATTGTTAGCGCCACCCCACGATGAACGCCAACCCGAAGCGTGGCGAGCGCAGCGGTACGCATCCTACGACCTTTTCATACCCCCACTATCCACGTCGGCGTGGAGTTGACTTTATATAGTGTGGCGAGCGCAGTGAGCCACCGAGCCCAAAGCGCGGCGATCGCAGCGAGACCCGCAAGGGGACGCGTAATACCTGTGAAGTCATGCGCGTCCGCTCGCCACGCTTCGGGCTCGGTGGCTCACTGCGCTCGCCACACTATATAGAATCAACTCCAAGCCGACGTGGATAGTGGGGGTATGAAAATGTCGGAGGACGCGTACCGCCGCCCCTCGCAGGCTCGCTGCGCTTGCCGCGCTTCGGGTTGGCGTTCATCGTGGGGTGCCGTTAACAATGGGGGGGCATTTGACCCATCAGGGTGGGTATACAATGAAAATTGGGTCTCAGGGACCATTTTACATTGGTTCCAATGTAAAAATCGGGTCGGTCGCATCGCATGCAATTTGGTTGCATGCGATGCGATCGACCTGATTTTTTCTGACCCGATGGATACAATTAAAATCGTTGGCGCCGTGCTAGGAAACAAGTACCCAGATTTTACATGTAGTTTTATTAAGAAATCGTCAAACAAAAAATCAAAGCATTAGTCATAACAACAAAATAGACAAGATACACCACATACATAATGCACAAAGGTGGGAAATAACAGGTTAAGGGCCGTATTCAATGTTGTGCGAAAATGGTTATGTTTACGATTTTTCGCACCTTTCTCTTCTTTCGGTACACTGACGCGATTACTAATTTCGATTTTTCGTGTATTCAAAGTTTCGTTTTCGTGGAACGCCTAAATGCGTAAACTAACCAATGAAGTGAAAACTGGGCGTTTCGTTTTCGCTACCCAGCCTCGCCCGTTTACTATATAAGGAAGAGTACTGCGTAGTGTACTGCGTAGTTTACCCTCCATTTTGGAACACTGCGGAGCGCTGATTTGTATCGTGGACTGTGTGCTGGAAAAGCATATCCAAACGAAGGCAGAGCACTGGAATCACTCGCGGTCTTGAGGTTAACCTTTTTTTTAAAACTGAGTGTAATGTAATTGTTTTATTTTGTTTGCATATGTTTTTTATGATGACAAGTGTGCAGGGATGAATTCCAGTTTTGGGGTGGCCGGTTTGATAGATTTGACAATTCTAAAATGCAATTTTAGAATGTATGTTTTTTGTGAAATTGCGGTTTGCTGTTTTATTGTGCAGGTTTGGGGTGTCCTTTTTTTTGCGCCAAAGATCAGGGTGTGGCTCTTAGCCTACTGTACACTGCTAGTAAGGTTTGTTTGGGGGCTGCAGAGCTGCTGAATGATGTCTTTGGGGTACCATGTGGGGTCAATATTGGCATTGTCCCTGTTTTTTTGCCACCACACATCAGGGTGTGGCTCTTAACCTACTGTACACTTGTAGTAAGGTTTGTTTGGGGGCTGCAGGGCTGCTGAATGATGTCTTAGGGGTACCTTGTGGGGTCAATATTGGCATTGTCCCTGTTTTTTTGCCACCACACATCAGGGTGTGGCTCTTAACCTACTGTACACTTGTAGTAAGGTTTGTTTGGGGGCTGCAGGGCTGCTGAATGATGTCTTTGGGGTACCATGTGGGGTCAATATTGGCATTGTCCCTGTTTTTTATCCACCACACATCAGGGTGTGGCTCTTAACCTACTGTACACTTGTAGTAAGGTTTGTTTGGGGGCTGCAGGGCTGCTGAATGATGTCTTTGGGGTACCATGTACCAAATGGTAAAACCAGGTACTGAAGAAATGAACAATAATAATTTATACAAGGAAAAATTTAAAATATTAAGAAGAGCATTTTTTTATAGGCAGACTCAGTGGTGCCACCCCGGATCCCGGGATTTAGGCCTAAAATCGTCAGGATTTGAATCCCGGGATTGAAGGTTTCAATCCCGGGATTTCGGGATTAGTATCCCAGTGCTAAATGTACTTTTGGTACTTATGTAGTATCTGGGCTGCCGATTTTTTTGATTGTATGCCTTAAGTTAAGGCATACAATCAGATGTGATGCGATGCGATATCGCATCGCATACGACCATATCGCATGCGATGCCCCGATTTTTCCATAGGATTCAATGTTAAAATGGACTGAGTCCATTTTAACATGGAATTCAATGGGAAAAAGGGGTCCTTTTCATACCCCTACTATCCAAGTGGGCATGGAGTTGGATATAAACCTGTGGCGAGCGTAGCGAGCCACCGAGCCCGAAGCGTGGCGAGCCCCGCGAGGGGACGGTATTCTGTGGCCGCTCGCCACGCTTCGGGCTCGGTGGCTCGCTACAGGTTTATATCCAACTCCATGCCCACTTGGATAGTAGGGGTATGAAAAGGACCCCTTTTCCCATTGAATTCCATGTTAAAATGGACTCAGTCCATTTTAACATTGAATCCTATAGAAAAATCGGGTCCATCGCATCGCATCGCATGCAATATGGTCGGGTGCGATGCAATGCGATGGACCCGATTTCAAAATCGGCAGCCCAGTTACTACATAAGTACCGTACTTTTTTTTCAAAGCCGGGCAGCGCTGAGCACTTTAGAATGGCTCAGATGCTGCCCGGCTGTCTGCTCCGTACCCCCCCCGGTGGCCGATTGGTCCGCTCTCCGCTGTGTGCAGGTGCTCTGTGATGACAGGCATGACGGCGCCCAGGCTGCGCAGAATGACCCCTGACATCATGCCATGCTGCGCAGCCCGTCCACCGCCATGCCTGGCAGTGCACTAAATTCAGCACAAGCACACAATCGCTCAGCCGCCCGCCCGCCCCGCCGCTGGATGGATGGAGGAACATCGCTCCTGCTGCTGCCTGTCACCACTACCTCTGTAAGTGACAGCGCAGGGCAGGGGGATGGGGAAGAGTGGCGGGCGGGGCGAAGTAAGAGGGCATTAATATTGATATTTGGGGGGCGGGTCATTTTTTTTTTTTTTATTAGGGAGGCCAATCCCGGGATTCCCAGGATTGAGCATTTTTCAATCCCGAATCCCGGGATTGAAAAAATGCCCCGGGATTGGCCTCCCTACTAGCACCCTAAGCAGTTGCCTAAAGTTGCCTAATGGTAGAAACAGCCCTGACTGTGTCCTAAGCAGACCAGGCCCAATATGTAGATCAGGTTAGCATGCGATTTATTTATTAACAGTTACTTATACATCACCAGCATATTTTGTTGTGCTTTACAATTGGGAAGAAAATAGCAAGACTTTAAAATTAGTCTGTGTAATACCAGACAGTGGCACAGAGGTAAGTGGCCCTGAGATGATAATCGGAGTTGTCCGATGGTGACCATCGAAGATGACATGGAGAAGATTATGAGATGTACTGTAAATTAGTAATGTTACTCAGACCAGATACCAATAACACAGGAAATTGAGGAAGATACACCGATGATGACGGTTTGCGATGTTGGTTCACCGGTGGTGACAGATATCGATGAATACCCTATGAATGGTGGCTGGTAGAATAAGATGGTACTGTAGAGTTGAGCAGGTAGGCGATGGTAATAAGCAGTGAGTGATGAAGAGTAAAGTTGCATACAAACTCTACAATTTGTTTGACCAATTTTGTTTATTTTGGCCCTTCTGAACGATATTGGTCAAAATATCTTTCAGTGTTTACGCGACGAACGACAAATGATGATGCGCATACCCGCCAGTTGTTTATAAAGACTGTTCGACAACTGTGCATGCAGCTCAACTGGGATATCTTTCCAAAAAAAGCCTATAAAATGTAGCTAGATCGTTCGTCTTTCGTCAACATCTTTTGTCCAGGACACTGGGTTCAAGGGAAATTGGTCATCAATGTCAAAAAAAAAAAAAAAACAGTACAGTGTGTATGCACCTTAAGCAAATCAAATGAAGGGTGTGTTCATAATGTTGACATTGTTTGAATGTGAACACAGACATGTCAATATGTCTACGTTATGAATGATAGCAAGAACGTCTACAGTACTATTTTACTCTAACTACAGCCTACTTAACTCATACTGTAGCATCATACAGATGTAGCGCCGCTCATTCAGTGCTCACGCTTGCCAGACCACCCCCATTGACGAGCAGATGCTACATCTGACTGGGACGTGCGAGCCTCCCACACGCACGCACGCGCGACCCAGTTTCCTGTCGGCGGTGGAGTCAAGCAGGGTTAGGGGGGGAGCGGGGAAGTGGGGGAACGGCGGCGGGACCCAGGGGGAGCTCCGTTGTAAGGGGACACGCACGCGTTCCCTTCCGGGGGCTGGCGGATCTACCGCCAACCCCTGCCTGAATGAAGGGTGCGCCATATGTAGCATTATTATGAAAAATATTCATCTTAATCTGCTGCTTCACTATTACAGGATTAAAAGCCTAATTCAGCATATATCTATAATTTAGAGGTTACAGTTGACAGCGAATAAATAGCTGCCGCCCAGTCAGAAAAATACTCTGTGCAAATTTGCAAATAAACTGCAAAAGAATCGCAAACTGCAAACCACTCGAAGCTTCATACGCAAATCCTGAAACATCGAAGAGACATTGCCATCTGTGCAAATCTGAGGCTGCCACTAATTTGCAACAGACCGAGAACGGGGGTGTGGATCATTAGGTAAATTAAACTAAGGTCGACATGCATTAGGTTGACCACTGAAGGTCAACAGGCACTACAGTAGGTCGACAGGATCATACGGTTGACACAAGCATTAGGTCGACATTGGGAAGTTCAACATGTGTTTTTCACGCAGTCAACATGGGCACCTGAAAAAGTGCACCAAGTCCCCTTGCATGGCTCGCTATGCTTGCCATGATTAGGGTTTGGTTCACTGCTACACATTATATTCTCCTTCCATGTGCTACTGGATGGTAGGGCGTGAAATGCCGCTTTTCGGCACATCAGTTAAGGAAAAACCCATGTCGACCTTTGACTGTTGACCTTCCCAATGTCGACCTAATGATCCAGTTGACCTAAAGCCATGTTGACCTTTTTCATGTGTCGACCTAAGGCCTGTCAACCTTATGACTGTCAACCTAGTGAACGTATACCGAGACAGGCACTGGCCCTCAGAGACCCTCCCCAAAAACGCACTGGCATGCCTGCGCTCTTATGACACATCCAGAAAACGGCATGTTACCACTCCCAAACGCCGGCTTCCTGTCAAACTGCGGCTCCATTGCGTTTATGATCCATATGCATTTTCTGTTGCTAATTCTCCTTGCACATGCAAACAGCACTCATGCGCAGTTGTTCGATAATTGCTCGATTTGTGAATTCTCTACGAAGCAATCCATGCTGAATTAGGCCCTGACACGGCCGTGTGCCACCCCCAAACATTGGCCGTCTATCTGCTGGTAATACCAGCAGATGAGTGGAGGCAGCCAGCGATGATGCAGGAGCGAGCACCAGTGTTCGCCGCTGCCCCGTACACACTGGGCAGCTTTTGAGCTCAAAGTCGCCCAGTGTTTATGGGCATTAACTTTCATGGATTTATTCTGCAGAGCTACAGTATAGTTGGGTGAGGCCAGATAACTGGTGAACAGGCATGCAGCTGAATGCACTGAGCTCCCCTACTGTACATTGTTGCCATCATGACAAGAAACTTTATGGCAATATTTCTTAACAATTTTCGTCAATCAGAATTTGTGTTCCAGCCGTGTCCTCTTACATCCTTGCTGCAGTCACCTTTTTTCTTCTTTCCTGGAAAACACTAACATGTAGCCACGGTCGCACAGAGAATATAGGCATGCAGCATATTATTTTAATCAGCAGTAGCTGCTTGTGTGTCCTGTAAGCGCAACCTTAGAAGAGCTGTCCGGGAACTACAGGCTCACTCCCTCCAGTCGTGGTGCATGGCGTACTGAGAGAAAATGTATGAGGACACATCTATTTTTCCCATTATGGCAAAGCGATCTGACAAAATTCATGAGTAAAATATAAATACCTCAGGAACATCAAATCCATGAGTAGGATTCTGTATTTCAGTATCCTTCAACAAAAGAGAACTTGTAGATGCAATATAAAATTGGTACAGTTGATTAAAAAAACTTGTCAAGTTGATGTCATCACATTTCTCAAGGATACTGAAGATGCCTTTGAGCATGACCTCAGCCGCCTTCTTTTTTGCTTCAGAGAAAGGTGAGAATCGATCGCTCAACGCAGTCTTTATTTTGCTAAAAAATCCACTCTTCTCCTTCATGCAAATATCATCATACTGATGCCACTCTGTGTAGGAAAAAGGAAAAAAAGGGAGTACATGTATTAGACATACAATAATCTTTTTTTTTTTTTTATAACATGATTATCATTAAAATAAAAATATTAGGTCAGTCATTGATAAAGTAAATGCCACCATCATCCAATGGAGAAAACTAACGCACTGATTTCTCCTCATCTACACCACTACTGCGTTTGTCCACAGATCTCTCTCCGTGCAAGACAGAGAAGGACTGTTTGTTCTGCTTCTATCGACACCACCTATAGCATCCCCTGTTGAGTAGATGTTGGCTTCATACAATTTACAAAAGGATGTCCTTCGTGCAGGCCCATAGACGAGGAGTAATGGGTGCACAGAAAAGCCTGAAGAAAGCCTTCTATATTGGCTAGGCCCCATAAGACCCCAAAAATCAATCTGTTATCGATTTGACATGGAGAGCGAGGTTGCAAACGGTCAAACTGGTTATCACTAAAGCATGCAAAGTTAGTGTGCCTTGAGAGTCAAGGTTGGGAATGCCTGCATTAAATGACAACTCAACAGTATGGCCAGAGTGACCACCACCGCTGCCCCTGGATCTCGCATCCTGTAGCAATACCCCCGTAGCTGGTGATTCCAACAAGAAGCCATAAGGTCTATCGGTAGCCTGTCCCAGCATCAGACTAACTGCTGGAACACCTCTGGATGAGGAGCCAATACCTAGGGGTGAAGATTCTAACATGTGAGATAGTCTGGCTACCAGTTGTCAACTACAGGTATAAACAGAGCACTATTTGGTTGGACTTCTGACTGGACTTCCCAGTTCAAAGAACATGTACGTCACTGCTGTGGTAATTTCCAGCTGCACTCAAACTGTTAGTTCCCCGAGAAGATGCAATGCAGCCAGGGGTGCTGCCCTTAGTTCTAGAACGTAGAGCCTCCTGGTGAGACTAGCGACCTTCAACTTGGCTTTCAAAGACCACTGCCCCTTAGCCTCATAAGTTGGTGTCCATTGTCAGGAGAATACAATTCCACATTCTGAACTGGCAACCCGCCATGAGATTGTCACCTGATACCACCAGAACAGGGAGAGGTGGGACCAAGAGGACAACTGAACTATCCTTTGCATCTGAAGGTGGAACCCTAACCACTGAGAACAGAGACAGACACAGAAGGGGAGGAGTGAAACAGAAGGCACTACCCCCACTCCAAAAAAAAAAGTGGCTACAGCCCCAGCTATCCAGCACCTACACATCCCAATAGTGCAACTCACATACCCCACAGCTGAGGCTGATGAATGTTGTAAGCGAGTGATCTCCTCAGGAAGTTGCCTGCAGCACCGCATCTGCGCTAAGAAGATTGTAGGCAGATGCGCGGCGAAAGTGTGCCAGAGAAGAGAGGAAGAGGCCAGGAAGGGTGAATGATGGGTCAGTGCCAACACTACAAGCCATTAACCCACTCTGCTAAAGTAAAAGTGGTAAAAATCCACACCGCTACGGCCTGGCTGCGAATGACATCTACTCAGGCGGGTGGGATAAATTTACCGCTGCCAACAATTTCTGTGCACAATTGGCAGCGGTAAGTATATATAACCAGATCCAGAGATCCTGTGTCCTGTGTCTTCTGACCTGGATACTTGACTGAGTAAACTGTGGCGAGTCCCTCTGACAGTTTCCAAAGTACAGGTAGAGTGCAGCAGCTTTGCAATCTGCCTGTGGAATTCAGTTGGGGGTAAAGAGAAAAAAACAGGTAATGGCTAAAGACAGACAGACTCTATACCCCTGTGGTCACCGGGGTATAGAGGGGGAGGAGCCAGCTTCAATTCTTAAGAATATTTAGTGCCAGGCTCAACTTTTTACTCATGTATACACCGGTGTAACTCTAGTGTCCCTTAGTGGATGAAGGGAAGTAAAAAAAAAAAAAAGAGTTTAATTTTTTTTGGAAGTACAGATGTGTCCTTTCTAACATTGCCGAGCTGTGTATTCATGCAAAGCACGAGAAAATGTGCTCCATACGCATTACATTGTAAAACTGCGAGTGCGAACATACTTGGCCAGTTGCTGCATGGCGTTCCCGTTATGCATGCATTGTGGCACATCCAGATTGCAAATTGAGAACAAGCTTTCCACTAAAATCTATACAATATTAACTGGGGTTTATCTTAATTTCTGTCAATTTCTGCGAGTAGGCTGCATTACCTCTGCAACTGGCACTCCAAACGATTGGGTCAATGAAGTATAAGAGTGAGATCAATAATGCTTGTGTGTGGGTTAGCGAACCGAGCAGAGAAGATCTGATAAAAGCGAAGACTTCTTCACATAACGATCGTCCAGACAAATTAAACTGTTGTAGAACCTCCTCAAGCTTCACCAAGAACAAAATACTTGAACATTTGTACTTTATTTCCACAGACTTGGTTCTCTACATAGATATTTTAAGTTCCCCAAGATTTGCATGCAGATGGGAGCTGAACCTTATAGATATGCTGGTTGACACAGGCAGCATTAATAGACACGTAGCCTCAGAACCAAACTAGGGGCCTTATTTTGGTTCTTTCTGACAAAATCCTTTTTAGATGGACAAAACCATGTGCACTGCAGGGGAGCATATGCAAAATGTGCAGAGAGAGCTAGATTTGGGTGGGGTTTTACTTCAAAGTGAGATCTATATTGAAGTGTAAAAATAAAGCAGCCAGTATTTTCCCTGCACAGAAACAAAATTACTCACCCAAATCTAATTCTCTCTGCACATGTTACATCTGCCCCCCTGCAGTGCACATGGTTTTGGACATCTAAGAAGTATTTTGTCAGAAAGAGTGAACCAAAATAAGGCCCTAGGAGCTCCAGTGCAACCATCTGAAGAGGCATATTCCTCTACTTCGGAGACTGGACAGTACTTCCTCTGTAAAATGTTCCAAGGAAGTTGTACTCCAAAGCTCTTCCAATAAATGACCTAGATTGTAGCGCAGGTTTCCACACCAAAACAAATGTCAAAGTGACTCTGCTGTAGGAAAAACAAGGAAGCATACAATGTCATGGTAGTGACATATCTGAACCTTCATGGGGCCTCAAATCATAGGTTAAGCTGAACATTTCCTGGTGTTAGCAGAACTCCCAATGTTAAATTTTGTCTGGTGAGGACGCTTCTTTTTCCTGCAGGAGGGAACAGATGTAAAATTACAGTTGGGTTAACTGAAGGTCCAGTCTTCTGTATCTTCTTCTATTTTATAAGAGGTTTGCATTGATCCCAGAAGTTGAGACATTCCTGAAGGGATGATTGCAGCCTCCTTATTTTCCTCTACTGCTCTCCTTTGAGACCTTAATTTGGATCTTTGGTCAGAAGGCACAACTCAAACCCTTATACTCATTAGAACAAAAATCCATAACCTGGAAGACCTGGAGCCAAATGTAATAGGGTGAGAGTTTCAGAAAGTGAGAGATTTTGGGAGAGTTTTCCCCTTTTTTTTAAAGCAGCAATCAATTACACTGCAAAACCAGGTTGATTTTGCCATGTAAATGATTGCTGCTTTAAAAAACATGGGAAAACTCTCCCAAAATCTCTCACCCTATTACATTTGGCCCCAGGTTTCTCCTGGTTATCGCCTCAGCAAGGAGGGTTTTATATTTTGCGTCCTTGTCTTCCTGCTGTTCAACAAGGATAGGGTGGTCACACATTCCATCCTACAGTGGTCTTTATTATTCTCATGAAACTGCACATAGTGTTTCAGTCATGAGCAGACTATTCCTCTTACAAAACTCAGATATGGGATTTCCCTAGTGTTCTAGTGTCCCCCATTGGATGAAGGAGAAATGGGAAGCTTTGTACTGATGTACATCCTTTTCTAGGATTCCTTTGTAGACTGTGTTTGCCTCCTCCCCCCGATATCCTTACGTTAATTTATTATTTTAATTTTGTTCTCTCTCCTGATGTTCTGAATCATGACAATTTGTTCTTGGAAAGGAAGAAAAGGCTTTAAAGCCCCCCCCCCCCCCCATCTTCTAGTGTGAGACAAGACCTCACATGTGATACCCCATCAAATCACCTGGCAGCTCCCGGTCAGCTGAATCGAATAAGACACATCATATGTGGTGCTTTTTTTATAAGATGTATCATATGCGATCCCAGCAGGGGCTACAGGCTGCGATAAATAGTCATGGCAGCCCGTCTGATCTGTGATTGCGATGTGAAGCACACGGAAACGAGCCTTGCAATCGCCGGAAAGGGACCTGCAATATGACACTTATGATGCAACAATGTGTCCGAATCATATGAAAAGTGCCCATATCGCACTAGTGAATGAGGGCCTTAACTTAAGTACAAAAATCCCTATTTGTCTTGTGCATCTTATACCCCTTTTAGACATACTACCTGGGATTTTGTCCAGGTTTACCCAGGTCACTCCCGGGATTTTAGTAACAGACCCCCTTTCACACTACACCTCAAATCCGGGAAAAACCTGGGTATACCCCTTTCACACATAAGCCAGGCTTTTCAAGCATTTCAGTGTTTCATCATTAAAATGGGACACACCCCGGCAGCAAAAAAAAAGCAACATCACATGTTTAAAACTGAAAAACCCGGGTAAACCCATTCAGACATAAGCCGGGTATTATACCCAGGAGTTTAATACCGGGGAAAACCCTGGTCAATTACAGGTGCTCAGTATCCGGGAGTGAAATCCCGGGTATACCCTTTCAGACATACGCTAGTCCCGGGTTTGGGCGCGTTCATGTGAAAAAACGGGATTTTCGTGTATGTCTGAAAGGGGTATTAACCGCACTGGTAATGACAGCTGTGTGTGCAACTCATACCTGAGCAAAATGACAAAAGACAAAGGTTCAATCTCAGTGAGCAGCGCCACATATTGTAGTACTTAATCTGACTTTATACAGATACCTCTGAAAGCCGAGAAAGGCAGATTTACTGCTACCTTAGCAGCACCAAACAGCGCAAAAAAGATAGGTGTTTTAGTTCAATGGTCAATCCTTTCCTGGCTGTCAGGGAGAAGTTACTATTAACAACAACAGCAATATGAGTAACTGGTTAACTGTATAAGCCCAAGGTAGTAGTGACAATACTGAAGAACGCAAGATAATTAGAGATACTATCCACTTAGCATATGACTTAGTAGTCCAAATAGTAGATTTGTTTTAATATTTCAAATATCTCTTTTATCAATTGTCCACTAGAAGACAACACTCTTTGAACACTGATGATTTCACTATATTCATTATTAACCCTTTGAGTGACAAGTGAATTTGTGAAAATTGCTAAGCAAACATTTTTATTCATCATAATGACCTGTAATGTTTACCTTACATAAAGGAATATAATCTTTTTTTTTTTGGTACTTGTGTATTTTGGCGGCGCCCGTCGCGGGCATCGTGTGCCTTAACTTTAAGGCACACGACGCGACGCGATGGACGCGATTTCTCCATAGGCTTCAATGTTAAAATATTTTTAACATTGAACCCGATGGAGAAATCGGGTCCATCGCGTCGCGTCGCGTCGTGTGCCTTAAAGTTAAGGCACACGACGCAACCGACGCGACCGACGCGATTTCTCCATAGGCTTCAATGTTAAAATATTTTTAACATTGAAATACTGTTGGTCGCGTCGGACTTGTGCCATTATAATGGCACAAGATCAAATGTAGTTGATAAAGTCCATCTAACATAGAAAACGGTACGCGTCCTACGACCTTTTCATACCCCTACTATCCACGTCGGCGTGGAGTTGAGAATAGAAAGTGTGGCGAGCGCAGCGAGCCACCGTGCCCGAAGCGTGGCGAGCGCAGCGAGCCCCGCGAGGGGACGCGGATACCTTCACAGGTATCCGCGTCCCCACGCGGGCTTCACAGGTGTCCGCGTCCGCTCGCCACGCTTCGGGCTCGGTAGCTCGCTGCGCTCGACACACTTTCTATTCTCAACCCCACGCCGACGTGGATAGTAGGGGTATGAAAAGGTCGGGTTGACGTCAATACTGGGGTGCCGCTCACAATGGGGGGGGCAGTTATATTTGGACATGACGGGGACATATACAATGAGAAATGGGCCATATTGGCCCATTTCCCATTTTATTCCATGTAAAATGGACTTTATCAAGTCCATCTTATCTTGTGCCATTATAATGGCACAATACCGACGCGACCGACACGATTTTAATGTTTAAATATTTTAACATTGAAGCCTATGGAGAAATCGGGTCCATCGCGTCGGTCGCGTCGTGTGCCATGTTAATGCACACGACGCGATGGACGCGATGGACCCGATTTTTCACACACGATGGACGCGATCCTCATCGTGGGCGCCGCCAAAATACACAAGTACCTTTTTTTTTTTTTTTTTTACACATTTTATATTTAAATTTATATAACAAATGTGATCGACGCCAGCATTTTTAGCCGATATTTTGCATCTCTCACAGAGATGTTGGCACTCACAGGGTTAAGAAACTCAAAAATTGCAATTTATTTACATCAAGATATCATAAAAGATCTCCGGTCAAAAATAAACACTAGTTCTAACCAACACAGGTAGCAATTAGGTTAAGTAAGAGTAGGGATTCATGATAGATGTCTGCATTGCCAAACACTATCAAAACTGGCTGGGTATAGAAGGAAATGTTACAATGGTCTCACCTCTTCCATAGGTATACTTTGAAGGAATATACAGGCGACGGTTGATCGGTGATTTTCCTTGTGTAGCGACATTATAAATGTACTCGAATTTTGGCTTTTCATTTTTCCGCAAAACTACATATTTGTAAGGGATGTTACTGTCCAGGCTGTCCTTAGAAATGTATGTTTGTCCTTCATACAGGAATCCAAGGTCATGGACTTCTCTTTAAAACAAGAATAGCATAAATGAAATTACAATCATTGAGGTGAGGTGTGTGTGTGTGTGTGTGTGTGGGGGGGGGGGGGGGGGGGGGGGGTAATTCAGTTAAGGGCCATACACTATAGAAGATATTGTGCAATATATCTTTCAGTAAGCTCTTCATGAACTATATTGTGCACAATATATTTTACTGTGTATGCTCAATATTGTTAACAATTAACGATATGGATATCTTCTGTACATGCAGCTCAATCTGCCCAACATTACTCATGGCATTTGTACACATCATTCAGTGTGGATGGATGACAAACGACATGAGCGATTTTTTTCTGTAGCCGCATCCTCCCCTCACCTCCCGCTCACCTCCACCCTCCTCCCAGCGCCAGTAAAACCAGTGGCGTAACAAGATACAGGTAGGCCCCATAGCAAAAGTTTGTAAGTTCCCCTATTTAGCACCTAATGCTGAAAAGTGTATACAGCACATAATACTTTGAAAGGCAAAGTGGGCCCCTCTCAGCTCTGGGCCCCATAGCAGCTGTACCCCCTGCACCTATGGTAGTTACGCCCTTGAGTGAAACTGAAAGCAGCATTCATCACAGCAAGCTCCTTCCTGCCAGCTATTGGTAAGAATAAAGTACATTAAAGGGGTTGGGATCATTTGGTCTACAGCATGATGGTCGACAGTCATTAGGGCAACACCATTAGGTCAACATGGGAAAAGGTCGACATGGGAAAAGGTTGAAAGGCCATTAGTTCGACAGATCATTAGGTCGACATGGGCTTTTTCACAGTTTTTTTACCCGAATGTCAACACAGTCGACATGGACACATTTTAAAGTGCACCGCATCCCCTCGCATCGCTCGCCATCCTTCAGGCAAAGTGCCACGCTACGCTCAGCACACTATTTTATTTTCCCATCATGCCCTAGTGAATGGTAGGGCATGAAATACCGCCTGTCAGCTCAAAAAAACAGTGAAAACCCCCGGGTCGACCTTTTGACTGTCGACCTAGACACTGTCGAACTAATGACCTGTCGAACTAATGACCTTTCGACCTAGACCCATGTTGACCTTTTCCCATGTCAACCTAGACCAGGGCTGGGCAACACCGGCCCTCCAGATGTTAGTGAACTACACATCCCAGGATGCTTTGCATTAGTTTTGCTATGTGGTCATGCTGAAACTGATGCAAGGCATGCTGGGATGTGTAGTTCATCAACATCTGGAGGGCCGGTGTTGCCCAGCCCTGACCTAGACCCATGTTGACCATCATGCTGTAGACCAAATGACTGCATCGCCATTAAAGTCCATTGACCACCGATGTTTACTTAAGTACCTAAAGAGCACTGGCCACCAATGTTTACCAAGAGCATGCCCACCAATGTGTACATGCAGGAGCAGGCATGGTACACACTGCCCACCAAATTTCATCGCCCATTATTTAAATATACCGTCACTGAACAATTTTCGCTACTGTTTTTCATCTCATAAAATCATTCAGTGTGTATGCACAATGGGGGTTATTCTGGTTCATTCGCAAAGGCACATTCACTCTCTAATGGACAAACCCATGTGCACTGCAGGTGTGGAAGATGTAACATGTGCAGAAAGAGTTAGATTTGGGTGAGTTATTTTTCTGTGCTGGGTAAATACTGACTGCTTTATTTTGATACAGCAATATAAATATCAGTTTGCAGTAAAACCCCACCCAAATGTAACTCTCTCTGCACACGTTACATCAGCCGCCCTTTCAGTGCACATGGTTTTGTCCATTAGAGAGTGAATGTGCCTTTGCGAATGAACCAGAATAATCCCCAAATATCTTTCATGATCAGCTCAAGGGAACTTGTTCACCGATATCATTCATCTTTCATACTGTTTCATTCTAGTGTTCATGGGGCTTTAGGTGCGAATTTGGTTCTGCAAACCGAATTCAATGTGAACTAAATTTGTAATCCAATCCCAAACTCGCATTTCTTTTTCAGTATCAATACAGGTGTATTTTCAAATGTAAAAATTTAGGGTCATATCTGGACACCCCTCTAATGACCAATTAGTCATTTGGAAGTTTTCAAATAGCTTTACTGGCCCAATAACTCCAGTACATATCATTATAGTGGTTTTAAAAAAAGTAATGGACTCAAATTTTTCCTTTGTTTATGTAATCCAAAATTAATTATTTAAATAAAATATTATTGCTTTTTTAAATTAAACTGGCTTCAAATCGGTGTAATGGTTAGCATTACCGCCTCACTGCACTAAGGTCATGGGTTCAATCCCCTCCATGGCCCTAACTGTGCAGAGTTTGTATATTCTCCCCGTGCTTGCGTGGGTTTACTCTGGGTACTCCAGTTTCCTCCCACAATCCAAAAATATACAGGTAGGTTAATTGGCTCCCAACAAATTAACCCTAGAATGTCTGTGTGTGCATGTACTTGTGGTTCCACTTTGGCAGGGACTAGGGTTGCAACCTCTCCCAGATTTCAGCTTCTTTTAGATTTTTAGGTACTGTATTACAGAGACCACGCCCATGTTTGAATAGGCCACGTCCACTTTTCTAGGAGCAAGCGCGGATTAAGATTGGGGGGGGGGAATCTCCAGGAATCGATAATGAGTGAGGTGGCAACCCTAGCAGGGACTGATGTTCATGTTCAAATATTCTCTGTACAGAGCTGCGGAATATGTGTGCGCTATATAAGAATCTGTTAATAAATAAATAAGGCGGCTGGGAGCTTGTAGCAGTATTTGCCAGGCGGCAGGGCGGGAAGCGCTGCTGAATTTGAAAACATATTTTGAAAAGACTGGCCGGACGATTTTTTATACAAGTCCTCCCGGCCAAAGCATTCACCCCCTGCCTGACCGGTCAGCCCAGGCCAGGACCCTGGGGAAGTGGGGACCCCCAATCCAGAGTTAACCCTGCTCAGGCTGAAGCCTGGGGCTTTCCCCAGTGCCTCTGGGCTGTGGGCACGGGCTGTGGGCACGGGCTGAGGCTTTTGTGTAAAAAATAGAAAAAGCTTGTATGTATTGTTGTGGAACTATAAGTCCCAGCAAGGCATCCAGTGGGTTAAAAAACCAAACTGAGTGACCTGACACCAGGACGGACTGGAGGAGCCCCAAAATTAAGGATTCCCTCCCTCAGCCATTCAGGTGCAGGCTTCAGGGAGCTCCGCACCTGACTGGCTGTATGTGGAATCAAGTGGGGTCAACCATATACTTGACTTTGCGGTCAGGATCAATTAGTGGCTCCCTCCATAGGCGGCAATGTGAAAAATTAAACCATGCCGTCTATGGTGGAAACCACTCATAGACGCCTATGTTATTCTCATAACATGGATGTCTATGGAGCCGCGCACAGCCAAGGTGAGGCGCTCCCCCGGAGCCCGAAGGAATCCCTCATTTTGCGGCTCCTCCAGTCTGTCTAGGTGTCGGGTCACTTGGTTTGTTTTTTAAACCCCCCTGGATGCCTACATGGAACGAAGAGGACGTGATCTCTGCCGGAGGACCCTGTGAGTATAATTGCCTTCAACAGGTAGCCATATGGATTATCTTCAGGACCAATGGATGGATATGTGTCAAGGTACAGTAGGTAATTATCAGTATGAATGGGATGTATGTAATAAAGTTATACTTTACTAGGGTGTCAGTGTGTGTTTATTTAACTTCTATCTGACCTGCCCGGCGTTGCCCGGGAAAACCTTGGGGTTTTTTTATTTCCAAAATTGCTAAAAAATGTCATCTTCTGCTGTGCCAAAGACCTAAGATTGTAATTTGTTAAGGCCTCCACCATAATGTTAGAATGTGTGTGTGTGTTGATACTCAGTGACAGCAATGAAATCAGGTGTGGTGGAAACACACTGCTCCTGAGGTGATAGCCTGAGGTGATAGCTTAGTGTGTGTTGATGAATTCCACATCCACTCCTGAGATTTAGCATCTATGACATACCCTCCAACATCTGAGGGTCAGAAATTGGCACAAAATCAGAAAGGGGCGTGGCCACACCTCAATTTCTATACTTTCAATGGTACAGTTTCTAGGGTATGATGTAATTACAGGCGCTGAGGGTGTGGAGACCGGGGTGGGTGTTACTTACCGCACCATAATTAATAAAAAAATTCACTGCTCCCGGCCACTGCTGCTCACCTCACCCCTCCTGCCACAGAGTTGCTGAAGCAGTCTCTGACTTCTGGAGATCTGTAAAGCGCATGCACTGGGCATCTCTACCGAACAGTGGGGCAGCCCATGAGTGCGGGAGTAGGTCTACGGGCCCGGCCACGTGATGTCATGACGCAACGCACGCTACCCAGACCGCAATGCACCACTGGGAATGGATGCAATGGGCCAAATTCTTCCCTACACCCGCAGGCCAATCCACCAATCCAGCCTTCGCAAAACATCAATGGGTGCATTGATAATGTTTGGTCAATGGGCATGAGCGCTGCCTGTATTTGTTTGAATGTAAGAGTGTAAGAAGTTGAAAAATAAGACTGAGATGAAGATGTCACGTTAAAGTGTACAATTTACTAAATAAAGTCTACATAGAAATACAATCACTAAATGAAAGTAGGATTGAAAAATAAGTTCTGAATCAAATTGCTAATTGGATGGGGGTGGGTTGCAAAACAAATCTATAAGTGGGGGTATGGATATTGTGGGCATTATTGGTGCTTGGTACACCTACAGGGGTCCACAATTGATGGAAAATTTTCACTACAGAGTCACCATAGGGAGATTCCCAAGTGGGGTTCAGGTGGTCTTTTAGGGACCCCTATACAATCCCGTAGGTCTCTTCTCCTGGAGCCTATGGTCTCCCTCAGTGATAGATAAAGTTTGGTCGATGGGCATGATTGACTATGTACCAAAAGGGTCTGGGAAACCCTTATGGCAGAGCAGCGCCCAACATCCAACTGACTAACAGGGTGAGTGCAGTGTACCCAGTTTGTATTGATCAACGGGTGCATTGGCCAGGACAAAGATTTCTCAGTGCTGCTGGCCAGGGAGCGCAATGACAGCCTGGAGGACTATAGAGAAGGATATCGGGAAAAAAAGGAAAAAACTGTACATTCGGTAAACTGTAACAGTACAGTCTGTTAAAAAACCGGCAAATTCAGTACAGTTGGAGGGTATGCTATGATGCAATTATTTTTTATATGTTCTGTGTGTTTGTGTTGTACTTTTTGTGTGTGTCTGTTGTACTGTTCTGTGTGTGTGTGTTGTGATGTATGTATCTCTCCAATGCATAAGTGTGTAAGGTGCGCTATGTATATACAGTACGTGTATGTGTGTGTTGTGTCTGTGTAATGTTTAAGGGTGTGTGTTTTTGGGTGTGTGTAGTGAATGTGGGTGTGTGTTAGAGGTATGTTATGTGTGTGTGTTGTGTGTATCGGTCCAGTGTGTATGGTGTGCTATGTATATATGTGTGTGTAGTGTGCTGTGTGTATCTGTGTAATGTTTAAGTGTGTGTGTTCCGTGTGTTGTACTGTATTTGGGTGTGTTGTAGTGAATGTGGGTGTGTGATTTACTGTGAGTGGTGTGTTATGTGTGTGTATCTGTCCAATGTATAAGTGTGTGAGGTGCGCTATGTAAATATGTGTGCGTAGTGTGCTGTGCGTATCCTGGCAATGTTTAAGTGTGCGTGTGTGTGTTTTGTGTGTTTGTTGTACTGTTTTTGGGTGTGTGTTGTAGTGTATGTGGGTTTGTGTTGTGTGTTATATGTTCTGTGTGTGTGCATATGTGTGTATACAATGTGTATATGTATATCCTCAATTATCCTCAATTATTCCTAATTGGGTACTTGTCTCCTAGCACGGCGCCCATCTTATGCCATCGCATACCACTAATTAAGGTATGCGATGGTATGCGATGGGACCCGATTTTCGGGTCCTAAGAGCTGCACTGTACAATTTTAATATTGCGTTGCATCACATGCCATTACTATGGCATGCGATGCAATGCGATTTCTTATTGTACAGGCACCCTGATGGGTGATTACTATGTTAAATGCACCCCCATTGTTAATGGCACCCCTACTATCAACGCGAACAGAAGCGTTACGAGCGCAACGAGCCCGCGAGGGGCGGCAGTACGCGTCCTCCGACCTTTTCATACCCCCACTATCCACGACGGCGTGGAGTTGATTTTATATAGTGTGGCGAGCACAGCGAGCCACCAAGCCCGAAGCATGGCGAGCCCCGCGAGGGGACGTGGAATACATGTGAAGTTATCCACGTCCCCTCGCCACGCTTCGGGCTCGGTGGCTTGCTGCGCTCGCCACACTATATAAAATCAACTCCATGCCGACGTGGATAGTGGGGGTATGAAAAGGTTGGAGGACGCTTACCGCTGCACTTAGGGATGCCAATCCCGGGGCATTTTTTTCAATCCCGGGATCCGGGATTAAAAAATGCTCAATCCCGGGATTCCCGGGATTGGCATCCCTACCTGTGCTGTGCTGCATATTTGTGGATACCCACCCCCACACCGGCCGACCCGCACATTTACTTACATTAGCGGGCGGCCGACCGGGAGTGGGTTCGGAAGTGCACGGTGCCTCCAGGCTCGTGCACCTCCTTCTTAGCAGGCAGGGCAGGCCGGAACGAAGAGGCAGGGCAGGCCGGAAAGGAGGCGGGTGGGCGCGCGTGCTGTGGAGACAAGAGGGGGCGGGCACAGGAGAAGGCTGCGCAGCATGACCTCTACTGTCACGCTACGCTGACTGCACGCAGAGGTCAGGATTCGGGATCGGGCAGCGTCTGAGCGAGTGCTCAGACGCTGCCCGGCATTAGACTGCGCATGCGCAGTCTAATCCCGAAATCCCGGGATTGGATATTCCAATCCCGGGATTGAAATCCCGCACTTTTTGAGGCCAAATCCCGGGATCCCGCCGATCCCGATCCCGGGATTGGCCACCCTAGCTGCACTCTCCATGCTTCAGGTTGGCGTTCATAGTGGCGGTGGCATTAACAATGGGGGTGCATATAACATCGTAATCACCCATCAGGGTGCATGTACAATTAAAAAATCGTTTTGATCGCATCGATTGCATGCGATCTGGTCGCATGCGATGCGATCAAATCGATGGCATAAGATTAAAATCGTGGGTGCCGTGCTAGGAAACAAGTACCGTTTAAAGCCTCCACCATAATGTTAGAATGTGTCATTCATACTCAATGACAGCAATGAAATCAGGCGTGGAGTTGTTCCAGTTTCCCAGATCGTCAATCTTTTTCCCAGATCATTAATCAAGGCAAATTAAACCTTGGTGTTTTTTAAATTTCTTAGTGAAATTTCCCAAAAATGGCTTTGAGGTGCACACCTGCAATGAAACATACACACACACACACACACACACTCTTCAACTTATTATATAGATTTGTATTTGTACTGTTGTGGAACTACGAGTTCCAACGGGCCGAATTAATGACCCGCATGCTGGGACTTGTGATTCTCCTTGTCCCTGCATGCGGTACAGACTTGCTGGGACTCCTAGTTCCACAACAATACATAATAGCTTTTTTCTATTTTTTACACAAAAGCCTCAGCCCGGTGCCCACAGCCCAGAGACACCGGTGACAGCCCCAGGCTTCAGCCTGGGCAGGGTTAACTCTGGATGGGGGGGTCCCCACTTCCCCAGGCAGGGGATGAATGCTTTGGCCGGGGGGACTTGTATAAAAAGTCTCCCTCCGGCTGTGGCATTACCCTGCTAGCTGGTTGGGCCCGGTGCTGGATTCCAAAATACAGGGGACCCCTACTCCACTGTATTTTGGGAACCAGGACTGGCCCTTGAGCCTTGTGCTGGTTTTAAACAATCCAGGGGACCCCTACTTGT
This sequence comes from Crinia signifera, assembly GCF_055691185.1. Lineage (NCBI taxonomy): Eukaryota > Metazoa > Chordata > Amphibia > Anura > Myobatrachidae > Crinia > Crinia signifera. The sequence continues at coordinate 27,100,321 of NC_139220.1, forward strand.
TTTGCCACGTGATTATTTTAAAAACCACAACCGGCTCTTTGAGCCCTGGGCTGGTTATAGGGGTAGCACGCAGTTTTTAAAATTAATTATTTTTTATCTATTTTTTTCACTGCAGCCTGCACAGATCTGACTGATCCGTGCAGGCTGACGACTCGTATTTGTATTTAGCGGCCGTATATTCGGCTGCTAAATACAAATACTGCAGAATACGCCCGCATATGCCAAGTATAAATCAGTAAATCTGCCCTATTTATGATTCGTATTTCGGTAAAAATATGACCGTTGGCTGTCATATTCAGTCGTATTAAGAATACGAATACGACTGAGTCGTTTTCGTATCCCTAGTATGTTTCCCCTGATGGCAGGATACACCTTATTGGGTTCACACATTGCGTTTTAACTGCATCCTGCTGTACCTTTTCAGAAAGGGCAGGGTAGCAGGTATTGCGGTACAACCGCACTGTGTACACACATATATTCAAATGTATGTGTTGTACTTGACATCCAGCCATCCTGCTGAAGCTAATGGGTGCAGTTCAGCAGGATACGTGAAAACAGTCGCATAGAATACCATGTGCAGGCTTCCTCCTGCCATACGGGTCTGTTAAACCGCTAAGTGTGGACCAAGCCTTACTTCACCCACTGTATAGTACTGTAAATATTTGTAATGCGTTATACATGATGAAAACAACAATAAGAATAAACAATAAGAATACTTATGGTGTGTACACACGGTACTTTTTGCCTTCCGATGTTGACGATATAGTCAACATCGGATCGGAATCGGATGCAGATCGCAAGGGTTTTAACCCTTCAGATCCCGATCCGATTCCGATGCACGTTCACGTATCGCAAGGCAGAAAGTCTTGTCTGCCTTGACTATATAGCGCAGATCTGCACTATATAGTCAAGATTGTATGCAAATCAAATGTGCCTTCAGATACTATCCACGATCCGATCCGATCGTGGATAGTATCTGAAGGCACATCTGACCGTGTGTACACACCAGTAGCTGCAATCATATATTGGACGATAAAAACAGGTACGTACGTTGGGATGTAATGGAGATGTGTGAGATTCCAGACAATCTCTGGAGTTTTTTAAACGGACAATCATTTACAAGGAAAAACCATGCCTTTTAAATGATTGCCCCTTTAAAAAAAAAAAAAATGCCCATGATAGGCCGGCATCTAGCCAGAACGGTGATCTTGGAGTCCGTTACATCCCACCCATAGAGAAATTTTTGACCAATGGTCCTTATTGGGCTATCGTGCAATAACACATGGGACCCGGAATAACTTCCCAGGCCAATGTGTTAACTCAGCACAAAGTGCTGCTCATCAGGGGTTATGCTTTTCATGCCTGACAAACCCGAAACATAATGCAGGATAAGTGCCATTAATGAAGCTAATTGGATAACCCCCAGTGAACTACATTACCGCTGCTAATAGTATGTCCAGAAGGCTAAAAATACTAAGAACAACTTACTCTTTATAGTGCATGAGACAAACAACATCGTCCCAATCCTTATATCCATGCAGGTTTCCAGCTTTCACTACCACTTTTTCTTCTGGTTTCACATCAAACTCCTTTGACACAATCACATGGAAATATACTGTGATACGATTCGCTGGATCCCGTTTCCTGCAAAAAATCATGAAATGAAAAAGAAATTGGATAAACAAAATAGACATGTACTAACACATTGCGATGTAGTCAGCATGCGGGTGGTCAGTATTCCAAAAGGGGAATCCCGACAGGAAAAACATCAACGTATCCCAACATTGAGTATTAGGATTAGTTTTAGTGTTACGGTTACGCACTGGGAGAGGGGTAATAGGGTTATGTGTGGGTATGGATAATTGGGGTTAGGGTTGGAATGCTCTGTCGAGATTCTGACCGCTGGCATTAAATACTCAACCTAACATATTGTTCATGAGTACAAAACTTTTCCAGAACTGGCTTATACATTTGGGGCAGCACAGAGACGCCCAATGGGTCATTGTCACTGTATGAAATGTAGTAAGACCTGGTAATTACATAACAGGGTAAACAGATTGCTCTGAACTCTGTACATAATACTTGTGTAAAAGAATCTAAAAAGTTACGAAAACACTGAATTTGCCAAAAAATTTCTTCAATGGTTTAAGTCCAGAGGCCACTGATTTTTCTACTTATTATGCATAACATACCCCACATTTTGTCCTTGTTTATTTGCTTTATTGTCCAAAACTTTTTTACTTGAAGCAATATTTTCATCTCCATCTTGTTGATTTTCTTGGCCCATTTTTGCATCTTCATCCTCACTTTTCCTCACTTTATCCTTCTATGACAAATATAAGTCAATGGAAATAAATAGTGATTACTAGTATGTACCAGAGTGAACAGCATTTCTCAAAGCAAACACACACACACATACATACATACATACATACATACATACATACATACATACATACATACATACATACATACATACATACATATATATATATATATATATATATATATATATATATATACACAAACAATGGTTTACCAACAAACAATAGCGCACAATATGACTGCAGCTAAGAAGTATACCCTCGGAGCCTACCAACCTCTTAACAACAATATAAAACAAACAATATTGAAATATACACAGCGCTATGCAAAGCCGTCCACAAAGCCGCACCACCTGCTGGTAATACAAGCAGATGAGCAGATTCCCGGCGATGATGTGGGAGCGCGCAACAGCGCTCACCGCTCATTGCCGGGGCATACACATTGGGCGGCTTTGAGCTGAAAGCCGCTCAAACTTGGTGTTTTGAGCGGCTTTCAGCTCAAAATCACCCAGCGTGTATGGGCCTTAAGCCACAATGCAATGCAATAAATTTGATATAGGACATTTGTGTCGAGCGGAGTCTGTATACTGAGCAGAACAGCACTGGTAGTGGGAAAAAAGCTTCGGCTGTTACAATCAGCACAGTCTCTGCATTACACTGCAACTAAAAAGCATTTTCAACAAAAAAAGGAAGACACAAGAAAAAAAAAATGCCCAACACTAGAAGATCGCCATGCAACCTGGCATGCTAAGAGCCCGTTAGGCATGACTGCAGCAAAGATGTGTTAGGACGTACTGTACCTGTATACACACACCAATATATAACTGTACTCACTCTATGGGCCTTATTCAGATCTGAGCTCAGTACAAATTTGTTTGCATGTGCACTACAGGTGGGGCAGATGTAATATGTATAGAGAGAGTTACATTTGGGTGGGGTGTGCAGAAACTGAAATCTAAAATTACAGTCTAAAAATAATGCATCCAGTATTTACCCTGCACAGAAACAAAATAACTCACACAAATGTAACTCTCTCTGCACATGTTACATCTGCCCCCCTGCAGTGCACATGGTTTTGCCCATTTTCCAAACAAATTTGTACTGAACTCAGATCTGAATAAGGCCCTATGTGAGGGAATTTTTACAATATTCATATACAGATATAGTAATGCATGTGCCACCAGAATAGAGCAGTGGCCTCCAACAATGTAGCCGTGAAAGAACAGATACATAGATAATGAGTGTATGGATCCCGGGGAGAATGCTAACACAGACTTTACAAGTAAATGGCACAGGAGCACCCACCTCCTTGGAGGACACAGTAATGCAAACCAAGCATGTCCCCAAATAAAACTGATGAATTACTGTAGTTTGTACTATAAGGGAATGCAAAGAGAGGCAAGCAGTACCCAGAGACAATAAATACTCTATAAACAGTAATTTGACATCCTCTAAAATAAACTGTAATGCTGGGCATACATTAGGATGACCAGCATCCAATCTGAAAAATCTCAGGATTTCCCTTAACACCCCTGACCAGTGTCGGAACTTACGAGTGGTTGGCCCAGGTGCAAAATGACATTTTTGGGCCCTCCTCTTCCACTCCAAACCAAGTTCACAATATGCCACACAGCAGTGGGTGGCAGAAGTGGGCCCCTTAGTCTTCAGGGGCCCCGGTGCAATGCACCTGCTGCACCAATGGTAGTTCCGCCTCTGCCCCTGACCCCCCCACCACAGGCAGCAACCGGATGCACAAATTTGTGGCATTTTGACACACAATGTGCCAACAATGTACCTATGATGTAACAGGTCTTGACAGATCATATGTGCAGCATGTAAGATCATAGGATCCATCTTAAGACCTGTGCATCGAATTATAATCATACTGAAACACCTCACGATGTGCACAAAAAAATAAAAAAAAAACACACAATACATAACATGAGCCATCAAAATCATGCATTCGGTCCAGAAAACGCTCTAATGTATGGCTAGAATTCGGGGTCAAGTCAATTTACAGGCATGATGTGCATAGAATTCCTATATTATATATAATATGTTCCAGGTATCCCTGGAATCGGGAGCCGGATGATGCTCTGATAGTCGGAATTCCAACGGTCGTTTCTCCGACATCAGAATCCCGACTGCTAAATGCCTGACAGTCGGGATCCCGAATGTCAGGGGCCATTTTCCCTCATGGAGGTCCACAAAACCCATTAAGGCGAGAAAAGAAGAGGTGGTGAGCGCAGTAAGCCACCGAGCCTGCAAGGGTCTCCCATGTGCTCATCCCTGGACTACTGACAGTCGGGATTCCAATGTCACATACAACACCCCTGAAAACGTAGAAAAATAACAGGGCATACTGTTCCTTTGTGGAAGTAAAACAAAAAGCCGCAATGAAAGCGCAATGCAGAATCACTTTCTGGAATGCAACTCGCACCTACCTGAACTGCCTCTAAAGGCGTTATCGAGTGGATGGCAGCGCAATGCATGCGTTTTGTGTGTGATCTGCGGGCAGTACAAAAAGTATGTGCAATGAGCCCGGACCCAAGATCTAAGCCAGCGAGCAATTGTCTGCTACTAGCAGGCCATCCTCTTTTTTTAAATCCGTAGAGGACAAAGAGAGAGTCCAATATCCAAAGAGCCTTCATGTGACCCACATAGATTGGATGGCCTGCTGCCCTTTTCTAAGTCCCTCAGAGAACTTATGGAAAATAACAAGATTGGTGGACACCGCCGAAAAGGTTATGGAATAGCCTAGGGAGACCACATCCCGAACCCATGCCTCTGTTGTGGATTCCCGCCAGACGTCTAAGAACTGCAGCAGGTGACCCCCACCCTGGCTTAGAGTCAGGTCGCCTGGTGGCCCAGGGACGTTTGCCCTTGGTCTTGGAGGACTTGGCGGGCTGGGGTTGATTTCTTGCAAAGGGGTGTCCCCTACCCCTGCCCGTGGAGTAGGGGTGGACGGTAGGAAAGCTGCCTTGGACGCAGCCAACATAACCACAATTTTATCTAGTTCCGACCCAAATAAGAGGGAACCCTCAAAGGGAAGTGCTTCTAGGGTTTTCTTTGAATCAAAGTCCACCTTCCAGGAGCATAACCACAGAGACCGACATGCCGCAACAGCTGAAGCGGACACGTGGGAGGTTAGGGTAGCTGCATCCAGTGCAGCCTCACCCAAATAGAGAGCGGCCTGATGCATGATGTCAATAGTAGGCAACAGGTCATCTGCACTCCCCCCATCTGCAGCAGTAGCTGCGAGGGTGGTAGTCCATTCCACCATGGCCTTAGCCACCGAAGCTGAAGCCAGGGCAGGCCTAGCCACCGCCCCTGAAGTGGTATAAATGAGTTTTAAGAAGTCCCCATACTTCCGGTCTGCTGAGTCCTTAAGGGACGTAGTTGGAATAGGGAGAGTAGAATACAATCTTAGCGACATGTGCGTCCACTCTGGGGGCTGTTTCCCAGTGGACTCTGTCCTCCTGGGGGAGGGGTTAAAAGGGAGGCAAACAGTCTAGAAAGTGTAAACTTCCTATTGGGTATCTCTCAAGCCTCCGAGAGGGTTTCCGCGAAGACCTTAGACTTTTGAAATACTGCCAGGGTCCGCTTAGGGTGTTTAAAAGTAGGACCGGAGGACCTAGTCGATTCAGCGGGGTACTATAAATTTAGGACCTAATTTACCGCTGTAACCAAGGCCTCCACATCAATGTGTGACGAGAAGTCTGTAGGGGTGGTCATCGTCATCATACTTGTCATCTACCAATTGTTCCTCATCCTCATCCTCTGATTCAGTATCCTGATGGAGGAGGGGCAGGAAGGCAGGGGTCGCCTTGACTGGAGCCTTGCAGCTGTCCGTCATTACCTGTAAAGACTTCTGGATACCCTGGACGGAGACAGATAAAGAATACACCCAAGGGGGCTCCACCATAGAGGGGCTAATGGCAAGGATGAGGATGGCCCAACAGGCTGCAGGGGTGGTGCAGATGAGAGCTTATCTAGTAAGGTGCGCAATTAACTGAGTAAGGGACTTAGTAATGAGAGGAGGCCATAGCTGTGGGCTTGTGTATGTAGTCAATTAGGGATAGGCCCGCATTACAGGATGTGCAAGACATTAATGCAGGGGCCCCAGTATCACGAATACTGCTGTTTCTGGAAGACATTTCTAAGTGGTTCTGCTGAGACAGGCAGCTTAATGTGACACAGTTAACATAATATACTTCTGACAGGCAGTGATAGTGTTAAAACAGTACACAATATACAGCAATCGCACATGGCAGACAATGTAAAGAAAAAAATGGCACTCAGCTCCTTTTGCAGCTATGGCTGACTGGAGCATAAAACTCTGTAACCTGTGTCCTTGGCAGAGAGGTACAGTGGGGACTTGCCCAAGTGTCCTGGCAGTGAAGGAGTGAAGCCCTGGGTGGCTGTGAGCTCTCTGTGTCCCTCCACGCGTGCAGCAGGCAGGCAGGAAAGGGTCAGTGGCGAGAACCTGTCTGGGAATGCCGCCTACTGTCCTCGGGGCAGGGGTTGTGTGAGGGGAGCCCACTCCCCCTGCTAGCAAACGGGTGCCAGGGAAGATGACCTCATGCAGTGCTGGAAAAATGGCAGGGATCCAGCGTGCACCGAGCGGCCCCACATACCGGCGCTGCTGCCCACACTTAGTTTCCCTGGTGGTCCAGCGGGAGCGGGTGGTGTACCAGCCGTCCACTGCTAGCGCAGCCCAGCGGTCCCCCCCACCAGGCTGCTACAGGCACTATGCGCATTTGTGCGTGCACGGTCGCCCTAGTTCGCGGGGTCAGCTGCGGTCACACCCGTGAGTGGTTTGCAGCTGCCGGGCCCGGGGGATGGAACAGCAGTGCGGGTATCTAATAGAATGTAAAGTGTCAAAAATAGAATTTAAAAAATGCATCCCCTCTCTAAAGGTACATGTTGGCTCCTGCCAGCACTGAAAAAATGGAGCTTCCTGGCCTGGATGTGGGATAGAGGAGGGGAGGAGTCTGGCTGCCTGGGAAGCAGCAAGTTTAACCTTTTCTACTGCCGGATTGCTCACTCTCCCACTCACTACCCTACGTTAACCCTGTGCCTCCTGACGTGTCCCAAAGAATAAAGCAAATTCTCTCTTTAATGGAGAAAACCATGTGCTACGTGCATAAAAATAAAGCAGACAGTATTTACCCTGCACAGAAACAAAATAACTCACACAAGTTTTACTCTCTCTGGACATGTACAGTAAGATCTGCCCCCCTGCAGTGCACATGGTTTTGTCCACTAGAGAGAGAATTTGCTTTTGCCAGTGAACCAGAATCAGGCCCAATACACAAAACAGTTTTTGTTTACCTCTGAATTTTTGTTAGAATTTTCATTTTGTTGAGTTTTGTTTTCTTTATTGTGTTTTTCATCTTTTTCCTTTTTGTTGCTGTTTTGGGTCAAATTATCAGAGACTGTTGCGGGACTGTTCTTAGTAGCGTCATTAGTTTTCTTGTCATAGTTTTTATTATTTTTTGGCTCGGATTTAGACTCCTCTTCAGTTGTTTTATTATTACTCAGTTTATTTTTCTTGTTTTTGTTCGCATTTCTTGAAGCAAGATTAGAAGTGCTTACTTTACTGTCCTCTTTACTACTGCCATTGGCACTGATGCCAGGTGTTTCTATGCTACTTTTACTTTTTGATTTATTTTCATTTTCCATTCCATCAATAGTTCCTTTGTTAGAAGTTTTTCCTCCTGTCCCTTGGTCCTTTTTATTTTGTTTACTTCCATTGCCGTTGTCATCGTTTATATCTTGGTCAAAAATGCCACTCTTATTTGTCAGTTTGGCTGTGGATTCACTGGATAAATCATCTTTTTGTTCAAGGAAGTCCTCGTTTCTGGAGTCTTCTTTCTTTGTTGTTGTGTCATCTTCTACATTAATAGCGATAGAAGTATCCCTTTCAGGGTTTTTATTTGTGAACACATCATTCTGGTTTTGCCTATCCTCACATTCCCTTTGTTCTTGCCCACTGAAGATAACCGTGTTTCCTTCAATAACTGTATTAGTAGTCAAATGTTTATCACTTTGCGTTAAGTTACAAGAAAGTTCCTTGTCTATGGACTCTTGTGCTTCAGTTACAGTGTCTACTGCGTATTCCTCTTTGGTCATTAAAGCTACTTCATGTTGTCTTGTTCCTTTAAGGCCTTGTAATTCTTTTGATGGTTGACTATAATCTTGTACCACTGAATCCAGTGATCCAACTTCAACTGGTATATGGCCAGCTGGAATATCTTTAGGTAATAAAGAAGGTGAATTGTCACTGTTAATGGACTCCCTGGGGTTGTCATTGCCATTTTCATCTCCAAAATCCTCAGCAATGCATTCAAAAGACGAGGGAAGAGACATAGAGGAAGTGGTTGAGTCATGGTCAGCGCTAGTGCCCGTTTTGTTTTTCTTACGGTTTCTTTTCTGTAAATAAAAAAAAGAGAGAGAAGAACTGTAATGCTAATTCTACTATTTAAATACTGGACTTTCTGTTTCAATAGTGGAGAAATTAAGTGTGAGGTCCCCTTACAAAAAAAAAAAAGGTACTTGTTTCCTAGCACGGCGCCCACATTTTGTACGTACGGTACCGTACAGATATCGCGTCGCATGCCGTGTTAGAATGACATGCGATGCGTGCAATGCGATTTTAGTACCGTTCACGTTCCCGCTCACTGACATTCCCGCCCCCTGTTGGATTCTGTCAGAAATTACTCTGAGGTGATTTTCTGTGACTACTGGAAGCATCACTCAGAGCTCCTGCTGGTGTATTAATATATGCTATTAAATATTGATATGGCAGCATCATTGGATATCTTCACCTTGCCTCAGTCCGAGGAAGAGGCGATTAAGTTCTTTCAGGACCATGGACTTCTCTCAGTCGCCGCAAATTGTGCTAATAGCCACACGATGCGCCTCGCAGTTAAGGAGGCGATGTGGCGGTGCCACGTGAAGGCATGCCGACTTAAGGTCAGTTTGCGAGCGCCGCAATGGTTCCCTGGCTGCCGGTTAGCGTTTCTCACACTGGTACGGTTCCTGTACTCGTGGGCACAGGAGATGACGTCTGTGGAGTATTGTGCGCAGCAGCTCCACATCTCCAAGAAAACCACAGTGCTGTACAACCGCTGGGTCAGGGAGGCATGTGCCCTAGATGTCATGGTGCAGCCACAGCGGCGCATCAGTGGGCCAGGGATAATCGTGGAATGCGATGAGACATTGTTTGTCAAAAGAAAGAATAATGCCGGAAGAATTTTAACAGTGGATCTTTGGCGGTATATGCCGGGAAACTGGACAATGTTTTCTGTAAATGGTGGCCACCCGGGATGCGGCCACACTGATGAACTGCATCATGCGTAATGTAGAGGCAGGCACAAATGTGTACACCGACTGCTGGAGGGCATATAGCTCTGAACAATTACAACAGGCTGGGTACCACCATATCACTGTTAATCACAGATATAACTTTATTGATCCAGCAACAGGTGTTCACACACAAACTGTGGAGAGGTTGTGGGGCCAATGCAAATGGCTCAACAAGCGCCAAAGAGGAACAGCCAGGCATCAGCTTGAATCTTACCTCATAGAATTTATGTGGCGAAAGACACTGGGCGCTCAGGATCCTTTCAAAAGGATTCTGGAAGCACTTAAACTGCTCCCAAAGGACGAATACGTTTGTGTGAATGTTTTCTTAATGTTAATGTTTCTTGTTGTAATCAATTATCAATCATTCTTCTAATCGATGTTATGAATTAATTATGATTATTTAATTTCTTTAAGTAAATATCAGTTTAACGTTAACACATGTTGTCATTATTTTGTCAGTTATATGATAATGCAGTTATATGATAATGCAGGTGTGAAAGTGTTCCTAAAACTCTTCCACTATTCACGCCACCCTGAAGAGTGGCGAGCGCAGCGAGCCACCAAGCCCGAAGCATGGCGAGCACAGTGAGCCACACGAGGGGACGCGGATGCGTATTCCGCATGCGCTCGCCACACTTCAGGCTCGTTTGCTCGCTGCGCTCACTACACTATCTAAAATCAACTCCACACCGACGTGGATAGTGGGGGTATGAAAAGGTCGGAGGACGCATTCCCCTGCGCTCGCCACGCTTCGGGGTGGCGTGGATAATGGGGGTGACGCAATAAAAAGGTGCTTACATCACATGCTATACTATGCACAAATCACATCTCATTGCATCACAAGGCATAGTAAGCACCCATCACATCTCATGGCATGGGTGCTTATACAATCAAATATCGCATCGCATTTGGTGCCATGCGATCCTATGCGATATTTAATTGTATAAGCACTCCTGGGCACTTAATATGAACATCGCATCGCACAGCACTATACACGGTACACGATGCGATGCAATTTCCCTACGCAGAATAGCCCACTAAGCAATTTATTCCAAGTTTTTAAACTAGCTCACGCCAAGATCCATGCCAAGGCTCCCCTTCACACATCCTCATTTAAGAGGCCTATATCAGTGATTTTCAACCTTTTTACCTTGTGACACACTAAATAAGATATTAAACTTGCCAAGGCACACCATGAAGTCCCCACAGGGCAAAATACATTGGCCCCCACAAGAAAAAAAAAACAACAACAAAAACAATCACACTGGTCCCCACAGGTAACAAAAATAAAATACATTGGCCCTTTACATGAAAAGAGACCAGTAAATAACAGTTGAACTGGTGGTGTCTGTAAACTGGTTTGGGCATCTCTAGATCTGGGGGCACACTTGAGAACAGCTCAAGGCACAGTTGTTGAAAAACACTGGTCTATGTACTAAGCCTTGGAGAGTAATAAAGTGGAGAAAGATAAAGTGGAAAGAGAATGTATCAGCCAATCAGATCCTAAGTGCCATATTAGAGGCTGTGTTTAAAAAATGAGTAAGGAGCTAATCGGTTCACAGTATGTATCTTCACTGTATCTCTCACCTAGGCTTAGTACATACACCCCGTAAGTCATAAAAGAAACATTAATTTGTGAGGTGCCCTACCCTCCACTAAGGCGTGGTGGGAGAATAAAATAGTGTGGTGAGGCACCGTGCCCGAAGCATGGCGAGCGCAGCAAGCGATGGGAGGGGGCACTGTACACTTATACGGGTTTCATGTCGACCTATGTCAACATACAGACCAACAAAATATGAATAACTTGTGTATACTTTTTGACCATTTCTGTATTTTAAATAGGAAAAAAATTTAGAGATAGCGCTGAGCCAAGTGTATATCTAGTTGTTATTTATTAACAAGTAAAAATTAGTTTTGCTTATGTAAAAACATATAATAAACAATTCAATTACATATAAGTACCGGCCAGTACTACACAAAAAAATAAGAATAAAAAAAAAACGGTACTTATGTAATATCTGGGCTCCCGTTTTTCTTATGAGACCGCATCCGCTCGCCACGCTTCGGGCACGGTGGCTCGCTGCGCTCGCCACACTATATAAAATCAACTCCATGCGTAATTGGATAGTAGGGGTATGAAAAAATGGGATGCATTTAACATGGGAGCCCAGATAATACATAAGTACCAAAAAAACAACAACAAAAAAACTCTTAAAAACAAATGAACTCCTTAGTTGAGGTTAGTAAGGCTCATTTATATGATGTTTCTCCTGGTAACTTTAAATTAATAACACGGTTTTGTATCCCAAAGTTTTTTTAGCTCTCTCACAGCTACTTCAGGTGATTTGTTAGTTAGCATGCATGCTTATAAGATTAGTAGGGGTTACAGTCATTAGTATGACAGAAACAGGACAAAGCTCAGTTGAGCTGTAACTTGCCACTTTTTCCAGCTGAGTCCTTTGAAGTTAAGGTGGTGGTATCCCGGCTGCTGATTCCCTGCATAGCAGAGCAGCCCTTCAGGGTTCTTCCACGCTCAGGGTTGGGCAGTTAGAAAAGTTGTGTAGTGGTACCGGCACTTGTGTAGTCTCCTTTAGGGTCTCCTTAACGCGTTTCCCCGCCTCTCGCTCGGCGGCTTCCTCAGAAGGATAAAATCTTATAAGCATGCATGCTAACTAACAAATCACCTGAAGTAGCTGTGAGAGATCTAAAAAAAAAACTTTGGGATACAAAACTAACCGTGTTATTAATTTAAAGTTACCAGGAGAAACATCATATAAATGAGCCTTACTAACCTCAACTAAGGAGTTCATTTGTTTTTAAGAGGTTTTTTTTTTTTTTTTTTGTGTAGTACTGGCCGGTACTTATATGTAATTGAATTGTTTATTATATGTTTTTACATAAGCAAAACTAATTTTTACTTGTTAATAAATAACAACTAGATATACACTTGGCTCAGCGCTATCTCTACATTTTTTTCCTGTTTTTGTGCCTCAATCGGTGGAGTATCCCCTTAATAGAGACAGCTGCAGACCCAAGGGAGCTATAACATAGACCTGGGCTCTGATACATTTTCTTTTTCTGTATTTTAAATGTCTGTATTTTGACCTTGTAGTTATTTTGACCGTCGGTCAATGGTTGTCGGTATTATGACCGTCGGGATTTCATACCGAATCCAATTCAGATTATGACATACAGTGTTTTCAGTTCATATTATGCCATATTGCAGTATCCATAGTTTATATTATGTACCATTATAATGCCCACCAATGCACGCTATATCATATCATACCAGGGGCATTACTAGATATATTGTAGGCCCCAAGGCAAAGTTAGTAAGGTCACTGTGTACCACTTATTGAAGAAAAAATATATACTGTAACACATGCAACTTTGATAGGGAAGGTGACCTGTATCAGATCTGGGCCCCATTGTAGCTGCACTTCCTGCACCTATAGCAGCTATGCTCTTTCAGCACTTCTGACTCACTTCATCATCTCTACTCACTTCACCAACTTTGTTCCCCTTTTCCCACCACCCCTGTATCCTCCCCCCCTCCCCCCCACACACACACACACACACACACACACACACACAACAGGGCATGAGTGTTTAAAGAGCCTTAGGGCTCGTAGCACTTATTTTAATTTATTGCAGCACATATAACTATATTTCTTTTGGTACTTGTTTCCTAGAACGGCCACAATCGCGGGCATTGTGTACCTTAAAGTTAAGGTACACGATGCCCCCGATGGACCCGATTTCCTTTGAAATCAGGTCCATTTTACCGGCAAAGGCAAAATCGCGGGCATCGCGTCGGTCGCGTGCATTAACATGGTCCCCGACGCGACCGACGCGATGGCCGCGATTTTGCCATAGGCTTCAATGTTCAATTTTTAACATTGAAAATCGGGAGCATCACGTCGGTCTTGTGCCATTATAAGATGAGATGGACTTGATTAAGTCCATCTCACATAGGAAACAATGTGAAATGGGCCAATATGACCCATTTCACATTGTATATGGCCCCGTCGTTACCCCACGATTGACGCCAACCCGAAGCGTGGCGAGCGCAGCGAGCCCGCGAGGGGCGGCGGTGCGCGTCCTCCGACCTTTTCATACCCCTACTATCCACGTCGGCGTGGAGTTGAGAATATAAAGTGTGGCGAGCGCAGCGAGCCACCGAGCTCGTAGCGTGGCGAGCGCAGTGAGCCCCGCGAGGGGACGCGTATACCTGTGAAGTTATACGGGTGCGCTAACCACGCTTCGGGCTCGGTGGCTCGCTGCGCTCGCCACACTTTATATTCTCAACTCCACGCCAACATGGATAGTAGGGGTATGAAAAGGTCGGAGGACACGCACCACCGCCGCTCGCCACGCTTCGGGTTCGCGTCAATCATGGGGTGGCGTTGAGGGGGTAAAATTGGGGGTCTGGGGAATATTTTACATTGAATCCAATGTAAAATAGGGTCCCAGGGACCCTATTCACATTTGATTCAATGTAAAAATAGGGTCGATCGCATCGCATGCGATTTGGTCGCATACGATGCGACCGACGCGATTTTTCCGACACGACCACCCCGATGCAAATCGGGGTGGCCGTGCTAGGAAACAAGTACCTTTATTTTTTGCATATCCGACATCCTGTACAAACTCTAATGTTTATAACCCTCAGGCTGCTGACCAATTTAAACAAAAGCTACCTAAAACGTATCCTCAATGGGGACGATTACCACTTGAGATAAATACTGCAATCAGAAGCGGTGCAAATACATATTTTTGTAATGGTATCCGGATGATTGCTCAACATTGTCTAGGTCGAGTTTTTTGAACTTTAACATCTTTGTGTACTCAGATTGGGAATGGTAAAGGGGTCAGAAGCAAGACAGGTGAGGTGAGGTTACACGCTACACTAATTGGGAGTCCCATATGGCCAGGTGTCAGCATTGACACAAACAAACTGGGGGAAAAAAATTCCTATGTTGACTTTTTGTGTGTCTACTTTTTTTGGGCAATGTGGACCATTTGTCAATGTCGATCTAGTGCACGTCGACCGTCAACCTAGGACCTGTTTATCCTACAGTATGATTCACATCCTTTACAAATCTAAAGCTAGGTACACAAAGAACCGGCCGATCAGACCAACATATGGCTAAGAACGGAGCATATTGGGTAGCGTAAAAGCCCGATATGTGGGTGGCTGTGACCGCTAGCGACATCGTCAGGTTTAATGTGCTGCACATCAAATCTGATGATATCACTTGGAACACCAATAAGGGACAAAACAGTGATCGTCCCATCCTTCATTTACATCGCTCAATGGGCACTAAGACTGAAATATAGGCTGGGCAGACGTTGCTCCAGTGTGTGCCCAGCCTAAGGGGGGTATTCAATGTCAGGGGCACGGCTGTCGAGCTAGCGCGACAGCTGTGCCCCTGTCCCGTTCTCGGTTAGCTCGCCTGGAGCTCGGCAGTCGGGATTCAATGTCCCGGCCGCCGAGCGGCGAGAAGGGGGCGTGGCCGTGAGTTGCGGTCGGGAAGTGACGAGCTGCAGCCGGCAGCTCGTCACTTCCCGGCTGTTCTCGGCAGAACGAGCCCGACAGCTAGAGATGTCGGGCTCATTCTGCCAGGAAACCCTGTTCAATGCTGTCGGGGAAGACAGCATTGAATAGGGCCCCGCAGCCATCTCCCCCGTCGGGAGATGGCTGCGGGAGCTCGAACGAGATTGCATACCCCCCTAAGTCTCTCTGCATGTTACATCTGCCCCACCTGCAGTGCGGCATGCTGTTACCTAGGTTAGCAGTTACTTTTATTTTGCTTTGTTTGTTGCTTTGTTCCTAAATCAGAATGCACCCCAATGTCGTCTATCCTACCAGGGACAGAATGTAACCTCTGTAGCGCTGGGAGGGAATACCGGGTGAGCATTCCTTATCCAAAATGCTCCGGACCAAAAAAAAAAATGGCATAATGGATTATTTCTTTTTTTCTGATTGATTGAATGTCCAGGTGTACAGAATATGAATATGAATTTGCTTAGAATTTTTCTTTAGTAAAAGAAAAGATAAGAAAATCTACCCTCCGTTTCTTAGTCGGTGGACTAATAGCCATCAGTGACTGTGGCTCATCCGTTGCTTTTTCTTCCGCGCTGCTGACAGTTGTTTTGGCTTCATTTGAAATCAGCTCTTCTCCTGGAACCAATGGAATCTCTATCAGGGAAGTTGGGGGTTGGCCTCCATCTCCTGTAGAGGCAATAAATTACACACCAAATAATTATAATTAATATATTTTTGATGTTCATAACAAAACACTTAGGGGCCGATTCTGGATCCCTCATTGTGATCCGAATTCGACCCCTGCTGTAATGGTCGGGGGTTTGTGCATGCATGCGGATATTCATCGCCAGGAAATAGCGACATGCGGGGCTATGGCCCCTACACACACAGCAATGTACGGCCATTTTCTGAGCTATGCTGTAAAATTAAGTAACATCACTCAGAATATGGCAGGAGAAATCATTTGATGGTGAGCGGTTGCCGTCTCCAGTGCTTGTATGCTGCGATGTTTGCAGCATACCGGGAAAACCAGAATCCTGGCCCTTATAGTATATAATACAATGTTAATTGCCCACAAATCAGCCTTTCATATATTTCGTGACACTTGAAAACTATTGCTCCGGTCGAGATACTATAATCAACAGTAATCAGATATTTGGTGGGATTATTCTGTACCATTTCTTTTCTCCCAAATGTAGGAATGTACGAAACAAAAATAACTAAGTTGCTGACTGAAGTCTGCCGATTGCCCGCATGCTATGCTGCTTTCACATTGCCTAAACGTTTAAGACCCGGTATTTCGAAGCGGTATTTAAAACGGGTCTGAGCCACTAAACCCCTTTCACATTGCAGGTGAAAACCGTTTTAATTAACCCCCAAGGAACACGTTTCAAGCCATAGAAATAGAGGCGTTCACACTGCATAAAAAACGGCTCTGAAACCTATAGGACACTGTTTTTTAATCGTTTTAGCAATACCAGTATTTCTTAAACGGTTAAAGCACCCTGGAGCTTTCACACTGCAGTTCTAACCGTTTTAAAAGGCAAAAAAAATGGCAATATACCATTTAAGAGCTGCAGTGTGAAAGGGGTATTACTGAAGTATGCGATATTAGTGCCCAGTATTTTGTTACTTATACCCCGTTCTCACTGCCTCAAAAACCTGGGTATTTGCCAGGGCAAGCGGTAATTTCCCATGTCATGTCTCAATGTGAACGGGTGTAATGCCCCGGTAATTTGACACTGGGTTTTTGCAGGGTTTTTCCTTGGAAATACACGGGTGTATGGCAGTGTAAACAGGCTAGACACGGGTTATTCTCACAAGATGCAAAAAAGCAAGCTCATGGCATTGCTCAAAGCTGCTTTTTAAACAGCCAATCACAGCTGCTCTTAGATTGCACACACTTGTTGGCAGGCAGACCAGGGGAAGCAGTGTAAAGGGGCAGATACAAGAATTTCCTGCGTCTAAGGTGCAATATGAATGGGGTCTGTAGAGCGGAGATGCTCTTTGCCCCACCACTAACACGGGAACAAAAACCCGGGATTATGCAGGGGCGGCAATGAGAACGTGGTATTATCCTATCTTGTCACAGAAGAAATCTCTTACTTCCTTATCTCAAACATTAACAAACTGTATAATGATGTTATTTTCTTTGCCCACTGTAAGTATTGCAATGGTGTCGCTTTCAGGAAATGGGTCATAGCATCTCCGAGACAGATGAGCCTGGATTTATGACAAAACTGATTTAAACCAGCACGATACACCCATTTATTCCATTCACATGAATGAATACTTATGGGGCCTCCACACAGAGCAAAGTGTGTAGATGAGCGTTCTGAGCGATGTGCCAGTGATGTGTGCTGAGAACACTGGCCCAGACCGATTAATACCCAGAAGGCGGGTTATTAACTGCCGGGAGATAGAGATGCGCGGGGCTGTGCATCACTTTCGCTATGGCCCCTACACACACAGTGATGGGGGGCCATTTTCTGAACAATGTAGTAAAATTAAGTAACATCGCTCAGAAACTGGCCTGAAGTCGCTACGTGTGTAGGCCCCATTAGGGTCTGTTTCAGCCCCGGTCGCAGATCTGCAAAAATCACTATTCGGCAACATTTAGAGATCTCAGCATGCGCCACTGCGCAAACACTTAAGGCCCCCATACACTAGTCCGACTTGTCCTAAGGACCCCCGGCAGTATATCCCTGGAGAGCTGTCAGTGGTGGGGGGGCGGGCAGGGGGGTCCGTGAGGCGTGGGGTAGGCAGGGGGATCCCTGCGGGGCTGGGCAGTAAGTAGGCGGAGTCTGTGCTACGGATGGGAACTAACTAGCGCTATTCGCCAGGCGGTAAACTGGTTTGGGCATCTCTAGATCTGGGGGCACACTTGAGAACAGCTCAAGGCACACTAGTGTTCCACGGCACAGTGGTTGAAAAACACTGGTCTAGGGGATAAATTCACTAAAGATTCTAAAAATGCAAAAAGATTCTGCCTATTATTTCTCTGTTGCATCCTAGAAAATGATAGAAAAAAAGAATCTGATTGGTTGCTATGGGCAACATCGCCTCTTAATTTTTAGAAGCTTTAGTAAATTTACTCCTAGAAGTTCAAGATAGTCACCAAACACCCAGAAGAGTAGGAGACAACCCCACATCCCGCCCCATTCCTAGTGACATGGAGCACAATATTAGAATTGCAGAATTTTGGCCCTGCATTATGCTGAAAGGGGTTGAAGAGAAGCATCCATCATAAGGGTGGTTAGTTGCATCTCTGCTCTGGGCACACTGATCCCCTTTCACATCGCACAAATAACCCGTGACAGACCTGGGTTGGTGAGGTGTTGACCTGACTTGAACGCTCCACACCGAATAACCCGGGTCGACCAACCCGGCATTTCTGTATAATGGGTGACCCGGGTTTACTCTGAATGCGTCGGACTGGGTCCAACCAGGTTTGCGATGGGAAAGGGGTATAACAGACAAGACAATAAAAAGCCCTGTACACACACATCGATTTGCTTTTGATTCGATGTTAGATTCGATTTTCTATTAGATCTGGCACTAGATCTTTCCATTCGATTTGGTATTAGATCTGTACTTTTGCATTCGATATCGAATTCGATATACATTCATGGTACATTGTACACATTCGATTTACTAGATCGAATTCGATATTTCCTTGGCTGCACAGTAGATTTTTCGGTACTTATTTGTTAGTTGGGCGCCCACTAAGCTATTTGCTTAGTTTTCCGCGTACGCTCGCCACGCTTCGGACTCGGTGGCTTGCTGCGCTCGCCACACTATATAAAATCAACTCCATGCTGACATGGATAGTGGGGGTATGAGCGTACAACTATAGTGGGGGCCCAACTAACATATAAGTACCGATTTTTCTGTTCGATTTTGTGAAAACGGGAGCGTGCATCGAATCGAATGTAGATCGAAAGTGACACAAAAACCATTCGATATCGTTTAAGATTCGATTTTGCTTCCATAAGCAAAATCGAATCGAAAATAAAAAAATAAATAAAAATTTCACAGTCTCCATGAATTGCATTTTAGACTAGTATAGTCAATTGGGTGCAGTATTGGATCAGTTATCTATATACACAGAGAAAGGTGTTCCTTACCTTGAGCTCCTGTGCTGGGTATGGGAGTAAAAAGGCGAAAGCCACAGTCACTGCAGAACTTGGGTAATTTCTCTGGAGATTCGTAATTGCAATGCGGGCACCTCATTTTCTACAGTAGAGGACGATCCGGCATCCAAACCGATGCCTACCTCAGCAGCCTACAGCACAAGATTGGGAAGGGCAGTGCAGATAAAGAATACAGTCACAAGGAGAATGAGTCATGTGTTCTCACATTACTTTCACTTTCCATATGTAGAAAACAAAACTTCAGGGTTATCCAGAACTCTCAGCCAACCACATGATAATCCTCTCCCCTGATAGATAAAAGCCCATGCCTGTCGTGGCACTTACATCATGTAAAACCTCATACAATCATTGTGGTTATTACAGGGTTGCCTTACCTCCCGGAATGGGCAGTAGTAGGCTCCTGAAAACCGATTCCTCCCTCCCCCCCCCCCCAGTTTTTTATATAGCGCATACATATTCTGCAGCGCTTTTCAGAGAATATTTGTACATTCAAATTAGTCCCTGATCTTTGCTTCAGGGAGACAGGCAGGGAGCGGGCAGTGTGGGGACAGGGTACTTCCCTGCCCGTCCCCACTTCAGGGAGAAAGGCAGGGCTTCCGACAAAATGGGGCGTGTGAGAGCATCTCCTGCGTGCGCACCCCATTCTGTTGGACTCCAGCAGCTGGCGAGGGGTGGCACATGGTGATAGAATCAACAGGAGCTGCCCTATTGAGAGTGGTTCCATCTGTATATAAAGTAACCCAATGTCTGTCCAGCTCCAGTTAGCAAGTGATCAGCTTCCTGAATATCTGGAAACTGCACGCATCTCAGAAATGGGATTGTCTCTACCTACTTGCATAATAAAGTATGAAAAAAACACCTTTGAAAAAAAAAAAAAAAAATTGTGAAAACCCATGTTGACTTTTTTCCTGTCGACCTATTACTTGTGTCAACCTTTTAACGTCCATGTGCACTGCAGGTGGGGCAGATGTAACTTGTGCAGAGAGAATTAGATTTGGGTGGGGTTTTGCTTTAAAGTGAGCTCTATATTGCAGTGTAAACAAAGCAGTCAGTATTTACCCTGCACAGAAACAAAATAACTCACCCAAATCTAATTCTCTCTGCACAAGTTACATCTGCCCCACCTGCGGTGCACATGGTTTTGTCCATTTGAGATGGAATTTGCCTTTGCAAGCGAACCAGATTAAGGGCCATTGTCTGTGAGCTATACCACACCCAATACATATATGATACTGTAGGTTACATCAGACATCAGCCTCAAGGTATTAAATGTAATACAAATTATAAGTACAGTAACTCTCAATTAAATGTAAATAATATCTAAATGTCATGTTCAGTCTAGCCTGCTTAATTAGCTTGTAACATAATTAGGATGTGGTGTTAATGGTACAGGTGAGGCACTGATCTGTGTCCTGCCCTAGGCGTTCTAACCTGACAGGTTATGTTTGATTGCGCCTACTACAGGGAAACGGTTATACTAACGGGATGAACAGGCGAGATACAAACTCAGGCAGCTGCGTCTGCATCATCGCTCCTCCCTGTACCATATTGATGTTCACTGTCCACATCCTCACTATTGCTATACCCCTACAGGATCCTGATAATGCCCCATCCAACCACTGCACATGGGGATTATTATGCATGATTAATATCGTTAGGAGGAGTTTGAGGGATAATGAGATGGAGTAAAATGTCTCTACTGTAATGATAGGCAACCTGTGGCACTATACATTTCAGCATGCCTCGCCACAAATTTTCTGTTAGCATACCAAAACTAAGTAGAACAGCTGCATGCTGCAATTTTGTTACAGGTTGCCTACCCCTACTCATACCTCTCAACATTATAACAAGCCATGTGCGAAGCGGAAAGAGGCCTGGCGTGGCAATGTTGTCTCCGCTATGTGGGTATGGGTTGGGAGGAATGTCTACTGAACGGCAATAAGTGACAGCAGACTTTGGGGGACATTTATCAAAGCTTGCAGAGAGAACGTACTAACCAATCAGCTTCTGTTATTTTTTTTAAACAGTCTGGATCATGATCGTTAGAAGCTGTCACCCACATTCCAGACGCGTCAAAGGCCACAGCAGGCCGTCTTTCCCGATATCAGGCTATTTTTATCAGCCAAATTGTGATAGTGTAAGAAGCTGTGGACCCCTTTTGGTGCCATATAAATCAATAAAATTCCTCACCAAAAGTGAAATATATGTGAATCACAGTGTTGATTTTTTTCTTTTTTTACTGCTTTTAAAGCTGCTGAATAAGTCTACTAGGTCGACAGGCAGCAAGGTCGACATGGGTCTAGGTTGACATGGGTCTAGGTCGACACAAGCATTAGGTCGACATGGGCAAGGTCGACAGTCAAAAGGACGAAATGGAGTTTTTCACAGTTTTTTACCCAAATGTCGACATAGTTTGAAGTGCTAGCTACGTTCGGCGCACTATTTTATTCTCCCACCATGCCCATGAAATACCGCCTGTCGGCACATGTTGGCTCAAAAAAGTGTGAAAAACCCCATGTTGACCTTTTGACTGTCGACCCAGCCCATGTCAACCTAATGCTTGTGTCGACCTAATGACCCGTCGACCTTGACCCATGTTGACATTGCTGCCTGTCGACTTAGTGGTGTCGACCCAATGCTTGTCGACCTAGTTGGTGTAGACCTAATGACCGTATCCTGAAACCACTGATGGTGTAACATCGATGGCCTTCCTTTTGGGTAGGCCATCGATAGGTAGAAGGCTGGACAATCAGAAAGGGTTGGGAGGTTGTGTCATTGCGGGCTGTTACCCCAGGCCAGGCTTGTTCGAAGGATCCAGTGGCTAAGGGTGGCATTTCCATCCCATGCGTTGGTCAGGGGTATAGATCATTTGGTAGATAGCTTGATGGTTGACAAGTATTAGGTCGACATGCAGGAAGGTCGACACTAGCATTAGGTCAGCATGTGGAATGTCGACAGTCAAATGGTCGACATGGGGTTTTTCCACTTTTTTTTTGTCCCTATTTTCAACACAGTTGACATGGACACTGAAACGTAGCATCGCATCCCCTTGCATGGCTCACCATGCGTCGGCACACTATTTTATTCTCCCACCACGCCCTAATGGATGGTAGGGCATGAAATACATCCTGTTGGCACATGTCGGCTCTAAAAAAAAAAGAGTGGAAAACCCCATGTCGATCTTTTGACTGTCGACCTTCCCAATGTCGACCTAATTACCCTGTCGACCTGCAATCATGTCAACCTTATAGTGTTGACCATCTGCTTGTAGACCTAGTGACAGTATCCCTTGGTCAGTATGGCCGCTTGTGGCATCGCACCCATACTGCATTTTCGGTACCTGTGTAGTTTCACGGCGGCACTGCCCACGGATCACATCGTATGCAAATTACATGCGATGTGATTTAGCACACCCCACTATCCACGTTAGCCCGAGGTGTGGCGAGCACAGCGAGCACCGCGAGGGGATGCGGTACGCGGCCTTCGGACCTGTTCTTACCCCCACTATCCACATTGGCGTAGAGTTGATTTTATAAAGTGTGTCGAGTGCAACGAGCCCCACGAGGGGAAACGGACTACACATCAAGTAATCCGCGTCCGTTCGCCACGCTTCGGGCTAGCAAGTTCCTGACAAAGCTACAATTGTCTGTTATAAAAAACAAATAAACATTCATTTGTACACACTCACTGGCTACACAGGCATTGCACAACTCATCATGTGACTGAACTTTGAACTAGTAATAACTCAGATGATATGTAAGCCATTATAGCCAAATCAGAGGGATAACCTCACTGCATGCCACTTTACAGTCCAGTCAAGAAATACATGATTATATTACATGTAAGGAGCAAAACAAACTCTAACACAGTCCTAAAGAGCACATTACTTGCCAGCAGCACTAGCACACCTGTCTGCTGTAACGCCTGGGGATGCAGCACTGCATGATGTTACATACATGAAGAATCGCACCCACCAATGCACATTGCACAGTGCACACAGCGACACACAGCCTGCAGCTCACCGCAGCAGCAGCAGCAGCACTTCCGCCTTCTCATTACACAGAGGAGTCGACTGGCACAGGAGCAGAGCACGTGACCCACTGCAGCCAACCACCGCTGAGTATGCAAATCTAATATATTGCTCAACAGTAAAGCCTCTTACATTAAAGGAGAAGTGTCCCATAACAGAGTTTTCAGAACTTTGCAAGTCAATGTTAAAATGGCCACTTTGCGGGGGGTTTTTGTACTGTTTATTAGATCTATGTTATACTATTTTTGTGAGGGGGGAATTAACAGTTAAGTGGTTAAACAAAAAATGTCCACAGCTACCATCGATGGCAAAACTCCATTGATTGCAAGGGTTGGGATCATTTGGTCTACATGGGAAAGGTCGACATGGGGACAGGTTGACATGGGTGTAGGTCGACAGGTCATTAGGTCGACACAAGCATTAGGTCGACAGTCAAAAGGTCGACATGGGGTTTTTCACAGTTTTTGTACCCGAATGTCAACAAAGTCGACATGGACACAGATTAAAGTGCATCGCTGCGCTCGCCATGCTTCGGGCACTATGTTATTCTCCCACCACATCCTAGTGGATGGTAG
The DNA here is from genome assembly GCF_055691185.1 of Crinia signifera. Lineage (NCBI taxonomy): Eukaryota > Metazoa > Chordata > Amphibia > Anura > Myobatrachidae > Crinia > Crinia signifera. Next base: position 27,124,323 of record NC_139220.1, read on the forward strand.
GGCATGAAATACCGCCTGTCGACATGGACACCGAAACGTAACACCGCGTCCCCTCGCATGGCTCGCATGCGCTTGCCGTGCTTTGAGCACGGTGCTTCGGTGCGCTCGGCACACTATTTTATGCTCCCACCACGCCCTAGTGGATGTTAGGGCATGAAATACTGCCTGTCTGCACATGTCGGCTGAAAAAAAAAAAACTGTCAAAAACCCCATGTCGACCTTTTGACTGTTGACCTAGACCAGTGGTAGCCAACTCCAGTCCTCGAGAGCTACCAACAGTGCATGTTGTCCATGTCTCCTCACAGAATCACAAGTGAAGTATTTAGCTCCACCTGTGGATCTTTTAAAATGTGTCAGTCAGTAATCAGTGCAACTGAGTACCTAAAAGGTGAGCTGGAAAACGTGAACTGTTGGTAGCTCTCGAGGACTGGAGTTGGCTACCCCTGACCTAGACCATGTCGACCTAATTCATGTCGACCTAATGACCTGTCGACCTAAAGTCGTGTCGACCTAGACCCATGTTGATGCGTTCATCGAGGCGTTCATTGCCGGCGGCCGCCACTCATCTGCTGTTAATAACAGCAGATGAGTGAGGAGATGGAAGGCTTTTCATAAGGTGCATACACACGGGGGGAGATATATTGCTCAGCCATATATTGCTTGCAATATATGGCTAAGCAATATATTGCTCAGTGTCTCCTTTTCATCAGCGACCAGAGATGGTCGCTGATGAAAAGGAACCTCTGCTGGGGGAGCCGCAGAGGTAATTAGCTGGTCGCAGGAGCAAGCTCCTGCGACCAGTGATTACAATGGGGCAGAAAACGGGAGCGTGCACCTGGCGATTTATCGCTGGTGCGCACTCCATTCACTGGCAATATGGTCGCCTGCGACCATATTCCCAGTGATTATAGCCCATATCGCCCCCGTGTGTACACAGCAATAGTGTCCTGCTATGGAAAATCGTCTACTCCTGAAAAATCACTTAGAGGGGCGGAAATCGCTCAGTGTGTGTATGCATTGTGCGATTTTCAGGACAGCGATTTTCCCCATCATCACTGTGCATACGTGCTGGGCAAAAACGCCCATTGTGTATGCACCTTTACAGCAAAGAGATCAACACTGCAAAGATTTGCAGGTCAAAAGTTCCCACCTAGGAGCCTAGTCTAATGCTGGGTACACATTGTCGCGGCTACCGATATAGCTAACTTTATTGAACGTACACATTGGATGATACTGTATGTACACGATATTGTTAAGGATATCGATAACATCCATATCATCGTGATATAATGATATATAGCCCAGTGTATACCCAGCTGAACCCAGTTGTTCTCAAATTGTTGGTCCTGACCTCAAAGTGGGTCCTCTGATCTATCAGCCAGTGATCCAAGGAGTCTGACAAATCAGTTAATTGTATGTTTCCTTTGGATCACTGGCTAAAGCTGTGTACACACTAAAAGATATATGCAGATCACTTGTTCTGCAGATACAGGTATATATACCTCTCATTGGATCAGCCAGGATTGTGTTCACCATACACACAGCCCAATCCATCCTGTCTGATGTCACAAATGGGTGGGCACATTACATGTTCCTGCCCCGCCGACTCATGTACGGGTGTGCAGCACGATGCACCGATATATCTTTGGGCCAGGGTTGCCGACCCTCCCGGAATTCCCGGGAGTCTCCCGAAAATCGGGTCCCCCTCCCGGCCCCCCGGAAGGGTGGGCAACCCTCCCGGAATCTGGGGGACCCCCCTGAACCCACCGAATCGTGGCATGTAAATGCCGCAATCCGCGGGTCTCAGAGGAGGGGGCGGAGCTAAAATGGCACAATCGCGTCATTTTAGCCCCGCCCCCTCCATGGATATCAGTAATTTCTTCTATTTCCCGTAGAGGGGGCGGGGCTTAATGACGTCACCGTCAAGCCCCGCCCCCCGATCGGGTAAGCAAAGTCTCCTCTCCGGGCTTCTCCCGGAGAGGAGCATTAAAAAGTCGGCAACTCTGCTTTGGGCGATATTTCTGTTGCACAGCCAATGCAAAATATCTGTGAACAACGCCGTTCACATATATATCGCTGGTACACACTGGCCGATGCTCCATTGATATATCGGCCGCTCAATCGAACGGCCAATATATCGGCCAGTGTGTACGAACCTTCAGATCTGAGGATTCATCAGGTAGCTCCGCCCTGCTTCTCCTGTCCACCCAGCAGCAGCTGGTGCTACCAGCAAACTGCACTCCGGGTCCCCCCGCCGGATAGAGGTGAGTGGCACTGGCGGCGGCCGTAACTCTGGGCAGAGCATGTAACCCCTGGCAGAGCATGTTAATCCCATGGCAAAGAGCATGTTAACCCCTGCTAAAGAATGTTAACCCCTGGCAGAGCATGTTAACCCCTGGCAGAGCATGTTAACCCCTGGCAGAGCATGTCACCCCTGGCAGAGAATGTAACCCCTGGCAGAGCATGTTAACCCCTGGCAGAGCATGTTAACCCCTGACAAAGCATGTAACCCCTGGCAGAGCAGGTTAATCCCATGGCAAAGAGCATGTTAACCCCTGGCAGAGAATGTAACCCATGTCAGAGCATGTAAACCCATGGCAACTATGTTAACCCCTGGTAGAGCATGTTAACCCCTGGCATCAAGCATGAAGCCCAAAGCAATGAGCATTTAGGTAAGTGGGTAAGGGTCAACAGTGCGGGGGAGCTCCGTCCATGGGGGCCCCAGGAAGTTGTTGTACCAGGGGCCCAGGATTTCTCTTGGCGGACCTGCCTACACATGGGATTTGCTGAGTGTTCTTCTGAGCGATGCTAGATCACTCAGAAGGCGTGGCTCTAAACACCAATGTAATGGAAAACAGCCGAGCCTGTATTATACTTATAATTATTTAACAACAAACAGAGTACATTGGAAGTTGTTTAAAACACAAACTGAGTATATTTACCAACACCTCAGTGATCACACTCACCTCTCACACTCCTTGTTCACTACTTCAGGACTTCTCGCTCTGCAGGTACCACGCCAGTGGTCTGTGTGTGAATTGTGCAGACACCGGTGTGTAATAGCAGTGCCACTGCCGCTCTCTCCTCCTGACGACTGACTAATACTATAGCACTTCCTGGTTCTCCTCACAGTTTCGTTTTTTGGGAAAACTCTCTGTATTGTTAGTTTCAGTTTCATTTCTCAGCGCCTCGGGGTGTGACCTTCTGCTGCTGCATTCCATCCATGGGCTGACAGTCACTTATGCTGCTTTCAGACCGCATAACTGGCTTTGACCCTGTATTTGGAAACGTTTCCAAAAACGGGTCTGCCAGATAAAACCCCTTTCACACCGCAGCACTTAAACGGTATATTACCGTTTAAGTGCCGATTTTTTGACACTGGCAGACCCGTTTTTGGAAACTTTCCAAATACAGGGTCAAAGCCAGTGCAGCCTTCAGCCCTCCCCTCCGTGCAGCTCCCCCCCCCCCTCTCGTGTCGACCGAGAGCATGTCGACGCCCCCCGCGCATGTCGACGCCCCCCGCGCATGTCGACGCCCCCCGCGCGTGTCGACGCCCCCCCCACCCCACCCCGCGTGTCGGCGCCCCCCCCCCGTGTCGACTTACCCCGTGCCGGTACCTCCGTTGTGGACTGCAGCTCAGTATGCTCGGAAAGCACTTATGAAAAAAGTGTCTTCCAGAAAATGGCTGCCCCATAGGAAACCCTGTTTAAAAAAACTGTCTTCCGTATGGGGGGCAGCCATTTTCTGAAAGACACTTTTTTCATAAGTGCTTTCCGAGCATACTGAGCTGCAGTCCACAACGGAGGTACCGGCACGGGGTAAGTCGACACGGGGGGGGCGCCGACACGCGGGGGGGCCGTCGACACGCGCGGGGGGGCGTCGACACGCGCGCGGGGGGTGTCGACACGCGCGGGGGGGGCTCCAGTGCTGTGAATACTTAATGAGCGCTCATTAAGTATTCACTGTGCTGAATTTAGGACCCAGCTCATTGGCTGGGTCCTAAATACCGTTTCTGAGCCGATTTTTGCGCTAAAATACCGGTTCAGAAACGGGTAGGACCCTGCATTTTAACCGGTTAGAAAAAACGGCATTTTCTAACCGGTTAAGTGGGACTGGACCTTTCAGACCGCACACATTACCGTTTTAAAACGGTAAAAAAACGGCAATTTACCGTTTTAAAAGTGCGGTCTGAAAGGGGCAATACTGACTGGGGAGTGAAACTGCATACACAGCAGGGGTGTGGATTATTAGGGCAACAGTCAGAGGTGTAACTCTGGGAGGCAATTAGGGATGGCCATCGTTGCCATTGCCATCGATGGTTGCCATCAATGGCAATTCTGCAACAGGCCATCGATAGTGCTAAATTATGCAATGGATGACCATCGATATTTTTACATATCGATGGTCATCCATCGTGTATAGGTGCGTACACACGTACAGATTTTTCTGTCTGATCTATCTGGTGGGAACAAAGACCTGGAAATGTATGGGAGCAAATGATAATCAAAAATTTCCACCCAAATGCATGAAAACAGAAAAAAAATATATGCTTTGATAAATTTGTTATATCAGAATGATTTAATCAATTTGTCTGACTGATCACTGTCTGTTTTCAAGTGTTTGGGAACAATCTTTTGATTGTCATTTGCTCCCATACATTTCCAGGTTTTTGTTCCCACCAGATAGATCAGACAGAAAAATCTGTACATGTGTACGCACCTTTTGATTGATTGGCCGGGGCGGGGCTTCGCAGGTGTCTGGGGGCCGCCACTTTGAAAGAAAAAAAAAAAGCAAAACATCGTTTTGCTGTTCCATCAATGGAGGGAAACCATCTGGTTCTCCCCCATTGATGGCAAAAGTATTCAACATCGGCCATGAACCATCAATGATTTTGAATCATCGATGGTCTATGGCCATCCCTAGAGGCAATGGAGTCATCTGCCGCCAGGCTCCTGCTCCCAAGGGGGCACCTCTCCTCTCCTGCCTGTTTGAATCAGTGGTACTTGTTTCCTAGAACGGCGCCCTTCAGGTCCCATCGCATACCTTAACTTAAGGTATGCGATGGGACCCGACTGACCCGATTTCGGGCTTTTTAACAGCTTTCCCGACAATGTAAAAATTAGGTCCATCGCATGCCATTATAATGGCATGCGATGCGACCGACCCGATTTTACATTGTATGTAATGATAAATGGCCGTTTAAAATCGGGTACATAGGAGCCAATGTTAAATGCCCCCCCCCCCCCCCCCCATACCCGATTTTTCATTGTATAGCCACCCAGATGGGTAATTTGTATGTCAAATGCCCCCCCCATTGTTAACGCCACCCCGAAGCATGGCGAACGCAGCGGTACGCGCAGAGCCGAATTTCCCATTAGGCACGTGAGGCACCGGCCTAGGGGCGGCACATGTTTGGGGGCGGCACTTGGATGCCTGTGATGGTACTGTCAGCCCAAAATGTACCAATAACTGCAAAATATCCACTGTACTGTACTATATTCCATCTTAAATAGAGTGTAAATGGATAGGACATGCAGATACTGCCCCTGTAACTGTCCTACTTAGTAAACATTATTGTTGTGCCTAGGGGCGCCCTCATCCCTAAATCCGCCCCTGGGTACGCGTCCTCCAACCTTTTCATACCCCCACTATCCACGTCGGCGTGGAATTGATTTCATATAGTGTGGTGAGCGCAGCGAAGCGTGGCGAGCGGACACGTAATACATCTAAAGTAATGTGCGGCTCGCTTCACTCGCCACGCTTCGGGCTCAGTGGCTCGCTGCACTCGCCACACTATATAAAATCAACTCCAAGCCGACGTGGATAGTGGGGGTATGAAAAGGTCGGAGGACGCGTACCGCCGCCCCTCGCGGGCTCGCTGCGCTAGCCACGCTTCGGGTTCACGTTGATCGTGGCATGGCATTAACAATGGGGGGCATACAATGAAAAATGGGGTCTGGGTTGCATTTAACATTGGGGCCAATGTAAAATCGGGTCTCATGGACTATTTAACATTGGTTCCAATGTAAAAAAATCGGGTCGGTCGGGTCAATTGCATCGCATGCAATTTGGTTGCATGCGATGCGATTGACCCAATTTTTGCAACCTGATTGCATACAATTAAAATCGGTGGCGCCGTGCTAGGAAACAAGTACCGAATCAGTTAATTGAAAGCCATCTATATCGCTTCTGTGGCTGACTCCCCCTCCTAACATAATTTTTGCAAGTGTCACACACTGTATTAGAACCCATGACCTGTCTTACTGTAGACAGACACCTTACTGATTGAGATTTTTTGGGGGGGGTACCAATATTTATCTTGCCTCCGGGCAACTGGGAAAGGTCAGCATGAGGTTTTTTTTAATGGTTTTTTGGTATCTATGTTGACATCTGTCCACATGGACCCTCAATTAGTGTAACATATACCCTTGCTTCGCTCGCCATGCTTTATTTAGCATTCTCAATTGTGGTCACCACCCTCGTGAGCCACTAGTAGCGCTGGTAGGGCTGATGCCATGTAACCCCCTGGCAATGAGCATTGTCCCCTGGCAACGAGCACTACATCCCTGGCAACAAGCATTGACCCCTAGCAATGAACAGGTGATTTAACATTAATTAGAAGCCTTACTGTGGGACACAGTTTGCTGCATATTGTGTCATCGGCATTGCTGTGTGCGACATATTGAGCCAGGGGTATTGTAGTGTGTGGCATAATGTGTCAGGAGTGTTGCAGTGTGTGGCATAATGTGTCAGGTGCATAACATTATGTGTTATAATGTGTAATAAGCATTATGGTGTGTGGCATAATGTGCCAGGTGCATTACAGTGTGTGTTATAATGTGTAATACACATTACGGTGTGTGGCATAATGTGTAAGGGGCATTTTTCATTTATTAGGCAGATTTTTTTTTTTTTTTTTACATTTTTAGTAGCTCTTTAGGTTTATTTTGTCTCAAGTAGCTGACACCTAATTAAGGTAGGAACCACTGACCTAGTGCATGTCGACCTAGACACAGTCAACCTAACATCTGGAACCAAAGCAGCAGGAGGATTACTCCCTGCATCTTGCAGATAGGGCTAATAGCTATATATTCATCCAAGTACTGTATGCTATAAACCCTGCCTTGCAAATAGTGGCCTGGCTGTCACCCATTCCCATGGGCGATTCCCTCGCAGGGCCATTCTTAGCCTAGTGGGATCCACCCACATCATTCTATGGTCGTCAACCATCGAATGATGGCAAAGGTTCACGCATATAAGACTGACTCTGTAGTCACTTACATATAAAATCAACTCCACGTCGATGTGGATACTGGGGGTATGACGTGGATAGTGGGGATATTAACCATTGGTTAGTTTCAGGGTATTGGTATTCTCAATACACCACTACGCAAACTACATAACTGCCGCCCTAAAACTAAACAAGTACCTCTACTTCTTATTTATTTAGCACCCTTTGGAAGATAGTAGACAAGATCTGATTGGTTGCCCATGGCAACATCACATGTGAAGTAGAATACACGTCTTAGTAGATTTCCCCCTATATGTATATATGTAATATAATTCTCCCAATTCATATTATGCCACACATACAGTAGTACCCACAATTCATGTGCTGCACAATAGTGTCCCCAACTCTCAGGACACCATAAAGTATGGCCCACAGACTGCATGCAGAGCCTGGTTCAGGCCTGCTCGCTAGGCTGCGTATAGTCATCGCCCCGCTAGCATGCGAGCGGATGTGTGCGCTTACACATCCGTTTGCATGCGGCCGCTCGTAGGAAAAACCATTTGTCTCCACTCTGAGAAGTAAGTCTATACTTACCTTTCAGATGCCCGCTATCATGTGGCGTCAGCCGCCCGCTCAGAGGATGCATGGACACGCCTGTGTTCACAGGGGTACGCCCAGCGTTTCCATGGGCGCACCCACAGTTTTTGTGGGCATGCTCCTAAAATGCTGAGCGGTCTCCTGCGTTTGCCCCATACCCGCCACCTTCCCGCCAATGTTGGTGCGAACGCCCCGGCTAGTGTGAAACTCCCCAAAGACATTGTTCCCGGGGTTTGCCCATGCACAAACCCACAACATCGGCCGCGGGAGCGAATTCGGAGCTGATCTGAATCGCCCACGCAGTCTGACAGTCAAGTCGTTATCAGTGGGTTTCATTGACGAAAGGAATTTACTTTGGAACTCTAAAAGCTGGGTAACGGTACGTTGAAAGGTCTCTGTAATCTTCTAAATGAAAAGGGTGAAAGTCCGGTATTGATTGGGGAACTTTTTGATTAGAAGACTACAGAAACCTTTCAGTGTACATTTTCCAGCTTGTGTAATAGGTGAGTGTATACAGAATAGGATTAATGTTTGCTACATTTCTGGTTATGTCATACTGTGTACTTCTCCTGTCTCCTTATTTTTCTTGGGAGCAAAAAAAAAAACTGACTAGCGACTGTGCTTTGAAACATTCTTTAATGGCTAGAAAACCTGGACTGGCAACTACAAGTGCATACCTCCCAACTTCTGACCTGTAGAAATAGGGACACTCGCGCGGCGAGCGCCCGAAAAGGGGGTGGGGCGTATGCAAATGAGGTCGCGGCTTATGCTAATTAGCCGCGACCTCATTTTCATACGAGAATAGACGCTGTGCGCACAGCGTCTATTCTACTAGATTGGGGGGTCTCCCAACTGCCACCCCCCGCAGCGGGACAATGCCTGCCGCGGGTGGGACAGCGGGACAGGACCCGAAAATCCGGACTGTCGCGCTGTAATCGTGACAGTTGGGAGGTATGCAAGTGTACTGTACCTGGAAAATGGGGCTGATCACACAGCCACCAATTTGCAATGGCCAGCGATCAGGTATACGCCTCGCCCTATAGTGAAATCCCACCTTGTGAGGCCACGCCCACCAATTTCATCGCTGTTGGGGGTATGGTCAGGGCTGTGAGAGCTGCTGGCCATGGCCCCATCCCCTCTCTGCAGTGAATCGACACTGAGTACATGCGCACAGCGTCTATTCTAGGGATGTGCACCGGGCACTTTTCGTGTTTTGGGTTCTGATTACCATCAGGTTTTGGGTTCTAATGGGTTCTGCAAAAAACACCCCCTAAACGTTTTGTGTTTGGATTTTAATTTTTTTAAGCCTAAAAACTGCTAAAATCGCAGATTTTTTTTTTTTTTTGCTCCTACGCTATTATTAACCTCCACTCATTTCCAGTCTATTCTGAACACCTCACACCTCACAATATTGAATAACTATAATAAGTGACACAAGTGTCAAACACTAGACTGATACGGCACACTTAATAGCACCCCTGGACTGATATGGCACACTTAGCATCACCCCTGGACTGATATGGCACACTTAACATCACCCCTGGACTAATACAGCACACTTGGCAGCACCCCATGAACTATACGGCAAACTTGTCTCACCCCAGGAATTATTTGGCAGACTTGGCTCACCCCTAGACTGATATGGCACACTTAGCATCACCCCTGGACTGATACGGCACACTTAGCATCACCCCTGGACTAATACGGCACACTTGGCAGCACCCCATGAATTATACGGCAGACTTGGTTTATCCCAGGAATTATACGGCACAGATGGTGGCACCCCTGACCTGATACAGCACACATGGAATTATACGGCACAGATGGCGGCAGGCATGGAATTATACGGCAGACAAATTCCTGCAGTAAAAATAAAAATTTGTATTCTTTTAATTATAAAAAAGAGCAGCACACCTGGAATTATACGGCAGACTTAGCAACACCCCATGAATTATACAGCACTCTTGGCTCACCCCTGGACTACAGCGCATTTAACAGCCCTTGCAGTAAAAAAAAAAAAGGGCAGCTCCCCTGGTCTGATAAGGGACACAAATTGGAAGATTTTGCATTCTATATGGCTGAAACTACTCAGAGGCGCAGCTGTGCTCAATCATATAAATACCAAATGGGGTATATGAATATATAAAAATGTATTAAAACATAATAATAGACAGAAAATTCATAGGGTGACATTCTATGATATGCGATTAGCGCTATTTTGCGGTAATTAGACCACAAAATAGCGCTATCGCATTTTCCCATTAAATCGCCGATTTAATGGGATGCGCACAGGGGCTGAAATCGCATATTTTGTGCGTAAATGTCTGGTGAATAAAAATGCGAGATTAATTCGCATTTTTATCGCATCCAGAGGTTTGCGCACAGAAAAGTATACAAGTCGCTTATTTAATGCTATGCGCATTTGCACATCGCATTATTTAAGTGACTAATTATCGCACTTATTTCAGACCTGGGTCTGTTAGGCGAATTAGGCAGAACCCTGCACAGATCGCAATGTTCCGTGCAGGGTTCTGCTGTAAAAAATAAAATAAATGGTTAAATAAAAAAAAAAACGAGCGCGGGGTCCCCCGCCCGAGTCTAACCAGCCCCGGGCTCACTGAGCCGGTGCTGGTGACATAAAATCAGGGTCCCCGACAAATAGGGGTCCCCTTGATTTTATGAAACCAGCACCAGACTCAAGGTCCGGCGCTGGTTCCCAAAATACGGGGGACAAAGTGACTAGGGGTCCCCCGTATTTTAAGAACCAGCACCGGACACAACCAGCCAGCAGGCTAATGCCACAGCCGGGGGGAGACTTTTTATACAAGTCCCCCCGGCCAAAGCATTAACCCCCTGGCTGGTCAGCATGGGCAGGGGTCCTGGGGAAGTGGGGACCCCCCCAATGAAGGGGTCCCCCCCCTCCAGGACTTACCAGCCCATGCTGATAGTCCGGGGCTGTCCTCCATGCCCTGGGCTGTGGGCATGGAGCTGATGCTTTGTGTAAAAAAAAGAATGTCAACTATTGTTTTACACTGGCGAACTATCAGTCCCAGCAAGCCTACCCCGCATGCTGGGACTTGGGGAACCACAAGTCCCAGCATGCGGGGCATTAAAGTGCCCGCTGGCACTTGTAGTTCTGCAGTGTAAAAAATAGTGCACAAAATCACACTGACACCCTGAAAAATAAAACTTTAATACACACAAAACACACTGATACTTACCTACCTTGAGCCCGTAGGTCGGTCCCTGGATCCTGGATTCGTCCTCCGGGGCTCCAGGGCAGAAGAGTCCGGTTCCGGGGCCTTGGTCCTGGTTCCGGGGCTGGTCCTGGGGTTCCGGGGCTCCTGGCGTGAAGAATCCGGGGTCCGGGATCCGTGGTAGTCCAGAGGGGTACCTAAGGAGGAAAATCCTACTCACCTGCTCCCCGGCGGCGACCTCCGGTGACAGCGCTGCTCCCGTCTGGTACCCGGCTTCAAGGAGTTGGTCCGGCGCTGAGATGTTGCTCCCTCGACGTCTCTGAACAGAATGATTTCTCGGCCAATCAGGAGCCGAGAAAGTCGGCTCCTGATTGGCCAGAAATCATTCTGAATATAGACGCCGACGGAGTAACATCTCTGCTTTGGATGCGCTGAGATGTTACTCCTTCGGCGTCTATATTCAGAATGATTTCTGGCCAATCAGGAGCCGACTTTTTCACACCCCCACCCTGGCCTTCTGGCTAGGGTCCTTTATTATTTATTTCTCTTCCCCCTCTCACGTTTGTCACTTTTCACGTTCCTTGTATTTTTTTGTAGTTTGTCACGTTTTTTTGGGTTGTGTGGTCGACCCTTTTGGGCCTTCCATTTTCCCAATGTGCCGAAGCTCTCGCCTTTTGGGGAGAGCTTCGGTCCCCCCGAGGACGACCCCGAGCCGCAAGGCGGAGGGAAGTCCACTGCGGGTTCTTCCAAACCACGGGGTGCGGAAGACCCACCGTCCTAACCCTTTCGGGGGTTGAGGAATGAGGGTCTCTCTGAGCTTCGGCGAAGAGGACCCACCGTTCCCTATTTTCCCCTCTTCAGCCTTTTGGTTGAGAGGGGTTAGGGGAAAAACGGGGCCCTGTCTCTTCGGAGACGGACCCACTCGATCGCACGGCCTCCTTTGCACGTGTTTAGGCACAGCACTGGTGGTGGGGAGCACACCTCGGGCTCCTGAGTTTTTTCAAACTCAATAGCGGTATTCTGGGCACAAATACAGTTCAAAACGCGTTTCTCCACCTATGTAGAACACATCAGCGGCTTCCTCAATTGAACTCCGGGACACATGGGGGCACCCCAGGACTGATACAGGACACATGGGGGCACCCATGGAATTATATGGCACACATGCGGGCACCCCTGGACTGATACGGGACACATGGGGGCACCCATAGAATTATACAGCACACATGCGGGCACCCCTGGACTGATACAGCACACATGTGGGCACCCCTGGACAAATACAGCACACTTGTGGGCACCCCTAGATGGATACAGTACACATGCGGGCACCCCTGGACTGATACATCACAAATGTGGGCACCCCTGGACAGTTACAGCACACATGTGGGCCACCCTGGATAGATACAGAACAAATGTGGGCACCCCTGGACAAATACAGCACACATGTGGGCACCCCTGGATGAATACAGCACACATGCGGGCACCCCTGGACTGATACAGCACACATGTCGGCACCCTGGACTGTTGCAGCACACATGCGGGCACCCTGGACTTATACCGGGCACTGGCAGCAGTTAATTAAAATAATGTAGCCCCCTCTGTAGCACTAGCAGCAGCCCCCTATGCATAAATCATCCCCCCCCCCCCCCCCCCAGCATGTTTCCCCCTCACTCCGCTCAGCAGACAGCACGGACACATCTGTGCTGTCTGAAATCACCAGCCTGTTTGAAAATGGCGCCGACCGCCGGGAACTATATATCCCCAGGTCTCGCTAGAATCCGAGTGAGACCGTACCAAGAAAGATTTCCACGTAAATCAGGGGGTTGGGATCATTTGGTCTACATCATGATGGTCGACAGTCATTAGGTCTACACAATTAGATCGACATGGAAAAATGTCGACATGGGGTCTAGGTCGACATGGGAAAAGGTCAACATGGGAAAAGGTCGACATAGTTCTAGGTCAAAAGGTCATTAGTTAGACAGGTCGTTAGTTCGTCAGGTCATTAGTTCGAAAATGTCTAGGTCGACAGTGAAAAGGTTGACATGGGGTTTTTCACAGTTTTTTTTACCTGAATTACACCATAGTCAACATGGACACAGTTTAAAGTGCACCGCATCCCCTCGCTATGCGTTGGGCACGGTGCCTCGCTACGCTCGGCACACTATTTTATTCTCCCACCACGCCCTAGTGGATGGTTGGGCATGAAATACCGCCGGTCGGCACATAATTGTCGGCTCAAAAAAACAGTGAAAACCCCCATGTCGACCTTTTGACTGTAGACCTAGACACGGTCGAACTAATGACCTGTCGAACTAACGACCTGTCAAACTAATAACCTGTCGACTTAGAACCATGTCGACCTTTTCCTATGTTGACCTAGACCCATTTCGACCTTTTTCATGTTGACCTAATGGTGACGACCTAATGACCGCATCCCAAATCGGGACAGTTGGGAGGTATGCCCTATGTCTTCTCTAAGCTCATCCCACTCCTCTGTTGTTAGTTATAACATGGCAATAACAAATGGAGGTAAGATGCCTGGGTCCCGGGGCTGTAGCTCGATGTATTATTGATGTACTTATATAAAGTTGGTTGTCAGCCACTATAAACATTTTCCTAACATATGTATGAAGCAGTGATAAGGGATGAGAAGTGAGCCAGTAGAATAGTTGCCCATGGCAACCAATCAGCACTTATGTAGCATCTATAATTTGCATCATAAAAAAATGACACAGTTCATTGGTTGCCATGGGCAACTTCTACACTGGCTCAGTTCTCCCTGCGGGCCTTATTTTGGTTCATTCTTTCTGACAAAATCCTTCTTAGATGGGCAAAACCATGTGCACTGCAGGTGGGGCAGGTGTTACTTGTGCAGAGAGAATTAGATTTGGGTGGGGTTTTACTTCAAAGTGAGATCTATATTGCAGTGTAAAAATAAAGCAGTCAGTATTTTCCCTGCACAGAAACAAAATTACTCACCCAAATCTAATTCTCTCTGCACATGTTACATCTGCCCCCCCTGCAGTGCACATGGTTTTGTCCATCTAAGAAGGATTTTGTCAGAAAAAAATGAACCAAAATAAGGCCCTTAATGTTTCATACATTAAAAAAAAATCACTAAAATGGGATGACATACTATTAATATACTTATATCAGGTTCAGTATTATCTCACAAATACCAAAACGTATTATTAATGCAGTAAACAACATATCAATTTCAGTAACTTCTCCCAAATATACTGTAATACAGATATCAGCATAAACATACTTTCATCTATGAATGCTCCCTGTAATGTCCACAGGGTGGCACTCAATGTATTTAAGTTTTAACTCAAGTAGCATTGTAATGTATTTACTGTCCACAAGGTGGCGGGGTTGAACTGGCAATGCCGATAAGCAAGCTCATCTCACTATCTGCTGGCTTGCACTAACTGTAACTAGTACAGTAGCTCTATCACCGAGAGGCTGATTCCTTAGATGCAGATGTGCTGTGATAACATTGGCCCAATTTGCAATCCGATAATTAATTGGGATGTATCACTTATTACTTACAGGGACATAGCTTGTGGGAAAGCTCTGCTTCTGCGATCGATCTGCAGCCATATCGGTGTATTTTTCACCAAAAAACTACGACCATAAGCTGCACATGCGCCTTCTGCCGGGAGGGCCTGGTGGGTCCTTGGGTGGGCGTGTCCATGCAAATTATGCAAAGACATTTGCATATCTCCTCACAGTATCTGCATATGCTCTCACTCCTGCGAATAACTGTGAACAGGTCCTTTGCTCATAGACTATACAGAGCTACAATATAATATATTTAGCCTATAAAGCATAGAGGGCGGGATATACTTTTTTTACCGCATTTTAAAATTCACTAAAGCCCCTCCCGGCGTGGCTTTAATACGGGGGTTAAGGCAGCTGACGTAACCCCATAGAAGCCTATGGGCTTCTCTTGCAGCACAGGTCCCTTGCGGCCATCAGCTTCTCTGCGCATGTGCAGTTGGACTTCCTCACTAGAAACAAGGAAGTCCAGGCAGCAGCGGGGATCGGAAAGGGCAGCTCTTATAGGGAGATTTGCCCGAACCGTGGCGAGCGCACGCGGATACCTGTGAAGCCCGCGAGGGGACGCAGATACCTGTGAAGGTATCCGCGTCCCCTCGCGGGGCTTGCTGCGCTCGCCACGCTTCGGGCTCGGTGGCTCGCTGCGCTCGCCACACTTTATAAGATCGACTACACTCCGACGGGGATAGTGGGGGTATGAAAAGGTCGTAGGACGCGTACTGCCGCCCCTCGCGGGCTCACTGCGCTCGCCATGCTTTAGCGTCTAAATTGCCGGGTTGTCAGCGGTGCGCAGGACTGCCTATTTCACTGTGGAACTACAAGTACCACAGTGACCTGTCAGCGCTGGGTGCACTGCTGCTGCCCAGCACTACGCTGATAACGTAGCTTACATAAGGAAAGCAGCCACGCGATGTGCTGAGAACAGCTAGAGCGGCACGCGCACAGTAAACACAGAGCGTCTGGCAGGCTGCCAAGTTTCAGTCACAGACTATGCACGCGGTGGCGCCGTGAAACTACACAAGTACCAAAAAAGGTCAGTTGGGACCTTTATCACTATCTACTTTATCTCTTCCCAGGCTTTGAAGTATGTCCCCCTTCAAGTTTAACACAATGAGGGGTAGATCTATCATGGTGCGCTATGGGGTTTCTGCGCTATCCCCGTGCGCTAAAGCAGGGGATAGCACTTCCCCTCAGTTATCATACCCGCTGTGCGGGTACAATATCGGCGGCGTTGCAGGGTCGGTAACATTGCGCATGTACTATGCGCAGCATACTTACCTGATGTATGATCCGGCGATGTGGGGCTTCGTTCTTTATGGAGCCCCGTCCCGGATCGCCATCTTCTTCTGGCGCTGCGGGTCTCCTGCTTCATAGTCAGCGCCGCTGGCTGGTCTCCGGCGTCTTCAAATACAAACTGCGCATGCGCCGGGATACACAACATCCCCGGCGAACATTACCCGGCGCATACGCAGTTTGAATTTGAAGACGCCGGAGACCAGCCAGCGGAAAACTGCGCATGCGCCGGGTACACACCGCGAGACAAAGGTATCCGGCGCATGCGCAGACGCCGCCGCCGGACAGCAACGCACCATTCGTTATGGGAGGAAGCGTATCCCCGGCAGGAGGGAATAACGCACTCCCATAACGTGCAGGCAATTGTTCATACATTCGGGTGCAAAACAGGTTCACTTCACCACGATATAGTGGTGAAGCGAACCTGTGCCCATAACGAACGAACCGCACGCCACTGATAATAAATCTACCCCTCAATGCTGCAAAACAATTTGCGCCGTGTGATGATTACAAAAGTGAACAACAATCTTCCCGAGGAGGAAACAGAGGAGCTGGGACACAGGTGTAATTACCTATTGTTCTGGAATCAGCAGAATATCAGATGAGCATCTGCTTATCCCTCGTTCTCCTAATGTCAGGAATACATAATGCACACACACAATGTCAGTGTAACGCAGCTGACCGATTACAGATAATCGCTGTTCCGCTAATTACAGTTTGTTTTTAAAACCCCAAATAATGAGGACTTCATTGTGCCAGCTGCCGAATCACACAAACTTTGAGGAAGAAAATAAAGTTTGTTCATTTAAAATGTTTTTGGGGATTTTTTTTTCTTCAGCCTAATTACAGACACAGGTGGGGTAGCTTGTGTAATGTACAGTGTACTACTGTCCAGCTGTAAGGGTTACCAGTGTTCTGGGTCTAATCTAATCTGATCTAATCTGATCTAATCTGATCTAATAGACCTAGACCTAATAACTGCAGACCCGGGTAGGGAGGGCCCTGAAACCTTATATTTATATCGGAAAAGAGCAACAGCGGGAACAAGAGGAGCAAGGGCAGCTCAACTGGACAGATGGGACGGGGCATTAGTGGAGGGACTATAGGTGGGAACAGGGTAGCAGAGGTGGATTTTTCACAAGGCAACCTAGGCACCTGCCTAGGGCCCAGCAGTTCCCAAGGGGCCCCATAAAAATATCCTGGCCATTCAAAACGTACTTAGAGGAACATGGCGCGACTACGGAGTAACGTCATGACATTACATGGACCTGTCCGCACTCCTAAAGTCCCCTTGATATTCTTTAGTAGGACAAAAAATATTTGTACACACAAAATCGTTTCTTCCACTGTTTGTGGACAGTCAGGTCACTTTATATGTGACCCAGGAGTGTGTGTGTGTGTGTGTGTGTGTGTGTGTGTGGGGGGGGGGGTGTATGTATGTATAGGCACTACTGGTGCATTGGCATTTTATGTGTAAGCAGCAGTACTGGGAGAATATCGTGTGGCATAATGTGATATGGGCATTACAGCATGTGGCATAATGTGTAATAAGCATAAAGGTGTGTGGCATAATGTGTAATGGGCATTAGAGCATATGGCATAATGTGTAATGGGCTTTACGGTGTACAGCATGTATAATGGGCATTATGGCATGTGGCATGATGTGTAATAGGCATTACGGTGTGCGGCATAATTTTATATTTGTAATTTTATATATATGGTTGCTATGGGCGATATCGGCTCTTTTCATTTGTTAGAAACTTTAGTAAATTTATCCCACATAGTAATCATCCCAAAATTCTGGTGCAACACTGGGGGTCTGCCTTTTGTGACCTCCATATGCCTACAGCAGAACCCAACACAGGTCATCCGCAGGACAGACCGGGCACATTTCTTTGATGTTGCTCTGATAATCTGTATGCATTGTACTGGACTGACGAATAGGCAGCCTTCTCATAGGATGAATATACATTTATGTGATTATAGCCGCTTGTTTTCAGCTATCCCTGATAAATACTGATAATGCATCACATGGGTGCAATGGATGTGTGCGAATTACAGGCCTCTCTAAATAATACTCTAAATTACCCTGAATGGGAAATTACCCTGTCTGTTGTCATGCAAATGAGATTAAAATAGGAAGCGTATTTACAAGGGTAATGCAGCATAATTACCAAACTGCTTGTACGTAATGTGTGTCCTAAAAAAATGTTCCGCGCTCCAAATCTCCCAGGTTTATTTCCATTTTGATGAGCAAGAAGAACATAAAAGCTGCATCAGCTTCACTTACAAAGCGCGCAGAACCTCCTTCCATGTTCCATTATTAACAATTGTATATAGCTACAGTGTATATCTTAAATAAAACATGATTTTTAATGTCTAAAATGTGGGCTTTTCCATAGAAGTTCTAGAAAAATATATTCCCAAAATATATAGATTGTAGCTGTCAGATAGATGTATTAAGCCTGGTGAAGTGATAAAGTAGAAGGTGGCAATGCATCAGCTCCTAGCCAGTGGCGGTTTTTACCTATGGGCTGCACCCGCCCAGGTAAAATATACTGCTGTGTGAATCCAGATGCAGCCTGTGAGACTGCTCTGGCTTCACTGTGTCTGGCAGTGGCTTCCTATTGTAAGTCCGACCTGCCAGTCACCAAGGCAGTCCCATTGGGAGGTGTTTCCTCCCTCTGTGGATGCGTCTTTGGGCAGCCTATAAAATCGAGTTCTGTGCATGGACGATGATACTGCGCATGCACAGGACCCACGACCGTAAATATGCTTCTATGGACTACTGCTGAAGCAGCTCATAGAGGCTGGGGGCCAGCGAATGCACAGTACCGAAGAAGCAACTGCGCATGCGCTGGTCCTGCAACCGCGATGGGTCAGGACCAGCAGCAGGCACCATCGGCAGGGATCAGCAGCGGCAGCAGTGGAGTGTGGTGGCATCGCAGAAGTCCCCCTCCTCCACAGACTAATGGCTTCCCCATCGCCATTAGTTGCAGGGAGCACGCGGCAGGCTCGGGGATGTTCGGCGCGACTCGGGGGGGGGGGGGATTGGGAGTTCGGGAGCTCCAGTCCTCCCGAGCCACCCCGAATATCCCCAAGCCTGCCACTTGTGAACGGTGGCTGGGTCAGGGAGCGGGAGCTCTGGTGTACGTTCGCCCGAGCGGAGATAAGGGGGAGGAGGAGCGAAGGAGGAGGGGGAGCGATGGGGGGGAGGTTGTCCTGCCCCAGCAAAACCCACCACTTAAGGGGTTAATGGACAAAACCATGTGCACTGCAGGTGGGGCAGATGTAACATGTGCAGAGAGAGTTACATTTGGGTGGGGTGTGTTCAAACTGAAATCTAAATTGCAGTGTAAAAATAATGCAGCCAGTATTTACCCTGCAGAAAAACAAAATAACATGTTACATCTGCCCCACCTGCAGTGCACATGGTTTTGTCAAATGTAATATAGGGTGTGAGAATCAGAAAGTGAGAGATTTTAGGGAGAGTTTTCCCTATATATAGGTAAATATATATCATGAAATATATGAATAAATAGTGATTTATTTTCATACAAGTCCTGGAGTGCCGCTTCTTTACTTGGAGGATACAAATTTGCTGTTGAAGGCACCGGGCAGATTGAAAATATATTACAGAGTGCCAGATCCACCATATTTATATATTTTTTTTTTAAAAGCGGCAATCATTTTAAAACTAGGATGATTTTGCCATGTAAATGATTGCTGCTTTAAAAAAAAAAAGGGAAAACTCTCCCAAAATCTCTCATTTTCTGATTCTCACATCCTATTTCATTGGCCCAATATATTGTATGTGATTCCATTTACTTACCCAGTATACATTGTATCATTGTGGCAGCCATGACAATCTCCTGATCCAGTCCTCACAGGACAGCGCATCGGATCGGAAGTAAATGACATACGATATGACACGATTTATCAGCCCGATGGGTCAAAATTGTGTGAAAAAGGGCCATACCCCACACAACAAAGACACTTGATGGATTATTGGGCATCATGGACGGTGTAACGGTTAGTATTACTGCCTCACAGCACTGAGGTCATGGGTTCGATTCCCACCATGGCCCTAACTGTGCGGCGTTTGTATATTCTCCCCGTGTTTGCGTGAGTTTACTCTGGGTATTCCTAATTCCTCCCACAATCCAAAAATATACTGGTAGGTCAATTGGCTTCCAACAAAAAATAACGCTAGAATGTATGTGTGTGCGTGTACATGTGGTAGGGAATATAGATGTGTATAGATATGATATAGAATATGTATGCGCTATATAAGAAACTGTTAATAAATAAACTAAAGTATTTTTCAACCTCACCATACTGTGTTACTATGGGCCTTATTCTGGTCGGTGCGTACATTTCCGAATACTTTCGGATGGCGTTTTTTAGCCGTCTGCGCATGCGTGGGGAACGCTATGCGCATGTGCCACGCATGGTCTACGTACTTGTTCTCAATAATCCCGTACAGAAATGTGCACCGCAATCACTCGGGAAATATGGGCGTATTATGGGCGTCATTCGGAACTACACAGGGGCGTACTTTCAAAGTGGGCTAAACTGGGTGGAAACATGGGCGGACACGGGGGAGTGCACTTATTTTGGTAGGCGTGCATTCGGATAGCACACCGAATGAACGCGAACAAAAAGGCTAGAAATATGTGGTGTCCATAAGCAAGTATTGCTTTGCGGACACCACTCGTTCATGCGCTAGGCAATCGGAACGCCTAATCACTACAATCAATGTCAGCTGAACACAATACAATCCACTCCTTTACTCATTACTCAATAATTACACGCTTCTCACTGCTTCAATTGGAACCATTGCAGCTTAAATGGAACATTACTAAACACACACATATATACTGCACTTTACACACACTTTTACACTGCAGATAATGGACACAACTTAATATTAATAATACAAATACACATGTCACTTCTACATTTATCAATTAAACCACACATTTTGGGAAAAAAAAACAAAAAACATTTATTACCAGAACTTAACAAATAAAATGGAAACCGTAACAAATTAAAAGGTACCATGCCAGGAATAAAATTAAAAAATATATAATAAAGACATGATTTTTTGACATATATAGCCACAGCAGAATCATTAGGAACACATCAGGTGGCTTCACAACAAAAGTATAGCACCAACACTTCAAGTACAGCAGACAGTAATGGTAGCCGAAAGAGGGCAACAGGGGAACCAAACATGACATTCGAAACGAGGGCAAATGTGGGTACCCTCTGCACGGAATTGGACACAGGAAGCTGACACACACAGCTCAATGAAAGATTTGGGAAGACATAAGGGTGGAGATTAATGCGGACACAAGTTCATCTGCGGGCACGTTTGCCCTTGGCAGGCTCCTTGCCACGTGCAGCAGCTCTTCGGCCACGGCCACGTTCAGATGATGGCCCAGGTGGAGCAGATGCTGGTGAGGGGGGGGGGGTGGTGTTCCCCCTCTGCCAGCAGGGAGTGCTGATGGTGGGAATGCACCAGAAACGGATGACAATAGGACCCTATTGCTGGCAACTAGCTCCACCATAAGCTCATTATGGTGGAGGAGGAGGTCATTTTGCCGCAGGGCTTGATCAGCCAGCACCTGCAGGCTAGCAGCAATTGATTGCTGGGTGGCAGCCATAGCCTGCAGGCTCCCAGCGATAGTCTGCTGGCTGCTGACCAAACCATGCAAGACCTCCTCGGTCCTACGCACCCGCTCTGATGCCGAATCTCCCTGCTGCTGAATATGGGAAAGCACCTGCACCCACCTGTCCAATTCAGCCTCGGCCGGTGGCTGCTGCTGCTGCACGGGCCTGGTACTGGTGGCAGGTGGCACAGACTCCTTACAACACATTCCATGCAAAATTAGGACCAGCTACTTATGGCATGGCAAATAATTACCTTCAAGAAAAGAAGCCATGACTTCCGCTGGGGCCTCGCTGTCGACGTTGCTCACCCCCCGGACCTCCTCTACTGCAATGCAGCACTGTGCCATCTCCTCCAGGGGGGTGAGCTTCAGCTTTCCAGGCATGGGGCCAGCCCCAGAGGTGTGGCTGTGTTCCCACCGCTGGGTCAATTTCTTCTTGAGGTTGGTTTTGAAGTCGTGCCACCTGCAATCAAAGTGTACATATTACTACATGTCACTCCTCATGTTTGCTGAAGCACACATTGCGATCTGCAACAGATGCCAACATGTGCTTCATTACACACAACTTACATTCAATGAAAATATAAAAACAACCCTTAGAGGATACATTCACACTCACCCTACAATAACTATCGATTAAATGACATGGCAAACATGTCTGTGGCTCCAAGCAACGTGACCGGCCATTGACCAACACCATCTAACATCTAATGAAAACATTAGTGGTATTGTACTGCTCAAATGTAACACACATGAACTTGCCTCTTCTTAACGTGCTCCGTCTCACGAACTTGTGGAGCCACCGCATTAATCTCCGCCGTTATGTCCTCCCAGATCTTCCATCTCCTTGTGTGTGTCAACCTGTCCTGTGGACACTCGATCCAATCCCGTGCGCGGGGTACCAGGATGGCAAGCTCCTGCGCTTCGAATGCCGTGTTTCTGCTGCTTGGTTCCTCTGTTGCCCTATTTCGGCCACGCCCACGGCCACTGGCACGGCCACTGCCACGGCCACTGCCACCTGTCGCTGTACTCGAAGTGCTGGCCTGGCTACTCTGTTGGGAAGCCACCTGTTGTGTTCCCAATGATTCTGCTGAGGCTGAAGATGGGCCAGCTGCCGATTGGCCTGATGTAGATGGCCCATCTGGCTGCTGTTGTCCCAATGGCTGGTCTGGGTTGAGGGGGACATAGCTGGTGCTGGAGTCCATGTGGCCAAACAGGTCCTGCAACACCTGGTCTTCCTCAGATTCTGAGCCAGCCATGTTTGCAACCACATTGCAGTTTGGTAACATACCTTTATATCCTATTTCTGTAATTGGCGTACATCAGCGACACGCTGCGTTCCGTACGGCTGCGTTCCGGACGGCAGCGTAGACCGTGCGGCGCATAGGCCACGCCCAGAGACGAATTTCCCATTAGGCACGTGAGGCACCGGCCTAGGGGCGGCACATGTTTGGGGGAGGCACTTGGATGCCTGTGATAGTACTGTCAGCCCAAAATGTACCAATAACTGCAAAATATCCACTGTACTGTACTATATTCCATCTTAAATAGAGTGTAAATGGATAGGACATGCAGATACTGCCCCTATAAACTTTCCTACTTAGTAAACATTATTGTTGTGCCTAGGGGCGCCCTCATCCCTAAATCCGCCCCTGGCCACGCCCCTACCTGCGGAAAAAAAAATTAAAAAACATGGCAAACATAGTCAGTCTGATTTAGTAGCTAATTGCAGATTTGTACTCCAATGACCAAATCAAACTGAGGTCAGACATGAAATGTATATGTGAATGTGCACTTGTTTGGTACATTCCATATGTAAATCCAGACCACCACTTAGCCAATAGTAATCAGTGCTAGCATCCAAATCACATGTGAAAGGTCTCCAAATTCAGGCTTCATGCTAGCTACATTTCATTCCACATCTCTAGTGTGGCCCAGTAGAAGGTAAGTGTACACATGGCACCATGGCCTAATATTGGGAAAAGGTCTGGCACTATTTGCTATGTTTCTGCTGTATAGCTTTCACTATAATAAAGCTGTTTAGTACCTTGTAGAGTTAGGTGTAAATGGCTAGTGATGCAGACTATTTCACCTGTTGCTTTAACCCATGTTTGGTGAATGTAATAGATTATATATAATGGGTTCCCAAATTATTTTACACTGTCTGTTTAGGAGATAGTAAGTAATGGCATGGTCTGCTCAACTATGCAAAGGTACAGCAAGTGTGGGTTTGCGATGCAATGGGTTAGCCGTCTGTTGTGGCGCATACACGCTGTTACTGTCAAAATGAACAATAAAGTTAATACCAAATATCACTCTGATCAACCAATGACAGGACATGATTGCTTGAATTGTGCCATTGCTAAGATGGCGGCCTATGGGAGAGCAGCACCCTTCTCACCCGCGGAGCTTAGGACACTGGTCTCCGTTATGGAGACCAGGCTGGGGCGTGCGGGGCCCTTCATCACAAATAGGCAAAAGCGCCAGGCGTATGCCGCAGTCCGCAGGCGCATATTCGCACGCACCCAGGTGCGCAGGACCATCGCACAGCTGGAGCGGCGATGGTCGGATCTGAGGCGGCACCAGCCAGAAAAGCTCCAGCAAATACGGGCCAGTATTGCTCTAAGTAAGTGTTTACCCATTAAATGCCCAATTGTACAATATTGCTTACATGACCTTTTTTAAACAAATAAGGTAACCGGCCTGATCCATGAGTTAAACATGGCATACACTATATGTGTGGTACTTCCTGTTTGACACCCTGTAATGGTGATAAAATATGTAATTGTGTAGGATTAATGTTTGTCATGCTTACAATGGCCCAAATGTGACATCATAACTGCCATGTTACAGCCTGTGTTTTCTAAAAGCCACTAAGGAGCTGATTGGCTGTACATTTATGTCTACTTATAACCTTTGGATTTATAGCTTGTTAAGGCTTAATACATCTGTCAAATGACCCCTAATTGGCACTTTTTTGTTTTTCTCAAACACAGCACGGGAACGAGCAAGACAGGCCCGAGAGGAGGCAGAGGCGTCCCCGGCCCAGGAGGAGGCCGCAGAAGCTATGGCCGAGGAGGTGGTGTTTGAAGAAGGGGTGGCCGAGGAAGTGGAGGCGGAGGAGGTGGCAGAGGAAAGGGAGGAAGTGGAGGAGGAGGTGTGGGCAGTCGAGGCGGAGGTGGTGCCAGTGGAGGAGGAGGTGTCAGCTGAGGAGGCCCCGGAAGAAGAGGAGGATGAGGAGGCCTGTGAGGTGGTGCAGGCGCCCGAAATTGGTATGTATACATAACAAATCATTATTCCTTTTGTCATGTACTATTTGCTATGTAGCACTGGTTATTCAATTGTGTTTTAAAATACTATAAAGTCATAAAACAAACTGGGTAGCAACAGACACACTTAGGGGTTAGATAGGGTGGCCAAACCATCCCTTTCATCCTGGACACATATTAATGACACAGGTTGTGGGGATGGCTTTCAGGTCGATTTTAAGTTCCACTGAACCAGTGTAGTTAATCTGTATCCTGGAAGAAAGGGATGACGTGCTCATGTAAGGGTTACATGTCCCTGCTGCAAGCGTACAATCTGTAGCCTCATATAGGTGAGTAGAGTTTACAGGTGATTGATCTTTCTAAACTAGATTAAGTATGGCATAAATGGAGTATGGACAGGCGTGGCTAAGAATGGAGTAACAAGTGGTCAGTGCCCCTGGGCCCTCCTCTAGCTAAACACCCCCTGCGGTCTGCATGTATTGTTGGCACCATAATTGTGTGTTGATTTGGTCTTAGTAATGATTTTGTGCATGGGAGTGGGTTAGTGCTGCAGCTTCACCTACCTGGCATTATGACAATGATTTATGGAGCAGACCATCAGCACATACTTGCCTACTTTTGAAAAGCAAAATGAGGGAGATTTTAGATGATAGCAAAATGCACCGAGAGCAGCGTCGCGCATCATTATATACATACATATATAGAGATCAGTGGACCGGCACTCTCTGTTTCTGCTGTCGGGGTCAATATGCTTGCCTGGGTGCCTGCTTCAGTGTACATGTGTTCAGGTGCGCCAATGTAGATTGCTGTAGAAAGCGTCACTCCAGGGCTTGTGATCAAGTTAACATTTGTTGGGTCATTGGGTCAACGCCGTTTCGGGCCTCCTGATGACGGGCTGAGGCCCGAAACTGCATTGACACAATGAATTTTCACTTGATCACAAGCTCTGGAGTGACGCTTTCTACAGCAATCTACATATATATATATACATACATACATACATACATACATACATACAGTATATATATATAGAGAGAGAGTGGAAATTTTAAAGTCGGAGTATGGAACAAACCAGAGGATTTAGTTCTGCGCGCGCCGAAGGCGCGCGCGCTCTGCAAAAGGGGGTGTGGCCACAGGAAAAGGGGCGTGTCTTTAAGTGAAGTGTACCACACCACATACCACTCATACACCACACTAGTAGGACTCCTTATACTATCTAGTACTAGTGCCCTTACACAATGTGCCACACAGTATGAGACAAAATTCAAGGACAAAGGGACAGGGAGGGTGACATCAGAGAGACAGTGGGAACACAGAGAGAGTGACAGCAGGGACACAGAGACAGCCACATATGTACTGTATATTGGGCATCATGGTATGTGGCATATGCTCATTATACATATACCGCACACCGTGATGCCCATTATACATATGCCCCACACCGTGATGCTCTATTTGACATATGTCACACACCGTGATGCTCCATTATACATATGTCACACACCGTGATGCTCCATTATACATATGTCACACACCGTGATGCTCCATTATACATATGCCACACACCGTGATGCTCCATTATACAGATACCACACACCGTGATGCCCATTATACATATGCCAAACACCGTGATGCCCATTATAAATATGCCGCACACCGTGATGCCCATTATAAATATGCCGCACACCGTGATGCTCATTATACATATGCCGCACACCATGATGCCCATTATACATATGCAGAACACCGTGATGCCCATTATATATATATGTCACAGACCGTGATGCCTATTATACATATGCCACACACCCTGATGCCCATTATACATATGTCACACACCCTGATGCCCATTATACATATGTCACACACTGTGATGGCCATTATACATATGCCACAGACCGTGATGCCCATTATACATATGCCACACACCGTGATGCCCATTATACATATGCCACACACCCTGGTGCCCATTATACATATGTCACACACCCTGATGCCCATTTTACATATGCCGCACACCGTGATGCCCATTATACATATGCCACACACCGTGATGCCCATTATACATATGCCACACACCGAGATGCCCATTATACATATGCCACACATCGTGATGCCCATTATACATATGCAGAATACCGTGATGCCCATTATATATATATGCCACACACCGTGATGCCCATTATACATATGCCACAGACCGTGATGCTCCATTATACATATGCCACACACCGTGATGCCCATTATACATATGCAGAACACCGTGATGCCCATTATAGATATATATGCCACACACCGTGATGCCCATTATACATATGCCCCACACCGTGATGCTCTATTTTACATATGTCACACACCGTGATGCTCCATTATACATATGTCACACACCGTGATGCTCCATTATACATATGTCACACACCGTGATGCTCCATTATACATATGCCACACACCGTGATGCTCCATTATACAGATACCACACACCGTGATGCCCATTATACATATGCAGAACACCGTGATGCCCATTATAGATATATATGCCACACACCGTGATGCCCATTATACATATGCCCCACACCGTGATGCTCTATTTTACATATGTCACACACCGTGATGCTCCATTATACATATGTCACACACCGTGATGCTCCATTATACATATGTCACACACCGTGATGCTCCATTATACATATGCCACACACCGTGATGCTCCATTATACAGATACCACACACCGTGATGCCCATTATACATATGCCACACACCGTGATGCCCATTATAAATATGCCGCACACCGTGATGCCCATTATAAATATGCCGCACACCGTGATGCTCATTATACATATGCCACAGACCGTGAAGCCGATTATACATATGTTACACACCCTGATGCCCATTATACATATGTCACACACTGAAATGGCCATTATACATATGCCGCACACCGTGATGCCCATTACACGTATGCCGCACACCATGATGCCCATTATACATATGCAGAACACTGTGATGCCCATTATATATATATGTCACAGACCGTGATGCCTATTATACATATGCCACACACCCTGATGCCCATTATACATATGTCACACACCCTGATGCCCATTATACATATGTCACACACTGTGATGGCCATTATACATATGCCACAGACCGTGATGCCCATTATACATATGCCACACACCGTGATGCCCATTATACATATGCCACACACCCTGGTGCCCATTATACATATGTCACACACCTTGATGCCCATTTTACATATGCCGCACACCGTGATGCCCATTATACATATGCCACACACCGTGATGCCCATTATACATATGCCACACACCGAGATGCCCATTATACATATGCCACACATCGTGATGCCCATTATACATATGCAGAATACCGTGATGCCCATTATATATATATATGCCACACACCGTGATGCCCATTATACATATGCCACAGACCGTGATGCTCCATTATACATATGCCACACACGTGATGCCCATTATACATATGCATTATATATATATACACACACACGTATATATATATATATATATATATATATACACACACACATATACATACATATATATATATATACACACACTTATATATACATATATACACACTTATATATACATATATACACTTATACACTCTCTCTCTCTCTCTATCTCTTTTAAGTGCCCCTTGTAGGAAGGCAGGCAGGCAGCTAGAAAATTAATGGGGCATGACGACAGGAGGAGTGGAGCATGTCTTGGGACGGGAGACAGTCGGGGACCAGTGGTGAGGGTAGAGGTGATCGATAAGAAGCAGGCTTAGTGAGTGGGGGAGAGAGGAATGCAGCTTACAGTCAGAAACACTCAGTTAACTTTAAGCTTTTACTTACTGGCTGCAGCTGCTGCTCCTTACACCGCTGAGACGAGTCTGACTGACACTTGTGTGCTCCCGGCTCCCGCTGCCCGACTCACTGTCTGCCGCTGCCAGTGCCGCTCCTGCACGCTCAGGCCAGCGCTACCCACACAGCCCCGCGGTGGCCATCCTAATTACGTCACGGCGTTGCTCATTTAGGCCCCGCCCCCGCAATGACGCGTTCGCGCATGCGCATTCCGTTTTCATTGGAAAGGGGACAAAAAACCGGGAGAACCCCAGGGATTTGCGGGGGGCGGGAGAATGATTGGAAAAACGGGAGACTCCCGCTAAATGCGGGAGGGTAGGCAAGTATGCATCAGCAGGCAAGCCATGCTTGATTGCACAAATGTACTGTGCATTCCTGAGATTATTTAATTGATGTATGACTATGTTACATGTATGCATGATTATCATTACTAATTGTACCCTTTTGAACATGCCCACAGATGAGCCACCCCAAGCAGATGAGGGTATCCGTGGGGCCCTGAGAGTAAAGGCCCACATGCAGCTGGCGCTTGCGGCTATACAAGACCTCACGGACCTGCTAATGTAAATTTTTGTTTAGAATTTTTAAAAAAGTTGAAAAAAATATTAATAAATAGTTGGATAAAGTTCGAAGTTGTCTGTGTGTTTTTTTTACATTAAACAGTATATGTGTAAATTGTTTATACTCTTTTAAATTAGCAAAATGTACATACTGTATATAGATGTAGGTTATGTTCACATGATGTAAGGGTTAATGTGTGTAATGAATGTAGTAGTAATGTGGTTCAGTATGTATTAGGATTTAATTGATTCCAATAGAAAACAAGCACTTTTTAATGAGGTTGCCTAATTGCATAAGTGGGTCATGTGATCGATTTCTGTGCTCAGATAAATAGTGTTGAATTGTGCGTAAATACACCGCATCGGTGCGTACGGCCAGGTTCCCGTACGTTCTGACGCGGTAAGACCGTGCTTACGCTGTAAGACCATGCAGAATCTGTGCGTGTCCACCGCACACGCAAGGTTTGTATGTCGTCCGTACACACGCCCTCTTCTTAAAGAGTGAGTCCGTCCGAATGTGGAGGCTCGGTGGGCGTTTCTACGGACAATGTCCGCACAGCGTGGCGTGCGGACCGCTCCGTAAGAATTCGGGAAAGTACGCACCGCTCAGAATAAGGGCCTATGTGACCTGCCTCTAGTCCTAATATAATGAAATCCTTGTTTAACACTAATACATGATTGCTGAAACTTCCACAACGGCTGATAAGATAAAGTGTATGGAAACAAAACCAAACAATGAATAACAAACCTGGTTTGTGCTGAGTCACGTTAGTGCTGTTTCAGCCTCCCGCAGGGAGAATGTGCTGTGTCATGGAGAGATCATGTCCTGGGGCTACAATTGGGAAGTGAAAAATCAGCACTCAGGAAGCTGCAGTTCTTCTGACACATGGCTCATATCTCAGTAACTGATTCACTGCAAGACTTCTGGGGGGGACTGGAATAAGTAAAATGTGCGCAATGTAAAATATGATTTCCCCTGGTTTGTGCATTTTTATGTGAAACCTAATTGCTGGTGAATCTGGCAAAATGGGGAGATTACACCTAGCAGGGCTGCCATCAGGGGGGTGCTGTGGGGCCACTCAGCTGTCCCGGCCACTCATTTTGCCCACTGAACAACCCCCCCGTGACTGCCTCCGCTGTGCTGCCTGCGCTCAGTGCACTGAACGAAGCCCTGCCCCTGGAGCGCAGGCTTCTTCACCTCCAGATGCCAGCGGCCAATTAAAATGTAGAACCGGCTGGTGAGCCAGTCAGAGCTAGCGTACCGTTAACCAATCTGAGCGGCTGCTGGTATGCAAGCCCTGATTGGCTTACAAGCTGGTGCCGCATTTTAATTGCCCGCTGGCGTCCGGAGTTGAAGCCTGTGCTTAGTTCAGAGCACTGAGCGCAGGCAGCACAGTTTAAGGGGGTATGAGGGAGCAAGAGCCGGGCGGTAAGTGAAGTGAGGGAGGCCCGGACTAGAAATCAGTCCCGGGCCCCAAAATTCCTAGAGGAAGCCCTGACACCTGGAATTGCCCCATCTCTATCCCCTTTCTTCTCTGACCTTATAATATTAAATTAAATAGTTTTCTTAATGAATACTTTATTCCTGAAAGCACTGACGTGGTTGCATGTGATAGTTGATGGGTCATATTCCTTTTGCTTTTGGACTTATTGATAGCGATTCATGATTATTTATATGTCACTAGTTAGCCCGCTCGAAGCAAATGCTTCGAAAGCTAGTCTGCTACCTTGTGATTGCCTCTGTGTTTGTGTATATGTGAAAGAGAAAGATGTAGTTTCACTCACTGTCAACAGATGTCAGTGTTTCGGAGACACACAATCTGACACTAGACATCTATACAGATGATACTAGCTGATGTGCTCAGTTTCACCCAGGCTGTAGAGGAGGCTGTTCTGTGGTATTCACATGGTGGAGCCACACCAACTGCCACCACAAATGCTGCCAAACATTACTGACTTTTGGTGTGCCTCCCCTATTTCCCTATTTGGGTGTTGGAATGTGCTGTAGCCCACTCAAGCAGCCACTTGTCCTAGAAAATGAGTTTACAGTTTCGCAGCACTTGGAACAAACAGTTTGATTTTGTCATCTCCTTAAGGCCCCCCATACACTGGGCGAGGTATCTGCAATTTGGTCTCTTTTCCTGTGATTTCAGCAATCAATCAGGAAAAAGGCCCAAATTGCAAGTGACTGACAGCGGATCCAATGCAGTGCGCGGTCCTGTGTGCATCACACTAGACCCTCCAAGTCCCTAGGCAGGAGAAGTAATCTGCAGGATTGCTGCTGGCTCTGAGCAGGATTGGCTAGGATTGCGTGCGATATATCACATTCAAGTGGACTGCATGCAATATATGCAGTATAGATGAACAAACCCTCCAATCTATTGGTCTCCTACCTCACCAACTACTCCTTTCTCGGACTACCTCTGTCTCAGTCAGTGACATAACAATAGCTCCGCGGGCCCCGCTGTGGCTTGGATGCGGTAGGCAAGTTTGGGTGCCACGGGGTCTGCGGAAGCTATTGTTAATGGCCGCCGATTACGTGTGTTGCTGCCGGCTGCCGGGACCAGCTGTCTGCAGTCCCGGCGCTCCTCCGGCGTCTGTTAGAATGTCACTTGAAAAATGGCCACCCCCCCCCCTCACAGCAGACAGTTAGTAAGGATGCTAGAGGATGCGTGGCGACTTGCTCTTGCATCCTAAATAACGATCTGCTGTAAGGCGGCGGCCATTTTGTAAGTGACATTCTAATAGGAGGAGTGCCGTGCTGGAAAGCAGACAGGAGGATCAGGCAGCAGATGCAGCGGTAAGGGGGGAGAGGGGAGAACGCACATTTTTTAGTGGTGGGGTGGCGCAAGGGCGTAACTACCATAGATGAAAAGGGTGCAGCTGCTATGGGGCCCAGAGCTGAAGGGGGCCCATCTTTACTGTCTAAGGAATATGTTTTACATACATTTATCACCATCAGTTGCTAAATAGGCCCTTACAAACATTTGCTAGGGGGCTTACGAATATCTAGTTACGCCCCTGAATGGGCGCCCAAATTGTAGTTACGCCACTGGTCTCAGCTTGCCTTCTACAGTACTTGTTGTTGTCCCACAAAGGTCCGTTCTCAGCTCTTGTTGTTTCTCCTTGTAAACTTATTCCCATGGTAATTTTGTCATCTCTTTCATTTCCCACAACAAGTCATCCACCCCTCTAAAAGCTTCAGGATTTCCCAACTATTCCCCATCTTAACACCTCATCTCTCGCCTAGACAATTGCAATTTCACCTGTGGACTTCCTGTCTTCTACTACATTCTGTCCATAACCCCAATGATGACTCATGTTTTATGGAATTAGCATTGACTTTGAGTCAGTCTATCAGTCTGCCCAATTTCAAATGATCTTAAAAAAAAAAAAACCTTTTCATAAAAGCCTCCAAGTTCTGTCCTTCTACCTTCGCCTACTCTCCAACCCAATTCCATGATTTTTTGTAGTTTTCACTCTGGGTCCAGGGTGCTGATAAGTGGGGTGGCATATTTGGATTTTGAATTGCATGGTTTTGGATGTGAATTATTGCTACAGATAAAGTAGCTGCGGTGGTGCATCATGTCTAAAATGTTGTTCTCTAGGGTTTGGATATGTCCTCCATCCTCATTGGTCAGCGCCTTACACTTACAGTGATCTCCTCCTGCTTTCTATGTCACCAGCACATGTCTGCACCTCCGCAATTGTCTCCTATCCTACTGCAGCAACTCCCGTTTGCCATGCCCAAGCTCCTGGCTTCAGACTCAACTAGCAAATGTATTGGTTAGCATTACTGCCTCACAGCACTGAGGTCATTGGCTTCATTCCTACCATGGCCCTAACTGTGTGGAGTTTGTATATTCTCCCCGTACTTGCGTGGGTTTCCTCCAGGTACTTTGTTTTCCTCCCACAATCCCAAAATATACTGGTAGGTTAATTGGTCCCTTAGTACTTGTTTCCTAGCATGGCGCCCACGATCTAGATTGTATGTGCCGGGCCGATATCGCAAGCATTGCATGCATTTTATGTGTTTGTGCAGCAAGCGACGCGATCGACGAGATTTTTACATTGGAATCAATGTGAAATGGTCCCTGAGACCCAATTTTACATTGATTCCAATGTAAAAAGCCCCCAAAACCCCAATTTTAATTGATACCCCCCCCCCTCATTGGTGAAATGCCCCCCCCCCACCCATTGTTAACGCCACCCCACTAATGACGCCAACCCGAAGCGTGGAGAGCGCAGTGAGCCCGCGAGGGGGGGCGGTACGCATCCTCCAACCTTTTCATACCCCCACTATCCAAGTCGGCGTGGAGTTGATTTTATATAGTGTGGCGAACCCGAAGTGTGGCGAGGGGACGCGCATTCCTTGACAGGTATACGCGTCCCCTCGCGGGGCACTCTGTGCTCGCCACGCTTCGGGCTCGGTGGCTCGCTGCGCTCGCCACACTATATAAAATCAACTCCGCGCCGACGTGGATAGTGGGGGTATGAAAAGGTCGGAGGACACGTACCGCCGCCCATCGCGGGCTCGCTGCGCTCGCCACGCTTCGGGTTGGTGTTGATGGATCTTTTATCTTATGGCTTCTTATGGATCTCATGGATCTTATGGATGCATAAGATCCATGAGATCCATAAGATGAGATCCATAAGATGCGATATTGTACATACAATTAAAATTATTTTCATTTGTATAGATTGTATGCCTTAATTAAGGCATACAATCTTATGTGATGGGCGCCGTGCTAGGAAATAAGTACCTGTCCCTTCCCTCTCCCAACAAAAAAAAACATTTGTGCAAGTGTGAGTGTGTATTGTACATGGGCAGACTAGATGGGCCAGGTGGTTCTTATCTGTCGTCATATTCTATGGTTCTATGATTTGCTCCCTTTTTTCTCCCATCAAGTTCATGCAAAAAAACGGTTAAACTTGATGGATATATGTCAACTAATATGTTCCATTCTCTTTCTTGTTTCTTCAAGTTATTGTGACATTCTTGGCCTTACCATGTACCTTGCAGCTGTTAGTTATGCTACGTGTAGCTGAGCTGTATGTTATTAAGTAATGTCCTGTATTCAAATAGAATTTCCTGTTTTGCTGCTTGCACTTTGTACAGGGCTGTAGTCCTTCTGAGGTTCCCTAAAAATAAAATCTAATTGTAGTAAAGGTTGAGTATCCCTTATCCAAATATCCATTATCCCAATTATTCCAAAAACCATTCATTCCAGAAAGTGACTTTTTCTTTTTGTTGCTAAAAGCACTACTGGGGGACATCTTTACTAGCACTACTGAGGACATGATATGTTACTGGCACTACTGGGGACATCTGTAACTGACACTACTGAGGACATGATATTGTAACTGGCACTACTGGGGACATCTGTAACAGCACTACTGAGGACATGATATGTAACTGGCACTACTGGGGACATCTGTAACAGCACTACTGAGGACATGATATGTAACTGGCACTACAGGGGACATCTGTACTAGCACTACTGAGGACATGATCATAGGCGTGCGCACGGGGGGTGCCAGGGGTGCACAGGCACCTCCTAATGCCCGCCGGCACCCCCCACGCGATTGCACGCAAAATTTGCACCGATGGCCGGCGGTGGTCAGGACTGCATTACTTGCCTGCCGCCGCCGGTTTTCAGCCTGCAGTCCAACCATAGCACAGCGGCCGGTTGGTACCACTGCGCCCTCGGGGATGGACCTGAAGCGCTGGCTGGGCTGTGGGCTCCATTCCTCAGCCCTTGGCCCCGCCTCTATAGACATCACAGCGCGCACAACGCGGGGACGTCACAGCACGCACCCGTCCTCCCGCCCGCGCTCCTGTCCTCCTGCTGCCTTAGAGCCGGCAGCACATGCACCTGACCACACACAGTCAGGCAGTGATATCCACGCTGAGCAGAAGTCAGCGACGCGTGAGCTACAGGCAGCCAGTGTAGGTTAGGTATTTATTATTTTCTTGGGGAGGAAAAAAAAATAGGAATTAACTTGTAATGTACTAATGTGAAAGTACTGACTGATGTTACTGCTGTGGTGGGTAGGAGCTGCTGCAGCAGTTACTAAGTGTCCATACCTCCCAACATGACCCTCTCCAG
Source organism: Crinia signifera (assembly GCF_055691185.1). Taxonomy (NCBI): domain Eukaryota; kingdom Metazoa; phylum Chordata; class Amphibia; order Anura; family Myobatrachidae; genus Crinia; species Crinia signifera. The sequence continues at coordinate 27,159,712 of NC_139220.1, forward strand.
GAGGGATAGAATCAGTGGCGGGCTGGGCCGGGGGGCAGGATGCCATGTGCCCCCCGGGCCGCTCTACCAAGTGATGCTGCGGGCCGCCTGCTTGTTTACCTAATTCTGCTGTAGCCGGGGCTTACAGAATATGGCCTCGGCTACAGTAACATGGCCGCCTGCATTGATGACATGTCCAGGGGGTACGGCCATGCATTCGGTTCCTCCTGGCAGTGACAGATTCAGCGGCCAGCGGGGGTGACGTCACGACGCCGACGCCACCCACCTGTGTATCTGTGTAGGAAGAGCCGGCGGGCGGAAGGCGGAGGGCAGACTGCTGAGGAGTCGGACGGAGGATGACAAGCCAGCCAGGCAGGGTGAGCAGGCCTGTGGTGTCCTGGCAATATTTTTTTAATGCGGTATCCTGTTACTATTATTATATAGTGGTGTGTTAATATTATTATACAGGAGGAGCAGGCCTGTGATGCCATTATTATTACTATACAGAGGGAGCAGCCTGTGGGAGTACTCCTGTTATTATGCAGGGGAGCAGGTCTGTTGTGTCCTGGTATTATGCAGGGGAGCAGGCCTGTGGTGTCCTGGTATTATGCAGGGGAGCAGGCCTGTGGTGTCCTGGTATTATGCAGGGGAGCAGGCCTGTGGTGTCCTTGTATTATTATGCAGAAGGAGCAGCCTGTGGTGTCCTTCCGTTATTATGCAGGGGGGAGCAGCCTGTCGTGTCCTTCTGTTATTATGAGGGGTGCTTAGCTGTTATTATGCAGGGGGGCTTAGCTGTTATTATTATGCAGGAGGAACAGGCTTATAATAACAGGACACCACAGGCTGCTCCCCTGTATAATAACCGGAAGGGGATGTATTAAAGGGAATGACAGTCTGGTCTGCTAACAAGGAATGCCCATTGACTATAATGAGAGAAGATTTCATTTATATGTATATTTCAGAAATTATTAGACCTATGAACTATATTTTTTGTACACATCTTGCTAAGACCATTACACATACAAATAATGCGGAATGACGGCTACTTGAAATGGAATGACAGCCCTTTAATTCGCATACTGGAGCTGTTTCAATGCTATTTTTGCTTAGGGATGGCGAATTAAACAGCCGTCATTCCATAGGAGGCAGCCGTCATTCTGCATGTAACATATGTGTAATGGTCTTAGCAAGATGTGTACCAAAAATATAGTTCATAGGCGTAATAATTTCAGAAATAAACATATAAATGAAATCCTCTCCCATTATAGTCAATGGGCATTCCTTGTTAGCAGACCAGACTGTCATTCCCTTTAATACATCCCCTTCCGGTTATTATACAGGGGAGCAGCCTGTGGTGTCCTGTTATTATACAGGGGGAGCAGCCTGTGATTTGTTGTTGTTGTTATTATTATACAAGGGGAACAGCCTGTGGTGTCCTGTTATTATACAGGGGGAGCAGCCTGTGATTTGTTGTTGTTGTTATTATTATTATACAGGGGGAACAGCCTGTGGTGTTGTTATACAGGGGAGCAGCCTGTGGTGTGGTGGTATTATACAGGGCGAGCAGCTTGTGATTTGTTGCTGTTGTTATTATTATACAAGGGGAGCAGCCTGTGGTGGTGTTATACAGGGGGATAAGCCTCTGGTGTCATGGTATTATACTCCAGTTGGTATAATCAGCTCCAGGCCTAAGAAAAACCTCAATTTAACGCTGTTACTTATGGGCCAGTGCTCTGGACTTGCCCCCCAGGCTGAAAGTTGCCAGCCAGCCCCTGGATAGAATGCTCTGTTTCTGGACTTCCATCTTAATGTATGATTGCCAGCACCTGTTTTAAACAGGGTAATTGATAAGAAAGGTGTTTCACCACAGGGGATGGTAATCCATAAATTAAGAGGAAAATCCAGACACAGAGCATTCTGTCCCTCCTGGAGAGGGTCATGTTGGGAGGTATGAGTGTCTGCTGCAGGCATCTGTTAGGGTAGAGAGGGCTAAGGGGGAATATATTGTAACAAAAACTGCTTGGTGCCCATACATGGTGCTGTTTTACCGTGTGATGCGATATGCACTCTTGCGTGCATCCCATCATACAGTACAAAAAGTATGTGCTGCACATAAACACGTGCTGACAATAAGCATGTAGGTAAAGCAGCACTTATGTGGAAACTAATGTAATAGTCATTACATATGTCGTATAATGTCTAATGGGCATTACAGTGTTTGGTATAATGTGTAAAGGGCATTACGGAGTGTAGCATATTGTGTAATGGGCATTACGGTGAAAAAATTCTGTGCCTATTTCTAGTTTGTGTATATGGGGGAAATTATTCATTATGAAGTCCATATACATAAATAAGTCCCCACCTATTTAGTTTGCAATGATGTCAACTTGTCAAGATAGACACAATCAGTAGGTGGTGATAGACACGCCCCACCAATGGTGCACCCCCTATTAAAATGGTCTGCGCACGCCTATGGACATGATATTGTAACTGGCACTATTGGGGACATCTGTAACAGCACTACTGAGGACATGATGTGTAACTGGCACTACAGGGGACATCTGTACTAGCACTACTGAGGACATGATATGTTACAGGCACTACTGGGGACATCTGTAACAGCACTACTGAGGACATGATATTGTAACTGGCACTACTGGGGACATCTGTAACAGCACTACTGGGGACATGATGTGTAACTGGCACTAACTATGTGCAAGAAAATGATTGCTTGGCATTTAAATTCAGTGCTTGAGATTGTACACAAACTTTGTTTCAAGTTTTGAAATCTTATTTTATGCACAAATAAAATATATTTGTGTGTGTATTTCATGTGGTTGATGTGTTTATACAATATAAATGCAAGATACTTCAAGATACATCATTGAAATATATACAGTAAAAAAATTATGAAATATGGAATAATCCGTTATCCAAAATTCTCCTGGTCCCAAGCATTTTTGATAACCTGTAATAGATTTTATGAGTCCTATACACACTAGCCTTTTTCTGGGTTTACAGTCCAATACTGTGTGTAGCTAAATACACTGGATATACTGTATTGGGGCATAGATGAATCCAAATTACCAAACCTAACTTCTGCATGTCCCAGCAGAAATTCAGATTGACCATTGTTTCTCCATTCTTCAACTGCCAAGTGTGTTGTGCCAGTGCCCACTGTAGCCAGTCCACTTCAAGTAATTCTGCATTCTACATTTTATCAGTTTGTCCCATTCTCCTCTGATCACTCTTTCTATCTCTCATATAGTATACAAGGTGTTTTTGCCCACAGAGCTGCTGTCCATTGGATTTTGTTGGGATGACACACATTTATTTGTAAGCTCTACAGACTGGTGTGTGATGCCAGGAGATCAGCAGCATCTGAGATAGTCATGTCTGGCACCAGCATAGATTACATTCCTTCCCCATTCAGACTCTTTAGAGACTTGGGAGTTCAGGGGAAGCAGAACCACACCACCTGCAAAAGACACAACCACATCCCCTGCAGAGCGAATCATGGGCCTGATTCAGACCTGTTCGCTGTGCTGCATATGTTCGCAGCCTAGCAAACAGTTAAACACCGCCATTGGCGGATTCAGGGGGGGGGCACCCGGGCACGTGCCCCCCTTTCATTTCATTTAGTAGCTGAGGACCAGGGATTTCCAACAAGCCCAGCCCCGTGTCTCTAGCCCCCCGGGAACTGGAGATATCGCCTGGCAAAGCTGTAACGTTTTCCCCATAGGATAATATGGGACCCATTAATTCCGACCCCCACCCAGTTCTGAATTTTGACACAATCTGTGTGGCATTATTTGAATTTTGGCTCAATCCATTTGGCATCATGTGTAAGGGACAAGTATATTTATTTATTTATTTATTAACAGTTTCTTATATAGCGCAGCATATTCCGTTGCGCTTTACATAGGGGACAGTGATACAACAAAACAGGGTATTTACAGACAGTCAAAATGTAGGAGGGCCCTGCTCGCAAGCTTACAATCTATAGAATATAATGGGGTCTAGTATTTTGTTGCATAATGTGTAGAAGTTGTATATGATGTGGTACACTACACTCGGTACTTGTTTCCTATCTGGGCGCCCAGGTTTTCTACGTACGGCACCGTAATGAAATCGGATCGCATCGCATCGTACACACACACGATATTGAACGATGCGATGCGATCCGATTCGATTTCCCATAGGAAACAATGTGAAATGGCTCAATTTAGCCAAATTCTCATAGGAACAATAGTAAATGGGCCAAAAACACCCCTGAACATTGAAATGTCCCCCCAAAAGTAGTTTACGCCACCCCGCCATCAACGTGAACCCGAAGCGTGGCGAGCGCAGCGAGCCCGCGAGGGGCGGCGGTACGCGTCCTCCGACCTTTTCATGCCCTACTATCCACGTCGGCGTGGAGTGAGAATAGAATAGTGTGGCGAGCGCAGCGAGCCACCGAGCCCGAAGCGTGGCGAGCGCAGCGAGCCCCGCGAGGGGACGCGGATACCTTCACAGTTATACGCGTCCCCTCGCGGGCGACGCGGACACCTGGGAAGCCCGCGAAGGGACGCGTTTACCTGTGAAGGTATCCGCGTCCCCTCGCGGGGCTCGCTGCGCTCGCCACGCTTCGGGCTCGGTGGCTCGCTGCGCTCGCCACACTATTCTATTCTCACTCCACGCCGACGTGGATAGTAGGGCATGAAAAGGTCGGAGGACGCGTACCGCCGCCCCTCGCGGGCTCGCTGCGCTCGCCACGCTTCGGGTTCACGTTGATGGCGGGGTGGCGTCAACTACTTTTGGGGGGACATTTCAATGTTCAGGGGTGTTTTTGGCCCATTTACTATTGTTCCTATGATAATTTGGCTAAATTGAGCCATTTAACATTGTTTCCTATGGGAAATCGAATCGGATCGCATCGCATCGCATCGCATCGTTCAATATCGTGTATGTGTACGATGCGATGCGATCCGATTTCTCTACGGAGAATAGCATGGTGCGCAATTAACTTAGTGGGCGCCCAGATAGGAAACAAGTACCCTACACTCAAGGATACGCCCCCTGTTGAGTGGCCACACCCCCTTTTACAACACAACTACATCCTTCAATTTTGTCGCCATAGTGGGCCTGCATACTTTAAATGCCAGGGCCTATTTTTAATCCCATTCCCACCCTCTCTCTGCCGCTCTCTTAGCATGTACACTGGCACCACTACCACCGCCCCTCCCCCAACCAAACCCTCTTTTATCATGGTGCCCCCTCCTGTCATTTTATCCTGGATCTGCCCCTGAACACCGCCCACCCGAATGCCCGCACCCTGCAGCGTGAATCCCCACATTTGCATGCAAGGGGATGTGGCCGCACAGTGAAAAATCATTCGATGGTCGATCATTCAATGGATTTTTTTTCCCCTGTCCTTAAATAAGAATCCGTCTAGGCTGACTTTTATTTTTCCGATGGAAATGGCCAAAAAGGGTGTGGGCGCTGGTGTCATGTGATATCAGCCGCCCGCCCTGAGCAGGCATCGACCCACCTGCGTTCGCAGGCTAACCCCAAGTGTTTTTATGGGGTTGCCCATAAAACGTTTGCCATTCCCCTGACCGTTCTCTTCCCTCCCTTGACCATGCAAAGGCCTCGGTGAGTGTCGCACAGGGTGTCTGCAAATGCGCATATTCGGGGATGAGCATGAGCAGACCCCCACCACCAGAAACTCTGCCCTGTCCGAGCCCCATACACGCCAGTGGTTCTCAACTCTGGTCCTCAACAGTTCACATTTTCCAGGTCACCCATGGATTTTTAAAATGTGACAGTTGGTGATACGCAGTGCACCAGCTGGGTGACTTGGAAAAGCTGAACCGTTAGGGGTACTTGAAGACCGAGGTTATAAACCACTGATATACACTAACACCATAAGGGCGCAATACACTAATATGGCGTCCATGTCGAAGGACGTTGAGATGTCATCGGTCGCTATTCAGGCTAGCCTGTCGGAGATGTGACTGTCATGATGTGATTAACTGGTGTTTAGATATTATCGATATATTGACTGTCGGGATCTCAACGGTCGGTATTATGTATGTGTCGGGATATTGACCATAGGTATTTCATACTTGCTTACTTTTAAACTCTACTCTCCGGGGGAACCCAGGAGAGGAGACTGTCAGCCTCACGTCTGGGGATGGGGCACCCTGATTTGTGGGGCCTCAAGGAAGGGGCGGTACTAAATGGAACTATTTGCATATTTAGCCCCCCCTCCCCCCCTCACCATGAAAAGCCATGAATCGCGGTAATTTAATGAAGCAGCCGGGCAGCTGCTGGGAAGTTGTGCAGGGTGAGGTAGAATCCTGGAGGATTGCCCACCTTTCCTGGGGGCCGGGAGGGGGACCCAATTTCCGGGACCCTCCAGGCCAATCCTGAGGTATTTACACCATACCGGTAACAATGTTGGTAAATTATACCGGTATAGTACGTAAACTGTTGATACTTAATTGGAGAGCCCTGTGAAACATGTGGAAACAATAAAACAAACAATGAATGCGCCAGGATTATGCTGAGTAAAGCTAGCTCTGTTACAGCCTCCCAGGCTGGGGATTTTGCTGTGTCATGGTCACAGGACCTGGGGCTTTGCTTGAGAAATGTAAGAACAGCCATCAGGAATGTTCCTTCCTCCTGTAATCATTAACAGTTGCCAAAATTCTTAGACTATGAAAACTAAAACGCATGCATGTGGTGTATATAAAGTATATATTTTGTAAAATATGCATTCAGTTTATTTGCATAATTATTTTCAGTATGTCTTTTTTTAAAGTAATCTTTAACAATAAAACAAAGATATTACACCAGGTATTTAATTTGTTTGCATTTGGGGGCATTAAGCTTAGACCTGCCACTAGTGGCCCTCCAAGTGCCACCCCATTCTCTGATTGGGCCACCGCATGATATTCCCCACAGCCGGAACAGTCATCTATTGGTGCAAACAATCGATGGTTTCCTGCCATCGACATTAGCCACGAATGGCAGCACCGATGTTTAACCCACCAATGGACATCCCTATTCAGCAGGGGAAGCATAACTCAGCACCTACAAAAATGCCACCACATTACCCTCTGATTGAATCATATACACCAACATCCACTGGCCTGAACCCTGCAGGACCGGGCTGAGGCAATGTCTCGGTGGCTGCGTAACCAAAAGTAATTGATTGACATCACAAAACAGTTGTACAGTGGATTTACACTTCTATGAATCCTTACCTTTTAAGTATACACAGCAGCACCATACCTCCCAACTATCCCACTTATCGCAGGAACGTCCTGGATTTTTGGGACGTTCCCACGTCCCTCTCGGGGGCGTCAGTGTCCCGCGGCGGGGGGGGGGGGGGTAGTTGGAGTCCCCCCCCTGTCACCCTGAATAAAGTTGGGAGATATGCAACACACTGTATTGATTTACTTTTGTTGCTCCTCTCTAGGAGATCCCGGAGAGGAGAAGCATCACATCAGTACGAGAGCAAGGCCAGACTGTCCTGTCATTAGACCCCACGCCAAAGGTGGTGATATGCATGCTATTTGCGGGTCCACGGATAGAGGGCGTGGCTAAAAATGACGCCATTCTCGTGTTTTAGCTCCGACCCTTCACGCTGTTGCATTGTTTTCCTGCTTTTCTCCTCATCTTACTCGCTGCAGTAGGAAGCGGGCCGGATGTGGAAGAGACACGCAGTCTTCTGGGGCTGCGGTGGACTACACCTAAAATCAGGAACCTCCAGTAGCTTCCGAAAGGGTAGGCAATTATGATCCACCTTTTGACCATGTCGACATTCTGAATGTCGACCTTTTGACCATGTCGACCTTTTGACCATGTCGTCCTTTTGACTGTCAACTTTTTGATCATGTCAACCTTTTGACCGTCGACAAACAGTTATTGACCTAGTCGATGTAGACGACTGCATACCGGCTACATATCCATTCACAGCTATGCGAATATGGGTACTAGTTTCCTAGCACGGCGGCCAGATTTTCTACGTACGGTACCGTAAGGAAATCGCATCGCATGCGATTTGATCGCATGCGATGCGATGCAATGCGATGCAATGCGATTATTTTTTTATATGTCTAACGCACCCCCCCCCCACTATCCACGCCACCCAGAAGCGTGGCGAGCGCACGCGGATTCCTTTACATGGATTCCGCGTCCGCTTGCCACGCTTCGGGCACGGTGGCTCGCTGCACTCGCCACACTATATAAAATCAGCTCCACGCCGACGTGGATAGTGGGGCAATGAAAAAGTCGGAGGACGCGCTCCGCCGCCCCTCGCCACGCTTCGGGCACGGTGGCTCGCTGTGCTCGCCACACTATATAAAATCAGCTCCGCGCCGACGTGGATAGTGGGGTAGTGAAAAAGTCAGAGGATGCATTCCGACACCCCTCGTGGGGCTCGCTGCGCTTGCCACGCTTCGGGGTGGCTTGGATAGTGGGGGGGCATCCTATCTTTTACGTGTATTCACTGACTTAGCCCATTAAAAAGATGGGATGCGATAAAAAAATTGCATCTCAAGCCACTAATGGTATGCGATGCGATTTTTTTATCGCATCCTATCTTTTTAATGGGCTAAGTCAGTGAATACATTAATAAAATAGGATGCGATAAAAAATCGCATCATATCGCATTCCATTAATGGCATGCAATGCGATTTCCTTACCCTGAATAGCCCACTACGTAAATGGAGTAGTGAACGCCGTGCTAGGAAACAAATACCCAAATATGTTAAAAAAACCATCGTAACAGCCTCGCCATCGACTGATTTTTTTTTACACTGGGCACCAATCATCACAGGCTTAGAGTAGCCAGAGACTTACTATGCAGCTGCGATGAATACAGGCATATCTGGCCTGTTGCTGAAGTCACACACCCTCCCCTAAAATGCTTGGGCACGACTGTGGTTTAACTGACACCCCGAGCAATTTCACTCCTGCGTTTTTCTTAGCACTCCCACAAAACGCTCCCAGATGCCTACTTGCTGTCAATCACCTTGCAAATGGCATGCAACAGAAATAGTAGCAGGACTTAATCGCAGCACAGCCTTGCTCATGCATACTGCTTTCCTATTATGTATATATGGGGCCCGATTCCCACAGTGGCCGATTATCGATACACTGCACATGCGTACGGTTCGTACGCATGTGCAGTGTATCGATAATCGGCCACCGTGGGAATCGGGCCCCATATATATATATAATAGGAAAGCCCTGTGATACTCTTTAACCCCTTACCGACGCAGCATGTTTTTGCCTTCCTGACAGAGGCCTTTTTTTCAAATCTGACAGGTATCACTTAAGTGGGGATAACTTTTTTTTGCTTTTACTTATCCCAGTGATTTTGAGATTGTTTTCCCGTGACACATTGTACTTTAAATTAGTGGTAAATTTTGGTCGATACAGTTTTTTTTTTTTGTGAAAAATAACAAAATGTCGTAAAAAAAATTGAACATTTTGCTATTTGCAAAATGTAAAATTTTCTGCTTGTGAGACAAATAATCATACCACTCAAAATAGTTAATAACTAACATAGACCATATCTAAACTTTATTATTACATCATTATTTCAACTTTCTTTTATTTTTTTTGGACGCTAGGGGGCAGCAGAGTCTAAATTTTACACATCACACAGTAAACGCTGCTTTTGGCTGTTCACGTTTGAACAGCCAATCGCAGCGATCGCCCATGGCGGGGGGCATCGCTGCCCCCCCTGGGCAATGAGGGAAGATGTCTGCTGTCAGGGACAGCAGACATCGTCCCTCTGTCACCGCGTCTCTAGACGCGGTGACAGTTACAAGTCATGACGTACATTTATGCCATGTGTCGGGAAGTACATCCCGACCATGACGTAAATGTACGTCAAATGTCGGGAAGGGGTTAAAGATCGCTTTAAACCCAACAAAGTCTGATAAAGATAAAACATGTGGAAACAATAAATCCAACAATAAATAACATGCCAGGATTGTGCTGAGTCAAGCTAGCTCTGTCACTGCTTCCCAGGCTGGGGATTTTGCTGTGTCATGGTCACAGGACCTGGGGCTTTGCTTGAGAAATGTAAAGCTGTCGGGAATGTTCCTTACTTCTGCAATCACTGACCGTTTCACTGCCAAACATCTTACACTATAAAAAATTATTTATATAATGTCAAATATGTATATATTGTAAAACATTCTTCCAGTTTAGCCTTTTTAAACTAATCTTTTACAATTAACATAGATCAGGGTTGCCTACTTTTAAAGTCTCGGAGAGGAGTCAGAAGACGTCATTAAGCCCCGCCCCCAAGTATTGCAAATCCCACTAGTTGCGGGTCTTTGAGAAGGGTGTGGGGCAAAATGATGCAATTTGCCTCTTTAGCCCCACCCCAGAAAAGGGAAATTAATGAAGCTGCGGGGGTTGGGCGGCTCCGGCGTCCGGAAGGGTTGCCCACCTTTCAAGGGGCTGGGAGGGGGACTCGATTTTCGGGAGCCTTCCGGCCATTCAGGGAGGGTAGGCAACCCTGACAGAGATGATACATTAAATGGTAATGCTATGATCAATATATAGGTCTGTCACAGTTGCATGTAAGAGATGAGTTAATCTAGCCCGCCCCCCCCCCCCAAAAAAAATTGACCCTTAATTATATTGCTGCACCTGATTTGTCTTGGATGTGGATCCATAAAGCATACACTAGATTTGTTCAGGTTTATACATATTTGCCTACTAGAATCAGGGACAACACAATTGGAGTCACCGCGCAAAGCGCATTGGCGAGGGTGTGTGTCACACTTCACTCAAAGGGTGTGTCTAGCTCCACATATGCTTGTTGTTAAGAGATATTTATATATAACATTAGTAACAATTAATTTTGCTAGCACACAGATCCGAAGACAATGAAGAGATGCCCCCTTCACAGCGGGAGCCCAGCAGCAGCCGACTCCATTGTCTCCCACAGTTCTGCCCCTGACCATTAAAGCAATAGACGAATCAGTATGGACACCAGATACTCTAAATAAACAAATGTGTTTAACTAAAGAAATATTACTAGCATTCTTACCCTAAGGAACTGATTTATCACCAACTGCAGCATCAGATACGGATGTGCTGTGATCATTTCATCCCAACTTGCAATGTGATAATTGAATTCCCAGACCAAAAAACGTTTAAAAAGTAATGCGGTAAACTGCCCTTTTCAGAGTTTTACCGGATTTTATACGTACTACGCACCCCCATCCGTTGGGTTTTATGATGCAGAGGCTAAAACAACCTGGCTTCTTTCTGCATTGGTGCTGTAGTGGGATCTGATTGGATCCATCCCCGCAACCCCTGTGTTTGTTGTGTCACTTTGCATATGCACAGAGGAAATTCCTGTGCAGAAAAACAGAAACACAAATCCCCCCCCCCGCCCACTAAAAGTTTGGCGCCCCCTCCTCCTCTGTACCGCTCGGCCTCCTGCCGCTGGGTCTGTTCTGTAGCAGAGACTTGCAGATTTTCTTGTCTGCAGTCCCAATGCTCCTCTAGATACTACTGCTTTGAAAAAGTCCTTGAAAAATGGCCGCTGCCTCACAGCAGACAGTTGTTTAGGATGCCTCTGCCTCCTCTAGCATCCTGAATAACTGTCTGCTGTGAGGGGTCAGCAGAGCCAGATTAAGGTCTAAATGGGCCTGGAGCTGAAAATTATCAAGGGCCTATTATGCGCAATAATAGGGGTTGTGGCCAGCACCTAATAATGTGGGGGCGTGACCAGTGTTCTGGTTGGGTGGTCTGCTCATGGGTGTGTCTCTATTTGTGTAAATACTTTCAACTAATTATATATGCCTGGAAAAGGATATATTGGTGGGTGCCCTCCAAAGGGGCACCCGCAGGACGCTGATGTCCTAAGATACTTGCGGGGTGAGGCGGCACTCCAGTCATAAAAAAAATACTGAAAGCCAAAACTTGGTAGACAACATTTCAGCGCCTTTTATGTGGTCACGTAAGTTTACCACAACATATACCCCTTATACAAATCATGCAACACAATAGTAACCCCTTACACTGTACTTGCCTTTTACACATTATGCCACACGGAATGAGCCAAAATTCACACTATGGCACACGGATTGAGACAAAATTCACATTATGCCACACAGATTAAGGCAAAAATTCACATTTTGCCACATGTATTGAGCCAAAATACAAACTATACCAAACAGATTGAGCAATAATGCACAATATGCTTCATAAACAGGGGCATTGTGCGCCGAAGGCGCGCATTCAAAATTTACACCATAATGCCCATTACCCATAATGTCCATTACCATTTCCATGTTAAGCCACACACCATAATGACCATTACCTATATTATGCCAAACACCATAATGCCTATTAAAAATGATTCTACATAAGTGCTGCTTACCTACAGATGTAGCCCCTGTCCTCTTTGGCCGGGGCTCACCAGAGTCTCCCCTCTGGCGAGCGCGGACGGACAGGAGCTACATTGAACTGGGACGCGCACGCGCGTCCCAATCCTCTGTAGGCGGGGCAGCGGCATCCTGCCCGTCTCCGCTTCAGAGAGATAGTCAGAGTTGGGGGGGTCGGGGCGGCGAGGGGGACAGGCTACGGTGTCAGGGGAGGTGGTGGGGACCCGGGGGAAGCTCCGTTGCCTTGGGACAAGGGAGCATCATGTGCGCGTGCGCCCCCGTGGCGGAAACCGGCGGGGCTGGCAAAAGTATCGCCAGCCCCTGCAAATTTTAAGGCAGCTCCATCTGTACATGCTCATTGCCAGGGGTTCTATGCTCATTGCCAGGGATTCTATGCTCATTGCCAGGGGTTCCATGCTCATTGCCATGTGGGATTACATGCTCATTGCCAAGGGGGGAATACATGCTCGCGATAACTGGAGGACAGCCACCACCGGGCAGAAATGACAGCCATTGACAGCCGGGCAGAGAGCAGGGGGCTGTATTCAGAGCACAGCAGGTCCCGGCTATTTGAAATAATGCCCCTTTTACACCAGAAAATGCAGGGACTGGCCCCTTTTACATCAGCCTAGTCCCTGCATATTCTGGTGTGAGAGGGAGAACAATCAGCGCAGTGGCAAACACAGGATTTTCAGAAGGGGGTTTCCAGAGGGGCGTAGCAAAGCACAGAGATGGACACTTAGGTGACCCAGTCAGTTAAAGTATTATAGATAAATCAAATGTAAATAAATAAATAATAATAATAATAATAATAATAAAATATATATACACATACAGGGGCATAAACAGCAGTGTAGACCCCCTGGGCATAGCAATGTATAGAGGCCCCTACCGATCCTCCAGCGGTAGGGGTGGGGGAAGTTTTGATGTCCCGCGGGGGGTATGGGGTATTATATTAACCGCTCAGCATGTAGGGCCTGGATCAGTAATTTCCAATAATTACCCCTATACTGCACAGATGGTGGGAGATGAGGTGGGGAAAGGGGGCACTGGGCTGAATGAAGGGGCCCTGATACATAACTTGCAGGGTGGTAGAGGATGTTTAATTTGCAGAGGAGGGGTGTATAGTGGAGTGGGCTTATTATTCATAATTTTCTGGTGGGAGGACAGCTTGCTTGACCGCAGATATCTCCAGTTCCCGGAAATAAAAATTCTTAGATTTTAATGGAATTAAAAACTAGAAAATCCCACCTACCAAATGGTATTGGGGACTAGGGGATCAGAGTTCACGAGGCAGAGCAATCTGCCAACGAGAATATAAAACTACATACCAGGTGTGTGGAGCTGGAGCAGTAACCAGCTGCTGGAAGGCTGATATCTGTGGTTCTGGGAACAGTAGAGACAAGCTACTAGTGTCCATCAAAGGGGGAGAGTCCCAGCTTTTGGAATGTACCCTCAGAAAAACGAAGTCAGACAGAACCTGAAATATCTGACTGGGAAGAGCAATTAACAGGCTTGGATGGGGACCACTGCTTTGAAGTCAAATATCTCCGGTTCCCAAGGGCCGATTTTTAAAATTCTTGAACCTATGGAAAGAGGGGACCCTCAGCTTTCAGCCTAGGACTCCTGGAGGGGGGTTTCTGGGTACTCAGAAACCTCCCCTGCATGCGCTACTGCAGCTATATCTTCAGAACCAACCCATTTACATGAGACCAGTATCATATTGAAGAACTTTTAAGTGGGCTTCGAATGATTTTGGTCCCGTGAAACTGGGCCGTTTGGTTCCAGAGAAATCTGTCCTCAAACAACATGAGCAGCCATGAAATTACATTTCAGAAATGAAATTGGTTTACCCGCAATATCTCTAGAACCAATGAACCCATATGGACCAGCCTGGTATCAGATTGAAGGCCCAGTGATTTGGATTTGACTGAGATCAACCTCGAACTTCCAGATTTTCCTGGCGGTATCTCTGGTTCCCGGGGGGCTAGCGAAGCGGGGCTGGGCTCATTGGAAAGGCCTGGCCCTCAGCTACAAAATGGGCCTATTTGTACAGTGGGCCTGGAGCTATAGCTCCATCAGGCCCATTGTTAATCTGGCCCTGGGGGTCAGCCATTTTGTGAGGAGCATATTTAATGGTAATGAAACAGAAGCAGCACCGGGATCACAGACAGAAACATCTGCAGGTTGCAGGAACGGAGAACAATAGCCCACGCAAACTGGTGCCCACACTTATCAAGCGCCTCCAAGCCACCGCAGGGTCTGCGGAGCTTTTGTTATGCCACTGACTTTTCAGTATTAATCGCACATGTTAGTACATTCTGTATGCAATTAGTATGTATGCAATGTTTGGTGGGATGTACCGCCATAGGTAAAAATAAGGCACTACAGCACTAAAGGAGCGTACACACGAAACAATGCCGGAATCGATCTGGCATCATTCACGAGTGTAGCAAAACATTCATCGTGCGTACACACGGAACAATTTGATACACTTCACAAAAGATTGGTCTATGATCTTCCTGCATGCAGGGTAGATCATAGACCATAGTTAACGATCGACAGGTAAACGCATCGTTAACGATTGGTCGTTCCCATCGATCAGGAAAGCCAACATTGTCCTTCAAATTGCATGTGTACACTCCATGTGCACCTTTAGAATTACAGTACTTCTGCAACTTAAATATTATATACCTTTATTATTTATTAAAAAAAAAACAAATGTTTCTAAAACTAAACTAAAAACGATTGTCTTAGTAACAAGAGGAGCCCTGATATCACTGAGACAGAAATCTGTGCATGTTGGCGAAAAAAAAAAAAGTTAATCAGTAGTCAGCAAAATCCTGAACGTATCCTGTTGTGCACTTTCCTTTACTTCCCCTGCTGCTTCCAGTACCAAGAACTCAGCGCTTCTGTGTCATCATGAGGTCTGAGAGGAGGGAACAGTCCTCCCTATAAAGGGCTCAGAGTGGAACTGAGAACAATCACAGCAGCAGCCAGCAGTGAGTGCAGTGTCAGACAAAGGGGCGAGATGGAATCCTCTACAAAGCAGCAAACCAGGTACAACACACAACTTATATACTGCTGTGTACACATTGTAGTAACCCTATAGCTGCTACAATGCTGTGAGGTTACTAACTTACAGTACTGTATATAGCTTTGCCTATGTACTGTTATGTATAGAACTATTATACACGTGCAATTTATATGTAATTATTATGTGTGTGTGGAAATAATAAGTTGTTTTAACTTATGATATATAGTTCTGAAAGTTTGTCTTAAATTTTTAACCCTTTATTCTCTGAAGCCTCAAACCCATGTTTTTATCTGGTTATGTTGTTTCCCCTGCCTATTGGTTTCAGGAATAATCGGGTATGGGTTAAAACCGGACCCGGACAAGACCCCGGAATGCCGAACCGGACAACAAATTCTGCATTCCGGAGCTTGAAGTGTCTGGTCCGGGGGGGGGGGGGGTGTCCTGTCCGGGGTGTCCTGTCTGGGGAGGCTGCCTGTCACCAGGGAGAGGAGGAGGGGGAGATTACAGCCTCCCCATGTGGTCCGGACATGTAGCAAAAACCGGAATGGTCCGTACCACACCAGTGGCAAACGCAGGATTTTCAGAAGGGGGTTTCCAGAGGGGCGGAGCAAAGCACGGAGATGGACACTTAGGTGACCCAGTATATGCTGGGTCAGTTAACGTATTATAGATAGACCAAATGTATATAAATAATAATAATAATATACACACACATATATATATATATATATATATATATATATATATATATATATATATATACATACATAACAGCAGTGTAGACCCCTGGGCATAGCAATGTATTGGGGCCCCTACCGATCCTCCAGCAGTAGGGGTGGGGGAAGCTTAGATGTCCCGCGACTGGTAGGGGGTATTATATCAACCGCTCAGCATGTAGGGCCTGGATCAGTAATTTCCACTAATTGCCCCTTTACTGCACAGATGGTGTGAGATGGGGTGGGAGAAGGGGGCATTGGGCTGAATGAAGGGGCCCTAATACAATACTTCCAGGGTGGTAGAGGATGTTTAATATGCAGAGGAGGGGTGTATAGTGGAGTGGGCTTATTATTCATAATTTTCTGGTGGGAGGACAGCTTGCTTTACTGCAGATATCTCCAGTTCCCAGAAATTGATTTCTTAGATTTTAATGGAATTAAAAACTAGAGAATCCCACCTACCAAATGGTGTTGGGGACTAGGGAATCAGAGTTCAGGAGGCAAAACAATCTGCCAACAAGAATATAAAACTACATACCAGGTGTGTGGAGCTGGAGCAGTAACCAGCTGCTGGAAGGCTGATATCTCTGGTTCTGGGAAAAGTAGAGACAAGCTGCTAGTGTCCATCAAAGGGGAAGAGTCTCAGCTTTTGGAATATATCCTCAGAAAAACTCTGTCAGACAGAACCTGAAATATCTGACTGGGAAGAGCAATTAACAGGCTTGGATGGGGACCACTGCTTTGAGGTCAGATATCTCCGGTTCCCAAGGGCCGATTTTTAAAATTCTTGTACCCATAGAAAGAGGAGACCCTCAGCTTTCAGCCTAAAACTCCTGGGGGGGGTTTCTGGGTACTCAGAAACCCCCCCTGCGTGCGCTACTGCACACGGGGAGGCTGTAATCTCCCCTTTCCCATGTTCCTGGTGAAAGCTATCGCAGTCACCCCCCCGGATCGGACACCCACCGGACTACAAGTTCTGAATTACAGAGTTTGATGTCCGGTCCGGCTTTCCAGGGTCTTGTCCGGGTCCGGTTTTACTTCCCGGAATAATCAATTGTGTGTCATATACTTATATGTATGTACAGTTATATTGATGCCCAGGTAACTAGAGTTAGTGGGACAGTCAGTTCTGTATTTTGATTTGTATCTAGAACTTTAAAGAAAGAAAATGCATTGGGAAGCAGTCCTGGAAGTAAACAAAATAAAAGTGTCTGGCTGGGGCATGAAAGGCCCTTTAGGGCATACAGTAATATGGGCCCTTGTGTAGGGGTGTGGCCAGTATCCAGGGGGGTATGGCCAACTGCCACAGAGATTTGGCTTGGACTAAGTAAAAACAGGATCCGGACCTGACCAGGAATGCTGGACCAGACAGGCTCTATTGAGCAAACTGTGCCATTCTGGAGCTTGTAGTGTCTGGTCTGGGGGGAGGGTGTCCGATGTCTGGGAGGGGGGTCTGGTCTGGGGGATGCCTATGACAGCTGTGACCTGGGAGATGTGGAGGGATAGATTACAGACTCCCCATATGGTCTGTACCTTTCCGGTTTTACTACATCTCCGTACCATACTGGGAGGCCGCAACCTCTCCCTCCCCGTCTCTCTGATTACACCCTTCCCCAAACAGACACCCCCGGAATGACATAGTTTGATGACTGGAGCATGTCCGGTCCGGCATTCTGGGGCTCTGCCTATTTCCGGTTTTTACCCATTCCTGATTTGGCTAACCATCAGTGCATACACTAGCGGTAAATACTGCTAGGGCATGCATGATAATGTATGAGATTAATAATGGCAATGCAATATAGAAAATATACCATAGCCCCTAGAGGAGGTGGGCCCGCAGGCAGTGGGGCCCACTAGGGGCTTCCCCTGTACCCCTGTGGGCCAGCCCAACCCTACTAATAAGTGACGGCAATGCACAGTAATATGATTGCTTATGGTAGTTATGGATTCTACCATCTTGGGCTGGAAAAATGTAATGCATTCCTGCAATTGTTACATCTGCCCCCCTGCAGTGCACATGGTTTTATCTATTTGAGAAGGAATTTGTCTTTGCAAGTGAACCAGAATAAGGGCCAATGTGAGAAGCTCCAGGGGATGCCAGTTATCTGTATTATGCCAATATTAATGTCTGGTGCATTTTTAGCCCTATGGCATTCTAGAAAAAGATAGTATTTGATTGGTTACTATATGCATCACCACTACGGGGTAAATTTACTAAGATGGGAGTGCTATTCTATTGAAGATGGGATGTTGCCCATAGCAACCAAACAGTTGCTATCTATTATCTTCTACAAGGTGCTAAATAAATAAGTAGAATCCAATTGGTTGCTCTGGGCAACATCCCATCTTCAATAGAATTCGCATGTTAGTAGTTTTAGAAACTTCTTCTTCTACCCCTTTGTACAAAATTTACAAAATTCCAGCATTCCTTCTGTTTTTGACTATGTAGGAAATACAGTTTATTTATTAGTTTATCAAGTTTATCAAAACTTTATGTATAGAGAGTATAAGGAGATTTACTTTTATTTTCCCAGCGGTTCCGTTTGGGAATTGTCTGAGGCACTGAAGGAGGCAACAAAGGAAGTCCATCAGCAAGCGGAGGATACGGAATTCATGAGGAACTTTCAGAAAGGCCAAGTCTCATTAAATGAGTTCAAGGTAGGAAAAGGTTTTACACTGATGTATTCCAATTTGTTAACTGTGGCAATTTTAACATGAATTTGGCCAACTACTTCATCCAGCGGGGGTCTTTATCCAGCTCCATCCAGCGGGGGACTGGCAGTTGGATCGCCAACTGCCAGCCCCTGACAGCCGCCGGAAGGGGACGTGCGCGCATGAGACGTGTGTGAGTGTCCTTGCAACGGAGCTCCCCACGGCCTCGCCGCCGGTCCACGATGCACGATCCCACCTCCCCGCTCCCTCCCCTAACCCTGCCCATCTCCCTGAAGCGGAGATGGGCAAGGTTCGTGTCCCCTGCCGCCTGGTAACTGGGGCGCACGTGCGTGTGGGACACTCGCGCATCCCAGTCAGATGGAGCACCATCTCGCCAGCAGGGTCAATCAGGTGAGCCCTGGCGCTGGCTAAGAGGTGCTCCATCTGTATGCCAAATTGAAAAAAGTAGTAAAACATGTAGGGTGAAATTTACTAAGACGGGAGTTCTATTTAAAATGGGATGTTGCTATGGGCAACCAATAAGAATCCACTTCTTATTTATTTAGCACCTTCTAGAAGATAATAGATAATGGCTGCCTATAGGAACATCCCCATCTTAGTAAATTTCCCCCGTATTATCCCTTTTTATATGATTTAATGATCCTGGTCTACTCTCTTGATTTTAGCTGGTCATGTCCTCCTTATACTTTGTGTATGAGGCTCTGGAGGAAGAGATTGAGCACAACAAAGAGAATCCTGTCTTTTCCCCAGTTTTTTTCCCATTGGAGCTCCATCGCAAAGCTGCACTCGAGCAAGACCTTGAGTATTTCTATGGCCCACAATGGAGAGAGAAGATCACGTGCCCAAAGTCAACAAAGAATTATGTAGACAGACTTCATCATGTTGGTCATAGGGAGCCAGAGCTGTTGGTCGCTCATGCATACACGCGATACTTAGGAGACCTCTCCGGTGGTCAAGTTCTGAAGAAGATTGCCCAGAAGGCCCTTCAACTACCAATCACAGGGGAAGGATTGGCTTTCTTCACATTTGACTATGTTACTAATGCAACAAAGTTCAAACAACTCTATCGCTCACGGATGAACTCCATAGAAATGGACAAAGCTACCAAACAGAAAGTCTTGGAGGAAGCAAAAATAGCATTTCTACTAAATGTGAAGGTGAATATCTTTCTTTATTAGAAACCAAACATTGTCCTTAGAATGAGTTACTGCTGTCTTACATTTTGATTACCTTTACTATATCGGTATTACTATGAATTTTATACTGGAGAATATAGCAGCCCTTGATTTACAGAAGAGGTCTAACTCTAAAAACATTAATCTTTTACCCCTGCACAGACGAGCAGCCACCTGGAAAGTTAACCTCCCTCAGCGTCCTAGTGTGCACCTAGTGGCTGAAGCTGCTTTCAAATCAGTCATGGTGGTCCCAATATTACCGACATTCCGATGTTTGAAAATCCAATATTTTACAATTATTATTTTTTGTATACAATAGTTTTGTATACATTTTAAATATATATTTTTGAACTAATTCAGTCATAAAAAGGTGACAATTTCTGAACATTCTTTTTCTTGGGTGGGGGGGGGGGGTAGTTGCAAGTTAAGTGGTTAAAGGAGAATGCTTCAATTAATAACAGAGACATTTGCACCATGTGCTCTGTCCTAATAGATTATATGATTGTGATATTTGAACCATTGTGCGATTTATTATATATATTCCCATTTCTGTGACAATTAACTATATTACATGTCACCAAGGAATGTTATCTGTATCAATCTTGAGTTTTGTCCTGTCAACCACATTGACAAACATTGTTATTGTTAACTACTGATGTATGAATTATGACATCCTATTAAGGAATTCCAATATCTCTTTTCCCATCTCCATAGTACATGGGAACTTTATTTCATCGTTGTTTTCTGAAAAATAAGACAATGATCATAAATTCCATGATGTCATTACTAAATTGTACATTTTTCCTATTTGTTGAAGGTGTTTGAAGAGCTACAGACCCTATCAAAGCAAACTCAGAATGATCATTTCAGATCGGAGGTACCAATTTTAAGAAACCGAGTATCAAAAACCATGAATGGTGAGTCATAAGCTTTTGTTTTGGAACATTATGAAAAGTCTACAGATTAGAAAATATATTTCCTTCGGAAAACAGTACATTCTTTATGCCCTTAATAAGTAAGAGATGTATTAAATCTGTAAGAAAAATAGGTACTTGTGGAGTATCACGGCTCCCATCGTATGGCATCGTATGCCATATGTAGTGGCATACGATGGCATGCGATGCGATGTTTTACCGATTTTTGAGCATTTTTGCTCAAAAATCGTATGCCATCGCATGGCATCGTATGCCATATGTAGTGGCATACGATGTCATACGATGCGATACGATGTTTTACCGATTTTTGCGCAAAAATGCTCAAAAATCGGTAAAACATCGGATAACATCGTATGCCATATGTAGTGGCATACGATGTCATACGATGTTTTACCGATTTTTGAGCAAAAATGGTGAAAAATCGGTAAAACATCGCATGGCATTGTATGCCATCGATGCGATACGATGTTTTACCGATTTTTGAGCCATTTTAGCTCAAAAATCGTATGCGATCGCATCGGATGCCATACGATGGCATCCGATGCGATGCGATGGCACCCGATTTTGCACTGAAATGCATCAGAATGCATTGAAATGTGTATTAAAGTAGTGAAATTCCCCCAAATGCCATTTTTCATAGTGCACCACCCCCACTATCAACGTCAACCCGAAGCGTGGCGAGCGCAGCGAGCCCGCGAGGGGCGGCGGTACGCGTCCTACGACCTTTTCATACCCCCACTATCCACGTCGGCGTGGAGTTGAGAATAGAATAGTGTGGCGAGCGCAGCGAGCCACCGAGCCCGAAGCGTGGCGAGCGCAGCGAGCCCCGCGAGGGGACGCGGATACCTGTAAAGCCCGCGAGGAGACGCGTATAGCTGTGAAGGTATCCGCGTCCCCTCGCGGGGCTCGCTGCGCTCGCCACGCTTCGGGCTCGGTGGCACGCTGCGCTCGCCACACTATTCTATTCTCAACTCCACGCCGACGTGGATAGTGGGGGTATGAAAAGGTCGTAGGACGCGTACCGCCGCCCCTCGCGGGCTCGCTGCGCTCGCCACGCTTCGGGTTGACGTTGATAGTGGGGGTGGTGCACTATGAAAAATGGCATTTGGGGGCATTTCACTACTTTAATACACATTTCAATGCATTCTGATGCATTTCAGTGCAAAATCGGGTGGCATCGCATCGCATCGGATGCCATCGTATGGCATCTGATGCGATCGCATACGATTTTTGAGCTAAAATGGCTCAAAAATCGGTAAAACATCGTATCGCATCGATGGCATACGATGCCATGCGATGTTTTACCGATTTTTCACCATTTTTGCTCAAAAATCGGTAAAACATCGTATCGCATCATATGACATCGTATGCCACTACATATGGCATACGATGTTATCCGATGTTTTACCGATTTTTCACCATTTTTGCGCAAAAATCGGTAAAACATCGTATCGCATCGTATGACATCGTATGCCACTACATATGGCATACGATGTTATCCGATGTTTTACCGATTTTTGACCATTTTTGCTCAAAAATCGGTAAAACATCGTATCGCATCGTATGACATTGTATACCACTACATATGGCATACGATGCCATGCGATGGCATACGATTTTTGAGCAAAAATGCTCAAAAATCGGTAAAACATCGCATCGCATCGTATGCCATCGTATGCCAGATGCGATGCGATGCGATTTTTAGCATACGATCTGCATACGATGCAGGTCGTGGGAGCCGTGATACTCCACAAGTACCGAAAAATAAAATGGAAAAGCTTCCCAGAGCAACCAATCAATTGACTGCTAGATCAATGACAGCCCAAAGGCGATTGGTTGTTAAGGAAAATGTCTCCACATTCTCTCAAAAGGGAGGGCCACCTGTGGCCAGGAGATGGAAGTGGGTCGCATGATGCAGAGGGTGTGTTAAGGGATGGAAGGCTTGAGATGTGGGGGTATAAAGGGGCCACTTTTTGGAATTTTTGCTTCAGGGCCACTAGCGTAGCTCCATGACAAGCCCCAGTCTCTCTCTCCATGCTGGCTGAGCAGAACAACGGGAGGCGGAGCTGGTAATCCGTGCTTTTGACCTTAATGGCCCACCAACCCTTCTGGCACGGCAATATTAGTCAGTAGATATATTTGCAGTCTGCACTATCATGTTGTCCAAAAAGTTTAAAGGGGCAGACTAGATGGGCCAAGTGGTTCTTATCTGCCGTCAAATTCTATGTTTCTATGTAATAAGCTGAAATACACCTCCATGAAAACAGTCTCTGATAAAATATTGAACATATAAATATTATCGTCAGATAAAACTACAATTTTCCTATGTATTTATTGATTTTGCTTGTTATTATCTATTTCCAATAGGTGAATCCATCACCGGCACTCGGACGGACGAGAAGTCAATATTCTCTCAGCCATTTCTCAGATGGTCCGCGATTGCAGGGTGCTTGCTGTTGGCCTGCATGGGACTGTACATGTTCTAACACAGCTGATAGAATGAAGGCCGGACTGCCAGGGTCAAAACTGAAGACCATTACCTCCTTCATGCCTATTACACTCATATAGATTTTTTTCCAAGACCTGGACAAAACTTTAATCATGCACCTATTCTGTCAAATTCTAACAGTAATGCCACTAAATCAGTCATTGCATATTTACTTGACCTCATTGACATGACTGCTATCGAAAGGAAAAACACAGACATGTCGGCCATTTTTGGTGTATTATCTTTAATGATATGGCTTTAATCTTGAAAGATAGGTTATTCAGGGATAAAAACATACAACGTTACTCTTTTATATATGATTGATGATCTTGTGACTGTTTAGGGTTATTCCTTCAATGAGGTGAAGTGAGGACCTCATCGTAGGCGAGACAAATCCAGTCCGCCAAACCTTGCCTATCTTATCTAACCATTAATGACTAACTGTGATTTTCCGTGCACCTTAAGTGAGTCATACGCCAAGCCTCAAACTAGTTTCAGTATTTGTTTTTGCACATGAAAGATCCTTTGGAAAAATCTTGCATTAGAACTGTCCTCCTATTGCAACATGCAGTATATTCATTTCAATAGATTTAGCTATTGTCAGTATTAAGTGCCTTTATTTGATTCTATCGTGAGCCGTTTGATTTTTAAATTGAAGCACAAAACCCAATTGTAAAGTGCAGCGGAATATGCTGGCGCTACAGAAGGAAATGTTACTACAGAATAATAATGAATACTTGGTTGCACGAACATATTCTTTAAGTTTAAAACTGCTTTCTGTCCATTTATCACAGCAATATTATACAATACAATTGGTGGTATGCATTACCAATCACCCACAGGGACAGGAGCTCGGAAAGGAGCCTGTCCCTGTGATGCGCTCTGTTGGCTGCCGGGGGAACTGCACCTGCAAAACCGCACAGCATGGCAGCCACTTCCAAGGAGGGTTCCGGGGCAAACCCTCTGCCTGGCCAGCAATGCGATCTGTTGTCCATTGACCTTATTCAGTTCCAGTCGCAATTGCCGTTCCTTTGCCCAGGGACCGATGTTTTTTATTGCGCATGCGCATTTCTGCAGTTGTAGCGTGTGGCCACGGCGAACAGAATGTTTGCAGGGCGCAAGCAAGCAACCTTGCGGACGGGGGGCGTGTGTCGGCGGGCTGTCCCATTACCATAACGCCCAGTGTTTCATGGGTGTTCCTATTCAAATGTTTGGCGTTCTCATGGTAATGAGGCATGACGGACAGGCAGGGGGCGGGCAGCTGACATCACTGGATGTCAGCTGGCCGCCTACTTCCCCCTGAGCAGACACGCATCTGTAATATATGCGTGAGGCTACGCCATCATTCCATGGTCGGCGACCATCAAATTATGGGGGCGGATCCTAGCAGGCTGCTAATGGATGTTACGGTGCAACATCCATTGCGTGCGAATATGCCTTGCAAATGGGTGACAGCCAGCCACCATTCGCAAAGCGGGGTTTGGTGGACTCGCAAGACTGCGAATTTGCAACCAACCTGAATAACCTCCCATATATACTACAATTGGTTACCGCCATTTTCAGATGTTTTTGCATGCCAGATAAATAAGGCAACATTGCATTCCCCATAGGAACCGGCTGCGTGTGGGTTGATACCACCGTCATTCATACATAATATTTGCAGCTAACCCCAAAAATGGAAATAACCGCCAATATGTAATGATAAATGGGCCGCTAAAAGCAGGAGAACCCTTTCTTGTAAAATACTGTACAGAATACTGTATATTTTATAACTGCACATATTACAAAGCATTTGTACTATACCTAATAATTAATGTATTATATGTTTTTTTTAACAAACTAAAAAATAAAGTTGTAACTAATTTCTATATATAGCAGTTCTTATTTTCCCTTTTATTTAAGGGTATTATTCTTTTAGAAGATATACCTCTTACATATTTGTTGTCTGTTATTCGTCTGATTGTCCGGTATGCATTCGGACACTGTTGGACTGATTTGGAAGAAACTAATGTGATGCAGCTCGATTACGTACAGATTAAGTTCACAGCCACCAAGACCCACAAGACTCGCAAAGGCAAATTGCTTATAAAATGGACAAAACCATGTGCACTGCAGGTGGGGCAGATGTAACATGTATAGCGAGAATTAGATCTGAGTGGGCTTTTACTACAAGTGAGATCTATATTGCAGTGTAAAAAATAAAGCATTCAGTATTTTCCCTGCACAGAAACAAAATAACTCACCCAAATGTAACTCTCTCTGCACATGGTTTTGTCCATTTGA
This sequence comes from Crinia signifera, assembly GCF_055691185.1. Lineage (NCBI taxonomy): Eukaryota > Metazoa > Chordata > Amphibia > Anura > Myobatrachidae > Crinia > Crinia signifera. The sequence goes on from NC_139220.1 coordinate 27,185,405, forward strand.
GAAGGAATTTGCCTTTGGGACTGAACCAGAATAACCCCCAAAATGAGTCAGGGAAACAAGATATGGCAAAGTTGCATAACATATAGGGGGTAGAGGACATGGGGTTTAAGGAAAAAAGTGGTCAGATTCTCCTTAGAGTTATAGAAAATGGACTTCTACTGTGCTATTGCTTTCCTAGCTCATTCTATAAATAACAGGTGGAACTCTCTCTCGCAAGTTTATTACTCTACATCTCTCCAAACATACAGTAGGATCATATCTACTCACCTAAGAAATTAGTAATACTACCTGAAACTGTTCTCTGTGTTAACACTGTGTTCTGTATTAAAATCAGGGACTGTCCCACATACAGCATTGCAATACATATGAATGTACCCATTAGCTGTACTGTATTTAAATTACAGAGAAAATACTTCGCCTTAAAAGTTTCATATTCTTACAAAATATCAGCGTTCAGAATGTCCATATCTGAATGTCGACCAGAGGTGTAGCGTGTTGTCACAACACCAGGTGTGTGTGCTATGGCACCGCCTCCACCCAAAGACCCTTATTCTGATCTGATTGCAGCACAAATTTGTTTGGAAAATGGGAAAAAAACATGTGCACTGCAGGTGGGACAGATGCAACATGTGCAGAGAGAGTTAAATTTGGGTGGGGTGTGTTGAAACTGAAATCTAAATTGCAGTGTAAAAATAATGCAGCCAGTTTTTACCCTGCACAGAAAAAAAATAACTCACACAAATCTAACTCTCTCTGCATATGTTACATCTGCCCCACCTGCAGTGCATATGGTTTTGCCCATCAAACTGCGATCAGATTTGAATAAAGGCCAAAGTGTGCATGTTGGCTTAAATTAAAGAGGCAAAACAATTCCCCTCCATCCCTTCTGATCATAGTAGCCCTGGCTTCTCACCCCTCCTCCCTCCTTTCAGCGCACAGCGATGGCTGCTCACCTCCTGTCAGTGCACCGCAGCGATGGCTTCTCATCCCTCTTCCTTTCTTTCAGCGCACAGCAGCGATGGCTTCTCACCCCTCCTCCCTCCAATCAGCGCACAGCAGTGATGGCTTGTCACCCCTCCTCCCTCCAATCAGCGCACAGAAGCGATGGCTTGTCACCCCTCCTCCCTCAAGTCAGCGTACAGCAGCGATGGCTTCTCACCCCCCTGTCAGTGCACAGCACGGATCCGATACGTAATCCCGGCGGTCGGAATCCCGACACTGGAATCCCGATCGCTGAAATCCCAACATGGGGGGGACGTGGATCGCCCCCCCTTGCGGGCTCGCTGCGCTCGCCACGCAGCGGGCCCGGTGCCTCGCTACGCTCGGCACGCTATTTTATTCTCCCTCTATGGGTTTCGTGGACACCCACGGAGGGAGAAAGTTTCGGGATTTCGGCGGTCGGGATTCCAGTGTCGGGATTCTGAACGTCGGGATCCCGACCGCCGGCAAATTGACCGCATCCCCACAGCACCAATGGCTTCTCACCCCTCCTGTCATCGCACAGCAGCGATGGCTTTTCACCGCCCCTCCCTCCTGTCAGCGCACAGCATCGATGGCTTCTCACCCTCCTCCCTCCAGTCAGCACACAGCAGCAATGGCTTCTTGCCCCCCCCTCCTATCAGTGCACAGCACTGATGGCTTCTCACCCCCTCCCTCCTGTCAGCGCACAGCAGCAATGGCTTCTCACACCTCCTCCCTCCTGTCAGCACACAGCAGCAATGGCTTATCGCCCCTCCTCTCTCCAGTCAGCACACAGAAGCAATGGATTCTCACTTCTCCTCCCTCCAGTCAGAACACAGCAGTGATGGCTTCTCACCCCTCCTCCCTCCTGTCAGCGCATAACAGCAATGTCTTCTCACCCCTCCTCCCTCCTGTTAGCGCACAGCAACGATGGCTTCTTACCCCTCCTCCCTCCAGTCAGCGCACAGAAGCAATGGATTCTCACTTCTCCTCCCTCCTCTCAGTGCACAGCAGCAATGGTTTCTCACCCCTCCTGCCAGCACACAGCAGCAATGGCTTCTCACCCCTCCTCCCTCCAGCCAGTGCACAGAAGCAATGGATTCTGACTTCTCCTCCGTCCAGTCAGCACACAGCAGCGATGGCTTCTCACCCCTCCTCCCTCCAGTCAGCGCACAGCATCGATGGCTTCTCACCCCTCCTCCCTCCTTTCAGCGCACAGCAGCAATGGCTTATCACCCCTCCTCCCTCCAGTCAGTACACAGCAGCGATGGCTTCTCACCCTACCTCTCCTGTCATGGCACAGCAGTGATGGCTTCTTACCTCTCCTCCCTCCTGTCACCCTGCACTACATTACTTTCCCCTCTATACCCTACACTACACTACACTGAAAAACCATACCCTCTGTCAAGGCAGGATGTACTAAAGTGAAAATGCGGTAAAACGGGGGTATTACCGCATTTTCCTATGTACCATTACCCGTCCGCTTGTTGGTTTAGTCTGATGCAGTAGTCTAATTTGAGCCTTCCATTTAATACATCTACCAATAAAATTTAGATTTTGCTGATACTAGGAGCATTTTGACTGTAAGAAAGTGTTGGCTACTCAGACTTATTTGAATAATACACATAATTGTCTCAAAGGTTTTCTGCATACAAGCTTTGCAGCTGCAGATTTGAATTTGTGCATGTTATTTTTTCAATTAAATGTATTCGTACAAAACTAGGAAGCGATGCTGCCACCTGGTGGGGGATTAGAAGATTGCCTCAATTCGTGCAGTATACAATATAAAGAAAAACAAAAAGTCAAATTTTGTCAAATGGTAATGCAGATATAGTCTCCAAGTGCTCTGCGGCCTCCCACTGGATTAGATAATTCATAGCTACAGTAGAAGTTGGTTATTATCAGTGGTTTTTTTTAACTAAATACAAGAGAAGAAGAAAGATGTCCTGTGTTGGTGCACCAAACAAAAGTAAAATTTAACTTTTAATGATTTCTTTTAAGAACTGCGAGATAAAATGTAAACATATAACAACAAACAAGGGTGGGGTTCACACAATTTTAAAACCAAGGTGGCAGGCAGATGTTGCAGAGGTGTTTTTGTGTAATACTGTTTTTCAACTTTTGGACAGTGTGTGCCTGGTCTGTCCAGAAATAATAATCTGGCAGGCCAGTTAGCGTATATGAGAGCGGGTTAAAGAAACCTCTTATAATAGCTCTTAGTGACACGAGTTCTTATGCGTACATATGGGGTTATTGCCCTAATAGGGTCCCAATGCCATCAGTAGGGATCCACTAACACTGTGAAATTCGCACAGTGTGTGAGTGAAATTACAATTCTAATTTTTGAGGAGGAGCCCTCTGAGGCTATAACCCCCTCTGATGGGCGCAATGAACCAACATAGATTGCCCTGTGTGTGCGTTTACCTAGCGTGAAGACGCTCTAAGGTTTGCACGGGTGTCAATGCACCCCAGGGTATCTAGCTGCGATAATCCAGGTGGAGCCGCCTCCAAGTAATTGTACGTTCTGGACAGTCAATACCGTTATAGGGGCTGTCACAGTGTATCACTCTTCCCTGGATAAAAAAAGCTCCCTCTGTTCCTTTGCAATTAGCCAGTACAGATTGCCCAGTGTGTACGGTCTCTAGCGTGGAAACGCTCTAATATCGTGCCTGTGTTGGTACACCACCGGGGTAACTGACTGCGCAAGGCCAATTGGAGCCGCCTCCAATTGATTGTATATGCTGGACAGTGAGCACGGGTATGGGGGCTGTCGCAGCGTATCACTACACATAATCAAAATACATTAGTAAGAAAAATAACAAAAGTTGCAAACATCTGCCTGCGCACCGCTAGCCGGCACGCGCTTCGCAGATAATAGCTTCCTCAGGGTTTTTTTTAACTATGGGTTGCAGGGCTGTGATACCCTATAGAAGCCTATGGGCTTCTTTTCGCCGTCCACCGCCTTCGACGCAAACCCGCCACCTCGCCGACCGCCCCTCTGGCTTACCTTCCTGAAGGGTCCTCCTGGACCCCGGAAGGTAAACCCCTCCTCCCCCTAGTGAAGCAGCGGGCATCCTTCTGGTTGCAGGGGGGAGGAGGAGGCGCCAGGGACAGCCTGCTTAGCTGTCCCCGGCGTGAGGGGAGAGCCAGGCGGCAGGGAGGTGACGGAGATGTATTTTAATACATCCCGCCCTGAATATGTTTCCACTGGAGAACAGGGCCGGACTGGCCATCTGGCTCTTCTGGTAAATGCCAGAAGGGCCGATGGCCTTGTGGGCCAATTTTGTGCAGAAAATTGTTAAGAAGAACTTTCTGCAGTAGCGCTGAGCATAGACGCTGAGCATCCCACGCCGCTGCTGCCGCCCAAATCACGCTGATGCAGTGTCGCGGCTAAATGACCTTCCCCCTCCCTCCTCCAGTTGCCGAAGAGGAGAGTGGGTGCACCACCGCCCCCCTCTCCTCCCTCCACTGCACCTCAGTGCCACTGTCTGTCCCCGGCTGTGCCCCCAAGCAGAGGCAAAGCGATCAGATTGGCGCTCCCCTCTTTTCAGCAGGCTGTGCTCTACCTGCTGACAGCACTGGGCTGGCCGGGAAATACAAGGAGGTTTATAGGTGTCACTACACACAGAGGATGGAGCCTGGAGAGCAGCCAGCACAGCAGTGTGCACTGGCAGTCCCGGTATGTGACCCAACAAAGTCATCATTCACACACCAGAAGGGGTAATAAGAGTCAGGGCTGACACAGGGGGGAGGTGAGATGGCTGACACTGGGGGAAGGGAAGATGGCTGACACTGGGGGAGGGGGACATGGCTGACACAGGAGGAGGGGGACATGGCTGACACAGGGGAATGGGGACAGGGCTGACACAGGGGGAGGGGGACATGCCTGATACAGGGGAATGGGGACAGAGCTGACACGGGGAGGGGGACATGGCTGACACAGGGGGAGGGGACATGGTTGACACAGGGGGAGGGGGACAGGGCTGGCACAGGGGGAAGGAATGGCATCTTATGATTGTGGCATAATTTATAAGGGGCATCACGTTGTGAGGCGCAATGTGTAATGGGCATTAGGGTGTTTGGTATAACGTGTTATGGGCATTACGGTGTATGGCATTCAAGCCCTGGCATAATATGTATTGGGCAATACAGTGTGTGGCAATGTGTAATGGGCATAACGGTGTGTTCCATAATGTGTAATGGCTTTTTGTGATGCCACGCCCCCTTTCCATAAGGCCACCCACCCATTTCGCTGCGTGGCTTCGCCGCGCAAGGGTCCTGCCTACTGCAGGTGGGCCTGTGTGCTCAAAATGCCAGAGCCGATATCTGGTCCCGGTCCGTCCCTGCTGGAGAAACGGAGGCTGAGAGGTGATATGATTGGTATGTTCAAATACAGGATTGGGAATCATATGGAACTGGGAGATGATTTGTTCAGTAACAGTTCTATACTTAGGACACGCGGGCATGTACTGAGGCTCGAGGAAAATAAATTCCCTATTGAATTAAGAGGATTCTTCACCAATAGAGCAGTAAAATTCTGGAACTCATTGCCGGTGGGGGTGATTAGCCAGGTCGCTGTTAGCAGCTAAACTCCGGGACGGACCTATGTTCAAATCCCAGATGTGACCGCGCATTTGCTATGTGATACTAACTTTCTATTTTGGAACACATGGCTTAATATTAACAAACATTAAAAGGATAATTATTATTTTCTCCTTATATCCCTCCTTGAGTTGATAACCCTAACTATAAATCTTTGTACCATAAGAGGATACTATCAATCAGTGGTGGCCTCCTAATTATATTTGGCAGGGTGGCTGCCACTACTCCCCTACCCGAAGAGAAGCCAGTCATCAGCCCTAATGAATCCGGCAGGTGCCAGACTGGTATATAACTCTTGTGTTTGGTTCACACTCTGACATACGGTCAACTTGTAGAAGGCCGAGTGTGGTCAACCAACCAACGTGTGCAAATATCAGGTGTGATGTGACACCCATTTTATAAAATGATCAAGATAGTTATATGGGCGAGAGTTGTGTGCGGTCATTGGGAAATAATGCATATCAGCTGATTGGTACTCTGACGGCCCTAATAAAGCTATTATATCCAACTGTCTCAAAGTTGTATTAAAGCTATATATAGGATCCCCACAGTTTCACCCACTTCCTAATTAAATGTATGGAACAGGTAGGCATGGTGACACAATTCTTAGTCCACGTGTCATTATGGCCGCACGCACTCTACATGATGCTGCAATCTGATGTCATAATGACACTATTTGCATCTCCGCCTCTTCTACCCCCAGCAACCTGCATCTAAGGGGATAAATTTGTAGCAAACACATAACTCCTAACAACTCGAATAGAAGATTCAGGACTTTTTGCACGCATTTGGTGAATGCTCCCCAGAAGGGGTGCGGCTTCAGGAAATGAGTATGGCTTTTCGGCAATGCCACAATCACGAGTCACGCCCCTGTTTGCACTCAAACACATTACACATTATACCACACACTGTAATGCCCCTCACACATTATACCACACTCCCTAATGATCCTTATACATTATATCACACACCGTAATGCCCCTTACACATTATGCCCCACACCATGTTGCCCCTTACACATTATGCCCTACACCATAATGCCCCATACACATTATGCCACACATAAAGTAGAGACAGCAATTTGCAGGACGGATGAGACATTCAGGGAGAGGGGGAGACAGCTATATGCAGGATGAATAAGCCAGTCAGTGAGAAGTGGAGACAGCAATATGCAGGATGAATAAGACAGTCAGTGAGAAGTGGAGACAGCAATATGCAGGATGAATAAGACAGTCAGTGAGAGGGGGGAGACAGCTACTGTATATGCAGGATGGATAAGACAGTCAGTGAAAAGGGGAGACAGCTATATGCAGGACGGATGAGACAGTCAGGGAGAGGGGGGACGACAGCTCCTGTATATGCAGGATGGATAAGACAGTCAGTGAGCGGGGGAGACAGCTACATAGTAGTTAAGGCTGAAAAAGGTTGGGTCCATCTAGTTCAACCTTGGTTTATTAGCTTAACCCTTGTTTTTATGTAGTGAATACTGATATTTTATTTTAAAGACTTAATTGTACCCCTGGATGTTTTTAATCAATAAATGTTTGTCCAACCTTATTTTAAACGTATTTATTGTGTATGCCGACACCACCTCACCAGGAAGAGAGTTCCATAGTTTAGTTGCCCTGACCGTGAAAAATTTTTTCCTTCTAAGGGAACAAAATCTTTTCTCTTCTAATCTAAACTCGTGCCCACATGTCCTAGAGTCCTTCCTTGTATTGAAAAGTGCGCTGGACAGTTCCTTATATTGCCCCCTGATATATTTGTACATGTCAAGCATGTCCCCCCTTAAACGTCTCTTCTCTAGCGTAAACAATCCCAATTTGTTCAATCTGTCCTCATAGCTTAAATTCTCCATTCCCTTTATTATTTTTGTTGCTCTTCTTTGGATTCTTTCCAGTTCTATGATGTCCTTTTTATAGTGCGGGGCCCAGAATTGTTCTCCATATTCAAGATGTGGTCTAACCAATGCTTTGTACAGTGTTATAATTACAGCACTTTTGAGTCCCTAGTTTCCATACGCCATTTTTTTTTTGCAAATAAAATTTTTATTGAGTTTTCTAGGAATTGACACAAATTGAGGTCTTTACTGTATGTGTACAACACGAGTTGCATAAAGTTAAATACATATCATAATAATAATAATACATAACAGCTTACTCCCATGCCCCTTTTTATACATGCTAGTATTCTGTTTGCCTTGTTAGTTGCTATATGACATTGAGCACTGTACCCCAATTCGTTATCTATTTGGACTCCTAGATCCTTTTCAAGTTCTGAATAATACAATGCCTCCCCCACTTAGTTAATTTAACTAGCACATTGGTTATGTCTCTCAAGGTGCATAACTTTTCATTTATCTACATTGAACCTAATTTTCCACTTGTTCGCCCAATCTTGTTCGCCCAATCATTTAGTTTATTAAGATCATTCTGAAGCGCCGAGACATCCTCAATTGATCTAATTACTCTGCTCAATTTTGTGTTAATGGAAACTTTGCTGAGTATTCCCACCCCAATATCTTTAATAAATATGTTAAACAAAATGGGCCCCAGTACCTACCAACCCTTGTGGCATTTCACTTAGTACTGGTATCATATATGATACTGCGCCATTCACAACCACTCTCTGTTCTCTATTACATAACCAGTTACCTACCCACCTACAAATTCTTACCCCTAGTCCCAGTTCCTCCATTTTGTTTATCAACCTCTTGTGCGGCACTGTATCAAAGGCCTTAGCAAAATCTAAGAAGACCACATCTACAGCATTTCCATTATCAAGATTTTTGCTGACATCCTCGTAGAAGCCTAGTAAAGTTTGGCATGAACGTTTTTTCACAAACCCATGTTGGTTGATACGAAGTAAACTATGAAGATTTAAATATTCCAGGATGCCATCCCTTAAGAAACCTTCAAATAATTTACCCACTATTGATATTAAGTTCACAGGCCTGTAATTAGCTGGGTCATCCCTTTTTCCTTTTTTGAATATTGGCACTACCTCAGCTATTCTCCAGTCTTTACCTGATGTAAGTGAGTTATCAAAAATGTAAAACAGAGGGGTTTCTAATTCCTCCCTTACTTCCTTTAGTACCCTAGGATGAATGCCATCTGCGCCTGGTGATTTGTCTGTTTTTATTTTGCTGAGCCGCAATTTTATCTCGTCTGTCGTGAAAGTAATATTAAGATCTGGCTTGCTCGTTTCATTTGCGGTACTTGTAAGCTCCACTGTCTGTTCTCCCCTGGTAAACACTGATGTGAAAAATTTGTTCAACAGTTCTGCTTTTCCCTTATCCTCTGTAAAGCTTTCACCACCCATATTGGATAATGTGCCCATGCTCTTTTAATTATTCGTTTACTATTGATGTGTTTGAAAAACTTCTTGGGATTGGTTTTGCTCTCAGAGTCATTTTCCCTTTTTAGCTACTTTGATTACCCCTTTACAAATTTTTATTTAATTCCTTGTATTTGTTGAATGCCTCGTCATTCACGTTATCCAACCATGGTGGCTTTTTTTTATTAAATTTACCTTTATTGCGTTTGGGATGTATTTAGATGTTAGTGATTCAAGCACATTTTTTAGTGTTTCCCACATTTCTTCTGCATTCTTCCCCCTCAAATAACGCTTCCCACTCAATATCTTTTAAAGATTCCCTGAATAATTTGAAATTAGCTTTCCTAAAATTTAATATTTTAGCCGTTCCTGTATGTTGTAGTTTGAAGTTTATTTCTAGTTAAACCATGTTATGGTCACTGTTCCCTAGGTGTTCTATTACTTTGGTATTTGAAACTAGATCTACTGTATGTTGTTTGTTAATACTAAATCCAATAGTGCCTCGTTCCTAGTTGGAGTTACTACCGACTGTGTGATAAACTGATCCTTGAGTAAGTTTATGAACCCTCTGCTTTTTTCAGACTTACATGACTCATTTGTCCAATCAATGTCTGGATAGGTAAAATCCCCCATAATTAGTACCTGCCCCTGGTCTGTCAAATTTTTGATTTGATTTAACAGTAGAGACTCATCCCTTTCATTAATGTTCGGCGATCTGTAGCATACCCATGTTAAAATTTTATTTTTGTGTTTTTTGTTATTTTCAGTTATCTCTGCCCACACAGATTCACCTCTCCCTGACTTTCTCATCCTGTATGCATGAAGGATGAGACAGTCAGGGAGAGGGGGCGACAGCTGAGCAGAATGAGCTGCAGACCTCTGCAGTGTGTCTATATATGTGAGTGTACAGTAAATCGCAGCGGCGAGATCTTTCCTGCTTATTAGCTCCCGCACATGCCTGTCGGTGCAGCAGCATCACAAACCCGGCACTCCCGCAGACCCTGCCGGCAATGGCTCCCCAAAGTCGCCGTGGGGTCTGCGAGCCCATTGCTATGCCACTGGGAGTTTCCCAAGAAAAACTTGACTGTCCCACATAAATGGGGACAGTCTGAGAAGTGGCAGCTCCAGAGGTGCTGCTGTAGCACACTCCACAATTTAGATAGGGGACAAACACCAACTGCCAGTGAGTCAGTTTGGAATGGCAGTTGGTGGCAGTTACTAGGCCTCCCCTATTTGAATTTTAAACTGGGCTGCAGCCCCCTCTGGTTGGGAGGTATGGTAAACATCTGCATTCCTGATTAAAGCATTGCAGCAAACTCGCATGCAGTGGTTCTGTGGGCTTACTTCTGAGACATTTTCAGTTTCAGACTGCTGTGGGGGGGACGGGGGGGGGGGGTGTTTGACAGGTAGCAGGGCCAAAATTACCATCATTAATGATGCCCGTAAGCCGCACAGCTGAAAAATAAAGGGACAAAATTAAAGGCAAACTTGTTCATATATGCCACAAAAAGTCTTCTAATAAGTTGTTGAAAGGTGTTAAAACCCTATCTCCGGACTGAAATGTTTGTCTCTATACATAAAGAAATGTGACAATGCAGTATAATTACAACAATGGGCAATCTCTGTGCAGTAATTTCCATGAGGGTGTATAATTACACAGGAATTACCTGCTGCCATGCTGAATTTGTTAGATCAATTATGTGCCATAATTATATATCACATTTTGCATAAAGATGTGCAGTGCGGCATCGTATTATCTTGCCATGTACAAAGCTAACGGGTTCTCATTGCTTTGTGTTAGCTAATCCAGACTATTAGGTCACATACTGTTTAAAAGAGATTTAACTGAGTTTTAAATGAAACCATGTTCACCAAAACCTTTAATTTAATGTAAAAAAAAAGAACATGACGCCGCTGATTTTTGCATTGACAAAAAAAAAAGTTCTAAATTTCTCTTTTTATTAATTCATATGGGATTTCAAAATAAATTCTACAGCAGTTCACCCCCATCTGTATATCTTAGTGTCCCAGTATGTCTGGCTGCAAATATAGTGCATGAACACTTCATTGCATGCTTGGGATACGGTCATTGGGTCAACACCATTAGGTCGACATGCATTTAGATCGACATGAGTCTAGGTCATACTTGCCTACTTTTGAAAACCATAGTTATTCAGTTAGATTTTAGCTGGTAGTAGAATGGTAGAATGTACCGCAGTGCTGAGAGGGCGTGACATACTCCACCCAAAAGGGCGTGTCTAATGCCACCTATCGGCGTACCTATATTTACTAAGGGGTGTGTCCTGCAGTGACAGGTTAAAACTCTGGAACACTCTAGTCCTGATTCAGAGGTTGACGGTGCTCTAGCTCCTGGTGCTGGAATCACGGGATTCCTACTTTCTGTGCTGCTACATGCTGAAAACCCACCCAGTAGTTCTAGGCAGTCCACCAGAAGTGCCCCATAGCATCCACCTTTGGCAGGTGCAGCAGTGTCTCAGTGGGAACATGGGGTCAGGGGAGCGGAAGCATGTGTCTAATACCACCAGGAGAGAGAAGGGGGAGAGTGAGACAGGGGGGAGAGGAAGGGGGAGAGAAAGGGAGAGGGGAAGGGGGGGGGGGGGGAGATGTGGGTGGGGGGGGGTGGACATGCATGTGCCACTTTCCTGGCTCCAAGTAGGCAAACCTGTCTTACATGCATATATGCCTATAATTTCCCTTATATACATTCCTAACACTAACCCCCTCCCCCACATACACCCTTTAAATATCTTAAAATCATGAGGCACACAGTATGAACCTACTTTTTTGGGCTGACTGGGGCTGGGAGGATTGAGCCAGGTTTAGAAGTTCTATTGCAGACACATTCCCTCTCCTCTGAGGTCTGTCTGGGCTTCTCTTCATGAGACCTCGGTCTGCTGCACGGCCAGATTGATGAGAGGATGGTGGGGATAGCAGCTAACAGATGCTTTAAGTCTACTGGCCTGTGGGGGCAGATGTCACCCTGCTCAGCCCAGTACTGCTTCCCGCAGGCACTGAAGAGCAGGTAGCAGCCGATAATCTATACACAACAGGGACGCTGGCAGGCATTGTCAGTGCAGCAGCAGCTGACAGCAGTGCACCCCGGGCTAGGTGTCAGACAGGCCCTGATCAATGCAGATTGTGCTGGGGACGGCCGGCTACTAGCGACTTCACATGCGGTCACATGTACCGAGTAGGCCCGCCCCTCGGCACTTCCGGACTCGCGCATGGGCAATCGGGATTTTTGCGCCGTTACCGATTACCTGCAAAATCTGTGAGGAATACCAAGGTTTGCGGGGCAGCAGGAGGGTCCGGTAAAAACCGTGAGATTCCCGGGAGGGTAGGCAAGTCTGGTCTAGGTCGACATACAGGAAGGTCGACATGAGTCTGGGTCGACAGGGTCATTAGGTCGACATGGGTTAGGTTGACAGTCAAAAGGTCGACATGGGGTTTTCACATTGTTTTTGAGCCAACATCTGCAGACAAGTGGTATTTCATGCCCTTCCATCCAATAAGGCATGGTGGGAGAACAAAATAGCATGGTGAGCGCAGCGAGGGGACACGGTGGTACGTTTCATTAGATGCCCATTGGGCGTGTCTAACACCACCAATCAGACATGTCTACCATCAGCTATTCGCACTCGCTACAATATAAAATATCTCTTAGCCACACAGAGGCGTAACTATAGCACCGCAGCCCCCGCGGCTGCGGGGGGGGCGCTGTGCATGTGTGGGCGCCGGGGGGCTGTGGTGCTATAGTTAGCCCCCTCCCGTCCGCCCATCTGCCGCCCGCCCATCCGCCGCCCGCCCATCCGCCGCCCACAGCCTTACCTGACTTCACTGGTCCCGTCCCGGCTCCCTTGCTGGCTTCATTCTTCTGCTAGTGAGACGGACCACAATAAAATGTCTGCCCCATATAGCAGACAGTTCTCTGAAACTGTCTGCTGTATGGGGGCGGACATTTTGTGTTGGTCCGTCTCACTAGCAGAAGAATGAAGCCAGCAAGGGAGCCGGGACGGGACCAGCAAGACAGGTAAGGCTGCGGGCGGGAGGTGCGGCGGGGGGGGCTCCCAATTCATAGTTACGCCACTGTAGCCACACCATAGTCTTCTGCCTAGTTCAGTTTTAGGGCGGGATGTTGTAACATCCGCGGCCCCCTTCGCCGGCTACCGCCATTTTTAATAACGGCATATGCTGTAACATATGCGGTTATTAACGCAAGGGACAGCTCTTGCGATAAGAGCTGTCCCTTGCGATGCGGTGCCGGCACTGGACTTCCGGGTCGGCGGCAGGGCACGCTGGGAGGGATCCGTGACGGATCCCTCAAACAGCGTTGCGGAAAGAAGCCCATAGGCTTCTGCAGCGCTAACACTGCGGTGGGCTAATACAGCATACAGAAATGCGGTAAAAACCCTGATAACGGGGTTTTTACCGCATTTCTGTGTTACTGAATCGCCCCCATTATCTTCTAATTACTCTGTGTAACAGTACATGCAAATAAAGTCATAAACATATATGGATGACGCAGGTATGTCCCCCGTGCAGTAACACGCGCACCCCCGTCGCCCCCCCCAGGCGCGTAGCCAATCCGCCCTTGAATTTAATATTCATGATCATAAAAGAAGTGCGTTCACCACTAAAATAAGCCAATTCTGGGATGGAATTCACAATCAAATATTTTTTTTTTCATAAAGTCATAATCTTCAATTCAGAAAGATCATCTCGAGTATGTACAAGTGTTATGTACCATTCAGAATTTATTTATTAACAGTTTCTTATATAGTGCATACAGATTCCGCAGCGCTTTGCAGAGAATAGTTGAACATTCACATCAGTCCCTGCCCCAGTGGAGCTTACAGTCTATATTCCCTACCACATGTACACGCACACAGACATTCTAGGGTTAATTATAGAATAAAGCCACTGTTATTTATGAAAGTAGATAGCTCTTTTATTAATCACATAATTCAAGTTTCCAGACTCTAAACATAATACAGTAAATCCACATTAATTCACAATTCAAATGACTAGTTTTGATAGCTCACAAAAACATGCTTGGTAATAATACAATATAATTACTGCTGTGAACAAACTGAATTGTTCCAATTGTATTAAGCAGTGGTAATTAGGAGCATTAAATCATACAAACATGAATATATATAAAATTCATGAAACAAGGACAGTGGTAATTGTTAACAGGAATTCATAAAAGTTAAAAAATATATATATATTTCCAAAGCATAACGGGCATACATAGGGCAGTATTCAATGCTCCCGATTCACCGTTTTTTTTAGTCGAATCGGGCTGTTTTCTCTCCCTGCGGTGAATCTTTTTCACTGAAAACTGATTCACCCTATTCAATGTTGACTGTTCGCCGAAAGCGAACAGTGAATGCCGGCCAGTTATCCGTTTCATGCTCGCTGCAATTCGCTGGTGTATTTCAATGGGGTGGTTCATTGGTATTCGCCGAGAGTGTATTCAATGCTAGGATGGAGAACTGCTTTCAGCATGATTTTCGCCATGATTCACCATTTCTCATTTTTTGTGAAGGGGCATGCTATTTTTATTCATGTGCTTGAAACACATGAATATATATTTAATTTAAATTTTTTTTTTTACACAATCGCCAGCAGGGGGCCGGGAGCTGAGAGTCGCTCATTACATATTTATATATTCACTTCACACTGCTCTCACTAATTACATATGCAGGAGCAGTGCAGCGGCTCCCTACCCGTGTCCCCTGCCAGCTCTCCCGGGGAAGGGGTGCAGCTTCTGCTGCCTGTGTACCCGGCAGTCCTCCTTTTCCCCCACACATTCTGGGGCCATCTCCCTGCCTGCCGCCATCCCCCGGCACCGGTTAAACTTTGCCGCCAGGGGCAGCGAGCCCCTGCGGCGTTGAATAGGGTGACAGGGAGGGCTGGCAGCGAATGCTCCAGCCCTCCGGAACCTGCGAATGTGCAGCGAGGGTGAATCAGATTATCTGTGAAAAAGATTCACTGCAAGGAGTGAAAACAGCACGATTCGCCGAAAAAAATGGTGAATCGGGAGCATTGAATACTGCCCAGAGAGAGAGAGAGAGAGAGAGAGTCGCACTGAGCATATGTTGGGATGGCCTTGTATCAGTGGGTGTGAACGTTGATCTTGGTAATCGGAATGAACGTAAAACAAAATTTGTGGTTTTTATTTAATTGAACATTAACGGTAATTAATTTAGAATTTTTTTAGTTGCCTCGGCCGTGTTTTAGGGGGTTACTCTGGTTCGGGCGAACGGAGGACTGATGTGCATGTGCTGGGTGCGCGTGGCGGGCCGGGGGATTCGCCCATGGGATAGG
Source organism: Crinia signifera (assembly GCF_055691185.1). Lineage (NCBI taxonomy): Eukaryota > Metazoa > Chordata > Amphibia > Anura > Myobatrachidae > Crinia > Crinia signifera. The sequence continues at coordinate 27,200,654 of NC_139220.1, forward strand.
GCTTAGCTCAACACATGAAATAAGGTTGACAGGGTCGGAAGGTCGACAAAAGCACTAGGTTGACAATTTTTTAATTTTTTTTACGAAACAAGGGGTATATCATACACTATGGCCCGTATTCAATCCCTTGCGGAAAAAAAAAATTCTCTTAAAAATTTCGTTTTTTTCGCGACGAAAAGACTTCGTCTATTCAATGTTGTTATTTTTCGTGCTTGCGAAAGTTTTAATTTTCGCTTGCGTTTCGCTGATTTCGCTCGGTCAAACCCTTATTTTTCGTTTTTTTTTTTATATATATTTTTTCGCTCAAACGTATTCAATCCTGAGAAGCCGAAATTGTTTGCTGCACATGTTTGATCTGTTTCTCCTTTTTCATTTCGACGTCCAATGGGTCACGAATAAAAATATTTCTTGAGTGATGCCTCCTTTTAACCTCCGGAACCTAAACATACTTGTTGGAGAAATGTTTGCTTCTTTGAAAGTTGATGTTTTCCAATGATAGGGCCATATTAATGGTTTTTCATACACTTGATTTCCCAGCATGCATTGGTAAAGCACATGTTATTTTTTCCCAAGATGCTGTTCACCCCTCACAGTGCCTCACTCCTACGTTTGGGACTTCAGGGAGCAGCAGCTTATTGCAGTCAGCTGTATTTGGAAGCGTTTTTTAGGGCAATTTGCGTTTTTGGATAAGAAATAATTCCTTTTCAATCACTGGCTACAATAATGGAGTATTTTGCTGACTTGATTGTGATGTTCATGGTCCTATCGACATACATGATGCGATGCAAACGCCACACCCTAATGTTTGGTGGAAAAAACAAGGACAATCCCATATAAACAGCACATGCTACCCCAAATACATCAATCAGCAGCCCTGCAGCCCCCCAACTACCTTGCTAGCACTGTACAGTAGGTTAAAAGCCACACCCTAATGTTTGGTGGAAAAAACAGGGACACCCCAAAACTGCACATGCTACCCCAAATACATCAATCAGCAGCCCTGCAGCCCCCCAACTACCTTGCTAGCACTGTACAGTAGGTTAAAAGCCACACCCAAATGTTTGGTGGAAAAAACAGGGACAATCCCATATAAACAGCACATGCTACCCCAAATACATCAATCTGCAGCCCCCCAACTACCTTGCTAGCACTGTACAGTAGGTTAAAAGCCACACCCAAATGTTTGGTGGAAAAAACAGGGACATTATAAAATTGCAGTTTAAAACAGTCAAATCTATCAAACTGGAATTCACTCCTACACATTTCCCATCAAAAAAACATTTGCAAACAAAAGAAAACAATTACATTACACTCAGTTAAAAAAAAAGGGTACCTCAAAGACCGCGATTGATTCCAGTGCTCTGCCCTCGTTTGGATATCCTTTACCAGCACACAGGCCAGGATACACAACAGCGCTCCGCAGTGTGCCAAAATGGTGGGTAAACTACGCAGTACACTACGCAGTACACTTCCTTATATAGTAAACGGGCGAGCCAGTGTAGTGAAAACGAAACGCCCAGTTTTCACTTCATTGGTTAGTTTACGCATGTAGGCGTTCCACGAAAACGAAACTTTGAATACACGAAAGAATCGAAATTAGGAATCGCGTCAGTGTCCCGAAAGAAGAGAAAGGTGCGAAAAATCGTAAATATAACCATTTTCGCACAACATTGAATATGGCCCTATATCCACCAGGGCATGGTGTAAGAATATAATAGTGTGCCGAGGTACTGTGCCCGAAGCATGGCGAGCGCAGCGGGCTATGCGAGGGGATGCAGTACACTGTCAGGGTGTCCATGTCGACTTGCGTCAGAATTCGGGTAAAATAAACGTGAAAAACTTATCCAAGCCTTTTGACTGTCCTTCCCATTGTCGACATAATGTTTGCGTCGACCTTCCGACCCTGTCGACCTTAGCCATGTTGACCTATTTCAGGTGTCAATCCAAGCCCTGTCAACCTTTAGTGGTCGACCTAATATATGTCGACATTCGTAGTGTAGACCCTATGACCCATACCCCAAGTGACAACTCTACAGAGCACCTTGTAGTATTTAATAAAACAATTTACCGGAGCACATTTTCCCAACTGTCCCGATTTTGGCAGGACAGCCCCGTTTTTCAAGCACTGTCCCACCCGTGTACCGCTAAATTCCTTTGTGTGATGAGAAGTTGGAATACCCCCTCTCACTCACTGCTCCAGCCGTGGTTAACAGGTGATGTATGCTTGCATACAGGCCCGTCGACAGGGGGGGTCAAGGGGAACAGCAGGCCCGGGTCCCGATGACCTGAAAGCCAGCCGCTCTCTCAGCCGTCCATCCTCTGAGCTATGGGTGTGGGCAGGGCCAGCTTGACTCAGGTGCGCGGCTGTGTTAAGGTGTCCATACACGGTACAATTATTGTATACAATATTGTATACAATATCGCATCTCATCGCATCTCGGTTTTGCGATGAGATGAGATCTAGTACAAAAAGTATGTGCAGCAATACTCTTGTATTCAAGAGTGAGAGGGTCTGGGCGCATGCTCCCACAGTGACGGAAACGGGGAGGTCTCTCAAGTGGAGAACAGTTCCTGCAAAGCCACGCCCCTATCCTAGGGCCACCTCCAGGGGTGCAAGTATGGCGGTACGGGGTGGTACGGCGTAGCGGTAAAATATATATTGCCGGTACCGCCATAAAATAACAAATCACTGTGACACAGACGCCTGTTCACCTATCAGAGCTCGCAGGCTGGCAGCCAGTCAGAAGCCAGCCCGCAAAATAGACTGCGGGGCAGGAGAGACGGAAGATGCGCTCCCCTCCCCAGGGAAGAAGCAGGCAGCGGTGGCGGGGGACTAGAGGAGGGGGAGAGAGGACCGTACCTGACCTGACAGTGAGTTGCTGCTAAAGACTGTAGGGGCATTTATGTGTGGCACTGTGGGGGCATATCTGGCACTGGGGGCATATGTGTGGCACTGTGGGGGCATATCTGGCACTGGGGGCATATGTGTGGCACTGTGGGGGCATATCTGGCACTGGGGGCATATGTGTGGCACTGTGGGGCATATCTGGCACTGGGGGCAGTGTTCCCTCTAAGCTGTGCGCGCGTGCGCGCGCATACACCTCGACGAGCATGCGCACAGACATTACAATAGAGCGCACAAAGCAGCAGTGGTCCCTTTTTGCAGTTGTGGACTCAATTAAATGTGTGTTTCACCCATTAACTACATTGTGTGCTGTGTTTTGAATGTTTAAATGTTTAATATCATTTTGAAGTAAAGTTAACACAAATGCTGAACGTCATTTTCCAGTTATATATAAGTGACGCACAAAAATTTAAATTTCCTTCCAAAGTTGCACAGCCAAAATCTTTAGCCGCACACAGGCTTCATAAAATTAGAGGGAACATTGACTGGGGGCATATGTGTTGCACTGTGGGGCATACGATATCTGGCACTGGGAGCATATGTGTGGCACTGTGGGGGCATATCTGGCACTGGGGGCATATGTGTGGCACTGTGGGGGCATATCTGGCACTGGGGGCATATGTGTGGCACTGTGGGGACATATGATATCTGGCACTGTGGGGTGAGGTGCAATGAGCATTATGGTGTGGGGCATAATGTGTAATGGGCATTATGGCATGGGTCATATGTATTGGGTGTTTGACGCGTAACAGGCATTACTGTGTAAATTTTGGACCTTTTGCCTTCGGCGTGCAATATTCCAGCCACTCCCCCTAGTGTCATATGACCACGCCCCCTGACCACAGTACCACTACGTCGTTTTTCCTACTTGCACCACTGGCCTTCCCCCTCAGCATGCACCTGGGTCCCAATTCATATTTACAATAAGTTAGGATCTACTGTATGTTATCACTGTTTTATTCCAGGCATTTCTAACTGAACTTGTTTTCCCTGTTTAGTGATCACGTATTGTCTTATTATACCGCATTACACACTTTATTCCCAGCAAGGAGCGCCCGTCCTCTGTTTGTACAAGCAGCAATGGCTCTTTCTCACTCAGCAGATACAAATGTAATCACAGACACTGAGAAGTGGGAAGGTGTTGAAAAAACAGGGACTTCATTTGTTCTATGGAGACGCCAAGCCTCAGATTTTATTTTTAAATGGCACCATTGTGTAAGGAGGGAAGAAGGGCAACACTCTGGTTGGCGTTCGGGATTAGGATGCTGGAATGGAATGTGATGAAGGAGACATCGCTAGCCACAGATGCCCAGTCTACGAAGTGAGTGTTAGTAGTCTGGGTGAACACTCACAGGATGTTTTCATAACGGTTTAAATCTATTATATATACAAGGGGTGTTTTTACTTTATTTTCTGCACTGAGCGCTCAGGTTGGAGTTTGTCAAAGGCACGATTGTAGCATTTGTGGGAGTGTGTTTATAAAGTTCTGAAGTGACCAAACAGACGTATTGTCTAAACAGACACTCCAGTCCTGGGATCAGACAAATAGGGGGCCCAGGACTGGAGTCTATCAAGTGTAATTTGTCATGAACAAAGTTCACATTTCCCTTGAAGCAATGTAGGGATTGATTAGTGTGGTCAGTGCTGCGGACAGTGGAGGTCTCACCAAGCAAGTTGGGGGTTCAAGAAGTGGAAAGGGGACCCTGCTTATTTTGTCAGGCCAGGACCCCACAATTTCTGAAGGCAGTCCTGTGTGTACCCTGTGACGTCATGGCCAAAGGGACTCGGCAGGAGAGCCGGCATTGGCTGATGGGTATATACAGGCCTGGGTGTGAACAGGTACAGAAAGGATAGTAGGCTCATAGAACAGGGGTTCAGTAAGTATACTTAACTTCCGCCTGCCCCCCTGGACCCTCCCCCTTGGCTGCGTAAACCGTAGGGCCCGCTCCTCAGTCTATCCCTATATTGTCCTTCCTTTCCCGAAACCTAACCCCAAACGTCCCTCTCCTGTAGCCTAACCTTAAGTCCTTCCCTAGTACCTTAACCTAACCCCCTGTCCCCCCACCCCAGTCTTAACTCTCGCTCACACTGCATACTTATTATCTGAATGCCGGCAGTTGGGATGTTAGTAGTTGGGATGCCAGCATCGGTATCCTCAGGTATCGATGTCGGGATTCCATCGTTGGTCTTCTGGACGCTAGTCAGGATGCTGTCATCTTTATTCTGACTGCCGGCAGCCGCATCCCCTTTCCAGGTTTTGCCCATTCCAAACAGAGCAGAAGTGCTTTGATCTGTTACAATGAGTGTTCGGTACACTGGAATGTACTATGAGATTACAGCTACCACAGATATCCTTGGTACTCTTGACGCAGGAAGGCATACAGATGGAGTGCCTCTCATTCAGCCTGCGCTCCATCTGACTGGGACACACGAGCGTCCCACACACACACGCGCCCCGGTTACCGTGTGGGCTGGGATGTGAACCCTGCCCTCTCAGCTTCAGGGAGAAAGGGACAAGGTTAGGGGTGGAGCGGGGAGGTGGGGGACGGCGTTGGGAACCGGCAACAAGGTGGCGGGGACCCGGGGGGAGCTCCGGTTGAAGGGAATGTGTGCGTCTCGTGCGCGCGCATCCCCTTCCGACACCTGGTGGGGGGCTGGCAGCTGGCGATCCGACCACCAGCCCCCGCTGGATGGAGAGCACTCCCACTGTAAGTGCAAAATGTGGCCAAGTCACCTACGCAAGAGATGATCATCACGGAAATAGGTAAATGCGCAATAAATAAATAAGAGCAAGCGGAAAGGACAAGAATCCACAACTGGCATCAGGCCATGATATTCACCTACTGGGGGTAATTCTTTATTTTTGATTTATTTATTAACTTTTTTTTACATAGCGCACACATATTCTGCAGCGCTTTACAGAGTATAGTGGAATATTCACATCAGTCCCTACCCCAGTGGACATTACAATCTATATTCCCTACCACATGTACACGCACACACAGACATTCTAGGGTTAATTTTTAATGGAAGTCAATTGACCTACCAGTATATTTTTGGATTGTGGGAGGAAACCGGAGTACCCGGAGTAAACCCACGCAAACACGTGGAGAATATACAAACTCTGCACAGTTAGAGCCATGGTGGGGATCGAACCCATGACCCCAGCGCTGTGAAACCGGAGTACCCGGGTAAACCCACGCAAGCAGGTGGAATATACAAACTCCGCACAGTTAGAGCCATGGTGGGTATTGAACCCATGACCTCAGCGTTGTGAGGCAGTAATGCTAACCGTTACACCGTCCGTGATGCCCCAAATCCAGGGGTGCATCAGTTACAACATAGATACACGCTGCCCAATATAATGTAGCGACCTGCGCTGTGCCACTGACAGCCTAGTACACATTCCTATAAATACACGTCTCCTTTTCAGCAGTTATTAGTGAGCAGTCGTCCCGAAATGTATCATCCGCTTGGCAAATGGCTAATATATGGAAGAATTAATTCAAGTGAAGGAAAACAAAGTCAACCAAACCGGGCTAATTTCAGATCCATGCAATTAACATAACAAGTTCAAGTCAATTTCCTCTTCAGAAATAATTACAGTTGGTGGCAGCTAATTGTATACAGCTTTTGTTTGAGGAAATGTAATAAGTTTGATCCTCTTCAAAACACATGTCCTAAGTTCATCAGCAGAAACATCAGCCTGAACTTTAACTGATTATTTGGGATAAAAAGAACAAACGTAACAGTTTATTTGTCAAAATTAACCATTTGGATTTTATAACAATGACTAAAACTTCAGTACAAATTCATGTTTAGTGTGTAGTTGTGTAAGAAAAGTATAACTTTCTCATGCTCGATAATTCGGGGTCAATGCTATTCAGCACGAAGGGTGCCATGTGCCATTGCCGCAAAGTTTTAACACCGGCAATGACATCTGAATTCGCACCCTTGGGGGTGTTTGTAGACCTATGGGGTAGTGAACACTTGTGTGAATCCCATGACTACATTGAAAAGGATTCACAATACATGCAATTTCATTAACAATGCGTACTCCTGTACTTTGCTAATGACCCCTTCTTAATTTTGCATGTTAACGATGGCCATGCTGGCCCCTGCTTCCCTCGACGCTCCCCTCGCCATTGCTCCCTTACCTGCCATCCATCCCTTTCCCGCCAGCATCAATAAGTGTGTATGAACTTGTCGAAGCTGGCATCCCACTGCCGTCACCTCCACCAATATCGGCGTCAGCGGGGATCACCTAGTGTGTAAATACACTGTATATGGTGCTGGTTCTATAAATACAGGGGAAAGAGTAACTGAGGTTCCCTTGTATTTAAAGAATCAGCACTCGGCTCTTGGACCAGTCCTGGTTCCAAAAATACAGGGGAAATAGGACGTATTTTTTAAACCAGCAACGAGCTCCGCTAAGGTAATGCCACAGCTGGGAGAAACTTTTAGCGCAGCTGTAGCATTAGCCTCAAACTAATAGCAAAAGAACAAAGTATGAGCGCTAGGGACAAGTGCTGTGTGCCGTGTACAGGTGGCTGCCCTCTTGTAGAGGCAATGCCGCCCTCAGCAATATGGAGAAACAGAAGTAAAAACCGGTGGGCACATAAGGCGCCCACTGTTTTTTTCTTCTATTAGCCTCAAACTAGTCAGCCCTGTCCTCTAGGGAACCCAAGGGTCAGGGCAGTGGCGTAACAATTGCTTCACAGACCCCGCAGTTGCTTGGAGGCGCAAGGTAACTTTGGGTGTCGCGGGGTCTGTGGAAGCTATTATTAATGAGGCCACCGCCGCATCTCTGCCGAGTCCCGGTGCTCCTGCTGCTCCTCCTGTAATCTGTAAAATGGCCGCCCCTTCACAGCAGACAGTTATTAAGAATACTAGAGGAGGTGGAGACCTCCTCTTGCATCCTAAATAATGGTCTGCTGTAATGTGGCGCCAGACTGACAGCAGGTCCAGGAAGCCGGGATCGTCAGCGCGGCGGAAGAAGATCAGCGGTGAGGGGGTGAGTAGGGTGAAGGAGGAGAGTGGGGGGAGGAGGGGGTGTGGAGGTGGGGACGCAGAAATGTTGGTGGCGCGCCCCAATTCTAGTAATGCCACTGGGTCAGGGCTGATGGCTGGTGCTATGGTGGGTTCGGAGTTCATAGCAATATTGTGTCAAAAAATATAGTTAATATAGCATTTTATCTGTTTATCTTCGGGTCCTAAATATCCTCCCTTGAAAGTTGATACTTTAGGAACCACAAGAACCATCATACACGACATTAAAGGGTCCGTTGGTACCTGTAGTTCCACCTGTAAAAGAAATATTACATTAAATACATTACATGCACATTGTGAAAGTATAAATTTCATAAATAACTATTGCACACTCACATACATACTGACACATTCACATTCACATACATATTTACTTACATCCCCATAGCATTTTGGTCCACTTGTTTAGTAGAAATCTATAGGATACATATTTATAAACAAAGACATACTCACCTGAATCCAGTGTAGATCGGTCCTCTTTGGGGGGATGAAATGTCATGGGAAAAGTATAAAATGTTTAAATATTTGCCAATATGATAGTAGAGAAATGTTGCAGAATTCTTGTAACTAACTGCAACCATTTCTAAGCATCTACCGACTATGAATATATTATATATAGAGAGAGAATGAGAGGTACTTTATATCCCTTGCTGCATATTTCAGAACATTGCGACTTCCAAATACACAAGTACTGCGAATGAATGCATGCCAAAGCTCAGCCAAGATGCCCTCTGCCACAGCCTTTAGCCATTAAGTCAACCCCATTAATAGTTTTCAGCTGGTGACTAGTAGGCTTCAGTACAGCTACAACCACTAGTTTAAACAACTCTAGCCCCTTCCCGACATTTGACGTACATTTACGTCATGGTCGGGTTGTACTTCCCGACACATGGCATAAATGTACGTCATGCCATTTAACTGTCACCGCGTCTATAGACGCGGTGACAGAGGGACGATGTCTGCTGTCCCTGACAGCAGACATCTTCCCTCATTGCCCAGGGGGGGGCAGCGATGCCCCCGCCCATCGGCGATCGCTGTGATTGGCTGTTCAATGTGAACAGCCAATTACAGTGTTTTCTGTGTACCGGCGAATAACGTTCGCCGGTGACACAGGGATCGGTGGTGATTGGTGCTGTTAAGTACAGCACCAATCACCACCGGGTGTAAGGGTGTCACTGGTGGTCACCCCACCTCACCCCACCTGCCCCCAAAGGCTGTGATTGGTCCGTCAGGCCGACGGACCAATCACCGCCAATACACCTCAAATGAGGTAACGGAGACAGCCCTGCAGCCGCCATTCCGGTCAGGAACAGCGTGCAGAGCGGTCTCCGTGCCCATCTGTGCCCTATAATGACCTGATCAGCGTTGGTGGCATCCGTGCTGCCAGCTACTGGTGCATCCTGGTTGCTTCCTGGTTGCTCTTGCTTCCTGTCTGCTTGTGCTGCTGCTGCAGCGTCATTGTGTCAGAGATATATATATTGTGTGCTATAATTTTGTATCTGCTGCCCCCTGCTGCCCCCCTTTTGTGCTGATCAGTATAAACTAACTGATCAGCACCTTTTTTGGGGTGCAGGGTTTTTGTTTTTTTATATATATATATACCCTGTCAGGTTGCACCCACAGTTGTGTGCCTGCTGCCCCTCACTGCTAATCAGTGTTGCATCACTGATCAGCAGTTTTTTTTTTTTTGGAGAGTGCTGTGGGGTTTTTTTTTTTATTGTTTTTACACCCACGGTGCTTTTGTGGGTGTCCTGTGGCCGCTGAGCGCTGATCAGTGACGTACATCACTGATCAGCATTTTTGGCACAGGGTTGAACTAATTTTTTTTTTTTTGATCAAATTTCTGTTGCCTTTGACTCAGCAGTTATTTTAAATTTTTTTTTTTTGGAGAGTGCTGTGGGGTTTTTTTTTTAAATTGTTTTTACACCCACGGTGCTTTTGTGGGTGTCCTGTGCCCGCTGAGCGCTGATCAGTGACGGACGTTACTGACCAACATCTGTGCTCAATTTTTGGCGCAGGAGCTTTTTTTTTTTTCTTACACGTGTTAAAGCACTACATACACACTACATACCCCCCGTGTTGAAATAAAGTTTGTACCCCCCCTACACTATACACGTGTTGAAACACTACACTTAAAAATAATAAAAATGTCCCAATCATCGCAAAGACTGTTTTCAGCGGAGGAGGCATATGCCCTTCTTGCCTCTGACACTGACACAGCCAGTGAAGTAAGCGATGAATTGGCATTTGTCTTAAGCTCCTCTTCCTCCTCTAGTGATGAGGGACCCCCTCAAAGACGCCCCCGTAGAGCAGCTGAGACCCCCCCCAATGATTGATCTCGTATGGACCCCACCACCAGACAATTTTGAGCCCCAGGTTCCTGAGTTTTTGGCCAACCCAGGAATCCAATTTGATAGTACAGGCCTCAAAGAAATTGACTTTTTCAAAGTCTTTTTCTCTGATGATTTTATAAATTTAATGGTGGACCAAAGTAATTTATATGCCCAGCAGTTTATTGCCCAAAACCCCACGTCATCATTTGCTAGGTGGACCCCTGTAGATGCAGTAGAGATGATGACGTTTTGGGGTCTGGTGTTACATATGGGCATAGTTAAAAAGCCAGAAATTAGGCAATATTGGAGTACAGATGTTTTGTACAGCACCCCACTTCATCGTATGGCCATGACCCGGACTCGTTTTGAGACGATCCTTAAATTTTTGCATTACAACGATAATGCACAGTGCCCACCCAGAGATGATCCCACCTTTGACCGGCTATTCAAAGTCAGGCCGGTCATTGATCATTTCAGCGCCAAATTTGCTGAGATGTACATCCCCGAAAAATTCATTTGTGTAGACGAGTCACTTATACATTTTAAAGGAAGGGTTAAATTCCGCCAGTACCTTCCCAATAAGAGGGCAAGGTATGGCATAAAAATGTATAAGCTGTGCGAAAGTACCTCAGGGTACACCCACAGGTTTAGGGTATATGAAGGGAAGGACACAAGAATTGAACCGCCAGAATGCCCCCCCTCCCTCGTAGGTGTTAGTGGAAAGATTGTCTGGGATTTAGTGCACCCCTTCCTGGATAAGGGTTATCACCTCTATGTGGATAACTTTTACACCAGCATCCCCCTGTTTAAGGCCCTTGGTTCAAGAGGTACAGCAGCTTGCGGTACTGTGCGCAAGAACCAAAGAGGCCTCCCAAAAACGCACGTTGCCCAATTACTGAGAAAGGGTGAAAGCAGGGGAATATGCACCGAAAATATGTTGTTGGTCAAATATAAGGACAAGAGGGATGTCCTTATACTGACAACAATTCACGGAGACAGTACCACCTCCGTCCCTGTACGAGGTACCAGTACCCACACCTCAAAACCTATTTGTATCCTAGATTACAATAAGTACATGGGCGGAGTGGATCTTTCAGATCAGGTACTGAAGCCATACAGTGCCCTGCGGAAAACAAAAATATGGTATAAGAAGCTGGCCGTGTATATCATCCAGATGGCACTGTATAACGCTTACGTACTATTCCGTTCTACCAGCCAGACGGGGACATTTATGCACTTTCAAGAGGAAGTCATAAAGGGCCTAATATTTGGGAACCAGCAGGCAGAGGGCCCCAGTACTTCTAGTACTGGCCCCAGTACTTCTAGTACTGGCCCCCGTATTGTATCAGGGCAGCATTTTCCTAACGAAATCCCCTCCACTGGAAAAAAGGGCAGGACACAAAAAAGGTGCAAAGTTTGCTATAAAAAGGGAATACGAAAGCAAACTATTTTCCACTGTGAAACTTGCCCCGACAAACCCGGCCTATGTATGAAGGAGTGCTTTAAAATATACCACACATCTATGGATTATTAGGTTCATCATTTCACCGTGCTTCGGGGGTCTTGCTAATGCGACATAGCACCCTCCATTCATTCCACCAGAATGTGTGCTGCAAAATCCAAATATCACTCCTTCCCTTCTGAGTCCTGCCATGCACCCAAATGGTATTTTTTGGTCACATATGAGGCATTGCCGTACTCGGGAGAAATTGGGGCACAGATTTTGGGGTACTTTGTCTCCTTCATTCCTTGTGAAAATGAAAAATTTTGAGCCAGAACTGCATTTTTGTGTAAAAAAATGTAATTTTTCATTTTCACAGCCCAGTTGTACCAAAATTGGTGAAACCCCTGGGGGTTTGAAATGTACACTATACCCCTAGATGAATTCCCTGAGGGGTGTAGTTTGCAAAATGGGGTCACTTGTGGGGGGGTTCCACTGTATTGGTGCTTCGGGGGTCTTGCTAATGCGACATAGCACCCACCATTCATTCCACCAGAATCTGTGCTGCAAAATCCAAATATCACTCCTTCCCTTCTGAGTCCTGCCATTTTTTGGTCACATATGAGGCATTGCCGTACTCGGGAGAAATTGGGGCACAGATTTTGGGGTGCTTTGTCTCCTTCATTCCTTGTGAAAATGAAAAATTTTGAGCCAGAACTGCATTTTTGTGTAAAAAAATGTAATTTTTCATTTTCACAGCCCAGTTGTACCAAAATTGGTGAAACCCCTGGGGGTTTGAAATGTACACTATACCCCTAGATGAATTCCCTGAGGGGTGTAGTTTGCAAAATGGGGTCACTTGTGGGGGAGTTCCACTGTATTGGTGCTTCGGGGGTCTTGCTAATGCGACATAGCACCCACCATTCATTCCACCAGAATCTGTGCTGCAAAATCCAAATATCACTCCTTCCCTTCTGAGTCCTGCCATTTTTTGGTCACATATGAGGCATTGCCGTACTCGGGAGAAATTGGGGCACAGATTTTGGGGTGCTTTGTCTCCTTCATTCCTTGTGAAAATGAAAAATTTTGAGCCAGAACTGCATTTTTGTGTAAAAAATGTAATTTTTCATTTTCACAGCCCAGTTGTACCACAATTGGTGAAACCCCTGGGGGTTTGAAATGTACACTATACCTCTAGATGAATTCCCTGAGGGGTGTAGTTTGCAAAATGGGGTCACTTGTGGGGGAGTTCCACTGTATTGGTGCTTCGGGGGTCTTGCTAATGCGACATAGCACCCACCATTCATTCCACCAGAATGTGTGCTGCAAAATCCAAATATCACTCCTTCCCTTCTGAGTCCTGCCATTTTTTGGTCACATATGAGGCATTGCCGTACTCGGGAGAAATTGGGGCACAGATTTTGGGGTGCTTTGTCTCCTTCATTCCTTGTGAAAATGAAAAATTTTGAGCCAGAACTGCATTTTTGTGTAAAAAATGTAATTTTTCATTTTCACAGCCCAGTTGTACCACAATTGGTGAAACCCCTGGGGGTTTGAAATGTACACTATACCTCTAGATGAATTCCCTGAGGGGTGTAGTTTGCAAAATGGGGTCACTTGTGGGGGAGTTCCACTGTATTGGTGCTTCGGGGGTCTTGCTAATGCGACATAGCACCCACCATTCATTCCACCAGAATGTGTGCTGCAAAATCCAAATATCACTCCTTCCCTTCTGAGTCCTGCCATGCACCCAAATGGTATTTTTTGGTCACATATGAGGCATTGCCGTACTCGGGAGAAATTGGGGCACAGATTTTGGGGTGCTTTGTCTCCTTCATTCCTTGTGAAAATGAAAAATTTTGAGCTAGAACTGCATTTTTGTGTAAAAAATGTAATTTTTAATTTTCACAGCCCAGTTGTACCAAAATTGGTGAAACCCCTGGGGGTTTGAAATGTACACTATACCCCTAGATTAATTCCCTGAGGGGTGTAGTTTGCAAAATGGGGTCACTTGTGGGGGGGTTCCTAACTTTTAGCATCTTATGGTGCCTAGAAACCTACATGGTGCCTAAAAAATAATCTCATAAAAAGGAGGCTCCAAAATCAAGTAGGTGCTCCTTCTATTATGAAGCCTGTGGTTTGGTCAACGTGCACACTAGGGCCACATATAGGATATTTATGAAAACAAAAGAATTGGGGGAATCAATTTTTTGTCACATTTCTCTAGTAAAATCTACTGTGTTCCTTAGAAAAATGTATTAAAATTAAAAATCTGCAAAAAACTGTGTTCCTTAGAAAAATGTATTAAAATTGAAAATCTGCAAAAAAAATGAAATTTTGAAATTTCACCTACACTTTGTTTTAATTCCTGTGAAACACCTAAAGGGTTAACAAACTTTCAAAATGCTGTTTTGAATACTGTGAGGGGTGCAGTTTTTGAAATGGCATCATTTATGGGGGTGTCTCACATACAAGTCCCTCAAAGTCACATCAGAACTGAACTGGTCCCTAAAAAAATCAGTGTTTGAAATTTTCTTGAAAATTTGAGAATTTGCTATTCATATTTTAAGTCTCCTAGTGTCCAAAAAAATTAAAAGGAGGTTGAAATAATGATGGAAACATAAAGTATACATATGGTCTATGTTAGTTATTAACTATTTTGAGTGGTATGATTATTTGTCTCACAAGCAGAAAATTTAACATTTTGCAAATTGCAAAATTTTCTATTTTTTTACGACATTTTGGTATTTTTCACAAAAAAACACAGACTGTATCGACCAAAATTTACCACTAACTTGAAGTACAATGTGTCACGAGAAAACAATCTCAAAATCACTGGGATAAGTAAAAGCAAAAAAAAGTTATCCCCACTTAAGTGATACATGTCAGATTTGAAAAAAAGGGCTCTGTCAGGAAGGCAAAAACAGGCTGCGTCGGTAAGGGGTTAAAGACTAGCGCAGAATGTCCTCCCTTCTGTATATCTGAAAACATATCTATAGATATATATGAACATGTCTGAAGATGCCAGATGCCCTTCTCAATATAAACCTCACACTGTTTTGTGTTTGTAAATAATGTTGTGTTTTTTAGACCCATGGCAAATCCAGGTCAAAACTCCAAAACTGATGGTTTGCAAAAATCATCTTCTACCCATCATTTTATAGAACTTTATCATGTAGTTTATAGTACTTGATGTATTTTATAGATAAATCTCTCTCTCTCTCCCTTTGCTTTATCATAGCAATTTTTGCATTTGTTACTGTACATTATTAAATTGCGAAGTTCTAACCACCCTGTCTCTTTCCTGTTTAGTCTTCCCTATGTTCTTCTTTTCACTATTCATCCCCAAAATGAATGTAACAGTACTTCTGTCATAATTTTCCTACAATTCTGCTGAAATTGCTTTTCAACTGTTTGCTTTTGTAGTATTGCCTTGTTTGTTCTTTGTGTTATTTTGTGCCGTGCTGACTTCAATAAATATATATAATCTTTTTTAAATGGCGACTTTGGTTCAGAGACTCTGCCTTTTTTTGTTAAATAATATTGCTTAAAAATTTCCTCCAGAGTGAATGCTACAAACAACGAATGATGCACTTTCCCGCGGGTCGTTTATATCCACCCCTTGTTGCCAGGCAGCTCCTGAGCTGTCCACTGCTTGTGCTCAGTGCTGCCCGGGTGAAAGGGATAAAATGAACATGTGCATTTCAATCCCGAAAATGGAGTCTCCAATCCCGGGATTCAAATCCTGGACAAAAATGGGTACTCTTTACCTAGAACGGCGCACACGATTTTGATTGTGGGCATCGTTAGGGAAAAAAAATCACGTCGGTCGCATCGGATGCGACCAAAAAATCGCATGCGATGCGACCGACGCGATGACCGCGATTTCCCATAGGGAACAATGTTAAATGTCCCAATAGACCCGATTTTCCTGTTCAATGTCCAATTGACCTGATTTTCCATAGGGAACAATGTTAAATGGCCCCACAGAGGCCAAATAGGCACCCTCAAGTGTGAAATGGCCCCCCCAATTGTTAATGCCACCCCACGATGAACGTCAACCCGAAGCGTGGCGAGCGCAGCGAGCCGGCGAGGGGCGGCGGTACGCGTCCTACGACCTTTTCATACCCCCACTATCCACGTTGGCGTGGAGTTGAGAATAGAAAGTGTGGCGAGCGCAGTGAGCCACCGCGCCCGAAGCGTGGCGAGGGGACACGGACAGCTGTGAAGCCCGTGAGGGGACGCGTATACCTGTGAAGGTGTCCGCATCCGCTCGCCACGCTTCGGGCTCGGTGGCTCGCTGCGCTCGCCACACTTTCTATTCTCAACTCCACGCCGACGTGGATAGTGGGGGTATGAAAAGGTCGTAGGACGCTTCGGGTTGACGTTGATCGTGGGGTGGCGTTAACAATTGGGGGGCCATTTCACACTTCAGGGTGCCTATTTGGCCTCTGTCGGCTATTTAACATGGTTTCCTATGGAAAATCGGGTCAATTGGGACATTTAACATTGTTCCCTATGGGAAATCGCGCGTCGGTCGCATCGCATGCGATTTTTTAGTGCATGCGATGCCCGCGATGGCCGCGATGGGCGCCGTTCTAGGTAAAGAGTACCCAAAAATGCCCTAAATCCTGGGAACCCGCCGATCCCGGGATTGGCTTCCCTAGTGGTTACTGATATTGGTGTTGCAGTAACTTAAAGGCTTATTCAGAGGTGAATGCAGTACTGATGTTTGTGCAGATAATAGAAGTGACTTAAAGTTTTCGGAAATAAAACGAGGTGTCAATCTCTTTCGAGCACCGCAGCTACAGTGGTCACATCTTAGGAAGAGGCTCAAGAGAGACTCTGCCCTGCCAGGGGCGTCTCTAGGAGCCTGCTGCGGACAATGGTGCATCACATACATGTCTTTTCTTTTCTCCTCTCCATGTGTAACCTCAAGAAGACGCAGCTGTGCAGTTAAGAGGGCGGAACCAGCTCTGCCATCAAGGCCTTCCTCCACCTGTGCAAATGCCTCAATTCAAATGTCTAGAGGGAATGGGTGTGGCTAAAATGATGTAAATCTGTATATGTGACCCTGTCCCCTCCCTGCTATGCCACCATTGCTGATGATCTTCCGATCATGGCTGCTTCACTAGGATGCAGACAGGATGCAAGAGATCTGTTTGCTTTTCTATGTTGCCGGGGAATACCCAAAAACTGCAAGTTTCGGGTCCGTAGGCAAGTATGATGCATTGATGGTGAAGAGATCAGATCTACCAGTGCACATGAGCAACTGCCAGATTAGACATGCAAACTGGCATCACAGGGTTAGTGAAGTCTGTCGCACAGTATCTTACGTCCCAACTTTACAGTTCACTGAATCGGGACCTGCCATGCCGAAGACTCAGCTGGAATAAAAAGGGGGCGGGACTAAGGGGAGTGTGGGGTATTGGGTAAAGGGGCGGGCCCTGCGCTCTCCTAGCAACTGGCCCCCTCCCTCTTCCCTGCACCGAAGAGATGTCGTGCACAGGCTCAATGTATCTCTTCAGCGATTACCACTGCTCTGCACCGCAGTTCTCCTGCTCCCCCCAACAGCGGGATAGACCCCAACTAGGAAGGTATGCAGGTGGAATGCTTAAACTGGCATTTGCATGCTTTCAAATGTACAATAGGAATCTGTGATTGCAGCTGTGCATGAGCTGCGTTCATATCTGAATGAGGCCCAAAATGATATAACTTTGCTTTATATGTTTTCTGGAGGATAAACCCTGTACAGCCTGGAGTCCTGTCTAATGGGAAGAGTTTTCATTGTTAGTCTAGAGAAGCTGCCTTAATCCTCCCAAAGAGATTAAGCAAACGATGAACTTTTCAGCATTGGCGTCTTTCCACTTATGACATTACTAGCCTAGCATTGTGATAAGTGCGAAGCAGGGATGTACTGTATCTACTGCTAACACATCTGCCACAGCTCTGCAGTCCCTTCTAAACCCAGTAGGATTGCTTAATAAAACTCTGTATTTAGCACCTTACGATATTCATTTGGAAGCTTCAACAGCCTGTATTAAAATTAGCTGGAGAGCAAGGGATGTCTTCTAAGTCCCGTTCTGCTCCGAGAGTTCGGATCTTGCAAACCAGAATAAGTCTTGTGCATATTAACAATGGGCATGTGCAAGATTTGAGTGAAAGGAACATTGGAGGTTAATTAATATTTCAGTCCCCGACGTTTTCACGCAATAGCATTGAAAATAAGAAAACAACCTTTGCTCTTACAAGGAGGAAAACTACAGGAGGTTACTGAATGGGAAGGTATAATAGCGACATAAGGTGCTCTGATTTTATTTTTCATAAAACATATGTTCAGATAGTAGCAACTAGCACGTGTTGGGCTCAATTTGCAGAATGTACAAGGTGGGGGGTTAAATGCTAATACAGAATGAACAAAAGCTGCACAATGTATACTTGCAGCACATGTACCGCTCTCAGTGGTGGCATCAGAACATGAATTGTATTTAAATATCAATAAACATTACCGCCCACCTATACCACAATCCAAAGAAAACCCCCAAATAATGAAAATAGCATAGCTAGTATTATATTTAAAAAAGCGATGTGTGTGTATCGGACTGGGACGGTAAGCGCCCACCGGCGGGTTCGGTGTGTGATGTCATGACATGGTGGGCCGGTTCTGTTGAGTGACATTTTGACATCAGCCTGCCCAAATGGCTCCTCTGAAAGCAGAGCCGAAGAAAGCCTTGCTCCCAGCTTGCAGCCCTCGCCGGGCCAAACAATAGCTGATGGCAGCCTGGCAGTGATAACAAAGTCATCTTGCAGCTGCCAGGTCAGTCATCCGAAACTGACTGGTGGGCGCATTAAAGGTTTGTGTCATGCCCCGCCCCTAAAAACAGTGGGTAGGGTCTTAAATCACAAGCGTAGCTCCTGAACCCCTCCCCAATTCCCAAATCCCAGGCCAAGACGTCCAGCTTTGCATTTATGTGGAAAACCGAAGTCTTTGTGGCCCACAAAAATGCAGCACAGAGAACATTTTTGCACCCAACTGCCCAGCCCCGATATACCTCCTCAAGTGATGAAGCTAGCCTGAATTTCTGCCCCCTTAACATTACATTATAACTTCTGATCTAGTCAAGCTTCAACAAACCATAAAACATGCCCATGCCTAAAGGTTTGTTCTTAATTGGCGTCCAACGAACAAAATTAGTTTGGGCTTGAATTACGAAAGCACACTTACAAGGGTGGTAGCATTTTATTGACTTATAAAATATTCAAGGACCTTGGAATACAATAGGAACCAGTGATATTAGTAAGGCATGAGTCAGTGGTCATCTTTAATTAATATTCTGAAAATTTCAATAATCTCAGAACGTCAACAGGTCAAATGTTAGAAATGCTGTAAGGTTGAGGCTGCGGGCGGGAATGTTCGGGCTAGACTGCAGTAGGTGGCTAAAGTTAGGCATTAGAGGGAGGGTTAGTGGTAGGGGAAATGTACTTACTGAAATGCGGGAAACTGCTCTAACCTGTAAGTAACGGTTACGTGACTGTTGGGACCTGGAAGATTCTGCTTGAGCTGCTTCAGCCACCAGTTGAAGGTTAGTCAACGCTGGGCCTCCAGGACAAAACGTCTACATTCTACCATGTCAACATTTCATCGGTGTCTACATGATGAATGTCAACATGGTCAAGGTCAACATTATGACCTTGAAACATTTCATACTCAACCCGCTGAAAATGTCTTCATCCCACAAATAGGCTGTCTCAGCTCAGTAAAAGTTACACAAGGAAACACTACAGGAGTCATATCAACGTCATCAACGTGTCTAAAAAACATTAGACAAATCTCTAAGTACATGACAGTAATACGAGTTAACGATTTTAAACATGACAATTTCACAATGTTTATTTTTGCATTTATTAGTTTTAAACTCACTTTTCCTGCTGAGTTACTGAATTTATGTAACAGGCAAGATAATGAAGGCGACTTTGTTGTACACCGCATCTATATCAGAGTTGATGACTAATAGGTTATTTAAACATGACAGATATTTGTGATACGTTACTAGCTCCACGTTCTGCTCGCTCAGTCATGCAATACACTTGTTCTAGTTTAAGGGATTATAATAATTAGAGGAAATATTAAATACAAATTTGTAAGGAAATGACTTCGCTGTCCTGATCCTTTGTAGAAAATGTCAGGACAATATCATAAGCTGTTATTATAAGCGTGTTTAATGGAAATGCTAATAGCACGCAGCCCCATATTGATGCCTAACGAGCACATTCATTTTGGACCATTTTTTGACCAGAAACATTTTTTTTTTTAAAGGAGAAATATAGTTTTGAAATTCTAATTTACTACTGTCAGTACATTGCAGCAGCGTATGTATCTCATGCTGAGCAATTTTATCGGTCAATCCTATTATTTGCGAAGAGTGCAAAGTGCAGTTGCCGTGGTAACGGCGCCTGAAATGGCACCCTTCCTGGGCTTAAATCAGCCAGAACGGTTGCGAGCACTTCTGCGAGTCACCTGTGGATTTGATTGACCCCATTATAATGTTCCCACATAGGATGAGATGTATCAAGCTTTGGAAAGAGATAGGGCGGGATGTACTAAAGGAACCCCTGTTTTCGGGGGTTTTACCGCATTATCAAATGTACTAAGACCCAGCCGCCGCATTTTTCGCTGCCCAGGGTATCGCCACCTTTGGATGGCGTTACCCTGTAGAAGACTATGGGCTTCTTAACTCCAACTGATGCAGATGCCAACCCCACTCCCCAGCATACCTGCATCAAACTACTCTCCCCTAGCAACACAGACGGAGGTCCTTTCGGCTGCAGGGGGGAGGACGAGGCGCCCAGGACTTCTGCTTCCTGGCCAGGGAGAGCCCAGGGATGTGATGGAGACCCCTGTACACCACATCACAGGTATCGCCAGGGGCCTCCTTCACCGCATTGCAATGTTGATCGCATATGTTAGTACATATGTGATCAACATCGGTGCGAGGGGCGGTAATGTATTTTAATACATCCCAGCCATAATGTGGAGGATTTGCCCAAAGCAACTAATCAGCTTCAAACTGTCTTTTCAAAGAACTAAATGATAATTAGAAACAGGGGTGTAGCCATAACTATGTGGGCCAGATAGCTATAGCAATATATACTGTATATATATATATATATATATATATATATATATATATATATATATATATATATATATATATATACATACAACAGTTGTTCATATACTGTATACAGAAGTCTGTGCTGTGCTGCTGCCGGCAGAGAAGAGGACAAGAGGGAGACTTTTTTTTAAACGCTTCTGGCTCCATAGTTGTAGTATTTAATTTTATGCTTTGTTATAGTGCTACCCCATCTGTGTCACTCCTGTCTGCCTGCCCCTCCCCTTTAGAATGTAAACTTTCACAAGCAGGGCCCTCTGTCCTTATGCTTTTTTCTTGGAATATATTTATCTCTACAACTCCAATAATTACTTCAGTGTTCTGTCCCCTGAAACAGCGGTCTTTATTTACCATGTTGTATTGCTGTATTGTTGTATTACTAAATTGCCTTGTATTGTAATTTTGTATTAAATTGGTTTGGCTTATTTGTGTATTGTTATGCGCTGCGGAACCCTTGTGGCACCATATAAATAAACGATAATAATAATATGAACAATAGTGCCCTAGCTATGGGTATGCCCTATAGTAGTGCCTTAGTTAATGTTATGCCCTATAGTAGTGCCCTAGTTAATGTTATGCCCTATAGCAGTGCCCTAGTTGATGTTATTCCCCATAGTAGTGCCCTAGTTAATTGTATGCCCTATAGTAGTGCCCTAGCTAATTGTATGCCCCAAGTAATTTCCTGTCCAGGGGGACAGGAAATTAGTATGCACTTTCCACACCCATTCCCCCTTTTTGTACCAATGATTGCAGTTGAAATTGTGTTTGGGGCAGATGCTCTAAAGCAAAAATGCGGTAAACTCCTCCTTATCGTATGCTCTAATGCCCGCACGCCGGGTAAGCGCTGCGGAGGGAATCCATACACTGTAGAAGCCTATGAGTTTCTCTCCTCAGTGTTCTCAGAGGGATCCTTCCCAGCATGCCCTGCAGCCACTGACGGCACTCTGTACACATGCGTAGGGCCTCCCTGGTCTCCGACCCGGAAGTCCAGGGAAGGTGCTGCATCGCAAAGGACAGCTTTTATCGCTAGAGCTGTCCTTTGCTTTGCTAATCGCATACGTTATTTATTTACAGTTTCTTATATAGCGCAGCATATTCCGTTGCGCTTTACATTTGGAATATGTTGGAGCATATTCAATTAGTATCGATGCTGTAGCAATCTATTGATATTACTGTAAGTCAGATCTCTTAGAATAGCCCCACATCTCTACGTGTGTAAGCCCAGGGCCATTATAAGTTATTGCGATTGTTTCTGTTGGGAAATAAAGAGTTAAATTATTCCATCAATGTTTCTCCCTAGGTCTCTGCTGGGGGAAAATCACTGGAATTCATATTCAAGTCC
The DNA here is from genome assembly GCF_055691185.1 of Crinia signifera. Taxonomy (NCBI): domain Eukaryota; kingdom Metazoa; phylum Chordata; class Amphibia; order Anura; family Myobatrachidae; genus Crinia; species Crinia signifera. The sequence goes on from NC_139220.1 coordinate 27,222,897, forward strand.
AATATGTCTTAATACTCTGGTCGTTCACAGAATGTAATGAGTTGCAGTGAGGTGCATTGGACTTGAAGAGACACATTCCCGTGCAGGCGTACGTCAGTCATTTCAGCTACCAGAGGGAGAAAAATATCTTCAAACCTATTGCCACTTCTCACAAAGGATTAGATGTGAACTCCATTATCAGCATGAAATAAGGCCCTTCACACATCCCCCGACTCAATAATATAGCCGTGCGTCCCTTCCATGCAGGAAATATATCTCATCACAGCAGTAAAACACATGTTAGTAATACAGATAAGACAGCCAGCGGTGACAAGACATGGCCTGAATCGTGACACCGGATTAGAGGGTGAGATCGCTTGTCAGTGTTGACGGGATATAGCACTGAGCCTGTACATGTCTGGTTTATTCAAACCAATATCTAAGTAAATAGTGACTGAGGTGTCATCTTTTACAGCCTTTCACTAATCCCTTATTTTGATGTTTTCGGACATTTCTGGGGAGATCAGCGTAACCATACCTCCTAACTGTCCTGATTTTCGTGAGACAGGCCCATCTTTTTGCTTGAGGGGAGGGGGGAGTAGACAGCATCATGCAAACAGCATCTATACAGTGAAAACGGGGAGTGGCATAAAATGGGGGCATGGCTTGCGACTGCAGCATCCTCACTAGGCCACGCCCCTTCAGCAGAGGCCGCGTCTCTTGTTTTGTGAGTCAACTAAGCACCGCCTGCATGAACGTTTGCCCGTTGTACACACGCCGATGTTTTGCATCCATTTGCAGCTTGCATGCGGGGCAGAAATCATTCGATTCTCAGCAATATACCAAGATGCACTGTGTGACTCAATTATAATATTTGTCGATGAACCATAATCCGTACACAATTATCTTTCCTTGTGTTGACCTAGATTTTCTCTTGTTGTCCCTGAATAACACTCTATAATAGGGTCAGGAATCATAGGGATTCATTTTACCCTTCAGTGGAATTGTCGCTTGTTTGTAAATGTGTTTCTGCAATTTAAACCAACTAATTGTAGAGTTTGTAGATTGGAATACACATTAATCTTTACAATGTTCTACGCCATTAAACAATATAATGTGTGGTCTGAAGTGTTTCAGTTGCTTCCGAAGTACTCTGTACTGTAGCGTCTGGAGAAAAAGTGGGTCATGCAGTAGTTGGAACAAAACTAACTGGGAAAGTGTTTATTCAAAGACTTTGCTCTTAGAAATGCAGGTGAAGATGGAGCCGTTATACGGTTTTTACCCCATTTCCCATTTCACAATATAGAGTAAAGCCAAAAAAGCTGGCGTTACTCTATAGAAGCTTATGGGGTTTAGTTAGGTAGCAGAAGGTTTAGGTGCTGTGGGGGGAGTTTAGGCTGCCGGAAGGCTCCGCTTGGCTGCAAGATGAGGTCAGGCTGTAATAAATTAGGGTCTATTCGCTAAAAGCCATCGGGATGCAGCTGTATTTACCAGCACTAATTCAGCAAAATGGATAATCTGTCCACAGTGTGGGAAGCAAGGGTGCCCAATTATCAGTGGTGTAGATTTATTTTTATTGAGGTGTTGCAAGCATGCAGAAAAAATGACAATTAAATACAATAATTTTAACAATTATACGCCGGGTATCAATTGATCCTAAATCAGACCCTAAATCCTCTCTGTGGGCCAGATGCTCTAAGCTTCAAAAGTGATAAAATGGAGAGTGATCGACAACCAACAAATCAGCTCCTGCCTGACATTTTTCAAACACAGTCTGTGACATGGCAGGTAGGAGCTGATTGGCTGGCTGTTTATCACTCTCCATTTTCTCACTTTTGAAGCTTAGTGTCTATGTACAGTATCTCTTTCTCTTATACAGATAAATGGCCCAGACAGCCAGGGCCGATGTAATTGCCCATAGACACCCAATGCAAAACTTCAACTTACTACTCTCACCACTGCCCACACCCCAATACCAACTTTCCAGAGCCTTAAGTGAAAATATGGAGATGGCTTCGTCAAAATCCGACACCTGCCGTTTGCATTAACTTCAACAAAGATGTCTTTCTCAGAAACATCCCTCATTTTGTGATAGTTAGACTCAGGGTTGCCCCCCCCCAAGTTTCTGTAGCTCCTAGGCAGCTGCCTAAAAGTGACTAATGGTAGATTCGTCCCTACAGACAGACCTTATATACAGTGGTGGCTCCTACCTCTGCAGAGGAGGGGGGATGCCACGTTGCGGTCCCCCCCTCTGTTGGCACCCCTGCAGCCGTGCTTCTGGCCCCGGTTCCCGCCACTGCCGTTCGCGACAACCGGTCTTTGTCCCCACCGCGGGGCTGGCCCATGCGCAGTAGCTTCAGAGGCATAATCAGGGTCCTGGGTCTGGCGCATGTGCAGTATCGCCCTCGTACTTCGCATGTGCGGATCTCAGTTTTTATGGGCTGCCGCTCATTAGCCCATATAGAGGCATCCCAGGGGAGGGATAACCTCCCAATGGGACTGCCTTGGGTGACTGGCAGGTCGGACTTCCAATGGTAAGATACTGCCAGTCACAGTGAAGCTAGAGCAGTCTCACAGACTGCATCTGGCTTCACTAGGCAGAGAACAGTGGCTGATTTTACCCGGAGGTGCTGCAGCCCTGCAGCCCATAGGTAAAAACCACCACTGGTTATATACCCCAAAGTCTTGCTCTCTCTCCCAGACTGACAGGCTACTGTATGTATCTAGGTTTGATGTATTCTGCTGTATAAAGCCCCATACACACTAGACGACCCTGGCCACCTTTGATATAGTTAATCACACGGTATTGAGTGTATACACTGAATGATATCAGTAAACAATATAATTTGGTGACGTTACTGGGAACACATGGGTCATTGGCTATTTAGCCAAATTCACCTGCATGTTCAGAAGATGATAGGGGTTGTTAACGATGCACGGAAACCTGCATTGTTAACGATATTGAGTCATTGGGCGGGATTCACTATTAATCCCGACTGCACATCGCCGGCACTCGCATTGTTAATAGTAGCATATGCAATAACACATGCGATTATTAACGCAAAGGTGATGGCCGGCAATGTGCAGCGGGTCCCCACTCCCTCCCTGAACCCTCAGCCGGCTGTGAGAGGGCTCCGTTTCCTCCTCCCTGCACTCAGAAGCGGTGCAGGCAGGAGAAGATCACTGGTCCGGGGAGGCTGCCCGGACACAGGTGAGGGAGGGCAGCGCGGATCGGCGGGGGGGGGCGCGCGGGGCGGCGGGGGACGCAAAGGAAAGCCCATAGGCTTCCATGAGGTTATACGCCATTTAGAACTGGCATAACCCCCCCGCAGTGAAGCCCCGGTCGGTGGGGCTGTGCTGCAAATGAAAATGCAATAAAAAACCCTAAAACTGGGTTTTTACCGCATTTTGTGTTTGGTGAATCTCGCCCCCTGTGTGTGTACAAACTAGAAGATATAATAAAAGATATCACTCAGAAACAGCTTTATATGGTACTTAAGACTTTCTGCCTTCTATGACATTTCGACAAGGCTGAGATAGATTTGGGGGACTGATTCAGACCTCCTTGCGAGGCAGCATATGTTTATTGCCTAGTGAGCAGGTAAACACCCCCCACCTGCCCGAATCCCCGCACTAGGATGTGTACCCTTGCACATCCGCTCGCATTCGAACGCACAGGGGACACATCATTTGATGGTCGCTGACCATCGAAGTATTTCTCCAGCCTTCGCTCTGAAAAATAAGTGCAAACTTAGTTTGCAAATGCCCACTATCCGCTGAATTGCGGGCGGGTGCTGACGTCTTGTGACGTCAGCCGCCCACCCCAAGGATGCATGGGCATGCCTACATTTGAAGGGTTACGCCCAGCATTTCCATGGGAGAACCCACCGTCTTTGTGGTCCCATGCCCGCCCCCTTCCTGTCCACCTTTGAGCAAACACCCCGGCGAGTCTGAAACTCGCTGAAGGCGGTCACTCCCGGATCTTGCACATGCGCAAAGCTCCACCATCAGTCCTGGGGGTTATTCCGGACATGAGCAATCTGGTCTGAATCGCCCCCCTTGGTACCAGAGTGGTAACTAACTTTGAAGGATACCTATTGGTTGTATTGTGACCGGCGGAATCTTTCAATTTCATACATTTTCAAAAGGTTTCATGAGCGGTCTACGATATTAGTAATGACGCGGAACAATGAGGAAATGACATTCGTTTGCAAAGAAGCATCATTACTTGTCATTAACCTAATTCAACTAATTAAAATACAAATGAGTAAGTAAAAGATAAGTTGTTTGCAATACAATAAATCCCCCAAAATTCTGTCAGACTGTAACAGCGCTGATGTCATACTCATTATCACTACATAAACACTTTTCCCCCTTTTTTTTTCCCTGTCGTGGTTGAGAATAAATGACGGCGCAGGCATATACTGTAGCATAAAAGTCATCCTCCTGGGAATTAAAACCCGTAGTCAATCTTCTCCGCTCGCTCTACGCGTGCAGTAGCTGTACGGATAATTAAGCTCAGCATGGAAAATGAAAAGTGTCTCCTGTAGATAGCGCAATTCCATTTCTTATCTCTCTGGGACATTGCTGTGCAGCGTGCGTCAGTACACGGGATCAGTCCATTGCATAAGGAAATGTTTACACGCAGGCAGGGACGGCTATGCCGCATCAGATTGGTTACGTACTGTGTAAAGGAAATGAATCACTTCTTGGAGGCACGGTTACGGTTTACATAAAGAATTATAATTGTTCTGAAGAGAATAGAATCTTCATTTCAACAAATGTGCTCTACTGACACTTGATAATGTAAGCAGAACTTATTATTAAAAGGGGGATTTATCAGAACTTGGAGCGCGATAAAGTTCTGAAATTCTCTTAGAAACCATTCTGCCTCTCAGGAAGGTGGTATGGGGACACTTGTCCCGGGCCCTGCTGGAGCCTGGGGAAAGTGCCTCACAACACCTGCCAGAGTCGCATTCTGTCCGCTGCAGCAGGACAAGGGTTGCCCACTGGCCGCCACAAACAGCCCAGCTTCCTTTATGCCGCCCCCCGCTCCCATCACAGCCATGGGTCCCCCGCTGCTCCCCTTTCACGTTCAAGTGACAGCCGTGCATCTCCTGCTGCCCGCTACTCCCCCCTCAAGTCACAGCAGCGGGTCCCCTGCTGCCCGCCGCCCCCGCTCACAGGACACAGAGACAGATGCTAAAGATGCTCCTGCAACTGTAGTGTCTGACGGAGCTCAGAGCGCCCAGCGCTACCTGGAAGTGCGGATTCCGGGCGAGCTGGGGTGCGGCGCTAGCACCTTGGCCAACGAACAAGTAATTCCTCCTGGAAACGAGTATGTATTCCGCTTGCAGCAAGCAATAAACTCCCCCCCCTTTGGCAACAAGCATGAAACCCAAGACAAGATGCATGTAATCCCTGGCAACAAGCATGTAACCGCTGACCTTGAGAAAGAAACTCTTGGCATGTAGGTGATAAGTCGGGAAAAACCCACTGTTAAGTTCGAGGATAAATAAATGACACGTAATTACATATTTATCCAAAATAATATGTTATTAAACAATATTGCTTAATTCCAGACAGACAGAACAGCACAGCATCCTGGAGCAGGGAGTGTGGAGGAGGAGGGGCAGGGCTGGGGTCTCATAGTCTCTGTGTGTCCCAGCTGTAGTGTCAGCTGACCGTTACAGCCCCAGCTCCAGCACTACTCACCCAGCTGTAATCACATGATCCAATATATACCTTTTAAACCTCCTATCTATGGCCACAAATAGTATGGGGGTGATTTCATATATGGTGATAATGCTAACTACCTTTATTTAAATCATTTCATATATGGTCTTAGGCAGTTCTTTTAACTTTCTGACGAAAGACATGTTGTTATGTATATATTTTAAAACCTTTACATTTAAGTTCTATTGACAGGAACAACTGGTGAACCTCATAATAGCTTGTTGATTGGTCTTTGATTGACAGGAACAGGTGATAGTAGCTTGCAATAGCTTTTCAAAGTCATTAATGTGTTTGAATAGCTGTCGTATTGATGAATATTGCATATATATAATGTCCATTAACTATAATCTTTATCTTGTGCGGACATCCAATAAGATTTCCATATCAACAGTTCCTCCTGTTTTTCCCACAAATGAAGATTACAGGTAATAGAGACTTGTCTGTAGACACAGGTGTCATCTCTGGATCCGGATGATCAGTTTGCAGCAATCAAAGGAACTTCTGTAGTCTCAAAACACAAGGATTAGTAACTTTTGTCCTGATTCAGTTTTCATCCCTTAATAAGTATAATACAGGTTGAGTATCCTGTATCCGGACATCCCTTATCCGAATTATTCCAAAAACCGTGGTTTTTGGAATCATTCAAATTTTTTTTTTTTTAACCCCCCTAACCCTCTTTTCATACTTTTCATACCGGGCGTCCACAGCAGGCCTCCGGCATCTTCTCCAGGGTCTCTAGCGGTCCCAGGAATGCATTGCGCGAGTGTGCGCGCGTGCCAGTGACGTCACCGGTGCGCGCGCACACTCGCGCAATGCATTCCTGGGACCGCTGGAGACCCGGAGAAGATGCCGGAGGCCTGCTGTGGACGCCCAGGGACTGCGTGGACGCCGAGGGACCACCGGACACCATCAGGGGACAGGTAAGTATGCTTTAAAAAAAATATTCCAAAAACCGCAAAATTCCCCTATCCGGAATGCTCGTGGTCCCGAGCATTTCGGATAGGGGATACTCAACCTGTACAGTCACTAATCATTTGTCCCAAAAATATATAATTATCTCTATAAATGATCATCTTTCTTATGGATACCATATGTTCAGCTAAGTGTAAGTGAAAAGAAAATTGTTAATTATCACCCTATCTTTTCATCATTGTATCAATTATATAGTCAATCAATGGATATTAGTAATATTGTCAGTATGTAGGAACAATACGAATATGACAAATAGACTGTAGACTAATATCTTAGACTATTATATGCTTTAGACCCGTGTCATTAGTTTTAAATCACTTTTCTCTTCGTTGAACCGTCAATCATGAATTCACTTATACTTTAGAATAGTTATGTTTTTTTTTCATTTAATTTAATGTCAGTAGTATGTTGCACTCCAGAGACAATAGGGCCATTGTACTTATAATCACTTGATGTGATTGAGACAATATAATTTCTCAAACTATAGAAATTTTAGACTATATCTACAGTAAATCTAATTTTGTGTAACATTATCTACGTCAGTACCCCTAGCTATGTGCAATAAACACAGACTAGAGAAGCTATTGGTAATACCAGGAAACTTGAACCTAATATCCAAAGCTCACAACCACGATCCAGGCATCCGCTAAGGAGAGAACACGATTGGACAGCCTTTTCTACATGTATTTTTTATTTTTATTTAGAGCATGGAGTTCCAAAGTGCTTAAGTACTGGCTCTTACCTCGGATCTCCTTATAAGACCCTAAATAAGAATTCCACTTACTGTGTGTGCACTGTTGTGGTTCTCCATTCTACTCCATCTGTTATGACGGAAACCCAACTTGGGTTCTGGCCTGCCCTATCAATGTGAGCACACGTGATCTCCACGGCACACACTATTGTCCTGAGGTGTAGTCTGTGAACAGGTCACAATTTCCCACACTTACCAATAGTTGCTCTGAAATAAGACAATATTTCTTTAGTACATATAAAACTACCTTTTGACCATAGGATAATGTTTCACACAATAGATTTTATGTACAATACTTCTGCAATCCTTATATCAGCTGATAATCCATTTTCTATTTCATAATGGATACTATTATTACTTAATAATCTTTTAATAATTGTCTCTGTACAGTGCAAATACAGTACTTACTATTTTATACCCAATACAGTCTAGATGTTTTCTATGAGGTAGCATAAGGCAAATCTTTTCTGTCTGACTATTTTGTAGATTTAACTTCATAATTTTCGTATTTTGGATTTTATCTATAAAACATTTAATAACATATAATCAATAATGTCTCACACATGATAAGCCCCAAAATGTGGATGACAGTGGTGCAGATGTTATTCTAATCTGGGATGAGCACGGAATTAACCCTTGCTCTGGCACGCAGGTCTGTAAGACGTTTACAGCCTGAATTGTACTTCTGTGACTGAGGTAGTAAAACCACAGTATCCTTTAATTCTGACTCTGTTACCATATCCTGTGTCAGCAGGCACTTGCGCAGGTCTTTGACTTCGCCATTAATAGCCGCCTTTCTGGGGTAGACTAGCTCCACCCTGGTCTTTTGTAGTGACACAAAGTCCCAACTGAATCAGGATTCTGGTAAGAGGTGATCTAACTAGAAACACAAAAAATAAATTAACTTTGCACATTATCCGAAACTAAAATACTGTATGTTGCGGTCGCAGCCCATACAAGGAAACTTATCAAGGCATATATACTTATGAAATAATACTTAGACATTAATTTTTCCCGTTGGTGTTATGTAAATAACCATTATTTGAATGTGCATGGTTATTGTATAACAAAATAAAACATTGAAAACTGCAGAGCAGCAGTTATGTCATTATAAAACTAAAAATATATTTATTACATATATCCCCTGTTTGTTTGCACAATGGTTCGCCCATAGAGCAAACAAAACACTTAAGAAACATATTTTTAAAAACAATTAGCGTGTAATTAACCATATAAATATAAAGAAGAAAAAAATTATGAAACTTGGGCATTATTCATACTATGGAAAAAGATTAATCCACTAGCATAGTTATAAACCAATTAATCACTGAAGAACTTGAATAACATAGTTACTGATATAGGCTATGACATTCATTCTAGTATCGATGTTTTGTTAGGAAGCGGTATTACAACTAACTGTGAAGCTGTGATTGGTAGTGATTTTTCCACAGCTCTACTTAGTCTGAACCCTAGACGGAGCCCTTTTAATGGCGCTGCAAAACACTTGTGGCGCCTTATACATAAAAGAATAATAATATTATATTATCTCCCCATAGTGGTCCACTGGTGCTTGCGAGCTACTAGTCTTCACCTGCAGCCACCGCGGCTGTAAGGGTGAATTAGGTCCACCCAAACTCCATTGCAGCATGGATTTATGTTGGAGACAAAACACCCGTGGAGGCTATGAGGTGATAATTGAAAAACTGACTTAACCCACAAATGATACAAAACAGACTATAAAGTTCACCAATGAGCACACAAGCTACACCTGAGCAGCTGTGCCCACAGATACAAAAACAATGACAAGTGAATAAGGCAAAACCCAGAAAGCTTATCTGGAGAGAACATACAAACTAAACACAGAACATAAAAATTCAACAAAATCCTAAAACAGGAAGGAGCCACTCTGTGGCTTGTAACAATGTTCCAGTAAGGTATCAGTGTTCTGCTTTTACATTCTAAGCAATCTGTATACTAAGTCATTACACTAGTGATGGTTTAAAAATATACCACTGAACTTCCAAGTGATGTCATGGTAAGAAGTATCAGGTTCCCCCCCCCCCCAAAAACCCACTGAGTTCTTATCACATGCACTCATAATGTATGTTAGTGTATGTGTATATATATATCAACATATTTTCTTGCTTTAAAGAAAAAAGTCAAGTACAAATAACCAAAAAATTTTAAGAAATATCTCATATACAAACGTAATGTAGCTGTACTAAGTTTGCTTCTTTAAAAAGGCAAAGTCAGATTGTATTTTAAACTTGCTACTGAGGAGACAAAAAAAAAAAGGTACTGTCACACAATGGTTTCAAAAAACAAATGAAACATACAAATTTAAATACTGATCAGATTTCTAAAAGAAAAAAAAAAATTTCAAATTTAGCGCTTTGATCTTAAAGAATGGTATTCAGATAGCTTCGGCGCACGAGCAGCTGCTAAAGACGTCACATGCTTTAACACAGAGAGACATCACTCGATTCACACACTGGTACTAAAATAGTGCAGCACCGTGACCTGTTTGACCTGAGTTCTCACATGCAGTTGGTTAAATCCTCAATCCTTAACATGCACAAATGTTAAAATATTGCACTTACTGAATGTTCAAATACAGTTAAGTAGTAAAATTCACCAAATGCAGAGCACACAATTGCATACGTAAGAATTAGGCATTCACATGAAACATTACAGCTGACTTTAGACACATGACATAAACTTATGTCAAGATTTCTTAGATAATTTTAGTTCGTTACTTTTGAGCTCATGAGTGTAACCTAAAAATACATAAATGTGTGCCCAGATCAAACAACAAGATCTGAGAAAGTATAAATGTCTAATACACTTTATGTTTGAAAGTCTGCAATTTGGTAAAATGGGAAAATGTATCCTGGCCAGGAAAATACATGTATATCTTTATTCAGTTTTTTCCCTTTATTACCAATGAACAGAGTCAAATGTATTATTTGACTCTGTTCATTGGTAATAAAGGGAAAAAACTGAATAAAGATATACATGTATTTTCCTGGCCAAGATACATTTTCCCATTTTACCAAATTGCAGACTTTCAAACATAAAGTGTATTAGACATTTATACTTTCTCAGATCTTGTTGTTTGATCTGGGCACACATTTATGTATTCCTAGGATTTTAGAGACTTTAATTTCATTGTAACTAGTTACTTTAGTTGGCATGTTTTATCTGAATTTTTATACTGTCTGTCTTTAAGATACTTAATTTTATTCTTAATTGCTCCCAGTGTACATTATTTTATTAAGTTTAAGCTATGTTAATCTCTAACCTGTTATGATTATCTTAACACTTCTTTTTAAGTTACTTTAGTTTAATTTGCTTTATTAAAAAAACTGTATACCACATGTTACTTCAATTTAGAATAGGCTATGATTTTGATCTAGTTAATAGATGATTACTGAATTACCGTATTCAGAACAATCCAGTTCAATATCTGAGCAAGACGTCTCTTGCTTAGACCTATATGAACCGTGGATCTTATTAAAAGCCCGTAAAACGTTAGACTATTTTAAGACACCAGAGTCCTAATACTAACGTTTAATTCACAATGACATCACGCACTGTGATATATATTTATCTATAGTTTTATGTCTAAAACTTCATTTTAGTGTTCCAAAAAAACCCCATAGAATCGTTAAAATATTTTAAGACACAAGAGCCCTAACATTTAACGTGAACCACAGTGACAATTGACCTTTTGTCACACACTGTGATTAAATTAATCTATTCCTTATTAACAGCCTAAAATTTATTATTTTGAAAATAACTACAGTTTTTATAATAAGTTTTCCAATTTAGAATAAGAATAAGCAATATCACATAATATAACATATATCGTGTTACATGTCGTCCATACAACAAACCTCACTTTCCACGCCTTCCAACATTAAATCAGCAAATATATATTTTGCTTACCTATCCTTGTTGGAAGTTGGCATGGAACAGCAAGCGTGTTGTGGAGGAGACAAAAGACGTCCGGGGTCACCATTTGATAAGTCGGGAAAAACCCACTGTTAAGTTCGAGGATAAATAAATGACACGTAATTACATATTTATCCAAAATAATATGTTATTATACAATATTGCTTAATTCCAGACAGACAGAACAGCACAGCATCCTGGAGCAAGGAGTGTGGAGGAGGAGGGGCAGGGCTGGGGTCTCATAGTCTCTGTGTGTCCCAGCTGTAGTGTCAGCTGACCGTTACAGCCCCGGCCCCAGCACTCCTCACCCAGCTGTAATCACATGATCCAATATATACCTTTTAAACCTCCTATCTATGGCCACAAATAGTATGGGGGTGATTTCATATATGGTGATAATGCTAACTACCTTTATTTAAATCATTTCATATATGGTCTTAGGCAGTTCTTTTAACTTTCTGACGAAAGACATGTTGTTATGTATATATTTTAAAACCTTTACATTTAAGTTCTATTGACAGGAACAACTGGTGAACCTCATAATAGCTTGTTGATTGGTCTTTGATTGACAGGAACAGGTGATAGTAGCTTGCAATAGCTTTTCAAAGTCATTAACGTGTTTGAATAGCTGTCGTATTGATGAATATTGCATATATATAATGTCCATTAACTATAATCTTGTGCGGACATCCAAAAAGATTTCCATATCAAAATAGGTAAGCGGCAGTTATGTGGTATTATAGGTAATAGTCATTACGGTGTGCAATGTAATATGAAATGGGCATTATGGTGTGTGACAAAATATAATGGGCATTACGGTGTGTGGCTTAATATGTAATGGGCATTGAGGTGTGTTGTATAATATGTAATGAGCATTGCGGTGTGTTGTATAATATGTAATGGGCATTGCAGTGTGTAGTATAATATGTAATGGGCATTGCGGTGTGTTGTATATTTTATTGTGAACACTGGACTGTCTGTAACTTGAAACCTGTAACCTATATTAATTGGATGTGCTGTTTTCCATTCTAGCATTAGCCAAATCATTATGGACACCAGCTACTCTAATTCAGTGGTAGCCAACTCCAGTCCTCGAGAGCTACCAACAGTTCACATTTTCCAGACAGCCTAGCTGCTGCACAGGTGCACTCATTACTCACTAACACATTTTTAAAAATCCACAGGTGGAGCTAATTACTTCACTTGTGATTCTGTGAGGGGATCTGGAAAACATCCACTGTTGGTAGCTCTCGAGGACTGGAGTTGGCTACCCCAGCTTTAATTAAACAAATGTGTTTAACTAAATAAAGATTACTAGCAAAATGTCGTACTAGCAGCAGCAGCATGTTATGTATGAGTGCACATCAGCAAAGATAAGAAGGCCCTTGTGTGATTATATGTTTGTGTTCTGTCAGGGGTTCCCACAAGGGGGGGGGGGGATAATGAGAGTCATCAGCAAGGATTCCTGAGCAGCTATAGCGAATAAAATCACTGTCCTTACAATGAAACTCCTTATACCCTTTTCACACAGACATTGGAATTATTGGGTGAAATAGTTCCAAATGGAAATTACATGAAATACCTGGGTCCTTTTTCTGTGTTAAAGGATCAATCCAGATCTTAAACTACTGGTCTACCACTCTGTAAATGACCAGGGTCAGAGACCCGGAGTTTAGGATCAGGGTTGACCATATCGCACAGGCCCAGTGTATTACCCAGTGTAATAGAGCAAATTACCGGGTCAAAATTTTAGACCCGGATATTTGCTCTTTTGTGTGAAGGTGGTCTGAAAGCACATGACCAAATAACCTGGCACTTCACATGCTGGGTAAATGCCGGTAAATGGGTTATACGGCAGCCGCTGTCTGAAAGAGGTATTAGTGGCACAACTGGCAGAATCTAAAGAATCTGTGAGATTAGAAGTACAATGCAGGGCAGCAGGAGATTTATGATGGGAGCGTACTGCAGGGTGCTGGAGGGTAGGCAACTAATATTAAGGCTGATGTCATAACACTTTTGAAAATTAGGGACTATGTAAAAACTGGACCCGGACTAAACCCCGGACCGCCGGACCGGACATCAAAATCTGCAGTTCGGGGCTTGTAGTGTCCGGTCCGGGGGGTGTCCCGTCCGGGGGGTGTCTTGTCCGGGGGGTCCATGTGATAGCTATCATCAGGGACATGGGGAAGTGGAGATTGCAGCCTCTCCGTGTGGTCTGGCCCATCTGGTTCATAGGCGGAGGTTAGGGTGGAGAAAATGGGAGTTTACTGATTTATAAATAAAAATTTCCTACTTTAAAGTATTAAAGTACTATTTAGTGACTCAATGAATAAACTCAGATTTAATTCCTCCTTGCTAATGTCACTATGACACCCAGCGGACAAATGATAATAATCAAAAGGGAATTATCAGCATAACTTTTACAAGCAATAGTTTTATTGTTCAGTCAACCATTCCAGTGTTTTTATACAGACGTCACACAAGTTTCTCTATAAAACATAGAAAAAGGTTAGATTCTGTGGTACCCCACTCCAGGGTACCTCTGGTGTGCCCCTGTGCCCCAAAGGACCTAAACATTGGCAGCCAACGCTGCCTAAGAAGACCCCTGTCCACTGTCCAGGACAGGAAGGGTTAAACAGCCAAAGCAGGAGCTAGGACCCTGCTGTATCTGTCCCTACCTGCATTCGTGAAGGGGGAGCATGCTAGTGAGGAGCATCAGCAGAGCGTGACAGGAAGAGAGAGGTCAGAGGTGATCCCAGCAGCAGGGGCGTAGCTAAGGGTTCATGGGCCCTGGTGCGAAAGGTCAGCTTGGGGCCCCCCTACATACAACAAAATCTACACGTCCCAGCATGCCCTGCCACAGATTTTAGATAATGGATTTCTAATTTCTATACCCCGGGTATATTATGTAGCACATACACTGTATACAGCAATATGTACTGTGGGTATATCCCTCTTATATTCTCACACTGGTGTAGTACACATCACCAATTATATACAAGGCTGATATATACTCATATTTATCAGTATAGAGCCCAGTGCTGATGCCCATCTACACCATAATAACTGCTATATTAGAGGAATAATACTGTGCCACAGGGGCCACACACTGCTGGTAACAAGCCTATGGCTGAGGGTGGGACAGGGCCCCGGTCGCTGTATTGGGATATATTGTTATGATGTCCCCCCTCAGCCTCAGCCCCACAGCAGCACACGTGTAAGGCCGGGAGGCGCCGTGTCCCCACCAGCAGCAGCAGCAGCTCCGGGCGTCACATAGAGACACTGTGTATCTATGTCACCCGCTCCTCCCTATCCCGCACCCCTGTCTATGGGGACACTCACCAGCCGGCACCACCTCTCACCCGGACACAACAGCAGGTCACACACAGTGTGCGTTTCCGCGAACTTCCGGTATCTGCGTTCCACTCTGCTTCCGGCTTTTGCGGTCCAGGCTTCTCTACTTCCGGATTGTGCGTTTCAGCGTATTGCCGCGTGACGTCAGCGCGACGCACGCGGGCCCGCAAAGCAGCACTGGGAACGGGAGCGTTCTGTTCCCTTCCCTCTTCCAGGACAGTGGCGGGGGTTGGGCCCCCTGGCTCAGGGGCCCGGTCGCATCTGCGACCGCTGCGACCCCTGTAGCTACGCCACTGCCCAGCAGCATGGAAGGAAGAGAAAGGTCTGGCACGTGCAAGAGCTGAGAGACGGAGTGCAGACTAAAAAGACCCATGCAGCAGAGAGTAATACAGCAGCCGGGAGAGACCAGAGAGGAGCCGCTCACAGCCGCAGCACATGGCAGTGATTGACAGCTGCACAGAGAGAGGAGACAAGGATCAAAGGAGCTGCCGCCCAGAGCAGGGAGAGACAGCTACCGCTGGGGAGTGATGTCCAGCCAGTGCTGGCCACACAGAGAATGCAAGAGGGAGGCCCTGCAGAGTGCCAGCCGTGAAGCCATGGAGAATGCTGCCAGAGGAGGTTGCCAGCGCCGGAGGAGGAGCCAGGCCAGGAGCCGCACAGCGGGAGTCGCTTCTGGCCGGAGCCGGCACCTGCAGCTGCTTTTAAGGTACCGGGGTTCCCTATGCCCCAACGATTGGTCTGCACCACCCCAGAGACCGTCCCTTAAGTTGATCACACAGATTGCTCCTTAGTACAGAGCATTATTAGCCTCAGTCTGACCCTCGCTATACTGTCACAGCAATTCCCAGTTACCCCCCGTTAACCAGTGAGGAGAGCCACTGGAGAGGCCCCTCCATACCCAGGCCACCTATCTAATAACATGGGTACTATCCCCTGCTCCAGGGACTGAGCTGTTTGCTATTGAGCAGGACAGTGATAAATGTGGTTGTACCAGAACCTCCTGTGGCTACTGACCCCTACAACCTGTTCGCTGTATTCCCTACAGGGAGCCACCCCAGGGAACGGGGGCTTGCCTGTCCCTCTGGAGAGAGAGAGGACTGTTCACCTTTGTCCGTTTTTTTAATAAGTTAGTGTGCACACTAAGATAGGGCCTAACTCTTTATTCGTGAGGATCTTCCTTCGCGGGACCATTTCTGAGTCAATGACTTTTGCTTAAGGCAGAGACTGTAGTACAGCATCCACAGGGTGTGAAGCGCCACCTGGCGGACATTTGGTGTTACCGTGTCACATGTCCAGTACAGTGTTTTTAGTGACGTAATATTGCTTTCTCTGATATGGTTTTCTTTAAATGTATTTGTGATTATTGAGTATCTAATGCCTTAAAGTAAATGTTTACATGCTGCACCTCTTTCTTATTGATTTCTGCATATGTGTACAAATGCATCGCAGTGACTAGCACAGGTGTTTCGTTAAATAAATATTTGTCGCTGCTAATTGTAGTAGTGTCGCTTCTGGGGGTTCTCCTTGGGTTGTGCCATCCCCTGCCACAGGTTCTTCCGAGAAGAAGCCGTGAAGATCTGAAGTCGGCAAGTCCAGAGTCCAGGTACACCATCGCACCACACCCCTGCAGGGGCTTTGTAACAATTCCACCGTTTTTTTCTATTTCATATGCAAAAATGTTCTCATAACTGTCCTGTGTATTCCTCCTACAGCGAAGATGAATCATATAAAACCAGCATGGTAAATAAGTGTGGAAATACTTCTACTGAATATCATGGCAGATCCTGTTATTGTACTGACCAACTTTGGCCACATGAGACGCGGGACACTGCAGAATTTTGGTGGGGAGGCCTAGCGGGAGTGCTGAAAATGGGGCATGGCCTCACAGGAGCATTGCGAGTATAGACCACACCCTGTTTTCGCTGCTGTGGGAGCTTGGCCAGCGGCTTTGTGAGCTGCTGGCTAAGCCCACAGCCCTCTGGCTGCGGGAATAGACACGTGGGTGACAAGGGGGACTCCCAACTGCCCCCTCCACCGCAGGACACTGTCAGCCCCAGGCGGGAAGCAGGAGTGTCCCAAAAAACCTGGGAAGGTCCCACGAAAAGCAGGACAGTGTTATAGTGCTGTTAGATTATGCTATGACAGCACCTGGTACCAACACTGTGGGGTATACTATCAGAACCGCTGCACAAAGTGTTGAGCTTTGTGGGTTACTGTCGCTGCACTTTGTGGATTACTGTGCCGACTGGCACTTGTAAAGTCACTTATCAGCCATTACTTACTGTTTTTAACGGGCCCTGCCCAGAATAGTGGCCCCTCCCCCTTCTGTCTCCCACACAAGCAACATTGTTGGTTCACAGAGCAGAGTACCCAAGGCTGCATCTAAGGCGAACGGAGCACCTATCTATATCCATTGTGACATCTGTTAAAGGGACAAGAATGGGTGCTATCCGGGGACATCAGGGACATGGGGAAGTGGAGATTGCAGCCTCCCCGAGTGGTCCGGCCCGTCCGGTTTTTGCTATATGGCCAGACCATACAGGGAGGCTTTATTCTCCTCCACTCCCTGGTGACAGGTGTCACAGGCAGCCCCCCCAGACAGAACACCCCCGGACAGGACACCCCCCGGACCCGATGCTACAAGCTCCGGACTGCAGATTTTGGTGTCCGGTCCGGGGGTCTTGTCCTGGTCCGGTTTTACCCATACCCTGGAAGGGGGGGGGGGTAAGTCTCACAGAGACAGCCAGATGGCCATACATACCCACATTCTCCTGCATGTATTATTATTATTATTATTATGTTTTGGTTCATAGGCGGAGGTTAGGGTGGAGAAAATGGGAGTTTACTGATTTATAAATACAAATTTCCTACTTTAAAGTATTAAAGTACTATTTAGTGACTCAATGAATAAACTCAGATTTAATTCCTCCTTGCTAATGTCACTATGACACCCAGCGGACAAATGATAATAAACAAAAGGGAATTATCAGCATAACTTTTACAAGCAATAGTTTTATTGTTCAGTCAACCATTCCAGTGTTTTTATACAGACGTCACACAAGTTTCCCTATAAAACATAGAAAAAGGTTAGATTCCACCGTTTTTTTTCTATTTCATATGCAAAAATGTTCTCATAACTGTCTTGTGTATTCCTCCTACAGCGAAGATAAATCATATAAAACCAGCATGGTAAATAAGTGTGGAAATACTTCTACTAAATATCATGGCAGATCCTGTTATTGTACTGACCAACTTTGGCCACATGAGAAGCGGGACACTGCAGAATTTTGGGGGCGAGGCCTAGCGGGAGTGCTGAAAATGGGGCATGGCCTCGCGGGAGTATAGGCCACACCCTGTTTTCACTGCTGTGGGAGCTTGGCCAGTGGCTCTGTGAGCTGCTGGCTAAGCCCACAGCCCCTCTGGCTGCAGGAATAGACACGTGGGTGACAAGGGGGACTCCCAACTGCCCCCTCCAGCGCAGGACATTGTCGGCCCCGGACGGGAAGTGGGAACGTTGAAAAAAAACTGGGAAGGTCCCACGAAAAGCAGGACAGTGTTATAGAGCTGTTAGATTATGCTATGACAGCACCTGGTACCAACACTGTGGGGTATACTATCAGAACCGCTACACAAAGTGCTGAGCTTTGTGGGTGACTGTCACTGCAATACGGTCCCTGCATTTGCCTAGATGGCTCCCTGCAGCCAGTAGCTCTGTCTCAGCAGCAGCCATAGGGGCCCATTTATCAAGTAATATTTGCGGCTAAATCCCCGAAAAACACTCATTTTTGGGGTTAACCGCAAATATTAAGAATCCCCCTATTGTATCACAGGGGATCGCAGCAGGAATCTCCGATCCCTGCTGCATTCTCCTCCTGCAGCGCCGCCGTCCGCATCCCCCATAGGATTCTATGGGGAATGCGAAGCTGCCTGATGTATCAACATCGGGCAGCCCGGCATCGCACCCCTGGGCTATCGCCATTCTGATATGGCGATAGCCCATTGTAGCCTATGGCTACACATCGCTCTGCCGAGTGGGGCAGTGCGGTCAGAGGGGTCAGCGCGGGTCAGCGCATTGCCGCACATGCGCAGACCCCTGGCTTCCGGGACAGGGATTCACAGGGACGAGCTTCTTTTTGGAGCCCTGTCCCTGCGCCATTATAATGATACATAACAGCGGTATTTCACAATACCGCAATGCGATGTCCGGTGATGTAATCGCGCCGGCATCGCTCTATATTGATAAATGCGCCCCATAGTGTATTTTGTCTTCCTGAGGATACTACGAGAAGAGCTGCATTCATGGTCAGATCCAAGGTAGGGTTACAGAGGCGGTCGTCCCAGGGCCCTCACACATTAGGGGCACCACACTCTCCCCCTGAATCGAGCATGCCGCTGGTACTGAAATCGGAGCACAGCCTGATTCAGTTGTGTCTTTCATTTCCCTTCCACACACACAGCCGCTGCCAGCGCCGTCTGCCGAGATGCTGCTGAAGTTACAGTCAGCCTCTCAGTCACCGCCGTGGCTGCTGGGATTTCTGTGACACGGTAGGCCCTGGCACTTATATAGTCACTTATCAGTCATTATTTACTGATATTAACGGGCCCTGCCCAGAATAGTGACCCCTCCCCCTTCTGTCTCCCACACAAGCAACATTGTCGGTTCACAGAGCAGAGTACCCGATGCTGCATCTAAGGCGAGTGGAGCACCTATCTACAGTATATCCATTGTGACATCTGTTAAAGGGACAAGAATGGGTGCTATCCAGGGGTTAAACAATTTCTGGGCTATTTCTGTGCTCCACTGGGGATATTTGTGATATTATATATATATATATAATAGCCGAGCTTCAAAAAGGAGATGTTTTGGATCTCCGAAACGCATTGATGCTAACATCCACACCACTGCACTTTCTCATACAAGGCACCTTGGCACTTGGACACTTTTACTGGATGCACTTTATTGGGAAGCACTTGCACTTTCTGATCCCGGGAGCAGACCAGAACAAGCTTACTACGGTGGTGCCGCAGACTTTATTCCATAAGTATAGCCCGCCGCAGTACTGATAAATGGTGAGATATACATCTTATATTTATTGTTTGTACCCAGTACGTTCCATATAAGTATTGTACCATTTCTTCTGCTTTACTGTTTTTCATTTTTGAAATAATCTCTGTTAAAATTACATTGTTTGTTTTTGTGAACATCTTTTAGGAAGGGTGCGCCACACTTAACATAAATGATGTTCTTGTTCATCTTCTGGGAGGTGGTGTACCCCCCTTCATACATATTATAGTGGGCAACACCTTCCTAAATTTATTGCGCTCCAAATTCTCCAATCCTTCTTGTTTGCTTTAGAGTTTCATCATTTACCTGCAGATTTGGGGCCCTATTCTGGTTGACTCAGTAAGCGCCGAAAATTGCAGCTTACCGAGTCCCAGAGTTCCCACCCTCCCAAAAAAAACACCTTCCCCGCCACCATATCCCCTCACAACCTTGTGAGAGGATGTGTTATGAAACCACATCCCTTTGCATGTGCCAGCGGCAGAAGAAGACTCAATCCGATAAATTGCAGAGGCTGTTCACAGTCATTCACAAATGTGCATGCGCAAATCCCCACCATAGGGGCTGCTGCCATTTTCGGTTCATCACAACTTTGAACAGCCCAGTTACTTAACCAGTGGTGTGGTTTTATTGAATACAAAACGTACAGCCATGTACAGTAGGTATCGGGTACGATAGAGGGGGTAGAAATGAAATGTGACAGCACAACATTCTAATCTAATTAACCAATTAGATAACTGGCATAAAACACAAGCCATTATTTTTAAATACATTTCCAATATGTAAAAGACACAATTGCTATCCCCAGACACGAGGGAAAGGCTGGATGAAGCACTAAGTATTTCAGGAAGCAGTACATCGCTGACAGCCTTTTATGAGGGAAATTACTTGACCAATACAATTAGTAAATGTTTCAGTTTATGTATGAGTTTGTTTTTCAATAACAAAGTTTATTACATTTCCAAAATACAAAAGCTGAACGGTATTTCAAGGACAGTGCTCGATGGTTACTTTACATATTTCATTGCCTGAGATGCAGGAGGATTTACTTACTGTATACTGTATACTCTGTAAAGTGCTGCGGAATCTGTGTGCGCTATATAAGAAACTGCTAAATAATACTGTGGCTGAGACTGATTTAGGAACAAAGGAAAAAAAGGAAAAAAGGGGAAAAAAGGGGGAAAAAGGGGAAAAAGGGGGGAAAGGAACTTTGGGGGGTTATTTTGGTTCACTCTTTCTGTCAAATTCCTTCTTAGATGGACAAAACTATGTGCACTGCAGGTGGGGCAGATGTTACTTGTGCAGAGAGAATTAGATTTGGGTGGGGTTTTACTTTAAAGTGAGATCTATATTGCCGTGTAAAAGTAAAGCAGCCAGTATTTACATTGCACAGAAATAAAATAACTCACCCAAATCTAATTCTCTCTGCACATTTTACATCTGCCCCCCTGCAGTGCGCATGGTTTTGTCCATCCAAGAAGGATTTGTCAGAAAGAGTGAACTAGAATAAGGCCCTTTGCACCTGGATCAAAATGTATTAGACTGTGCAACTCTCTCTGCACGTTACATCTGCCCCATCTGCATTGCAATATAGTTTTTAACAAGGTGCAAAGTTACTGCCATATTTTGCTTTGCTCCAACTTAGAAAAAGCCTATTACAAAAGTTTAACTTTCATTAAATCAAGGCTTATGCCACATACACTCTATACGATATACATAGTAATAACATACTGTAGTAATAACCTAATAATTAACTATCTTACATAATAACATAGTAATTAAGGCTGAAAAAAGACATTTGTCCATCGAGTTCAACCTATCTGACTTGTAACCACTGACTTGAGTAAGTCATATCTATAGGATTCCCTTAGTGGCCAAAAATGTATCCAGTTTTGATTTAAATTCAGTAACAGTAGTTGCTGTAACCACCCCCACCGGCAATGAGTTCCAGAATGTTACTGCTCTAATGGTGAAGAATCCTCTTAATTCAGTATGGAATTTATTTTCCTTGAGCCTCAGTACATGCCCGTGTGTCCTAAGTATAGGCCTGTTAGTGAAGAAATCATCTCCCAATTCCATATGATTCCCAAACCTGTATTTGAACATACTAATCATATCACCTCTCAATCTCCTTTTCTAAAGTAAAAACATATTCAGCTTGGTTAACCTATCTTTGTATTCAAGTGATTCAAGGCCTTTTACTAGCTTAGTCACCCTTCTCTGTACCTGTTCCAATACATTTATGTCCTATTTAAGGTGCGGTGCCCAGAACTGAACACAATATTCCAATTTATCAATACCTTGTAAAGAGGCACTATCACATTGGCATCCCTTGAATCTATACCCCTTTTAATGCATGCGAGTATCCAGTTTGTTTTTGCTGCTGCACTTGAGCAGTGTGCACTATTACTCAATTTTTCATCTATGATGACCCCCAAGTCCTTCTCTACAGAAGAATTCCCTATAATAACTCCATTTAGCCTATTTGTAGCTTGTTAATTTTTGTTCTTGTAATGAATTACGTTACATTTTTCAACGTTAAACTGCATTTTCCACCATTCCGCCCACCTTTCCAGTTTATTAAAGTCACTTTGCAGTGTTTCCACATCCTCTCCTGAGTTAATTTCCTTACTCAATTTCGTGTCATCAGCAAATATTGCAATTTTACTCAGTATGTCCCTTTCAATATCATTAATAAATATATTAAACAAGGTGGGTCCCAATATTGAACCTTGCGAGACTCCACTTTGGACCTTACACCAGCTGGAATTTATGCCATTTACCACCACTCTCTGTCCCCGATTGTGCAACCAGTTTTTAACCCAATTACAAATTGTATCCCCTAACCCTAAATTCCCTAGTTTCATTAATAACCTTTTATGAGGCACCGTGTCAAATGCTTTAGCGAAATCAAGCAGTATTAGATCAGCAGAGTTCCCTAAATCCAGCCCCCTACTGACTTCTTCATAGAAGCTAATTAAATTAGTCTGACATGATCTATTTTTGACGAACCCATGCTGAGCCTTACTTATCATTTTCTCCTGTTCTAAGAAATTTTGGATACTATCTCTTATTATTCCTTCTAATATTTTCCCCACAATGGATGTTAGGCTGACTGGTCTATAATTTCCAGGGTTAGTTTTGCTACCTTTGTTCCATATTGGTACTACTATGTGCCAGTCCCTTGGTACCGTTCCCCGGATATAATGGTAGTGCTATGACAGAACTCAATTCTTTTAGTATCCTAGGGTGTATTTCATCCGGGCCAGGAGATTTGTTACTATTTAGGTTCTGTCATCTATTTTTGACTATTTCCTCACTCAAACTGTTTGGGAGCAATCAAGACAGAGCATTTAATCTGTGGGAGATCTTCTGAAGATTCTTCCTATAAATACTGAAGCAAAAAATTCATTGAATAATTCCGCTTTCTCTTTTCCTTCTATTACCAGGGTACCCTGCTTATTATTTAGTGGGCCAATATTTTCCTTCCTTATCCCTTTTTATATAACTGTAGACATTTTTGGGATTAGATTTGCTATCTGCGACTCTAATTTAGCCATCTTGATTTTATTTTTACATTTCTTATTACATTCTTTATATGCAGCACATGATTTGGGTGTCCCATTTTGTTTAAACGTTTTGAATGCCCTCCTTTTTTTTAGCTATTTCAAATTTGAATTTGCTGCTAAGCCACATAAGTTTCCTTTTGACATTTCTTCCTTTATTTACCCTAGGAATAAATGTATCAGTGCCCTCCAGCAGTATTTTTTAAAAGTTTTCCACCTTTCTGTAGTATCCATACCTCTAAATAATTCCTTCCAGTTTATATAATTTAAGGACTCTTCAAACTTACCAAAGTTTGCTTTTCTGAAATTTAAGAACCTAATTGCTCCAATATAATTATCTTTGTTAAAAGCTAAATAAAATGTGATCATATTATGATCAGTTAAAACAGAATAAATAATTTGTACACCTCTACTTTACATAAGATTCAATATCTGAGTATTGAAAGCAATAGGACTGTTGACAGGTTAAATAGCAGAGAACATGGTGGCTTGGCTGAGTAAGTAGAAGGATGCAGGGTGCCTGAGCTCCGTATTAATCTTGTTATATATCCTGCCTGCGGGACTTTGGACACTCCTGCCCTGCTCACCACGATCCCTGGTGCTCCCCTGACGCTACCAGGCTGCTTGATATCCTTCTAGGCGGATTAGTGTGGACGCGGCGAGACCCCTTGGCCTGGTACGCACTGGCTCCGGTGCGCTCGTGGCCGGCACCTTCTTGGGAGTTCTGTCCGGTGATACGTGTCTCTAGTGTTTCTCTGCTGTGTCTTCCAACTGACTGCTGGTGTCTCTACGTGTCTCTAGTGTTTCTCCGCTGTGTCTCCCAACTGACTGCTGGTGTGAGGTGCATCACTTTAGCAGGGTGGCTGGCGCGGCCGGGACGGGTTATTGTGTCTGATTAAACCTGTCCTCCAGACTCCTCTACGTGTGAGTTTGGGCACCATCTTGGGAACTTCAACCTGTGACGCAGTCCTCAGGTGGCTGCCCTGCTGTGTCCTCCTTATTACCCGCTGCCCCACCAAACAGACATCCTGGGGATGGTGTACCTTGGCTGTCTGGACTGTGTCTCGCCTGGCCATTGCATTGCATTTAACCGTGCAACTGAGATTTATCTGGATGCTCATCGCTTGTTGGCATTGGAGATAATATCCTCTATAATTGGTGAGTCTTGGCGGTGTGCTAGAAGCCGCCATCTTGTCACTGTACTTCATTCTGGACATCATTCCTTTATCATGATGTCTGTATCTCTGCAGCACATACTTCCACCCATTACTGTATCTACTCAGCGGCTCTTCCTTGCAATTGAACAAGTGGAGGCTCTATCTTTCTATCCTGTAACTCTGGTATACACTTCGCCTATGCCGCCTCAACCTTTGGACTTCTCCCGTCAAACGAAGGTGCCTTCTATTACATCTGCCTTCTATTACATTCTACCTTTGGTACTGTAGACTTTTCTACAGTTGCAATGGATAAAGCTAAGCTCCGGAATTATACTTTTGGATACCTCACATGCCTGTGCATGCATCCCTGGATGGACTGGATGGTTTTTGACTTTCTGTTTAAACATCTTCGGCTCTACTTTGGGGGTATCTGGGTCCACAAAATACGATTTGTCATCTTTTTGCTATTGCAGGGGACACAGGCTTGGCCAGATTGATAAGACCTGCTCCTCTATATACCGGTACTTTATTGTTATATTAGATTAAATTTCTTATTTGTTTTAATATCCTTTGTTTTATTTTTAATACCCTGCAAATTTCCTGCTATATTGATTCTCTGCACAGTACACCAAATTTTCTTTGCTCCAGTCAGTCTATACTGGCGATATCCTTTATCCTGTTAGTCCATATGTCTTCTATCCATCTGTAGTTGGGTGGGGGGAATGTCTTAGTATAGTTAGTTAGTATAGTTAGTAGGGGATATGTTAATTGGAAACCAGGTATACCTTGGTTGGGGATAGGTCATACAGGGTGGGGGGTGTATGGGGAGGTTTATTTTGGGGTTTCTGGGATTTTGTTTTATAAGTAGTGGGTAGGTTTGTTTTAGGGTTTTTATTAATGGGACGTCCAATATTTTAGTTTCCCATATTTTGGGGTTTTTGCAATATACAATTGTGTCTGATTAAACCTGTCCTCCAGACTCCTCTACGGGTGAGTTTGGGCACCATCTTGGGAACTTCAACCTGTGACGCAGTCCTTAGGTGGCTGCCCTGCTGTGTCCTCCTTATTACCCGCTGCCCCACCAAACAGACATCCTAGGGATGGTGTACCTTGGCTGTCTGGACTGTGTCTCGCCTGGCCATTAGTTTTGCATTGCATTTAACCGTGCAACTGAGGTTTATCTGGATGCTCATCGCTTGCTGGCATTGGAGATAATATCCTCTATAATTGGTGAGTCTTGGCGGTGTGCTAGAAGCCGTCATCTTGTCACTGTACTTCATTCTGGACATCATTCCTTTATCATGATGTCTGTATCTCTGCAGCACATACTTCAACCCATTACTGTATCTTCCTTGCAATTGAACAAGTGGAGGCTCCATCTTTCTATCCTGTTACTCTGGTATACACTTCGCCTATGCCGCCTCAACCTTTGGACTTCTCCCGTCAAATGAAGGTGCCTTCTATTACATCTGCCTTCTATTACATTCTACCTTTGGTACTGTAGACTTTTCTACAGTTGCAATGGATAAAGTTAAGCTCCGGAATTATACTCTTGGATACCTCACATGCCTGTGCATGCATCCCTGGATGGACTGGATGGTTTTTGACTTTCTGTTTAAACATCTTTGGCTCTACTTTGGGGGTATCTGGGTCCACAAAATACGATTCGTCATCTTTTTGCTATTGCAGGGGACAGTGGCGTAAGTTTGTCCCAGTTGCCCGAAGGCAAGATTAATATTGGTGCCCCCCTCCCTCTCACACACACAACCTTAAATTTTACATTATATATATTTTCTGAAATGTGTGTGCTCTATATATATATATTTAGAGAGAGATAGAAAGAGAGAACACATATTTCAGAACTCCATTACAAAAGAGATATTGACAGTTTTCAATTAACTGATTTAAACTTGATGGGGAGGAGAGGTGCCCCCTAGGGAGCAGGAGCCCGGCGGCAGATGCCTCCATTGCCTCCCAGAGTTCTGCCTCTGGCAGGGGACACAGGCTTGGCCAGATTGATAAGACCTGCTCCTCTATATACCATATATACTTGAGTATAAGCCTACTTTTTCCAGAACATTTTTTATGCTGAAAAAGCCCCCCTCGGCTTATACTTGAGTGAGGGTCCCACTTGAGTCAATAAGTTTTCCCAGTTTTTTTGTTGTAAAATTAGGTGCCTTAAAATTCAGGTCGACTTATACTCGAGTATATACGGTACTTTATTGTTATATAAGATTTCATTTCTTATTTGTTTTAATATCCTTTGTTTTATTTTTAATACCCTGCAAATTTCCTGCTATATTGATTCTCTGCACAGTACACCAAATTTTCTTTGCCCCAGTCAGTCTATACTGGCGATATCCTTTATCCTGTTAGACAATATGTCTTCTATCCATCTGTAGTTGGGTGGGGGGAATGTCTTAGTATAGTTAGTTAGTATAGTTAGTAGGGGATATGTTAATTGGGAACCAGGTATACCTTGGTTGGGGATAGGTCATACAGGGTGGGGGGTGTATGGGGAGGTTTATTTTGGGGTTTCTGGGATTTTGTTTTATAAGTAGTTGGGTAGGTTTGTTTTAGGGTTTTTATTAATGGGACGTCCAATATTTTCGTTTCCCATATTATTATTTTTTTGCGATATACAATTGTCTTTTAATTCAGATTTTTATTTACTCCTACGCATGAAAATGTCAAACAATGTCATAATTCTACCCTATATCCCATAATCAGTACTTCCGATTGCTTTGTTATTGTCAAAATCTAAATAAAAATTTCTGAATAAAAAAAAAAAATAACAGAACATATAAAACAGATTCTTTTTTATTGACATGATTTATTTATTATTGTAGTTGACATGTGTGAGTGTAGTTACTGCATAGCTATTACAGCTGAGATTACAATGTTCTACAGATTCACAATGGATCGCAATATCTACTTGTTATGATATGCATATTTAGCATACTGTATATGACATGATAGGCTGGTATCACTGTTGCTGCATGATTGTTGTTTTTGTTTGGAGGCACAGAGGCCATTTATGATGGCTTAGGCATGGTATATATTTGTTCTGACTTTGGGCCTAATTCAGACCTGATCGCAGGGCAAAATAGCTCAGTAAGGTCATAAACATACATTTATACACTGGGCCGGTACAAGCCTCCCCCCCCCCCAGGCAAATTCTCTGCCTACCGCCTGATGCCACCCCCCCCCCCCCCGCGTGCTCCGGAGGGGGGAGGGGGGGGGAAGGGGCGATACTGCGGCGGCCACCCGCGCTCCGGGGGGGGGGGGATGCTGCCGCAGCCCCCCGTCCAGGGGGGGAGGGCAGCATTGATATACAGGTGGTATAGGGGGGGGGGGGGGGGCTCATTACCACCCTCCAGTGGCACTGTTTATACACACACACACACACACACAAATGCATACATATATTTATATATATGGTGGGGTGTGGGGCACCAATATTTATCTTGCCTCTGGGCAACATGGACAAGCTTACACCACTGGCAGTGTTGATCTGATATGAACAACGTCGTTCTGAGACACCCGCCGATGAAAGACCTATATACTGTAGGTGCTCTTTGTAGCCCTAATGAATGATATACAGTATTGTTCTATAGATTGTAAGCTTGCGAGCAGGGCAGGGCCTTTATACTATTGTAACTACCCAGTTTGTTTTATTACTGTCTTCAATTGTAAAGCGCAAAGGAATTTGTTAAGCTATAATATATATATATACATATATATATATATATATTTTCTCAATAAGCTCAGTTTATATATGTAAACAAAGACAGAACAGCAACAGTAACCCCTATAAATGTTGCTAAATCAATTAATATATAAAACATACTTTGCTAACTTTTTTTGTACTGTATATAGATCTAAAACAAACTGTTCTAAAAAATATGCTTCAGTATTCCTTCAAATATGTTTTTTAGTTATCATTGTGTAAACATTTGGCTACAAACAGTTTTTTTTGTCTATGTTAACCAAAAATATTTCCTTAAAAAATGTATAGAGAAAAATGTAGTCAACAACCTTCACACACCATATGGCAAAATACACTTGTTTTTAATAAGATGGGAGTTGCTATGGGCAACCAATCAGATTCTATCTATAATCTTCTAGACGGTACAAAATAAATAAGAAGTAGATTCTGATTGGTTACCTATAGCAACATCCCATCTGAAATAGAAATCCCATCTTAGTAAATGTAATGGAGACGCACGGGAATTAGTGTACTTATACCCTAAAGGTGCCCATACACTGCCTTTGATGTCTCGCAGCAGTGTACGGACGCCCGACAGCCTGCGAGCCGCCGGGACCTTCCCGGCGGCAGGGGCACATGCGATCCATTGTGATGGATCGCATTCGGCCCTGCTTCCCGCCCGCCTCGCCAACAGGAGGAACGGGTGGTCGGATGGCCTGCCGGTCCGATCACCTGGTCGGGTCCGATGCGCACTGGACCACGCATCGGACCTGATGGCATGTCAGGGAGGGATGATTTGGTCCGATTTAACGGGGCCGATTGGTCGCAATCGGCCAAAATCGGACCAAATCGCCTTGGTGTATGGGGGCCTTAAGTATTGCATCTTAGGGGTAAATTTACTAAAGCTTTTAAAAATGAAAAGAGGTGATATTACCCATAGCAACCAATCAGATTCTGTCTAACATTTGCCATAGAGAAATGATAGACATCATCTGATTTTGCTGCTATGGGCAACATCACCTCTTTTCATTTTTAGAATCTTTAGAACATTAAGTCACATCATACCAACATACAAAGGGCCAGATGCACTAAGCTTCACAAGTGATAAAATGGAGATTGATAAACAGCCAGCCAATCAGCTCCTGTCTGACATTTTTCAAACACCGCCTGTGACACGGCAGGAAAGAGCTGATTGGCTGGCTGTTTATCACTCTTCATTTTATCATTTTTTGAAGCTTAGTGCATCTGTTCCCGAAGATGCACTTTTTGTCAAAAAGTATATGATACAATTTATGTACAAAGTCACAGAGTCAATACAACAGGAATGGTGGGAGGAACAGCTGCAGAATTTTTTTTTTTACTCAAATATGTGACTTGAGGGGGTATTTAATCCCTGGTCACGACTGTCGGTACGTCCTGACAGCCGGTATTTCTGGCCCATTTACATTTTGCTGGACCGCAAATCGCCAGGCGGAATTTAATGTCCTACTTGACGATTGGCCAAAAGGGGGCGTGTACATGTAAAGTGGATTGTCAAGATCCAGCCATGGAGTTGGGCCTGTTCTGTCAATCTGCCTCCCCCATTGGAAATAGCGGCGGGGATTGAATACCCCCCTTAATCGCATACAGGTCTACAAGTACCACAAGCACCAGTGTCAGTGTATAGTAGCAATGTCATTTAGTCGCTTCGAAATGTTTTAGCAATACAAATAATAATGCTTGGAAGCTTCCTGGCAAACCAAGAGGAGCTATTTGGCATACCTAGAGCAAAGGTATATTGGGACACATCTATATACACAGAAACAAGTTATCCTAGACGGTTCCAAAACTATTTGGGCAATTTGTGTGCAGGTGGAGTCAAACAATATAGAACCGAATTATTAAATACTATACAAAAAAATGGCTTTGGAAAACAACACACTGTAGCACAGCTAAGTTAGACATGTGTCGGGGGCTGTACATTCTCTCCAACATGGCGAAGACTTCCATGATACGTCGTAGCGCGGAAGGTATAGGAGTTGCCCCGGAGAGAGCCATCTGGTTGACTGTTTTGCAGTTTGCTTTTGCAGCCAAAAAACATGAGGAAGCCATTCCTATAGTTCTTATTCATCCAGCCATAGAGGAGAGGGTTGACAAAGGTGGAGCACATGGCGATGACATGGAAGATGGTATAGAGAAGTTTGTACTCTTGGAAAAGGAGGACCCAATCCAGGTCGATAGCCAACTGAAAGACGTGGAAGGGAAGCCAGCAAACTGCAAACAATACGACCATCATCACCAACATCTTGGTGGTGTTTTTCCTTCGTTGTTGAGTTTCACATCTGGGTGTTGGACTTATATGATACTTTAGCTTCAGCCATATCATGATATATGCGTAACAGATAACAAAAAGAGGAAGTACGTACTGCAGAAGAAGCATTGACACACTGTAAATGGCTGCGTCCCTGTTGTTTGAGGGCCACTTTTCAGCACAGACGGCTATTTTGAGATTGAAGGTTGGTAGGTCCTCATATCTAAACTCTCTAAAAACAGCAAGCGGAATGGCAAATATGGAAGCTGCCACCCACGTGACCGTGATTGTTAAGATGCTGAACTTTTTGGATATTCGGCTGCTTAGGTGAAAAACGATGCACCAATATCTGTCCACGGCAATGACAATTAAGGTGAGGGTGGAAACATTGACACTCATAGCTTGTGCATAAGGAAACAAATGGCAAAGTACTAAACCAAACTTCCACTCATCTAGCAATGTGTAGACCAGGGTGAATGGCAGGCACAGGCTGTCCATTAGAAGATCCGCCACAGCTAGGTTGGCTATGAAAAAGTTTGTTACAGTCCTCATGTTTTTGTATTTCAAAATTATGTAGATGACCAAGGAGTTGCCCATAAGTCCCAAGAGGATGATTAAAGAGTATGCGGCGATGAGGATCACCTGAACCCCAAGGATATTTGTGCTGTCCATCATCACACTGGCGCCATGGAAAATGTGGATAGGGGTAACTGTGCTCTTCAGCAGCCATCCTCTCAAGCCATATTCTTCGGTCATGTTGATTTGCTTTAATGTCCCCATGTGTAATGAGAAGCTTCCTTGGTTTAGCCTAAAATAGAAAAACAAGAGTAATGTTCGTCAAGTTAACTTGAAAAGTTTAATGGCAAAGTCAATAAGCAACATGAGAGACCATAAACTACTCACCCCAGCCATAAATTAATAGGTTCTACCTCCATTCCCCCACCCAAAATACACAAACTACCTCTCTATAAATCATAGGGGGGCTCTTTAGTCAAATTCACCTACTGCCATCTCCTCCTGATCCCTACTCACTGGAGCAAACAGAGGGCATAATTCAGTGTGGATCGCAGCCCCCCTTTCTCCGTACATTGGTAGATATTATTGCTCTTAAAGATGGCTGCACCGGCTCTGTATTTTAACCAACTAACACATAGTAACTTATGACTCCTCTTCCCATTTTAGAACTGATTCGCCAAATAAAGTCGAGAATAAAACCACATTGGATTGATAGCCCAGCCCACTTAACAGTATTTGACCAATGATAAATATGAAATCCCCAAATTAGTATTTGTAGGTAGTGAATTTATTTTGATCTGACCTGTGCACAATCTCCAGTGGGCTTTGTGCTGTGTGGTAAAAAAAAGAAAAAGTCTATGGTACGTGTGTGCTGATTAGCTGCCTTGTGGTGGATATATCAAACAGTGGTAACCCTAGAACCACTAGAAAGCAAAATGCAAAAGAAAACAAATACATATATCCTCCACTGGCGCCAATATCTTAGGACAATACGTTCCTACAGTATATAGTGGGGAACAGTCCTCTTCTCCAGATAGGGAAAGACAAATATATGCGGATAGATACCATACGTCCCTTTGTGGCATCAAGGGATCTTCTTCTCCGTATATAATACTCAATGGGATACAAAGTAGGGGCTATCAGGCTGGTATGGATAGACCTCCAAATCTTCCTCCCTCATAGAGTACGTGATCACAAGACATTACCCAAAACAGAGATGACCGGGAGGTATATAGTGTAAAATCATTTATTAGATAGAATCAACATATAAAAGCTGGAAGATAACTGGACCAAATTGCATATTACTGTGGATGGTGGAGAACCAGACAGAAATCTAAGTTCTCAAACAAGCATAGGTGAGCAGGGCTGATATCCGGCACAACAACCACTGCTCCTTCTAGGTGTTTCACGGTAAGTCTAAGAAGTCCAAACCCTCCAGAGGAAATCCTGAGGAACTCCAAACGCATTTTCAACTGCTTGCGCGTTTGCTTGTTTGAAAAAGCTAGGGGGTCTAGTATATGAAGGGTCTAGTTAGAATGGGTCAGTTTAAAATCAATAGCAGCAGTATACCTGCATTTAACCGAAGGAAAACAGAAGGAAAACAACAAACCAACATTACTACAGAAGGACTACATTGCAAACACAAAACAAAGGATCATTTTGTTGCCTCTATTTACCTCAGCCATGAGTACACCTGGACCAGGCCCATCAACCCTACAGCTGAGAACACCAGGACTGTCCCAGGCCTACCCATCATGGTGAGCAGGGAGCTGTGGTGGAAAGCACCAGGGCCAGCCTACGTAGCAACACTTCCAGTCTACATGAATGTGCTCCCCACTTCCTCACATCCACCCATACTGCTCATTTTGTGGCCAAATCCTGGGATCCTGCCGATCCCGATCCCTGAATTGGCCACCCTACTCACTTTCCAGGTGATCGGTGCTCCGGTGACGACTGCCTGATGCTTTGTTCTGTTTTTGCGATGCTCAGTGCAGAAAAGTGATGCTGCAAAGTGGCAGTTCACTTTACAGCACCAGGGGTCACAGAAGCAGAAAGCCCTGATGCCTGGCAACCCTCCTGGAGCCAATTTCCAGGTAGGTGTGCATGTCTAGCTCTCCCTCTGCCAGCGATAATTGATCCATCCATCACAAGTGGGGGGTTTGTCACGACGGGGAGGGGTGTGGCTCAGGTGGCGGTAGACCTATTGCAGAGACAGTTTTTTTGCAATCTCTATCCCTACATGTGATAATTGATACATCTGTGCGATGGCATTGCAAATTGGACAGATATTATTACATTTTATTACATCTCTATCTTCAGATGCGGATAGGGATATACTATACCCCTAAATGGAGATTTACAGTGGACTCCAATCAGACCCATTATTTTAACATTTTCTGCTTTGCTCTAGAAGAAATGAACACAGATTATTTGTCTAGGACTAATGACCATACCGTGCTGTAAAACTGCATTTATTCCATATCTGTTTAGCCAGCATTATCTCTGTGATCTTTAATTACGAGGCATAAATAGAAAAGAAAAATGTTCTTCGCACAACTCGTGCAACTCATTACTGCTGGGAATGGTAATGAATACAAAACAAAACACTCTTTGTATTTAGTGCGGTGCTTTTTGACTGTTTTATGATCTCATTTAATCATTTGCTCAGATGCTATTAGGAGTTTCTTCATACTCAGGT